>NC_084945.1:5767897-6367897 GCF_949316205.1 Platichthys flesus | reverse complement strand
AAACCAGTTACTTGACTGCAGACAAGTCCCCAGTGTGGGTTGTTTTGACATATTGTGTATACACACCGTGGAGGACACCCACAGAAACAATCACATGATAAATCAACTGCCCCAGTTGTTGCATTCTGAGTAATAGGAAATATTAATTGAACTTAGATTGAGTAATTAATTGATTTCATCTGAAGCAAAGGTACTGTGTTTTTAGGCTGATTTGTCTATGAAACTGCTTTCAGTTACTGAGGAATGAATAGTTTTGTTTCTTTCCTCCTCTTGAACATTCATGCTGTTAAAGTGAAAGAACAAAAACATGTCTTGGTCTCTTACACAGTTTGAATGGTGGCTGGATATAAAATCCTTGTATCTCTTCTTTCAGTATGAGGCGACAACCCAAAGAGAGGCCTGCCCCCAACAACCTCATGGTAAGTTAAACCAAGCCTCCATTAAATAGTTCCAAGGACCACAAAACATAAGTTTGGAATAAGTGTGTACAGAAGGTGATCATATCCCTGCATCCCAATAAAAACTCAATTCAACATAATTTTATTATCTCTGTAGTTTTAGAAGATACTGTTGTGTTTTGCGCACTCATTGGTTTGTTATAAGTCGTAATTTCTGTGTGGAAACAACAGAGATGACCTTCTTGCTACCAATGAAAGATGTCAGAGGGAGGGCAGCTGGAAACCTTGAGACAGATCTGAGCGCAAAAATAATTGTTCTGGCCATATAATCAGGGATAAGGTTGAAAGTGTCTGAAGGTTCAGAGTTTTAATTTTTTTTCCTCCAAATAATTGGAACAGTAGGCCTTTGAAATAATATTTAAACTTGCATGGACCAAACTGTGTTGGTCCTGCGTAATTGCCAAAACGAAACAAAAGGGAAACTTGATCACGTTAATGTGAAGGCCATCGGTTCTCTGACTCTGATTGAGGTGACCACTCCTCTAAGTTCCAGCTCTCCCTGTCAGGAGAAGCCAAACCTTCCAATGTGGACTCTTCCAGTTTTTACCGTTGAAGCATTAACACACATTCGACCACAGCAGTTTGCACCACCGGCCTTTTAAGAGTTGCGACATGCTCGGTTTTCTGTGTCAGCACCAAGGACAGCGACTGTCGGTGTCCACAGAGAGCGGACGGGTGGAGGGTTGTGTCTCAGGGCTGGAGGGTGTAAATGCAGAGCTGCTAACAGATTGTATGTTCTCAGTTTCACACCAGAAAGGAGGAGTGAAGGAAAACGTTGTCGAGACACTCTTTGGGAATTCTTTCCTTCGGACGAAAGTGGTTCTCTTGAGGTCGAGACCATGCAGGACTGTTTTTGAGGAAGTTGCAGCTCAATTTTGGACACGTTTATTTGACACAACTTCCATTGTTACTGGTTTGTTTGTCTGTCGGTTATATATCAGTATAACGACTTCAACGAAACCAGGTGGAAGAAAGTGGTATGGGCTATGAAAGAACCTTCTTTTCCAGATCAGGGGCAGTTCCAGGAACTTTCCCCAACTTTCTCTAACATTGTGATATTTGCAACATTTCTGTTTATTTCTCAGAGAATAACTCATGGATCTTGATTTAAAAGAAAAAGTAGAGGCATGTTTAAAGGACTGATATTAAAAAATGTAGGCATTTTGGCGCAGATCCAAATAAAAAATGGATCAAATGAATTTAAATGTGGTTTTCTAAGGTGAATGCTCTGAGTACCTTTCTAGTTTGGGACACTTTTTACTTAAATACTTATAAATACTGAATCTGGCACTTTATTGTCGTGGAGAGGATTTTGATAGTTTGACTCTCTCATTCTTTTAACATACTGGGGCTTTTTTTTTGATCAACCAGTCACTGTACACTAGTGTAGTTTTGGCTATAAAAAAAACTTAGCTGAGACGCTGCTGTGGATCAACCGGTTCCTGGTTAGTTCCTGTCCCTCCTCAGATGTGGCCCTGTCATCTCCAGCAGGACCTCAAACTCACATCATCAAATTCAAATAAGCCGGCATTATTAAGTTTGAGACTATGTCTTTACTGCTCTTATCCTCATACCTTGAACAAGAAAACAATATTTGATGAGCCTGAACTAGAAGCTCTTTTTCACAGTGTGTTCCTGTGATTTCTTCCGTTCTTCAATACTTGGTTCCACAAGCAGTTCTTAATTCAAACCCAAAATAATGCAAGGACAAGGGTTACGTCAAACTTCCATTACCAATACTTATTGGACAATATCAGACCTCCTCCGATGAATAGCCAATTTATCATCTGTTGTATGAACACATTTTATCATCAGTGACCACCCTGTAAACCCAGTTATCCAGTTCTACTTCACTGCAGCATTGTTACTCTGTAAATACATATTCTATTAAAAAAGAACGAAAAGTTTTTCTGAATTCACAAATTCTAAAATCAATGTGGGATAAAAGACCCAAAATGGGGAAGGTTCAATTTTGATATGTCTTGGGTAACAGCTCTTTGTTGTGCATCAAGCTGGACCACGGTATCTGGAAAAAGACTTGGAAGTGATCTTGTCATTGTTTCTTTTTCTTTTCTCAAGAAGAGAGACGGCCTCAATGTCTCCATTTTATCTCCCACTGCAAATCTTCGGAGTAGATAGAATAATAAAATGCATAGGACTCTGCTTGCAAGGTTTCTGTGCATGACAATTTTTTTATTGGATTTACATCCATCGTCTAGCCACTTGACAAAACATACAGTACCAGTTGAAAGATCTGGTAAATTGAATGATTCTGTCTTCACGGACGTACGAGTACACAACATCTACACAACACCGCAAAGAATATTTGTTGCTTAGATGAACAAGGACTTTTTTCTTCTCACAAAGTATTGACTCTGGGTATTTTGGACGTTTCTTCTTCAATTTCGTTGGAAATCATCAGTGCTCTTACAACTTATCTCTTTTCATCCCTATATACAAAGTCTTTTTCAACCATACACACTGTATTTCAATCTTTCTAGTTTTTAAATGCTTCAGGTGATCGTAAAACACACAGTGACATATTCTGCTCTGTCGTCCACGTTCCTCCTCTGCCCCAATTTATTCATTTCATTGCGATCTCTGTGCTCTTTTTCAAATTCTCACTGTTCTCTCTTGTCTTTTTTTGACTCCCTTTTTTCGCTGACCCCTCTCCTCTACCTATATTTTTGTCCTCCTGTAGGACTCTCATTTCTTCCCTTGCCAGTGATGAACTGAAATATAAGGTCATGGATGCCTGCCTCATTGGCACCAGCCTGCTGATTGTCTTTCTCTCTTCTCCTCCTCCTTATTCCCTCTTTCCTCCCCATTCCCCCAGCCTCCCAAGTACATTAAAACTCTTTACCTATTCTATCTGTATGTTAATGCACCTTGCCACAGCTCCCCTTTCCCCCTCTTCTTCTGCTGTACAGAGAGTGCGACCATTTGCTCTCAGTTTTTATCCGTGCAACTCATTTCTCTCAGTAGGTAATGCGGGAAATCACACACAAGTGTACACACTGAGCAAATAATGTGATTTTATGACCATACAAATTCGACCGGTAGCTCTAGTTTGCTCATCAGGTTTCAGCATGTGGTTTCTCTAATCACTGGTATAGCTTTTATTGATGTTGTTATTGTCACTGGGATTTGAGCCTATTAGACGTTCTTTAAAGGGCTGCTGTTTGATTGCGTGCCTGCTCTTGATGGGTTCTGTCCCTGAAGCTTGACGCAGTCTGTTTCAACTAGTTTGGAATTTTTTTAACAAATACAGCGACTAGAAATGTTCGACAACGACCTTCTTTTTTTTTCTCGACTGAGACGAGACAATGACTAGACAGCACTGACGTCATTGAATAACAACTGTTACTGTATCAGCAGATGGAATCATTCAGGATCCTAGACGAGCACTCAGAGAGCGAATCCCCCCACCAACGCACACAACACTCACCTTGTGAAGCCACGTTTATATTTACGAGATCTTCATTTGAATCTGCACCACATTGCACTAAATAACAGTCCTGGAAACATGTTTGATATCTTTCATCAAGATCTATGGATTATTTGAGGCCAAATCAAAAAATCTTTGAAAAATACTCTGCATCCCAAGTGAAGGAAAAATAATCCTGCTTCCTTTTGCAACATGTTTAGTTAAAAATAATATCAAATAATGTCACAATATTTGGTCATTTAATTTTCTTGCCCATCACTGTGCTTTGCATGTGAGTTCATTGTGATTCCATCAAGCAAATAAGTGGCTTGTTATTCGATACCTCAGCAGAAGGTAAGGTATCGAAGGTGAGTTGATCTGAGGCCGGTTGGTTTACACCATGACTCATAATCCGTTTGTCAGTTTGTTGGACTCTAATTAATCAAGAAGAAATCTCCAAGCGAGCCCCTACCGGAGCGTATCAACCTCGGTGCTTCACCTCTATCAGCAAAGGATCTTTTCTCCCATTTCTTCTAAGTAAAGAATCGCATGATGAGCCGTCAGAGAGGAAAGTAAGTGTTTGTTTTTCTCTCCTTTGACTAATGCATCTTTCATGGTGGGACACCCTATCCTGTCATCATAAGCTCATGACGTGGGTGAGCCGGGAGACTTTCCATTGGCCCGCTCCCAGGACGTTAGCTGCAGGTATTTGGTGATGACCCATCCTGTCTGAGGTTTCTTGCTTTTGGTTCTAAACAGGCTGTCTCTCTCCTCCCCCTTTTCCATCAATACACAGCCGACCGTGTGCGGCTTCATTGGCTTATTTATTAACCTTTCAAACAAGAAGGAGAGACTTTTTTTTTTTTTGTTACATTTAGCCTCATATTTGTTAATTTGTCGAAGGAAACATTTTATACCTGTTTTCATGTTCTTTTGATTTATGTACGAGAGAAGAAGAAGAACAACAGCGATTGCCCCCCCGCCCTCATATTCTTTGATTGGGATTTGATGGACATTTCATTTCTCCCTCCCTCCCTCCCTCCCTCGTCATCCCTCGCTCCCCAGCCAGCAGCCTTCAAACAGCCTTTTAGCACCCTTGTCAATGCAGAGCTTCTATTCTGCTTTTTCTATTCATAAGCACGCACGCAGACACGCACACAAATTCCCTCGCCCCCTTTTCAACCCTGGAGACACCAGATGAGTCCCTCGGTTTGTCACAAAGGAAGCCCGCCTGTCTCTGACACACACACACACACACACACACACACACACACACACAATCTGATAGAGCCAGTAGCATAAACTGTGGATGTTTGTTACTAACCAATAATCACTAGTTAACCAGTATCCATGTTAACATCTGTCATTAATCAAATCAACATAGTAACCACTCTTTTTATTAGTTATATTAGCTTACTTTTAATAATCTCCTTGTATTTCGTTCAATCATCACGACATGTCAACATAACACTTTATTTGTACACCACCAAAAATCCCAACATTATCTCCAGGTGCTTTATAGAGTAAGGTCGAGACTTTAAAACATAGAGAAACTCAACAGTTCCCACTTAAGATACTTCAGTATTGTGCTTTAAAAACTCCTGGGCAGTAACTTGTGTCATTGACTATTATCTAATCCCTTATGTGTTTATTTTGTGTTGCTGTGTGTGATGCCGTTATCATGTGGCTCAAACTTTGGAAGCAGTGTTGGTGTCTGAGGAGTTGGTTTGTTAATGTTAACATCTCTACATGTGCAAAAAGGATTTTCACAGTCATGCTTGTGTATCCTTGCAGCTATTGGGGGTTTGTGCTGCCTCCTCCCCCCCTCCCAAACTTTTCTGTCAACACTTTTGTTGCCAAATGTTTTCACATTACACCCTTGGGTCTTTATTGACATGAACCCCCATTCACACATCCTGGACCTGCTGCGGCTGGGCACCTGTTCAGTCACGACATTTTGAATGAAAGCAGGAGTCGAAAATACATCCCTCAATGTCTGAATCCTGGACAAATTCAATTTTTGGCATAAAATGTTAATTTTCTATTGATTCAGTGTCCTTGATTTTATCAAAACAAGGTTTCTGTTTTTAGGATGAAAGAGAAATTTAAACAATGATGAATATTGTAACTTAAACTCCTTATCTCTTAAAAGTATAATGGTGAGTTTATTACACAGTTAAAATACCCGTAATACACACACAAACACACCATCCAGTCGCAACCAGTTTCCAGAGGGAGCCAGTGATTAGCATGTTAATCGGTAAAGCCCTAGTTATTCTATCTACCTCCTCTCCCTCTTCTCTGTCATACACACACACACACACACACACACACACGTTCCTTCTGACATTATTCTAATGAGGTGATGACCAGTCTCTTGTTATAATTGCCTCAAACTGCTTTTAATTTCTTCTGAGGGTATTAATCATACGTAGTGTTATTTAAAAATGCATAAATTAATCTTCGATTAAACAGACCCTTCAAAGGCTTCAAACAATTAAAGAGTTAGGTAGAATTTCCCTTGGGTTTTCCGGCCGCTTCTATTTGAGCAGAGCGGTTTCAGGTGATTATCCCATTTTGATGTGGCCAGACGGTGATTAATGGAACTTTTGAATGAGTCTCACCTCTGTCCACACACAGCTTCAGCAGAAAGTCAGAACACCGTCAGTGACCCAACAAGGACTTATTGCTTATTACTATTCACTTACATGTCAAACTTTAAGTAGCAAGACATTTTATTATTGGGTCATAATGCATGATTAGATTTTGTATACATTTGCAGTTTGAGCAGCTTTCAGAGTTCTAAAACTTCTAGATACGATATCTGGACTTTTCATCCCAGAGGATAAGTCAGAATATACCTTTGTAGCTCCTGTTGCTTTTTGTTATTCGATTTTAGTTATAGACTTTATGTGTGATTCACTAAGAGCAATTAAGTTTCATTCAAACAAAATCATGCCAATGCAAAGTCAATTTTTATCACATGAAATTAAACCAAAATCTTAAATTTGGATTTTTCTGAGGACTTCAGAATCACAATCACAATTAGAAGGTATTTATTGGTCCTAACAATGAAGATAGAAACATAAAAACACAATAAATACATAGATAAATAGGAGTTTTTATCACTTATCAGAGTTAGACATGAAAACAAAAAGAAACTGCAAACAAACTTATCTTTAATAGTTCCCACTGTTCTGCATGTAGTTGTAAACTGTGTTTAGCAGATGGGACATCGCTTCCAACAAGAAAATGTTGTCCTGGCATGAATGTGTACATGCACGTGCGCCTGGTGTGATGAGACACGCACCTTCATCCAGGTCAAATTCCAGCAGATTTCCCCGGCCTGTCAGGGTTAATTTCTGGAGCAAAGGTGGAGCCCTGGATTTAAAAAAAGTATATATATATATATATATATATCAGTCCGCTCTACCTTCTTTATTTCTGTATCACTCCTGCTCTACTGAGGCAGAGAAGAATGATGGATGAGATGGATATCCAGCACATTGGGGCACCCAGGAGCGTCCACTCCACACTTGCATACTGACACACACACTGATATGAGAGTAATTAACTGCGTTAACCCCAGCTGCCCATTAGAAGGACAACAGGATTGATGGGGCTCCCCCCCAGTCCTTCACAATCTCTACAGTTTGTGCAGGATTAGAAAACGCTGGAATGTTTTGTCGTTTTTCCTCCGAAACTTAAAAATACACAACAGCACACGTGTGGTGAACCATCAGAAGTAACAGCAGTGAGCTGAGAACTCAAACGGAGGGCCAGCTAATTCAATGGGTTTTATGAAGGGATTGTGATTATTACAAAAACTTGGGTTATCCCTCGTGTGATTTCATTTCATACACTCGATCTTCAGTTTATCATATTTTTCTGTGCAACCGCAAATAGACGCGGAGGATCTCAGGAGGGACTGAGTGAAGCGTCAGTTCTGGGTCTGTCCTACTTTGTTGCTAATCTTACATTGTCTGCACCAGTTTGCGTGGTTCTTGGGGGTATTTAACATTGTCTGACCCCAGAAGAAACAGCTGACAACAACACTGCTCACCTTGGAGTCACTTTCTGTGTCAAGTAGAAACTATGGTAATCCCACTGTTAGTAAGTGAGATACGGTTTTTGTGGTCACAAGGTTTGCTCCTTTGCAATTGACTGAAAGCATTTCAAAAGCTGAATTAATTTGAAGGTTAACTTAAGTGGACTGATGTGATGTGAATTAAACTAACTTCATATATTTGACATTTCTGTATTTGAGGCTTTTGTTGCTGATTGGCTGACACATAAAATATAACAATATCTTTACATCTGGTGCAAGTGGAGATCGGCCTATAAACTGCATCAACCCGGACAATTTATGGCTCTTGTTCCAATTGTGACCCTCCACACCCCAGTGAAAGTCTTCTGTGGGGCCTGATGTGTCACTTAGGGCGGAGCTCCTGTTAACCGGGCACAACAGTGACCGTCTCTTGTTGTTAGGCACCGATATCGTGGAAATCAGTGTTGACATTTTCATTTGAAGCGGCCAGCTGCAGGCTTGTTTATCTAATTGGACATCGAGACACCACAGATAAAATTCATGGTCAGCCTCAGTCGACTTGTTTCATTTGTAGGCTCCGCCCCTCTCACCTCTGGCTGCCCTCTGTGACCTCTTTGACCCCCGGCTCTGCTCTGGAAAGCACCCCCCAGATGAGGCTGGTGATTGGAAGCGCTGTCATTGAGATATCACATGTGACATCTCTGTTTAAGTGGTGCTGCGGTAACAAGTGAACGCTGCGAGCGGGTCACCAACTTGATGAGCTACCAATCAGCCGACAGGCTGTGGGGGTTCAGGAGCTCCTTCGTTTGCACTATCGATCGAAATCAATCAAAACTAAGATTGTATTTGTTTGTGAGTCCTTGGAAAATTATTGGAAAATTGCTATTTGGATTTGGACAAAGTTAGTTAGTGCCACTGCTACGTTTTATCACTAGGCTCAGTTTTACGACCTGTTATGACTCATGTCGATCGTTAAACTCTGCAGATATTTCTTCAAAACGCCCTGATAAGCCATTACTTAAACGTTCTGCATTTAAAACAAAATCTGTTGGTCGTTAATATTTAGATGTTTTAATGATGTTCCTGTTGAGGTTATGTGTATTTTATTATTATTATTTTTTTGAATCAAGATTTAGAATAATTATACAAATAGAAACTAAACAACGCGCATCATGCGGCAGTGTAATAATGTTTGTGGCTCCAATCTGTTTGATAATAAAAAATAATATTGCACGATAGATATAAAGATTTTGTGATGGCCGTTAAAATATACATTTCTCTGTTTTTATGAGTAAGCTCATTACTTGTGTTTTACTGCTACTTCTGTTCTTTTTTGCCACAGATGACATTTATTTTGAAGGTCATTTATGGAGTAAGATAAGATAAGAGAGATTACGTTCATATTACACAAATCAAACTCTTTACTTTGAAATAGTGAAAGGATTTAACCCAAAAAGACAAATCTCATGAAATTGAATCTAAGTACTTAGAAGTTGAGGTTGATAGTCACTAAACTAAACCTCACTTGGTTTTTTTATTTTCAATAAAATTCTGTATTTTTGATCTGAATAAATAAATAAATACCAAAGTGATTCCAGTTAGTCTAATCCCTAAATGAGGTATTTATGATTTTTTAAAGTTTCCTTTATCGAGTCTGTTTTTATGTAAAAACAGAGCTACAGCCTAATGTTACAGACAGAGGCTGAAGAGAGGAGCTGCAGCAATGAGACAGTGTCACTGTCAGTTGTTTCTCAATAAAACTGATTTAACACGCGTCTTTCTCTTTCATCGTTTTAGGAGCATTCCTTCATCGTGCAGTATAACGACGGTAATGCAGAGGTGGTGTCCATGTGGGTCTGTCGCTGCTTGGAGGACAGACGGATCCAGCAGACTCAGGGACGTGTCTGACGTCATCCTGCTGTCTGTCCGAACCAAGATGGACCTGGACGTTTGATCCCTGACCTTGGACACTTATCAAAGTCGTCAGGATCCAGTACGTCTTCATGCACTGTGCAGGTGACTTCACGTAGCTGAACGAATTTCACCAGAAGTTAAATTCTTAATGTGAGTAAGTCTTGATTTAGCAGCACTCACTCGCCCTGACACTGAAGAGCCCTCTTCCTCTGAAGGGAAAATGAATCTCTGCCTCCAATGAGCTCAGAGATCTCTCTCTGACGTGGGTTTCCAGCCGCGGCCTCGTCCCCATGTTGTTTGAGAGTGTACAACGTTCAGTGAGTATCTCGATCTGATGAATGGAGATAACGCTCCTCGTTTGAAGGGGCTGTGACAACAAACAACTTAATAAGTACTAGAATACGCTGGCAGAATTTGTTCTGCGTTGTAAGGATCGTCTTTTTTAAGGCATCTGTAATAACCATCTTGTGCTTTGCTGTTGACAGCCTTCTAGTGAATGTTGTGGTTTTTGCCTGTGAGTAAAGGCCCACGTGTGTGCCTGGTTTTCCACTGGTGAAATTCATTACCTCAGAAAACTGGAAAAAAAGATGTCCCTGCTTTTAGCTCCTGGACGAAGCAAGTTTATTCGTGGACCACCGTTCATACTAAAGGCAATTCAAATGCTTTGTAGAGGAATCAAAATGCATTAAAAATAAGACATTAAAAAGACATTAAAATTGCATTTAAAAGACAATATAAACAAGGCAATTCCAAGTGCTTCACAGAGACAAAGCATCATTTAAAAAGTATTGAAATTAAAAGAGTAAAGAGCACATTACAACAGAATTTTAAAATCTAAAAGAATAAAATAATTAGTTAAAGATTAAAAAAAGGTGTCATAATGCATGGACATGTTTTTTTTATCCAACCTTGTGATTTTGTCTTTAATTGAAAAGACAACAACAAGCCTGCCGTACCGCTGAGTGTCACTGCAGCGTTACAGTGGAATCAAATCCCGTCATATCTTTGATTCTCAAACTAACGAACTGAACTATTTATTATTCCTTAAGAGGAACCTGGGTTTGTGTCTCTTTACACCAATAAATCTTTTATTTCCACCTGCACAATCAAGCCTGACATTGAAAGCGGCGGAATGAACTGTTACAACAATTATCTTCTTTCATTCCGCAGAAGTTTGATTTTTTGATGTAGAGAAGCTGCAGACAGAAGCATAACAGGAACCACAACTCTTCCTCCTCTACTAAACAACATTTAAGTTATATTATCAACACCATCACCAAAAATACTCTTAACTGTCTCTGAGTTTCTGTTATTTCATCGAATCGGCCAATGAGATCACTTGACTCTCGTCGTGGTAAAATATAAATGTGTCCTACATAACACCAAAGGTCACTGACGGGCCAGACGGTGACTTATATGACTGAGGTGGACATAATGGGTTAAGTGACTAAAATGAATTGATCTGAACAGGTGTTTGTGTGCAGCCGGTGAAATGTGTTGTGCTTAAGTGCAATTAAATCCCATTGCTTCCACAAAGGCCCAGTAATCTTCAACA
The DNA here is from genome assembly GCF_949316205.1 of Platichthys flesus. NCBI lineage: Eukaryota > Metazoa > Chordata > Actinopteri > Pleuronectiformes > Pleuronectidae > Platichthys > Platichthys flesus. Next base: position 6,356,495 of record NC_084945.1, on the reverse strand, counting down.
AAGGCCCAGTAAACAAACCTGCTGTGGCACGTTGAGCGTGAGCAAAGCTGAAAGCTTCAAGTCACTGCAGTGCATTAGCAGAAAAGGTCCATGGCACCATTTTACTATAGATGAGATGTTTAGTGTCTTTAGTGTCCTGTTACTTGTGGTTTTATCCTCTGACACATGGACAATAGATTTTATTCTCTGGCCTTTAACTGAAAATCACCTGAAACTGAGATTGTGTGTGTGTCCTCCGCCATGTTGTTCATAGTTGGGGATCTTTAAGCTATTTTTTAAATGACCAGTCCACAGAGGGTCAGGATTTAAATTCTATTTCCTCATTGACAGAAATAGTTAGCATTAGCATTTTGCTCCTCAAATTAACATTTACTTTCCTCTTGAAATGATTGTATTTAAAACAAACTTAGAACTGCAGATTACAGAGTGCATCGTAAGCTGCAAATAAAGATGGCCGACGTGTCTCTGGCTCTTTCCATTGTACAAAAATTAAGCCAAAATATTCAGGATGCAAGACTTTGAGGTTTCACCCTGTTTTACAACATCAAATGAAACTGACTGATGCCATCAGCCAAATGTCATTTGGCTGATGGCATCAGTCAAATGTCATTTGGCTGATGCTTTTGTCCAAAGCGACTTACAATTAGTACACTCAACATCTATGAGGGGCCAATTAGGGGTTCAGTATCTTGCCAAGGACACTTCGGCATGCAGATGAGGAAGAGTGGGGATTGAGCCAGTAACCTTCTTGTTGGAGAAGGACCACTCTACCCCCTAGGCCACTCCGCCAACATCAGTGTGATAAGAACCAAAATTAACTAAGAACCTCAAGTTATCCTTTGGGGGAAATTTATTTAACTTTAACTTTTTATTTTGTTCTGCGTATCATCTTCTAACATTCAGGAGGTGGGGTTTATGACCTATATTACAGCAAGCCACCAGGGGGCGATCCAGATGATTTTGTCTTATACAGTCCATGGTTTGCATCCAAAATGTTGTACATTATAAACTGAAAGTCTGGATATAAGATTTGTCTTTTTGTGGTATTTAACGTTACTTTAAGAAAGTTTGAGAAACCTATTCAATTCAAAATAATAATTTGCCAAAAAGAAAAATCATCGCAGTTTAGCCGTCATCCGTCTACGAACAATTTGTGGTGCGTGGTATCAGCTGTGTGTCCGATGGAATTCGGACACAATTCACCGACTTGGTGGAAATAATCTCCTAATTGGACTTTAACGGTTTACAATGTACGTACGTAATCCCAGACTACGGTAAACATATTTTTTATTTGAATTCTTCTTCACATCCAGCAGTTCATTATTTTATAATATATGTTTATTTTACTCTGAGGATTCAGTTTGTGTTTCCAGTTACACTTTTTTTTTGTTTGTTTGTTTGTTTACAGCACTATCTCCCTCATTAACATGTTTCATTAGAGCCGTCATTTGCCTCAGGAAACTAAAACTGAGGCGCAAAGTTTTTAAGTTTTTGTACATAAATATATTATAGGAAAGACGTTGATAGTGATATTACTCTGATAATTTATGATCTTCAGATTTAAAGATCCTCCCATGACTAAAATATGTCATTGTAGATTTTCCAATAGATCCACAATGAATAGAACATGTACCCTGCATTTTACCACGTATATTGTTATATTCATAAAACTGTCGCTTTGGGAAAGTCATATTCTATCATACTGTTAATGTGTCAGAAAGCCACCTGACCATGGCTGAAATGTACCTGAAGCTAAGTACATTACAATCACGATAAACTAATAAATGAGTGAAAAATGTAAAGTGTGTCGTCTTGCAGCCAAAACCAAAAAACAGATTTTACGATAAGCTCCAAATCTCCTCTTTGTTTTCGTTCTGCATTGTACTCACTGACTGTGATATTGAAATATATATCTGCCTGAGTGAGAATATTTATAATTTTTGTACTTTCAGTTTGCTGTCAGCAGAGATCTCCTGTGACTCTCCCTGTCATTTCCTGTTTTTGCCTGAACCACAAAGTATAAGTCAGTGACTCAGCAAAAATGTACCTGCTGTGATGCTACCGGCTGATTTTGGCCTTTTCTGTACATATGTGTTGGCACATATTCCAACCTGCACAAATAAAATATGTTTAAAAAACATAATGTTGCCAAGTTTGTTGTGTGAATTTGTGTCTTTATTGGTCGTACTTGAAACCAAACATTTTAATCAACACATCTATTTTTTTTTCATTTCATCACATCCCTGGAGTGAGAGGGGGGGGGGACAGGACAGAGGACAGAGGACGTTCAACACCAGCGTCTGGATCTTCTCCTTGTGTCGCGATGCTTCTTCACCCTGAGACTTACAGTGGCCAACAGTTTGACATTTGTGGGCGTCGCTGTAAAATGACCCAAACCTGCAACACCTTGCTGTCATGAGTTCAGCGACTTATTTGCATTTCATAATTAATCTCAGTCAACCTTTAATTAAAGGCAGCCTCGTTCTTGATTATTAATTTGTGCGTCAGTCCAATAAGAAGACGTGTTGTTTTATTCTCTTAACGCATCACGCACACACCATGTTTACACATGTTAACACACTCAAGAGATATTATAACTTCACATATAATGTGACCAACCTTCAGCTCCTGATGTTGAGTTCCACTTCCTCCAAATCAAGAAGTGCTTATATTACCAGTTGGTTCGATTTTATTAGAGGTGCTGCAGTAAAACAATGACATCCTGAAACATGATTTGACCCTCAAACCAGCGGCGGCCTGCAGTGGTTTCACAAACACGATTCACCTTCTGGACTTCATAAACTAATCCTGGTGATTTCCAGACGAGCCTTGCGTCAAAAAGGCAAAGATGCTGTGGCACTGAATTATTCAAGTTTATAATTCAATAGATTTTCATAAACTCCACAACTCTCAACATGAGCTGTGCAATATTTAGAGAGTCAATGGATTCATTAAAGTATTTTAACGTTAGTAAGGTCCAGAAAAAACTACTGATGAAAGTGTACACGTACAAAGATCTAACAGTTCATGGAAGGTGTCTCCTAAATGAAGGTCAGATCCCCAAAGACACGAGCAACATATTTGTAACTTCAGGATCCTCTTCTGCAACCTGCAGAGGCAGATCAGCAAGGTTAGAAAGTGTGAAGAGGCGAGAAAGAGCCTGAATAAAAACTTGTAACATCCAGAACATCCATCAACTGGTGGCCTTCATCCGAATTTTCACTATAAAACATAATGAATAACATTTAATTAAGACAAGAATGAAGCCGAAGCAAGTTAAAGGTCTTTCCATAGACCATGTATGATATTGTTTGTAATGTGAGCTATTGACAGGCTGCTTGGGTATTTCATAATTATGTGGCTGTGTGCAACATGAAGGCAGCCGAGGACCCTGACACGCACCTAATTAGCCCGTGGTACTTATCCATTGTGTCGTATGTATTATCAACTTTCTCAAAGGCATCTCAGAGGCCAGGAGCAGGAGAACCGGTTTGATTTCAAAGCTCGTCCAAATTTATATTTTGTATAGTTATGCAGAGAATTCATTCCCCACTTTATTTGATCATTAAATGAAAAGTGTGGTCGAGTGAGATGATCTCGTGATCGAGGCTTCCATCACTGATCCTCCTGCTGTGACAAATATTTCTCGTGCTCTGTGACAACAAATACTCTCCTGAGTCAAAATGCTGCTTGTCCTTGTATTTCGGTTTCTATGATAAGAATCTGCAGAGGAAAGAGAAGCGAGTGTAAACTGTGTGAACTTGGTGCCACAGAAAAGTGTTTAATGTTGGAAGAAGTTCATTAGAAGTTGATCATGAGCAGGGTTGTGCAGCATCTGTCCAAAAAACCTTCACTGGCTTCAACCAGGACGTTCATCATTTCGCTAATGTCACATTTGCTGTAGTTTATTTAATCAGTTAATAAATACATTTTAAAAAACCTAGGTCACCTGCATGGTGGACCAGTACCAGAGTTGTCACATGGACATTTGCTTTCGGACCTGACCTGCAGACTGAACTTCAGCGAATCGGATTGTCCACAGTTCACACATGAACAACACAACAGGTTCTCTGCTCAGACACGTTCACAAAAGCAACAAATTCTCGGCACCGGCTTCCGCTCTTGATGTCACACCCTGATATATTTGTTTTTCAGCAGTGGATCTCCTGCTGTCTTCTCCACCGGAGTTTCTGCAGACTTTCTACCAGAGGGCCAGGTGGAGGGGGACCACAAAGACTCCAAAGGCTCTTATGTAAACACATGCACATCCTCCAGAGAACCTGCATGTCTTAGTGACTTAGTGCATGTCTGAAACCAGCTTTAGAAATCTGCCGCTGTGTTCTCATATGGCCTCACTCTGGACATTAACCAAGTTTTTACTGTCAGGAGATTATGCGGAGTTTGACGCACGTCTGACATCAGCTGCAACACCTATTTCTCTTATTTCACTTTGATCATTTTCAAACCTTGTACAACTTTTGGCTTCGGGGGTCAAGCGGCAGCTCAGATGTTTCCTGCTGCATGTAAACTGGAGCAGCATCAGATGATCCACGATGTGACCTTTAGAGATAATGTGTGCGGAATGAGAAGCGGTGAAGCTCCATGATCTCGTGTGTCGGGTCTCTCTCCGGGATATTGACCCGCTGCGTTGTCCGGAGATGCGTCTTAATTTCGGGGACGTGCTTGTTGCCGAAAGGTTCCCACCTAAATGCAGTGTGTGGTTCCCATCAAGCTGCGTCTGATGATGACCGCCCCTGTAACACAACCATCTCCCACAGCCCTTCATCACTGTCCTGTAATTAATATGTCACTGTTTAATTTTCAAGTCGTCCGCGGAATCCCCCCCCCCCCCCCCCCCCCCAATAAAATAAATGGTGCGATCGAAATGCTCTTTTCACTGGAAAGAAAAACAAAGTAGGCTGGAAAGCGTTAAAGTGAGCCGAGCAGCGAGGGATCAATAGACCCTTTAGTCCGAGAGGAGGATTGATTGGTCTCTAAAATGGGATTTATAGGGGTCATGGTTTTATATGGTGCTGATACAAGTGTTAATTATAAAACATTTGGCCTCAATTGCTGCTGCTGTTAAGTCTGTGCTGATTGATGCAGGTTTGATTCATCTTTATACATCTGTATGATAAAGTGCATCTGCTTGAGGAATCAGCTTCTTAACATGAAACAGATGAAACGCACACAGACACACACACAAACACACACATATACACATACACACGTATACACACACTGGACAAAATATGTAATCACGATTCAGCTTCAATCCCAACTCACACACACGTAACACATGTGCAATTATGACTTTTCTTTATCACACATACCTTTTGTTCTTTCCTGCAGTTTATGCAGGACAACATTTATGTGTTGACAAAAGCTAACACACATTTTTTAAATATGTATCGGTTTTGATTAGTCGATAATACAATGACTGAGGATGTACTGATTAAATAAGAGACTTGGAATTTTGGGCACTAAAATAACAAATAAAACTATATAAAAAAACAGGCTTTAATTCTTCCTGAAAACATCACATTTCTCATGTCAACAACATTGCCGTCATGTTTTATGAAGTCAGGTGAGAGCTCAGATATTTGTAGAATAAGGTTTTTTGTATTACACCTTTCAAACAAAGTGCATAACCTGGCATACAGAAATACTTTAGAGTAAAAGTGGAAAACGTTTTTTCTTTATCAAGACATGAGAATAAAATCAATTAAAATAGAAACAAATGCACTGACATTGAAAAACTCTTCACTGTGGAAAATATTATTTCACATGTGAAAGAGTCTTTCAGTCAAATATTTACTTAAACAAGTGAAATGTGCTCAAGCTTCCACAGGAGGGAAACAATCTTTTTACTGTATCTCCTCTGATGTCCATGCTTTCAAATGAGTTTAAAGCTTAAGGCATGGAGAAGCAGAATAGAATTAAGGAGAACTTGTATTTTGATGGGTTTAGTCACACTTTAATGTTGGGAAAAACATTATAAACAACACATCAGTTGATTCTTATAAAGATAAATGTCACATTATTGTCTATTTTTTAGTTTAAAGACTTTTTGATCTTGAGTGAAAGTCGTGGTTCAATCTCTTTTTAATGAACAGATAATGACAGGTTATAATAGAACATAACACATTTGGGGTTAGACATACCTCAACGTGCATAAAGAATGTATCAATACATATAAGAATTATGGACTTTTATCTCATTTTAATTGATGATAATTATAGATGTGGTTTTAGCTCCAGTATCCACTGTGTCTCCAGTCTTCTGTGGCTCAAACGTGCGTAAAATTAAACAAATGGCGCGTAGATCTGACGCGTATGGAACGCTATGTCCTCCCGTTGATGTTGAATTATCCATCAGGTCTGAGGTGACTCGTGAAGTTTCAAACCTGAGGCGCATGAATATTTCAGGTGCGAGGTTTGTTTAAACAATCGAGCGCATATGAACGAGGCCGGAGTCGTTTGTCTCCAGCGGTAATAACAGAGAGGCGCCTAAAATTACCGCTGAAATGTCTAATTAAAAACTCCGCGCTGCTGATCCAGCCGCGTCGGGCTCACGTTTCCCGGAATAAGCAGCGACAATGGCCACATTCAAGTCGGCGGCGTAAATAATTAAAAAGAGAGGAATAATTACAGTATAAAATTGTAATTATTGGCGGGGGCTGCAGGGGGAAGCCTCTCCGCGGTGAAAGAGGAGAGGATGCGCTCAGGATCAGGTTCTGCATCAATATTGCAGGGAGGTAAAGCTGGCGCAGCTCGGACTCGGACACAGGCTGATGGTGCCTCACTCACTCTCATCACACACACACTCACACATACACTCTCCTCACACTGTTTATAAAAACCATTGGATGGTTTCTCTCTTTTGGCGGATTCATAGAATACCTCACTAATGCAGGGGCGGTGTTAGATTATCTGGGGTCCACTGGCTCCTCTCTCTGCCTCGTCTGTGAGTATTTACTGCCTCTTATGTGACACTAAACTGAAAGGCTTTTTGAAGCTGCTTTAAAGTAGCACATTAGAGGTCTGGACATTTGACTGAAGTTGTGCAGAGGATGCAAATGTCAGGACATTTCTGGAACTTTTCCTACCAGCCCCCTTGGAAAATGTCTGGGAAATGACAAAATGAGTGAGAAAACAACAGGAGAAGCAAAGCAAACTTCACAATGAGCGAGTGGAAGAATTTAAGACGTTTCTCACACGACGGATGAGAATCAGAAAGAATACAAATACTGTATCTCAGGATTAAAAAGTTGGAAAGACGTCTATTAAAAGGTCAACTTGGGAAGATAAAGAGATTTGAGGGGTTTGGATGTTCAGGGCCGATTTGGGTTTGGATATAAATTTCACCAGCTTCAACTTCTGTTTGTTTAGTTTCTTATTTATCTGCAGAAGAATAAGGTCACACAGAAGAAGGTTGGAAACTTTGGTAATTTGGTCTTCAGCAGGAACATAACTCGAGGTTGGTGATTTTTCGTTGCAGCGTGAGATTGACGCCTGACAAAGGTCTACGGCTGAAAGGTTGCTCTTAGTAAATCTATCCTTTTTTTATTTCTTTAACTTTCACAGTTAATACACTTAACTCGTTTTTGTCACAAGCCATTGAGGATAAAAATAAGTATTTTGTTAAGGTTCATTTTCACCTTTCGTCCTTCGATCCCCGTCATAATTACTACTACCACTAGGGGGCATAGTATTTAAGTCATATGTCTCTTTAAAATAATGATAACGCTTGATTCTAACTCGCCACTTATCTTCTCGACTGGTTTATATAATTAAATACAATAAATGTTAAGGCTAACTTTAGTTTTGTAGCGATTTGGATTTAATCCATTAATTTATTAAACGTTAGAAGAAAAACTAAAATTGCTAATCGGTCTCTAAGTATCAGGTGTACCGATTGAAATTATTTATTTGTTTTATCTTCAGGCAAACATTCACAGATATAGAAAAATTTAATTATTCAAGATGGAAACTTTGAGCTAATTTACTCAGAATTGTTTTTATATTACTCTATCAGGCAACTAATCAATGAATCCATCTAGCTTCAAAGGAGCAGTTGAGTCGGTGTCACTGTTTAACATAATGAAGCTGTCATGAAATGTGAGGCTCAATTGGTGCCCAATGACCATTTTGTAGCCCCTGAGCCCTGCAGGACGTGAATCCGGCCATGACATCTTTATTAAAAGGAGAATGATAAATGACTAACTTTTATATTTTCAGCTTGGATGCAGCCTCCACAATAAAAACCAGGTAGGATGAAAAAAGAGCAGATGGATCCCTCACTAAATTTTGGTCTATATTTTTTTTCATTGTTCTTTTATTCCTAAAGGTGTCAATGCTTTCATTTGTTCTGTAGGTTGAAGACTGGTTACACCACTGATCTGGTTATTAATACTGAATTAAGATTTTAAAGGCAACAAATGGGCTGATTATGTTTTCCCTGTTTGCATTTACAGATTATTTGGATGTGTGTGTGCGTGTGTGTGCATGTTTGTGTTGTGTGTGTGTTTGTGTGTGTTTGTGCGTGTGTGTGTGTAAGAGAGAGAGCGACGTGTGGCCTGAGGCATCAGCTCATCGCAGATTCACTTCATTTTCAAATCATTGAAAACAAACGCTCACAAATTATTTTGTAATTGGAGAATAAAACTCCAAATACAAACCATCTTATATTTGGTTTGTTTGTTTATTTGAATTCCTACATCTCATCTTCCTCCTTTTCCTCCTCTTCCTCTTCTCTTCTCCCTCCTTCCATCACAGAGGCCTCGGATTGATTTGCCTGGCCGGTGTGGAAGCCTAACAGATGGTGGTGTAACTTGATAAATGAGCCCGGGCCTTTTGTCATTCCTCTTCCCCTCCATCGTGCCACTCGCGCTGCCTCTGTTTGTCAGCTCGCTCCTGCTGCGGTGGAAATAATCCTCAATACATACTGTGCGTGATATGGGCCAGTTATAGCCTAGTGGTTCCCAATGTGGGGTCCGGGGGCCCCCTAGAGGGTCCATCCTTGACGGGCTCCAGGAGGAGGAGGAGAGGGGGTGAGGGTGATTTTCATTATTAGAATTGTACTATTTGAATTGGTTTGATTCTTTGATAATGCTGTTTCTCTTAATTGTAACCTATCTGTGATAACAAATCTTTTTTAATTGGAGGTCAGCAGGGCCCTAATTTAGTGTGACATTTTGTTTTTTCTGGTCACGTTTGTGCGTAAAAGATGCACTTGTAAATTAAAACTGGTGTGTAGTAGCTCTGCACGCGAGGTGTGTGTGTGTGTGTGTCTCAAGTGTGTGTGTGTTTGTGTGATAGTGTGATAGTGTGTGTGTGTGTGTGTGTGTGAGAGAGAGAGAGAAAGAGAGAGAGAGGGAGGGGGAGAGAGAGAGAGCGAGAGATGCCATGTGCTCCATTCCTACTCGCCATTTACCTCCCCGGGCTCCTGCAGGATGGAGGTTCCGTCTGCTGCTGCTGAAACAAACTGAAATTAACTGACTCCAGCTCCGAGTCTCTGCTGTCGCCGCCTCGTCTTCACCTCCTGGACTCACTGGGCTCGGTTTTACATTTTCTCTGTTTTCACACTATTTATCACCATTTTCCCCTCCTGAACCCCACTGGAGCGTGTCGTCTTTTACGCAGAGAAAGGTATGCTATTATTTGTATTTGGTTCATAATTAATAACCAGGAGCTGTGTTTGTTGTGTTTGTGTTTCTTTAGCCTCACATCATGAGGCATGTCAAACACTGGCTATCAATTGATCTGAAATAGTTCCTATACGCGTCAGTCATTAGAGGAGAATCGATACATCGGCCGCGGGCTGTTTACTCGCATTTCCGCGGCCTGCGTAAAGTGTCTGAAGGCAAAAAGTAAGTATGCGCAGGAGAACGTGAGATAGGCCCGATTCACCCTAATTCCGAGCAACTGACTCCGGCTAATCTGCGCAGAAGCTTTAATTATATATACGGCTGGTCTTTTATTAACAATGCGAAGACGCACGCCTGGATCTGTGTAATTATCAGGAAAGCAGCTTACGCTTGTTCTTTTCCTCTCCGCTAAGCGCATTGCTGCGGCTCAAGATGCATCTTCCTTCTGCCCTGATCCGCGCGTAAGGATCTTATGTGAGTCTTAAGCAGTTTCCCCATAAGTGCTGAGCTGATTTTGAGGATAAGGAGGAGCAGAGGATCCGCCGCAGATCCTGGATCACCTGGATAACCTGAGCGAGGAGGCCGAGGGACGCACGGAGGAATGAGACGAGAAATAATTAACCACACGACTGATTGATTTCACTTCTCACTGTCACCTCATGCAACACAGCCCGATGTTAGTTAGTATTCTTTTATGTAGAATGGATCAGAATACAATCATCCTTATAATTATTATTATTATTATTATTATCTGTATTATTATTATCCTTATTATTATTATTATTTTTATCATTATTATTCCCTTTGAACAGACAAATTAAAAGACGTGTTAAATACTGTAATTGTAATTATATATTGTTACAACTGTAATATTGTATTTGTAAAATATTTTATCATATGGCCTTTCATTAATTGTTACTTTATTATAAGTAATTTATTTTCCTTTTTCCTGATATTATGGAAACATCCTTCCTCACTAATATGACTTACATTTTTTTTTCTTCTCATTCTCTGTAGATTTGAGTGTTTTTGGTTTGTTGCAGATATAATTCACACATACTGATTCATTTCAACATGTTGGGAGATCAGGTTATTTCTCCTCCGATTCACTGTAGTCTCCCTCTGACTCGCAGGCTTCCAGGGATGGAGTCGATGCCCGGACAGCTTCGAGACGCGGGACGAGACGCCAGCTCTTCCCCGAGGTCCAAGCAGGACGCGCCGAGCTTCACCAGCAGCCTGAAGCCAAACCAAGTGAGCGAGACCTCCTTGTACGGGGTCCCCATCGTGTGTCTAGTCATTGACGGGAAGGAGAGGCTCTGCCTGGCGCAGATTTCCAACACGCTGCTGAAGAACTACAGCTACAACGAGATCCACAACCGCCGGGTGGCTTTGGGCATCACCTGCGTGCAGTGCACCCCGGTCCAGCTGGAGCTGCTGCGGCGGGCCGGGGCCATGCCCATCTCCTCCAGGCGCTGCGGCATGATCACCAAGCGGGAGGCCGAGCGGCTCTGCAAGTCCTTCCTGGGGGCGCACAGCCCCCCGAAGCTGCCGGAGAACTTCGCATTCGACGTGTGTCACGACTGCGCCTGGGGCTGCAGAGGCAGCTTCATCCCCGCCAGGTACAACAGCTCCAGAGCCAAGTGCATCAAGTGCAGCCTCTGCAACATGTACTTCTCCCCGAACAAGTTCATCTTCCACTCGCACCGCACCCCTGAGTCCAAGTACCTGCAGCCGGACGCAGCCAACTTCAACTCGTGGAGACGCCACTTGAAACTGACGGATAAAAAACATTCTGACGACATTAACCACGCATGGGAGGATGTAAAGGCCATGTTCAACGGGGGGAGCAGAAAGAGGACTCTGCCCATGAGCGGCTCGTCCATGTCGTCGATGAAATCACAGGCCTCGTCCAGCTTGGCCCGAACCAGCTCCCCGGAGGTCCCCCACAAAACGTTACGGTGCGACGAGGACCAGGGGAGCACTAACCTGAGCCTGGCGAGCGGCGCACGGAGCTACCCGATCATCCCAGTGCCCAGCAAGAGCTTCGGCATGCTCCAGAAAATCCCCCCGCCTCTGTTCCCCCATCACCCCTATGGCTTCCCCAGCTACGGACTGTGTCAGAAAAAGAGTGATGGAGTCCCTGACCCGAGCAAACCCAGTGTGCCCGGGATGTTCTGGCCTGGCGCAAAGGACACCCTGTACCCAGCTTTCCCCATGTTCTGGCCCACACCCGGCGGCCTCCCCCTGCCGCCGTACCCGGGCTCCCCACCCAAACCTCTGCCTGAGCTGCCCGGCGTCAGGCAGGGTGAGCTCGACCTATCTGACCAAAGTGACCGGGGAGCGAACACACCCAAAGACACCAGCTCCCACCACCCCCACCACCAGCAGGACGGCGGGGAGCGCTGCCCCAGCTCCCAGTCCTCATCCACCAGGAACGACGAGGACAAATCCGGGGACGAGACCCCCCCGAGGAAGATCAGCTACATGTCGGCCTTCAGGCCCGTGGGCAAAGACGCGGAGACCATCGCCAAACTATACAGCAACCGGGACAGCTACAGCGTGCGTCCTGGCTACTTGTCCCCGGATTTTATCAGCGAGAGCTCCAGCTACAGATCGTTGTCCCCGGACCGGGACAGCGTGGTGGACGAAGACGACGACGACCTGGACGTGGATGTGGAGACCAACCGGGGACAGGACGAGGATGAACCCATCCATATCTCACCGGGAAGGGACCACCGTGACTCCCCTGCGCCGGAGCGCGTCTCCTCGGGTGCTGAGGAGAGCCAGGAGCAGCCCGAAGCCTCCAGCCCCGGAGCATCAGCAGCATCAGCATCAGCATCAGCAGCATCACCGGAGGAGAGCGCACACACTGGGTCATCAGACGAGGACCGGCAGATGCGTAATGGCTCTCCTCTTCATGAAGTAAGATTAGATTAAATGAAACTTTAATGATCCCCGTGGGGGAAGTTGAATTGTCGCAGTGGTGGAGAATATGATGGAGAGTTTATAGAAGAGTGGGGGGGTCGATCAAAATGTAATCAAGATCAAGTGAAGTGGAATTTAAAAAAGATAAAGGTGTTTGATGGGACGTGTGTCCTGGTTAATAGGGAGACCTGGTGATGGGAGAAAGTGCCCCTGTCCTGCCGAGGTGCCATTGAGCAAGGCAACAAGGCCGCTGTTTACCTCTGATCCATCAATCAGCCTCCATCTTAATTTACCCTAATGTTACCGTAGCTTTGAATCTGGATAATTAAACTATAAAACCCTAATTTACCCTGATTTATTTTTGATGCATTCATATTAAAATGCTCCTCTCCCCCCTCCTCTTCAGACACACGAGCTATTCGACCACTTCAGGCTGTTTCGGTGGTTTCATGTAGGAATCACTCACATGCAGGCTCCTTGTGTTTGTTCCCGAACAACCGAGGTCTCCAATTAAGTGAAGAACCGCAGTAAATGACGTGTAATTGCTGCGCGTTGTTAAAAGGGCCCGCATGTTGTGCGCTTGGTTTTTGCAGGTGTACGCTCATGAAAAGGAAAAGGAGCCTTCGTCCTTTGGGTCCAAACATTCGAGCAGCCCGCGCAGATCCAACGGTAATTATTTACCTAATTTATCTCATTGCTAACCGACGCAAATTGAGGCGTTTTTTTTGTCTGAGAGATATTTGCACTTGTTTTGGATGCAGGAGCTCATCACGTGTCCGAGATACAGATCCAACGCACTGCAGCAGCCTATCAGGAGCACAGGGACAGACAAGGTTTTTAATGATTACACTCAGAACTATCATCAATTAAAATATACAAGAAATACCAGATCTCTTTTAGTTTTCCTCGTGTGTTGTCCATGGACCTCTTTCACATTACGGTATTCACGGAGATGACTTAATTGCAGGTTTAATTGCGTGTTTTTGTTGTTTTCCGCGCAGCCGACGGGGCTTTACGCATCGACATCAGCGTGCATGAAAGAGATCTGGAGAACATGGCGAAAGGTAAGAGGTTGTTTTCCAAAGCAAATAAAGCGGAATTAGCCAAAAAAAAAAGAAGCAGGCAGGTGATTAATTATCATGGGGTATTATTCCTGTTTGCCAACAGGCCAGTGCTCCACATTTAAATACGACGTGTTTGTTATTTTTAAACGTACGAAATTACGTTTAATCATTTCCTAATTAAATAGGAATTTTAGATTTATGTAAACCCAACATTTAACCCTGTAAAATCGCTAATTGTTGAAGATAAAATAAAATATAATCATACCTCACGTACATGTTCATTTTCATCCGCTAAAAGCCCAGAGCTGACGTTCCAAAACCTGAAACAGTGAATTTACATTTTCAAGGCCTAAAGTGTTTTCCATAGTTGTTAACCACTTAATCACGAGATGTGGGGGTTTTGACTTATTATTGTAAGAGGAAATCGTTTAGAGGCTATTAATATTTTAAGGAACAGAGCCATAACCCCGAGGCTCGGCAGCTAATTATTTTACAACGCTTGGAAAAACCCTGGGACTCCATTATTATCGTCTCAGGCTCCAGGCAATGCATGGCAATTACTGTGGCAGCCAGCGAGAGCAAAGCAGGGAAACGGTTGTTATCCGGGATGTGAACGCACCTGAAGTCGCTTTGCTCTGCTGACATGGATCCGCAAGAAAATTCAAAAATATATATATCATAGGTCAAATCAAACCGATAAGGACAGAGAAGGTGCTTTTCATATATTTGGTGTTTAATTCTCATCCCGGGTGGTTATTCATAAGCTCGGTGTGTGTGTGTGTGTGTGTGTGTGTGACAGATGGGGAGAGTTTTCAGTGGGTTTTGGGGGAATTATGATTCTTTAACTGACATGTTTTTTAAAACGTTCCCTTTGCAGAGGAGTTGCAGAAGCAGCTCGTGGAGCAAGTGGAGCTGAGGAAAAAGTTGGAGAGAGAATTCCAGCATTTAAAAGGTAGGAGCAAAGTGAGTCTGAGTCAAAGTCACAGGAAAGCTGTATTTTCTGGATCCTAGCAGAAGAGTGGGGTCATTTTGTTTTGTCCTTGTGAATCCACGAGTGTCTTTACATTCATCAATGTCACAGAGTTTGCATCTGACGTGGCCTTCGCTTCTTCAGATAATTTCCAGGACCAAATGAAGCGAGAGCTGTCCTACAGAGAGGAAATGGTCCAGCAGCTGCAGATTGTTCGAGGTTGGTCTCTCTCTAAACTTTGCTCCTTGGTAGATCCTGACTGTAAAGAGGATGCAGATCAATGCTCTTTATGGGAGAAAACAATTCAAAAGGAGCGTTTGAATAACATAGGCCTCATCAATCAATCGGAAACCAACATGCAGAAGGAAAAGTGACACTTGCATATTGAAATATTGGCCATTTGTGTGCAGCCCATTTCCTGTAAACTCCGTCTTTTCTTTCTCCTCCTGCTGTTGAATTGTGTGTTGTTTTTTTATATAGTGAGATATCAAAAGGTGAACCTGACACTGCGTTGTTTTGCATGCAAAGGTTATTTTCTCCTAAATCATGCTCTGGAAAATTGAAAAGACAGCCCTTTATGTGGCTGTGTATCAGTTACATGCACGAGACAGCAACTAATGCCAGTCGGTAAAGGATTGGTTTAATGTTACAGTCGTTTAAATACAGGGTTCAAGTACACAGAGGGGTCACTCTAAATACCATGAGGGCAAACAGCATATATTACACTATCCTTCACCTCACATGCTACACAGCAGCTCACGTTTTCTTTCTTTTCTCCTTTTTTGTCCAAGTTTTTTGAAATTTTTATCCGTTTTATTTTTATTCTTTTAATAGACACATTGTGCAGCGAGTTGGACCAAGAGAGAAAGGCTCGTTATGCAATACAGCAGAAGCTAAAAGGTAAATTTATCTGCTCCCAAAAAGAAACATTAACATATGACACTTATTTAAAAAACCTACAAATATAAATAATATGCAAGTGCTACTTTTCTTTTGATTGAAAATCTCTTGTGATGGATCTTTACAGTGAGACACCATTAAAGGATTGGTTCACATTTATTCAACTTAGACCTAAAGCAATATTTATACGTCCAGATGTATATTAAGAGTTCTGTTACTCATTTTAGTTGCTCCTCTTCTTCCTACTAGTGAAATCCACAGTTCTTTTTCTATGAAGAAAACATATAAATTTGTTAAATAATTAAGATAGAATATAATATAATAGAAGACAAGATAATTTGAGGTTTTACCAGTTGAAATCCGCTCTTTTAATAAATATTCCCTTAGTAAGAATAAAATACTTTTTGTATTTTAAATTTGCACAAAATGGCAAATAAACTTAAAATATCCCCCAAAAAAATCATAAAACATGACAAATATGAATCACATGCAACAGACAGACATAATTAGAGATAAAACTCTGACTGCTGCTCTTTTTAACCATATCCTCTTCTGCAGCGGTTTAATGAACCAAAAGGTTTAAGAAAACAAAACAAGAAAAAGTAAAATCGGTGACTGAGGCTCTTGAAGGATTTTCTCTCTCATCACTGAGATCATCAGAAGAACAATCAGGACTCGACTGCCAACTTGGCAAATGCACACAACCGCCCAGGGGCCCCAGATCCCCGGGGGCCTCCAGGTTTACTCCATTTAATTTGAGTCTGCATCATTTGATTAACTGCAAATTTGTCAGAAATGTGTGCGCCGCTGAAGTGTGACTGCAACTGGGTCTGGTTCTCCATCCTCCATCTCCTGGGCCTGGACTTATCAGGGGTTTTCATGAATCTGCTTTAATTCTTTAATTGTGTCGAGACATTCAATTCCTGAGGCTGTGTAATGTTCCCTTCATAAAGGAAATGTAAGGCTGCATCCAAAAAATTTGAATTGTCAATAACTAAAAATCATCAATCAATCTACAAAATCAATTATAAATGTCTTCTTTTTTCACCCAAACATGTTGAATTTATTGTCATAGAAAAAAGGGAAACTAAAGCAAATATTCAAATTTCGCTTTAATGCTCTTAAATGCACATAACTATTAATAAACCATCAATTATTTGAGTATTAAATTCATTAACTGCTTCCTGGTTTCTGGGCGATATGGATATAATGATATGTCCATACTGGGCTCCATAGGGGCCCCAACAACAAATCTGTGCCCCACTGCCTCATAACAGGTGAATCCAGTCAAGGCATCAATCACAAAAACCAAACAGTACATGTGGACGTGTGAGTTTTTACTTTAAGACGCTTTAGAAAATGTGAATCAACCCTTTGACAACGTCTCAGGAGAATAAACTCCAGCTCACATCTCACAGCTGATTAGCTGGACGACAGATTGTGGTAGTGTTCTGTGTGTGTGTATGTGTGTGTGTGCATGTCCTCACTGGTGGACCCGTTCCTCCCCAGAAGCTCACGACGCCCTTCACCATTTCTCCTGCAAGATGCTCACCCCTCGTCAGTGCACGGGAGCCTGCACCTTCAAACCCCCGCTGCTGCCTCCATAGTGCCCTGGCACGACCCCTGCACCCGAACCCCCCCCCCCCCCCAGCACAGCCAAAAAAAAGAAAAAGAAAACACACCCACCCACACACACACAGATCCTCCTCGAGAGCTCTCATGTGTTCACCTCTCACCTGTGACCCCAGGATTTACCCACCTGCTGTACAGACACACCTCTCATCTCAGCACTTGAGCGAAGACGTCGAGGCCTCGGGGAAGATTCCGGCGCCGACGTCTCCTCAGAGATACCAAACTCTTGAGTAAACGAGAGATCAGGATTTACTTTTAAAAACACGGAGTTCATTTTACGTTGCGAATCAAAGGGATTGTGGATCCGAGGCTGCGACGCAGACACCAAGGAGCCCCTCCGTCCGTCGGCTCTTTAGCGATTCTGAAAAGAAGAAGAAAAAAAAACAATATACATATACATAAATATATATCACGTGACAATGTGCAATGACTTGTATATTTGTGATATTGAGTTGAAGATGTATCTCATTTATTTAGCTTTTGCTGCTTGTTTGAACACGTTAAGTTTTTACATCTCTGTGTCATTTATCTGTCTTTGCTTTCGTGTATTGTTTAAATGAGTTGTATGTCGTTAAGCACTTTAAATGGGCAACATTTCTGAATTTGACCATGCCGTCCGATACCAAATTCTCAAAGTAGAAGGGATTGCTTTTGTTTGAATGGAGCACATTATTGTGAGCACTTACTTCAGCAGCCGTTCAGGTTCGATATCAAACGTTAAAAACACTTTCTGTCACCGAGCTGCGTCTCAAACGAACTTTGATGAAGTGATGATTAAAAGTCTTGAGCCATTTCTCGGTACCATGTACAGTTTACAGTATTTTATCACATAGGTTCCTCTGTTTCAGGGTTTTTTCTATCATCACACGCCTCTGTGAGTCCAAACAGACAAAAACCAAAACTTTTTCCTATCATCTGATGGTGTTTTTTAAGACTCTGTATTAAATACACGTTAACTGCCATTCACACAGCTGCTTTTCTTTTCCTCTCATTTGTTTGAATTTGGTTTGTTATTTAAAAAAAAAAAAAAAATAAATAAATACAAAGAGTCCTTCCAAAAGAATAAATCCTGGTTTCACAGTCTCGACCTAATTTTACCATTCATGTATGTACCCATGTCAATATGAATAAAAACGTGAAAGCTACTTTCTGCCTTATATCTTTAATGTCTCTCTCTCTGGTGTGAGCCTGACACCTGCTGGCTCCCATACAGAACGACTCCTCCGGAGACGGATCATATTTCCTCTCATTGTATCTGAAATCAACATGATCTCTTTCATTAGGCGGCTACATCGGGGCATGACATGTCCAGTCAACTTATAATGTTTGACGTGGAGTCAGGGGAGCAGGCTGATCTAATAGTGAAATCTAATTCTTCTGATGGAGGGACTAATAGATATTGATTACACGGCCCTCGGTCCCTGGATGCTTCATACTGAGATAGATACTCACATAATGTCACTGACGCACAGTGAATGTTAATGCTTTGTGAAGGTAATTGCCCTCTGTGGCAAAACCAGTTCCCTTTGAATACTAACAAGGTCGAGGCTGAGCCGAGCTGAAGTCCTGAGGCAGCGATCGGCTTCTCTACTCCCTTTTTATTTAGATGTTTAACATCCAAACACAAAACCTGATTCAAGTGGATGTGTGGTGACACTCAGGGATGGATTATGTGACCCTGAGGATAAGTAACACCCTCCTCCTCCTCAGACATAAAGAGGAAGACCCACAACTGCATGAGTGTGATTGTTTATCTTCGGGTTCTTTTGTGACTTGTGTTTCTTTCTAGGTGTTATGAATCTGTTTGTGTTGTATGTTTCTTGAATAGCTGCTTTATCAGATGGTGTCAGGATAGGGACAGGAGAGACAGGGGATGGAGACGGGTTAACTTCCAGCACACAGTCTGCTTACTGGTTCACAGTTGGCTCTTTACCATGTGATGTACTGGGGCTTGTCTCTCTTGACGCTCTGCATCTCTATGTGGTCGTCTCGTGTGTATTTGTGTTTGCTTTGTGTTTATCTCTGACAATTTTGCACATTTTTTAAAAGTCATTTTGCATCTGTTGCCTTTTCGTGGTGGTTTTATTCATGTATATCCTCATGTCTGCTGATTATCTTTATCTTTTGTATGTATTTTGTATCTTTTAGTTATTTTGTGTCTCTAGCGATGACTTTGCATCTTTCTCTGACAGCTTTGTGTGCATTTTGTAGTTTTGCATCCAGTTGTGATAATTTTTTGGGTTCCTTTGTAGTTGTTCTACGTCACTTTGTCTTGTGTTTTTTTTTTCTGTTGTGACACCTCTTCGATCCCCAGGCGTTTGCCAAGCAGGCCTGTTCAGTCATATCTCTATATGATGAAAGGTGGAATGAACTATTTCCTAACCAATGTGATCTTAGGCTTTTCCAAATCTATCAAGAAAAGTAGAGTCAGTGGTGAGTTTAACGACATTGGGCCTGAAAGCTGCTGACTACCAGCATAATAAACTATTTCATTATCGCTTCATAATGGCGCAAATTTAAAATTCAAAGTAGGATTCAAAGAGTTAATCCAAAAAGTGTTCCCACATTGCTCCAGAGTGCAGGTGCTGTATGTGACACCCTGATAATAAACTACATGCAAACATGAGAAAATATGCATGTGTCTCATTTCCACACTTCACACTGTACACTGCTATATTATATTCAATAAGTAATAGAACATTAACAAATGTTATGAATTAGAGAGATGGTGCTGATGGGACTTACATTTGAAACAATAATCAAAACAATTAACTAAATAAATCAAATATACTTTGTTACCTTGGGTTATTTGACTGAAAATTTTGTGACACATACTTTTCCTGTTTAATAATTTACATTGTGGCAAGTAACTTTTTTGTGTTGAAGTATCTTTATCATTATGGATACTCAGTGTAGAACGATGCGTAAAATGTAAGACACTTGAAGGGGTCGGAATACTATTCATATATTAAATTTCACGACAATGTGCTGTAACAGAAGAATACATCCATCCTGCTGACTCCTGGTATTGGTTCAGTCTCAGCCTCTGAGTTGTTGAGTGAATGAGGACAAACTGACAGACACTGGATCTACACACTGAACAGTAACAGATCATTGTGCGCAAAGCCAAATGTGTTTTGGTGTAGAAGTGATTTGTTTGTTCTGTGTAAAGTTTTAAATCTTTACATTTAAGAATCATTGCTCAGAAACAAACAGGCTGAAGTTTAGTTTAGAACAAAACACTGAGGAGAAACTGGAGCTGACGATTCATTCCATGTTATTCAGCTTTATTTGAAGTGATAGGGCGCCACCTACTGGCTTAACCAGTACTCTTTCCTGAGTGTTTTTCTAATATTTACAGATGATTGAAAGCAGTGGTGTCAAATTAGTTTGAAGATTTATATTCTTTAAGGAGAAACCTCTTCATTTTATTCAGGGTTTATAAATAGAGTTTCAGGAAAACTGTGATCATCACATCTCAATTTTTTTGTTGAGATTTATGATTGAATTATTTAATTCAAGTTTTTTCCTTTCTTTGTCGTCATTTTGACGTCAAAGAAAAAAGTTTTGCATTGGTTCTCATTCTGTATTTATTTATTTGTAGTTGTTTGACATCTATGTTTGTTTTGTGTCTCTTCATGGTGGTTTTCCTTCACTTTGTTTTGCCTTTTTCATGTTTTGGTTTTTGTCTGGTTTGTTGTCTTTGTGGTTGTTTTGCTTCGTTGTAATACTTTGCAGATAAATCTATTTCTCTCTAGTTTTTCTGTGCCAATGAAAAGACGGTGTGTCTGTGTCTTTAAATGTTGGAATTTTCAAATAGCAGTCACCATGTTATTTAAACTGTAAAACAGAAACAAAGGACATGACGTCAATATCCTCAGTCCTGCTTTTATTTTGTGTTCTGCAGCTTTAAAGTCGCATCAAATAAAAGACTACAGTTCCAATTCTTACCAAGCTAAACCCCATATAACCAAAGTAAACAGGAAGGGTTGATTATATCATAGGAAAGTTGGCTACAGTGTGGGTTCTATGAAGCAAACCTGTCAATTTTAGTTTATTCAGTTTAAACTTGGGACAGAAATATTCACAGCGATGAGTTCAATTCAGGGAGCAGAGTCTGACAGGTCGGTCACAGAATCCTTTTGTTTGGCCCTAAACTTGAAGCTTCTAGTTTCTGACATTTCCGACAGGTCATTTGCGTTTCTGTGGCTTCCTCCACAGCCACAAACCATCATACAGTTCTCACAGGCTGAGTTTAACTCCCCATCAAAAGTAAACTGACCTTGATGTATGAAACATAGGTTTCCAGAGAAGAGGGAAATGAAAACCCCTGTGGAACCAATCAAAATGTTTCGTTGCCCCACAGAGCTGCTGATATGATGCTGTAGTCTCATTCTTTGATGCGAAGCTCTACTCATGCCTGAACTACTTTACTTCACTTTACTCTTCAGTGTGGACGTGCAACTCTGAGGAAACTAATTTACATTATTCAAAGTTATAAATGATTGATGAGGGACGTCAGAGAAATCACATAATAGGAGGAATTTAGTGCCACACTGACGAGGTCAGGCAGTGTAGACGATGAGACGATGACTGGTAGTAAAATCAATGATGGATTTATACTTGTTGTTTATTTGGATCCACAATCAAAGCAAACAAGTGGTGAGAAAACAAATGTGGGATGGGTTCTGTTTCCCTCTGTTTATTATAGAACAAAAACAATATGAAGCACAGCATGTGGAGAACATGTGAACTCCATTAGTCCATCGTGACTTGCAGCCTCATGCGAGATTTAAAATGAGCTGCACTTCAACCAACTATACAGCAGTAAAATGCTGCAGAAGCCTTAGTGCAAGTGATTTATAATCTAATTATATAAAATATGATAACGTTACAGTCACAGGAAGCATTTTTCTACATAGAGTATTTTTACTTTACTGTATATTTTCCTCATTGTACTTGTAATTTTACTTTACTTACTACTGGTTTGCAGGCAGTCCTGTGTCACTCTCTGAGATTTCTGTATCCACCAAACACAATGAAGATCACAGCCCTGAAACAAAAATACATTATAATATAAACCTCTTTTTTCCATTAATAATATCTCTGTTTTATTTACCTGTTAGATATAATGTAACTCCAGATTATTATTATTATTTTAATTATATTTATTATTGTTGTTGTTGTTATTATCATTGTTACTTGTTTGGTTTCTATAATCAATTTGGTAAAAGGGGGAAAACATGTATAATCTTAGCAAACTGGAGATTGAGGCATTTTAAATATAAAGCAGTTTGAAAAATACAAAATATTTTGTTAGGGGTAAAAGTGAGGATTTTTTTTGTTACTCTTATCTTTCGCTTCAGTCCCATCATTACTTATGACTATTTAAAGAAAATGGACCTTGGTCCCAAAGAGTGGACGTCATTTAAAAACTAAAGTAGGATAATCACATTATTTCTGCAGTCGCTTCTGTTTTTTCCTCTCCTCTCGCGTGTTATTGAACGCACCCCGGCCGCTCTGTGCGCGTTCACGCGGCACTCTGCGCGTCCCAGTCATGTGACAGCAGCTCACACCGCGCCTGCGCAGAGAAATACAAGATGGCGGAGAGTGCGGAACTGAAGGTAAGGCGCAGCCCGAAATCATCTTAAATTTCCTGGCTCTGCGGGCGGCGGACGCTCCGGTGTCACTCCGCTCCGGCGGTTTCACGCTCCGGCCGCTCAGCCGGGCTCCGTCCCGGGATTCACCCTTCAAAACGCGGCAGAAACTTTGTTGAATCCGCCTCCGGAGCGTGTTTGTGTTGATGCTGGTCCGGGCGAATGGAGCGTTTTCTCCTGCACACCCGCTGCTGGCGGCGGGAGTCACTTCAAAAAATCTCCCTCTGCTGGCGCCTCGTCCCCGGAGGAGACAGCGGGCTGCTGCTCAGCGAGCGGCCGCCCTGGGTCGCTCTGCTGGCGGGTGTTTTCAGGAGGGATCACCGCTGAGTTTCAGGGGGTCTGGGGCTCCAGCCTGTCAGTGGGTTTGGATGTGACAGCAGCGCCATGTGTGCGGGTTCATGTCAGATAAACGCGCCTCCCGAACGGAGCCACGTTGTTGTTCATGTTGTCAATCATCTGTTTTGACTGTTGGTCATTAATCCATATCAAGTTGGAGTCGGTGCTTGACGTCGGGTCCGAGCTGAGGCTCAGTCCGGCTGCAGCTGGAGGGACGTTACCTGTTGATACCTCACGAAAGCCCGCAGCTTCATGTGGAGGTTCGATCAGACGCATGTGGAGATCATGTGAATGAAGATGTTCTAATAAATAATCAATGCTTTTGCACATTGAGCAGAAATGTGCTTCACTTTAAGTCAAAGCTCCATTAGTCCCAGATTAGTGAAATTAATTAAGAGACTTTGAAGAAGAAGAAGAGATGAAGAACGAGCAGCTCTGATTCGTCAATATTTAACAGTTATGTCAGTGAAGTTCTGCAATAAATGGAATCAACCTTACGCTTTTGAATCTTGATCCGACACAGTCAGAGTGCTGCTGTTTTGCATCTGATCACAGACTGTTCAACAACATTATCGAGTCAGTAAAGTGTCAGAATGTTGAAGTTCTAGACCTTCCTGTGTAAAGTGAGATGAGATCATGTATATTATAATTTGGTGCTATACAAATATAATAGAATTGAATTGTAAAACCAAAGCCCAAACTTTCTGGAGTTCTTGATCACATTATAAACTCGTTTTGACCAAGTTTAAAACTTCTTTCCACACATTTCACCTGTGATAATACTACCTTATAATGCAGTTGTTCATTCATACTGCGGATGACATGATGTTTAATGTTTACATTCTTCTTCTCTGTGAACTATATGAAACGAGATATGACCGGTCAAAGTCCACTGAAAGTTCAAACCTGTACTTACGGTCCGAGACGTGAAATGTCAGAGCTGTGGTTTTCACATGTGACCAAATCAGCCGGACAAATTTCATTAAGCTCTGTGACAGTTTGATCTTTTCACACGCAATGACCACTGCATGTTAACACCAGTCTGTGAGATGGTGCACTGGGAGAAGGTTCTGGGTTCGGATCCCACGTCGGCCGGGGTCTCTCTCTCTGTGTGGAGTTTTGCATGTTCCCCGCATGTTTGCCAGGGTTTGCTCCAGGTGCTTCCTGCTGCCTCCCACAGTCCAAACACATAAAGATTTTGGGGGTGGGGGTGGGGGGGGTCAGGTTAATTGGAGATTGTAGATTGATGTTGTGAACGTGAGTGTGATTGGTTGTTTGTCCCGTGCACAGTGTCCCCATCCTCTCGCCCAATGTCCACTGGGATTGGCTCCAGCTCCCCGCTACAGCCCTCAGAGGATGAGTGGTGGAGTGAATGGATGGATATCATTGTGCAGCACATTCCCCTCATAACACCGATTACACGCAGGTCTGGTTGCACAGGACAGGGTTTTTAATCAGAGGCTGTTGGTCGTGGGTCAACGACCACACATGCACCTTCATGCCCTCGACCTTTACATCACCAGTGTCGGCATGGAGGCGACACAGAAACCACGTTGTTATTTAACTTGGTAAAGCAGAGTTGGAACCGATCTAGCTGATATCGATCCCAGTCGTGAGCTATTTTTAGACTTTTCCCCCAGTGTGTTGCTGTGGATCCATACGTGCTCCTTTGTGCCAGCTGCTGTTCGGCTCCACACCGTAATGAACAGACCCGCTGCCTCCCTCGGAAAAAAGCCAGATGTGCTCTATAATCTACCAGCGCCTGTATATGATAGTGTTTCTGTGATTAATCATGGTTCAATCAAAGGCAGCTCTTAATGGAGAGAGACTTCCACTTGCTTCTTTTGCTTTTGCTCTTTCTCTTCATAATAAATTCGTTCAGTGTGGGGCTGCAACTGATGTTTATCATCACTGTAAATAAACCTGCAAATAATTAGCTCCATCTACACAAAGTCAAATGCAACGTGAGAAATGCTGATTATAATCAACTGGATGAAACCCAAGTTGACATCTACAGATTCCCTGTTTAGTCTTGTTTAGAGCAGGATTCACAAATTAAAGCTGTTTGGCGCCTGGAAGATTTCAGTAGTTTGTCTTAAACATGGGAAAAACGCGGCAGGAGATTCTCCGGGTCAGACACGTTCACAACAACAGGAAAATGTCCAGAGCACAAATGGGGAAGAATGGCTAAATGTGCCCCAATGGTTAGATGTTGTGTTTCTTAAGTAAGGCTCCGTTGCGTGTTAGAAATGTGCCAGCACGCCCACTTGGTCGCTGTGGATTTTCTGGACATTTTGCTGCTTTATTCTCACTTGGACATTTTCCTGGAGGCTGGCAGACCAGTTGTCACATTCAGCCCTTCCAGAAAATTTCAGGAAAATCTCGGGACCTCAGTTCTGGAGATCCTCGTGGTTGAGGCTGGAACATTTGGTATTTTATCGGTTGTCCAAAATAATCGTGTTCATTCATCAATGAGTTGATGTGAGTAAATCAGGTGATCTGGATGCGTCATGTTGAGCTCTGGTAATTCATAGCAGGCGCCTTTCATTTTTTTATGAACCTCTGTAGACAAACTCATGAATCAGGAAGATTAGATCAATCAATGATGAAAAATAATCATTAATCTCAGCCCTAATTCGCACTACGTGACTTTTTCAACTGTCCATCAAACCCCCAATCGCCTGTCCTCCACTGATTTTTTTTAAATAGTTTTCTAGATCAATTGAATAATAAAGCCCTGATGATCTATGAGGACAACTATCGTTGAGGATGGAGGTGATTTATGTGAGATGCTGAATGAAAAATGATGGAGAAGCGTTAACCTCGACATTTTATAGAAGCATAAATAGTATCTTGGTTTAAAACATCCCTGCATCGCACACTCTGTGTAAAACGATCTGACTAACAGGCCTCAGGGGTTTGTTTACAATCCAAACAGGTGAGGTTTGGTTTAGCAGAGATTGGTGATATTTTATATTGTTAAGTTACGGTAACCACACAGATTATTCCACCTCCGTCCTCCAGCATTATGAGAATAAACCCATGGGATAGAAAAGTATTAGATAATTAAGCAAGCACCTTTTAACTGCGGCACAGTATTTTATTTTTAAACTTCTGTTTCACACCTACGATCATTTTGTTTTTGTTTTAAATAATGAATTTGTTCATATGCGTCACATGGATCTTTTGTCAGTCACCATCGGGCTGCAGAGCCCGGAGCTGACTGTGATACTGAGCACTGGGCTGAAGACAAACATTCAACAGTGTCAGTGTGTGGCAGGAGTCATCAGTCCATCACAAACACAGAGAGAGAGCAGGAGCTGTGGACGGAGAGAATATCAATGAAAGGATAAAAAAAACATGCCCGGGCTGCTGTTGTATAAAAAAATATTTGCTCTGTAACCTTTGAAACTTCAAAAAAAATGATGTATTTTTATTAAGGATTCTTTTTCTTACATAATATGTTTAGAGTTCTTTTCCATACATTTTCAGGAGTAGTGAAACATGCCAGACAAGATTTAGCCAGACAAGATTTAGAATTGCGTTTTTTTGTCAAACCAACTACTAATTGTCAGTCAACCAATCCATTATTTGATTTATTCCAGCTCCGACATGCTGTATACTACATGTTGTGTTCACGGTGGCCTCAGGCTGTATATTATTACATCTGAACTGCTGCATAAATCCGTAATGCAGTGGCCCCAGACAAAAAACCAGAGCCTGTGAAATCCTCTGATGTTGCCAGGCCCCCGAATGCGTCCTGCTGCCTCGCATTTTGTTTCACAGGAGTCCCGATCTGCCTCAGCTTCTTTGAACTGTCTTCTCTCTTCTCTGGAGCTGCTGCAGCAGCAACCTGGCAATACAAATGACTGTCTGTGCGCTGGCGGCTCATAGGTGGAGACAGTCTATTTGTAGAGCCTGTGGCTAGGTTAATCCCTAATGATACAGGCTCTCATCTCCGCTCCCCTACATCCTTTCAGCACCTGCCTATTTCTCTTTCTGTCATCGTCATTATCGCCAAAGTTAATATTTGGTTTCAGAGAGAATTAGATGTTTTTTTGCATGGAAATTACCGATGTGGCTGATACCTGCTCGCACCTGCTGCTCTATTTAAAGCGTGCGTGCATGTGCAGATGTTTGTGCACGTTTTAAAGCTCGTACTACACGAGCGAGAGAGGCTTCTCCTTGCACCAGCTCACAGAGAAAAGTACGGAGAATGTAGAATCTGGTCGGGGAGAGGCACATTAAAGATGTATGGCAGTGCGCAGCATAATGTATAAAGCTTTGCAGTGTGAGAAATGATCTCGTCGGGCACAGAGAAAATCAGAGGTGTTTAGCATCAAAGCAGCAGGAAACAAACTGTCAAGAGGGTTTAAACCCCCGTTCGCTGCATTTAGTGAAGTTTATCGTTTGTGCCGCCGTCAGATAAAGATAAGAAATATGTCATTGCAGGCTGCGTGAAGCCCTGAATCTTCTGTACAGTTGGGGCCAATCCAACTGGCGTAAGAGCTCTGCTATTGTCTGATATTTTGTCCTCTGAGAGCTCACGCTGGCTGCAGCCATTGACTTTCAAGCTAAAGCTTTTCTCGGCTCCTGTGGTGATTTTGTTACGCGCGGTCCTGTTGCCGTGGAAACGTGTCACATGTGAGATGGACACGGGCAGGTCGCGGTTTCCAACTGTCCCCCCCCCACCCCCCCCCCCCCCTCCTGGGAGATTTGGAAGTTATCCTTTTTAAAATTTTGGAATATTAAGAGATAGTTTCTGTGTGAATTAAGAGCTGGATGGATAAAAATGTCCTGTGAAAAGGCTGCCGTCATAAAATATTTCTTTATCCTCCTGCAGGATTTAGGAGTCTGCTGTGTTTTATCAGAGCCTCCCCTTGAAGCTCATAAATCTCTCCACCCGAGGCATGTGCTACTTCCGTGCAGAGTTTAGATAAACTTTCACTTTTGTACTTTGCGACTCATAATTCCCTCTCCAGCTGCGGCTATTTTGGTTTGAGGTTTTGTGTATGACGTGCTTCCATATCGCTGTTTATCACTAAATTCTGAGTTTGTACGTGCCACCGTCTTCGGTGCAGTGTGTTGGACGTCACACTGCCAGTAACACCTGATGGCACCGACACAACAGGTTACACAAAACACAGGGGAGGCAATCATTTGCGAAGAAATTGATGGTGTCTTGCTGCACGAATTTACAACTTAGTGAGATAATAAAATGTTCACGTTTGCCGATAATGATAATCATCATGATAAATGTCACATTATTTATTTTAAAATTAAAGACAGATTTTTGCTCCTGAGTAAAGGTTGTGGAGACAAACGCTTGATAAACAGAAATTAATTTTATGAAATCTGAGGTAGTTCGGTTCTGTTTTCCTCCTCCTCACCACCTATATTACATTTCATTTTTTTTCCTACACAATGCAAAAGTGATATATCAATATTTCCAATACTCCTTTCAGATTCTATGTGTAAAGTGTATGGGGTGTAAGTCAAGGTGCAACCTAAGCAACAGGGATTAAAAAGCAAAGCTGTTCTATGTCAGGAAACGTACACAAAACACATGAATGAATCCCCTTTATGTGCCCCAGGCAAATTACCTTTAATATCAGGCTATACCATCAAATGAAGGAGACGTCTGTACGCCCAGGTGTTTGTTTTTCTTGGCAGACAGTCTCCTCTATTGTGTCGCTTCAAAGTCATATCATGACACCTGCAGCCTTTCGTCCCAGGTGAGGGGATTTGTGGGTCTGTGGGGAGAAGAAGCCAGCCGGTTAAGATGTATCTCCTCAGCCCCTGAGCTGTGAGCTTGAAGGGTTAATGGCTAATGATAGAAGCGTGATCGTGACGTAGCGTCTCCGGTGACCTGTGACCTGAGGGACGCAGCTTAAGACACTGATCACCAAACACTCTTCATTCTTTTAGGAAGCATCCTGCGTCGAGCAGAAAATCCCTCCGGCAGGATTAAGAAAACAGCCGTGTCTGTGTGTGCTTTGCCTAAAGGACGAGATTAAACGACCCTGTGGGAGAATTGGCAGAGAGGAAAGATATGGATATTGTACTTTATAAATTTTGGATAAAATCAATGCATCTTGTAGTTTATTCAGAGATGGTACAAACGAGTGCAAATCAAACAACTGAAGTAATAACCAGAACGCAAACCTCCGGAAAGGCCAAACAATCCAACATGACTCTTGCTCTTCAAAGTAAGAGTCTAATCTGCAACATGTTACAAACATATAGATCTCAACACTGACCTTAAGTCGGTGATGTTTGAAATTTATAAAATGAAATATATGTTTGTTATTCAGGTCATAGTTTAAGGTGGTATTACACTGGATTGTGTTATATCATGATTTATGAGCAGAATATTTGGAACACCTCTGAACATAATGCAGTCCAGTTCAGCCCCATCTCTAACTGTCTCCTATGTGCTAAAACATATGATTTAATTAACACCTCTATGACGGGGGCCAACAAAAATGGAACTTTACAGACGTCATAAGAATATAATTTGTGGTGAAACTGTTCTGTATGGGATTGTATATAATGGACACTGATTGCAGTTAATAATAAACAATAACAATGTGCACGTATAAGAAGCAGATGAGGCGTGAAAATGAAAAAGGGAACGACTTAAATGGGAACTGTACATGGATGTGCAAAGGTCAAATACAAGTGGGTGTAGCTTAATGCTTCCTCATGTCAGATGTGCATTTCTTTGCAGTTAGTAAATGCAGATTTGTTTTTAATCAACCATACCCAAGATTCAAATATCTATGAAAATGTAAAGAAAACACCTTATATCACAATATCTTTCTGTGATTTGCAGCCTAATCTGGATCCGCCGAAAAGGTCATAGTTGAAAAGTGTGTATATTTTTCTCCTCAAGGGATGAAGAGGATTTAAATCGGGGAAAAATCCTCGGCTGTGCCAATAATTTAAAATGTTTTTTGATGATTTTATTTTTTCCAGTGTGAAATAAACCGTGAAGCCGTCAATTCAGTCCAGAACCAGACCTGACCAAGCATTAGTGGTGATGTGTTTGAGCTTTTTCATTAAACTGACAATAGACCTCATTAGAAAACATGGCAGGGTCTTTGCCAAAGGCTTTCATTTAATCTTTAACTCTAAACAAAGTTTTGAAGTGTGGTGTATCATGAGCATCTTCTGAACTTTGTCTTTAGTTCAACTTTTGAAATTAATAATTTACACTGAAAGCTCATTCTCTTCAGTGTATGTCTTGGTTTCAGCAGAAAAAAACAAATTGCACTACGTTCTCTCCCCCCCCCCCCCCCCGATCATTCAGCTGTAGTGAGATATGGAGCGAAGGTCCAAATTGATTTGGGAGACTTCATTCAGCACAGACCAGCCTGGTGTGCTTATCTATGAAGCTCAGGAGGAGGGCGCAGTAATGCAACTGCAGTTCCCCGGTGGTCCTGAGCCCAACTTCAGAGGAGTCAGTCAAATGGTCAAAACTCATCTGGGCCTTCTACCCAACCAGCAACGTGCTTGCTGCGCAGTCTGAGGTCACAGGCTTCTGTCTCTGTTATTCCACTTCATCTCAGCGTCTGCCGACCTCAAGCAAGTCTTCAGGAAGTGAAGGTTGCAGAGTGCGAGTGCAGCTCACTGGTGTCTTCCTACTTTTCATTTCTGTTTGACTTGTGTCTTCTTTTCTCAGCCTTTCAGCCTCTGTTGCTTCCTTTCTTCTTTTCACTGCAACACATGGGTGAGGTTAGGGATAAAACACCGCTCCGTTGTTTGAACCATTTAGCCATCGTTCATTGAGATTTTACTGTTTTTGATTGTCCTAAAAAACAGCAGCAAAACCCCCAGGAGTGTGTTCCTGCACTGTTTTGACACCCGATTACAAACCCCCTCGTCATCACAACGTTTTGCCGTTCAGTCTTGAAAGAGATGGGTTTTAGATACGCTGTATGCCTGTTGGGAGCTGGGACTGGAGCTCCGTATCCCCTTGTGTGGCGGCACAGCATTTAACATACTAATGATTAAAAGAGAAATCCTTCTGAGCTCATTCAAGCTTGGGGGAGGGACAGCCTCATCCATATTTTGTCCCAAACTCCGTTTTTTGACTTGATCCACAATGGGCACTGGTTCTGATCCCACAGAAGCAGGAGGGAGTGAAAACAACAGAGATATTTCAGAGTTAAGCCTGAGTCAGAAAAGCTGGAAGCCTAAAAGGAGGGGGGATGGGAGGACAGAGAGGGTGGAGGATGGGGAGGGAGCTGGCACTCAGTACAGAGCCCTCTAGCTGAGAGTGGGAGCTTTATATAATGGCCAGGTAGTGTGCCTGCTCCCCCCCCCCCCCCCCCCCCTCATCCGCCTACACAACCCCTGCACACCCACACACAAATGCACACATCCTGCAGAACCTTTAGAGAAACTGCTTGGCACAACATTATTAGCCTCACCATCTCCCGGACTCCTGGGACTCCAAAGAACTGCATTACTGTTCACCTCAAAACAAAGTAAAATGAAATGGATTTTTTTTAGCTCTTCTAGCAAACGTGTGGGGCTCAAAGGGAAAAGATGTCGGTTTCTTTAAGCCACAACTTAGGTCTTGCTAGGTGCAATGGACAGTATAACCGCTAGATAACCTTAACTTCTGTATGACACTGTCACATAGGTAAGACATTAGTGGTTTCTGTTGTGGATGGAAATTCTTTTTAATCCTATTGACGTTTTTAAATGTAAGTTTATTGAGGGGAAAGCCAGAGAGAGCCTGAATAGGCACACTCGATCGCTTCAGTGATTTCCCCATAGGTGTTAATTGCCAAATTACTTGTTTCTAACTTATGAAACAGAGGCCTGATGAAAACCTTTTATTCTGACCCAACTACAGAAAATTTTAAAGTGTTATACATCAGCTGGCATCCAATCAGATGATTCTTATTAGGGCTATGTGGGCAATGAAGCAATATCAATGGTTATTGCGATATAATTTTCATTAATAGAAAAATAACAATAATCCAATACATATAATAGCAATATCATGCTTTTTATTAACAGTGAGGAGGTATAACACAATTGATCAGAAATGTTTTGCTTTTTATTGTTTGTCAATTCCCATAAAGAAGAATTTAAAACCACAAACTTCACTCAATCAGGACAATAATTTGGTATTATTTATTTTAATAAACATTTGTCTCTAGATATTAATTTCGATATTAATTCTTAATTGAAATTATTAATTGTAAATTAAATGATTATACATTTTGCAGGATTTTCTCTCTCTCTTGTGCAGTTGAAGTTACTTGTTGTCTGACATACATATGAGCTGGTGGCTTTAAATCCCCAGAGACTGTTTCGTGAAGTTTGAGTGTTTGTTACAGATGATAAATTTGCAGTTTGAGCCCTAAAAACCACTGGCATCATCTCAGTAAATACAGGCAACACAGTGATGGAAACATGGAGCTTTCATCGACCTTCACCTAAATGCCTGCCAACAATTTCTGACTAATCTGTAAAGTTTTAAAGTAGAAAAACTATGATATTGCCAAAGGCTGCAATTGAAAGTCAGAATCAAGGTGTGTTTCTTTGAGACTCCGTTTTCACCACTTTACCTTTTAGTGTTTATGTAAGAAAATATTTATGGTGCACAGTGTCACTTCAGGCAATGCGGGAAGAAAGTCTAGCCTAGATTTGTCTTCCTATGCAGGCTAAAATTGTACTCGGCCATTTATAGTTGCCGTCTTGCAAACCGGGGATTTTTTAACTCTAGTAGAGTTCATCATCATTACCCCACAATCTATTCCTCGACTTCTCTCAGCCCTGTGAACAAGGAAGCTGGCTGTGGTTGGTTCTAATGCACAGGCAGCGAGTGTCATAGTGTGCCTGTCATTTGATGGTCATGGGACTGAATGGTACATTGAGGTTTTGCACACATACCAGCCATTTGGCCAGCATATGTAATCTCTGTGAGCGTAATTATCTCTCGTGTTGTGCATGGGTCCTGATGGGGTGATCGTGTGTGTGTGTGTGTGTGTGAGTTCTTCCCCTTGCATGCAAACTCTTTGTGTATCAGATCTGTGGCATGCATGCACTTAGCCTTTGTGACTGCCCTTCGCATGTGTGCTCAATTGAAGTGAAGCACCTCACATGACAACCACAGTGGACTCCGTGTGTGTGTGTGTGTGTGTGTGTGTGTGTGTGTGTGTGTGTGTGTGTGTGTGTGTGTGTGTGTGTGTGTGTGTGTGTGTGTGTGTGTGTGTGTGTGTGTGTGTGTGTGTGTGTGTGTGTGTGTGTGTGTGTGTGTGTGTGTGTGTGTGAACATTATACTCATGTGAATTTCCTGTTTGCACTTGTTAGTGGTCATTTCCCATTTTACAATTTTAAAGCAGAATGTGTATCAAATTCAAGATTTAAAAAAGCAAAGATTAAAAAGACATTGTACTGCTCTAGTTCTGACAGCCTGCCATGGATGATAACGTCTTTATGGATATTTTTTAAGGCCATTGAAGTGATGGGTTTGTTCCCACTGCTGCCGATGGCCGATCTGTCTCTCTGCCATGTTCTCAACTGCATGTATGTGTGTATGGTGCTGATGAGCAGTCAAGGAGGAAAGAAGATCCTCCACGATGTTGATTTGTGCTTTGGGAAATTGTGAAGATTATTTTCTGATACGATTACGTCACATAATTTCTGCAGTTTTTTCAGCTGCACATTCCCGCTGCCAATTCAGGCTGCCAAAGGTTGTACTGGATCCATATCTGGTGACTGTGGAGGCCTCTCAGTTCACTGAACTCATTGTTATGATCATGAACCCAGTTTGAGATGTCTGTGACATGGAGCAGTATCAAGCTTGAAAGTAACTGCTAGAAGATCTTCACAGCTCTGATACTCTTTGCTTGTGAGAAGCTTCTTGTATTTGTACTTATGTCCAGAAATATTTTGTATTATTTACATATTGTTAGATACTTTGATACGCACAGATCAGGTTAAATGTGCATGTGTTTGAGTTTTGAGAGTTTTTAGACTCCAGCGCCACACAAAACCACAAATACATCATGTGTTTAAGAGCTGGTGAAAAACTGGGACATCTGGGCTGTTGGCAGATCAGTCAACTTCTCACAGATGTCCCTGTTTTCAACAAGCACTTAAACAAAACATGCATGGGGTCTATGTGGGGCTGGAGTCTGTAACAAGAGTCTTAAAACCTCATTTAATAATCTGTAAATAAATTCAAGGCAATATTATAAAAAACTAAAATGATTGGTTATTCGAAATTATAGTTAAAATCTATAGGTAAAATACTAGGGGTTTAGATGATTTACGTGTCTTATAATGGCTTTGTGGATTTGTGTGTCAAACATTTATTTGATTCTAAAATAAACACAAATTTGTAAATCAAAATTGTCTTTTTAGAGCTTTTATGACACATTTGTGGCCCTTTAGAGTCTAATTGATCTCCATAGATGAGCTTTCACAGAAACTTGAGCCACTCCCCAGTTTTGGAGGCCAGTGTTTCTCCTGACAGACGAAACCTTTGAGGACGGCTCGGCCACTGGCCAGTTCCAACCTGTCTCCCCTCATCAAACAGGCCTGCGTGCTGCCTGCCTCCTTTCATTATGGCTGCAGCACAGCAGCGCTTACAGGTGTGTGCTTACGGTCGAGGTAAGGGTCAACTGGAGTGTGTCTGTGTGTGTGCGTGTGCGCGTGTGTGTGTTGAAGAGAAAAAACCTTTCTGCAAGTTAGTTGCATGATTCAATAATCTGTGTGCTTTGTGTGTGTGTGTGTGTGTGTATACATGTACCACTAAGCCTCTTACAGATGCACTAGTGTCACTCTGAA
Source organism: Platichthys flesus (assembly GCF_949316205.1). Classification (NCBI taxonomy): domain Eukaryota; kingdom Metazoa; phylum Chordata; class Actinopteri; order Pleuronectiformes; family Pleuronectidae; genus Platichthys; species Platichthys flesus. The sequence continues at coordinate 6,321,548 of NC_084945.1, read as the reverse complement.
CATCTATCTTTGTTATACGAGGAGTAAAAGGAGATACTTGACTACAACTCCCAAGGTGCATTGAGGTAAAAGAAAAAATCAACTTCAAAATGAGGTTTCAAAAGAAGCTACAGATGACACAGGATAGATGTTCTCAGTCTAAAGTCCTCTGCGATGACCGTAGGTCCGACTCCAGCTTGTGGCTATTTCCTCCATACATTCAGGTTTGTGAGTGTTTCTTTATCAATAATGTCAGCAGCTATATCCGGCTTTTCTCTGCAACCATCCATTAAAACTGGTGGTCGTAACATATTGATAGAATATTGTTAAATATCCAGGAGAAAGATCCTGATTTATTTAAAGCAAAGTGAAATTGGAATTTAAAGTGTCCCAAAATCTTCGAGCTCAAGCAGTTCCTCCCACTTAACGGCTCCATATACTCTAAGATTGTCACCATCAAAAGTTGTATCAGCCTGGATGTGCTTATTTATGAAATATATTGGTTTTCAATCATCTACCTTGCACCATTTATTTTGCTACAGTCAGAAGTTTATAGGTATTTCCAGCAGTAGTGTTTGCAGCCTGACCAGTGCATGACTGTGGATCTTTTACTCCTCTGATAGTGAACGTCAATCTGAGCTGCCCCCTCCAGCCTCGACACCCTCCCTCCCCCTCCCTCCTGTGTTTTTCGCAGGAGCTGTGGAGAATTTCATTTGGTCTGGAGGCTCAGCTGCTCTCTATCTTCCCCCATCCCCCATCATCTCACTCATCCATCCATCACTCTCACCAGCTCTGGGCATAGCAAATTATTACCCTGCACAACACTCTCCAGTCTGACAAAAATCTACAGGGTCTCTGCTGGTCTCCAAAAGTCTTGAGAAGCTTTGAATTCATTTTTCTTTTAAAGAAAAATCTTCCTCAGAAGGTTTTATAAAATCATAAATATAAACTCGGTGAACCCCGATCAAGCAAATAAATTGGGAGAGATAACATTGTAGTTTTTATTATTTAAGTCAGACTCAAAATGAACTCGCAGTGCACAGGACGGATCTATTCACCCATTCTGCTGCTGCAGCTCTTTCTCAGTTCCAACACAAAGGAGAACTCATCTACTGGCAGAGTGACTGGAGTCAATTGTCTTTTTTTAGCAGGTTCAAAAAGGAAGGGCGAATAAAGCCTGTGATTGTACCGATGGTGGGAAAACCCTTAAATTAGCTGAAATATAAAGACTAGAAATGATTAAGATTCTCAGAATTTGTAATAGTGTGTAAGCTTAATTATGACTTAGTATTTACTATGAAATCATGCAAATGTGTCAGTTCTAAGTTAGGATATCAGAAGATAGAAGATACATAGGAAAACCACATGTCCAGTGTTTTACTGGTTGATATCACCATACCCATTTTCAATATATCGTGCAGCCCTAGTGTCTTACTGGTTGGAGTTTCTTTATTTCTTTTGACACTAACACTAAAATCTGAAGTTCACAGTTGTTGTTTCTCCTTTCCCTTCTTCTTTTGCCGCACTGGTTTACTTGCCTGAAGCAATTTCAAAACTCTCAGGTTTCAGTTTCAGCTCCTTGTGCTGCTCAAGACATCAGAGAGTATCACGCTGGTGAATCTTCAGCCGTCACCTTCACATATTGGTGTTAAATGTACCCGTCTGGTAAATTTGCAAAAATCTCTGTTTTCAAAAAGCCACACTGGCCCGTTTGCTGTGTGAGTTTTTGTGCAACAGCCCCTCTGCTACCACGAGCTTTTCTCTTTTGGTTGCCTCTTCTCTTTCCCCCTCCCCTCCTTTGTTTAAGCTTCCCTTTGCACCTACATGTCAAGTTGTTTCAGTAAAACATTTCAATAAAGCACAGGCTTTGATGAGGTCTGGCCTTTTCAGAGCGCCGCAGCCTGTGTTTGAATTCAGCTCCACTGTGAATACTTAGTTTGAGGAGATCAGTAAGTAAATGAACCACATTGGCTGCTAATATGACACGAAAATGTCAGAACTGCGCTTTGATATCACTTAAATCATTTCTTTGTTGACTAAACAAACCGATTCAGGCAAGTGCCTACAACAACAACCAACAGTGGTTGCTGTTGTAGGCAACCACATAATTTACCCACTTAAGAAAGCAAATGTCTAATGATATAATATGGAACAATTCTTCATTGAATTTCGTAAAATGACAATACCCATGTTATATATTTTGTTGACTTGTGCACTTACATTATCCAACAAGCTGATAAAATCTCCAATTTTATTAATCAATTAATCAATTATCAAAATAGTAGTAAATTCATTTATGGTAATCAACTGATCAATATATTGGCTAATCTTTGCAGCTCTATAGCAAATTATGCAGATTCTTGATTTGTTAGTGTTCAGTTGTATGAGGTGGAGCTTGTGATGAGTTTAAGACGGGGTGGGGGGGGGGTCGTACTGTGCAGAACAGTTGCAGACGTTGTAAAGTAAGCTTGGTTTTAAAGTTTATTTCTGTTTCGTGTTGTTCAGCTCATTAACTTTCTTACTTCTTGAAGACTGAAAACAAACATGTTTTTCTTTCATCTGTTTCGTCTTCATTTTCTTCAACAATGTCCATCAGGTTCGTTCTGTCTCTGTGTTTGAAGGACAGCCCGTCCTTTCTCTTCAGAGACTTGAACTGGTGCAGTAGATTCTCAGAGTCCTGGTGGCCGACATGTCTCGTCGAGTAAATCAACCCGTAAACAAAAGCTGGGAACAATATTTTATGCAGTGGTTGCTGAGCGGGGAAGATGGAGGAGTTCTGGGGTCACCTGTCCTGGTGATGACTGCGGGGGGGGAGGGTGGGAGGAGGAGGAAGAGGAGGAGGAGGAGGTGATGGTGAGAGCAGGGAGCCATGCGTCTGCCTCTCCTCCAACAGCACCCGCTCCACTGTTTTCTCTCCTCTGTTTGTTTTCCCTCGTTTCTTTTTTTTTTTTGTGTGTGAGGCCAGAGGAATGTTACACATCCGCAGTATGGTGAGCGTGTGTGTGTGTTTGTGTGTTTCAGGTTTATGTGAGCCAGTGTTTGTGCTTGTGTGTATTTGTCTCTCTTTTGTGAGTGTTTGCTTTGTAGAGAGTGGGTGGGGGGGCTTGGTGTGTGTTTGTGTTAAGGTGTCTGTGCGAATGCGTGCACTGGTGCGTGTGTGTGTTTGTGTGTGTGTGTGTGTGTGTGTGTGAGGGAAAGAGAAATTGTGGGCAGCCAGTGTCATCATTTTTCACATCCCCCTCTTTCACATACATATTTCATGGAACTGGTCATTTATGTCACCAACAGGAGAGAAACTACACTGTGTGTGTGTGTGTGCGCCTGTGTGTTTGTGCTGTCCAAGTCTATATGCAATAAACAGAAAAAATTGGATTGTCAAATGATTCTCTTAGAAAAGCCTGTAAACGTTGAGGATCCATACACAGACAGCAGCTTCCTGCCTCCTCGTCCTCCTGTAGGAGCCGTCTGCGTTTGACTGATGTGTTTTTATAACCGCAGTGTGGCTCAGACTGAAGGCATCAGAATCACATTCACATATGGGCGACCGCCTCCTGATTCTCTCCCTCCTCCTGAATGTGTCTTCACTGTATGTGTGTCATGACAAAGGACACGAACAGGTCTGTGTCCTGCCTGATAAAAACATCTGGATTTTTTTTTAACTGTGGTATTACCCATGTGCATGTGTGAGTAATTATATCACTATTGGTGGGGAGACACAAATCTCTCAGCACAGTGACACTGAGGGGTGTTTACTTCCTTTTGGGGGTAAGAAGGTTTAAGGTTAGTGTTAGATTTAGAGTGTTGCCATGTATGTTATGATTATGAAAAAACACAGCTGCAGTGGTATCACAAGGAAGTCGACAAAATGTAGCTGCATTATCGAGCAATGAAGCAGACTCTGGTTCAACTTCTTCGCCAACACAACAAAGTCTCATCCATCAAGGCAGAATATTGGCCAATCACACACATGCAACAGCACGTTGCTGGGAACTTCTTAATCTCTGCTGTGTGCATCAACATCGTCGCCTCAGTTGTGAATGTGATAACTCTCCAGGGTTTTTAACCTCTCCAGAGAGGTTTGTACCTGTCGGTACAAACCTCTCTGCTGTGAACAAGATTTTAAATACATCTATTTGTTCCTCCGACTGGACTTACAGGATCATATTGAGTTGTCTAACCCTTGGTAGGCAAATGAAACGACACGTCCACGCCCAACACAGACCCACGTGGTAAATGTCTCTGTTAATACGGCCGGAGTCTTCATACCTGCTTTCAGACATGAGCTGAACTCCACAGTTCCTCCATATTTTCTCCAGAGGTTATGTGAACGCAAACCGCAGAGTAAATAAAGCGGAGGATTAGAAAACCTCCCTTGGATTTGTGCATGTGTGAAAAGCAAACTGCGGTTGACCTCTGCAGCCAGTTCTCAGGATTTTACCTGCAGGTCATGTCTGAAAATGACTCGTGAAATGTAAGCTAAGGTAACGTCCCCTGAAGGGATGGAAACACGACTGTGTGTGCACGCTGCCTCACGCATGTGGCAGCTGTACACAAGATGCAGTGTTTGGTCTGTAAACAGCTGCTGTGTCACGTTGACCAGTGTGAAGCTTGGTCCGAGCCCAGTTTGTCTCAAATGGTCTGTTCCTCGCAGGAGGACGTCTTCATGAAGTGTGAGGACTTTTATTATTTTCTGTGGTTGTTAAAATGGTTCAAACATTTGAGAATGTCACTGCGATATCTGGCATCGTTATACTAGAATGATTATTTTTTACTTATGTGAGATAAGATCAATGTGAAAGAATAAATCTATACTTCTTTTCTTTAGAGATGTCGCAAAAAATCCTGGATTCATTTTCATTCCTTTTAAATCGAACACAACATCCATGGTGTGTTTTGCCTTATCGTTTAGCAGCAGATGTTTTTGTTGGCTTCAGATGTCGCAAATGTTGTGCAGTTACATGCTCTGAAAGTAAGGTTTGCAAAAACATGTTTTACAGTTAGCTGCAACACTTCGAGGTTTCACTTCCTCTCTGTTAATACGTCATTTATATTGATATAACACCGTCCTGCGGCTGCACCAGAGCGAGCTGTTTCTTTCACACCTGGGCCACTCGCCACTCACAGAAAATGAAAGCCGTTGAAGTACAATTCTCTCTTTTTTACATTTAGATGATTCTCATAGCAAAGTAGCGCAGCTGTAGAATAAGGCTCAAAGTCTTTTGGCGGTATTCCTGCATCATGACAACTTGCCCAGAGGAAATCAAACAAAAGCTAATGAGTGAGGTGAGGCCTCTGTCATTTCTAAATGATGTGTACTAATTCTGATATGTGGATAATTGCGCATGGTTTGTGTTGTGCATGTCTTTCCCGTCTAAAAAGCTGCTGGTTAGGTTATTAAAAAGAAACTGCACACAGCAGTCCTTCTAAATGTCAATTGGATGCAGAACTCGAGAGGAACCGAAGAAGAATGTGCATCATGATAAGAAAAGGAATCAGGGCGTAAAGGTTTGATCCTTTTATATGGACACCTCACACGTTCTGTGAATAGTAACAGTAATAACCACTCTGTGTGTGTAGCCTAATGGAAACTGACACCTTGGGCACTAATAGCCCTGTGTACTTTGTCTTTTAAGGGGCGTGTGTTTGTGTGTATCTGCGATGTTTTATTTTTGCTCTCTTTCTCTGTCATTAAAGGAGATGAAGGCAGGAGGCTTTTACAAGACATGTCGACCCTGTGTGTGTGTGAGAGTGTGTGTGTGTTTGTATACTGCCGTCTTTGTTAGGACCAGTTTCACTATTAGACCTTGTGGAGTGAGTCCTCGCTTTCTGACACTTTTTAATGTGTGGGATTTTCAGGCTGTCGGTTTATATAAACACGTACGTCCCATTTTTGTCAACACATTATCTCAGCAACGCCTTCAGGGAATTTCTTCAAATCTGGTACAAACGTTCAGTTGGTCTTTAGAATGAAATGACTAGATTTGGTGATTGAAGGACAAAGGTCACCTTACAAAAAACACATTTGTTCCCTTGTGTATGCAATATCTCAGGTACAAATCAAGGGGACCTTTTCAAAAAATTTGCACAGATGTTCACTTGGACTCAAGGATGAACTGATTAGATTTATTTGGCTAAAGGTGAAGGTCACTGTGACCTTACAAAACACATTTTTGGTCTTGTAAATACAGTATCTTAGGTTAACCTTGAGGGAATTTCTTCATATTTTGTACATGATGGCCTCACACAACTTGTGTTTGGCCTCTTGAAGTCTGCCCTTTGAGGAAGATCTTCAGATATTGACCAGTTGCCACTTGGACTCAAAGATGAACTGATTAGATTTCAGTTGTCAAAGATCAAAGAGCACAGTGACCTCATGAGTCTGGAAAAAAATCTATGTAGTTAGAAACTACAACCAAAGGGCGATAATTCTAGTGAAGGGATAAGACCTGGTTTTAGGGTTTATGTTTGATTTAGGTTTAGTGAGTGGGGGCTGGCATGTTGTTTATGGTGAGGTTAAGACTTTAGGGAATGTGTTATATCATTAGTTGTCCTAATAAAGACAGAAGTAGAAGTGTATGCTTGGGTTTGTGTGTGGAAATAGATCTGGTTCCAATGTGCATTTACAGTTTCCCTGTTTACACATTTACACCCTTCATCTGACCACATGAAAGAAGTGGTGCAAATGCGCCAAAGACACATTGATGACGGATGTGAGCGTCCAGAGGTTCTCAGAAACGTTTTGTGACCATGGTCAACAAAAGGGAAATCATTTGAAATGCTTTGTCAAGGCCACAACAACTACTTGGGGTGAAATAATAATCCTAAGTGATCGCAACTGTTTGAGCGACGTAGCAGCAGCTAGCATTCGTTCACCAAACAAACAGATGAAGCAGTCTCTTCCTCAGTCTTCATGTGATTCACCTGTGGATGGAGGGAAGTCGGCAGTAATGGAAATGCAAACATAATAAGGCAGAGTCACCATGGATGCATTGTAAGACATCCATGAGTGTGACGGCTGCAAACTCCTTCTACTCTTCATTTGTTGTTGTTTTGTTGGACCTGCAAGGACGAGAGGAGGTTGTAACACGAGCTGGATCATGAGAGATCACGCGGTCACATATGTGGACATCTGAACAAATAGTCTGGTGAGGTGAAGCGCTACCAGCACTTTCTGTAGTTATGTTCAACCCTATGCTGAACCCTCAGTGCTTTTTCCCCCCTAGAATCCTGTTGCAGCTTCTCAATCCCACTGCCTCCTGGGACGAACCGCCCCGACCTCACGTTGAGCCTTGTTTTGAGCCGGAGAAAATCCTTCGTTGGTTTTTCTCATTTCAACTCAGAAGAACATGTTCTGCATTAAGTGCTCCACTTCCCAGAATCAATGGTGTCTGTGGTATTAGGACAGGTGCCGATCCAGCTGACAGAAAATGAAGCTGTAGCTGTACTTAGTCTTTTATTGTATATACTGCAGTCAAATGCTTTACTGCCAGGTGGTGAACTACTCTGTGTGTGTGTGTGTGTGTGTGTGCGTGTGCGTGTGTTTTAAACATCTGTTTGGCAAACAGCCAGCTGTGCTGACCTAAGGTATCTTTATGTATGGGAAACCACAGCTCTGCCGTTGGCTTCGTTACGAAGCAGCACACCTGCATCAAACCTAATAAATATTGATGCAAATATATCCATTTAAAATTCAATCCATACAATTATTTTCATACCCGACCTGGTTGAGGTTGGCAGAAGGACGAGTGGAGCAGCCGCCTTCCTCTTAAATAAGCCCGACCTGCTCCTCCCTGGAGAGACCCCAAGCCAAGCGGAGAGTATCGCTGCTTTCACACAGAGTCGTAGATAGTTTGTGGCTTCTCGTACATCTGTGGCCTTTTCAGTGTTGTGTTCAGCAAATAAGTTACACGCTCTGTGGCCACTGTTCTTTGCACAGGGAAGTATTTAATTTCCTGTTGTGCAGTTTGTTCCCAGAGAACAGGATGGCTTTGTCTTTTTAAACAGGTGTGTTAAATTGAAACAGTTTTAAGACAATAATAATGATTTCCAAAGTGAAAAAGACAGATTGTCATTACTGTTCTGGAACAGATTTGTGGGACTAACATGCATCAGTCAGGAGACATTGGTTGTGTCATTGCATCTTAAGAGATGATTTCTGATCTTACTTCTCATTTTCCTCCCATTTCAGCAAATGGTGATGAGCCTGCGGGTGTCGGAGCTACAGGTGCTACTGGGCTATGCTGGGCGCAACAAGCACGGACGCAAACACGAGCTGCTGACCAAGGCGCTGTATCTTCTGAAGGCCGGCTGCAGCCCCGCCGTGCACATGAAGATCAAAGAGCTCTACAGACGGCGCTTTCCTGCCAAAATGGTGTCCCACTCAGAAATGGCCCTGCCTGGACCGCACCACCCTGCCACAGCTGGAATGGTTGGTGGAGGGGGTGCCGCGCTGCCCGCCGGCCTGACACAGCTGGCTTATGAGGGTCATGCCGGTCACGGTGGAGCCCCGTCACCCGCTGCCCTGCTGCCCCTCTCACTGCTCGGCCCAGGGAAACATGAGCTGACTGGACTGACGCATCATCTACCGGCCTCAGCCACACTGCACCCGGTCCATCCAGATGTCAAGCTCCAGAGGCTCCCCTTCTACGACATGCTGGACGAGCTCATCAAGCCCACGAGTCTAGGTGAGGAAAGATGTGAGTCTGGTTTTCCTGTGAGATGTGTAAAGGATGTAATGGATACTTTTAAACCTTCTTTATACATTCTATTTGGAGCATTTCAACACACTGCAAATATTAAAATACATTTAAATTAGCTTTAATCAAGAGTTTTGATATATCAATATATGAAATGACAATGGCTACAAAAGAAAAATGTATTTATGACAAAACTAAGATAAGAGTTAAACTGTTCCACATCACAACTAGTGGAAACTGGTTCATTCTCACTTTTCTCATTGGGCCACTTTCAGCCACAGAAGGCAGCTGTGAATATTGGATTTACTTTACCAGGCGGCCAGAAACACGACAAACGCGGCTGCTGAATTTATAAATAATTAACTATTTGCTAACAAGTTCAGCACATCATCCCAAAACTCTCTCTCCTCTTCTCTCGTTTTCACTCCCACTCTACCAGCCTCCATTTGTGTCATTTCTACCTCTTTATTGTCAGGGGTTGTGGTTATTTATATCCGTATATTATTCCCATACTAATTATGGCAGCAGTTGCAGAAAACATTGACATTTGTGTTTCGTCTGTTGTGTAAAATGACTTCCTTCCCGTCCTGGGGCTGTGCTGACGGACAATGCACTGATGAGACGCAGAGAAGTTACTGCAATGAAAAAAAAAGTATTTAAATTTAAGAAATGCTCATTTCCCTTGAGGCGAAATGAAAATAATAATTAGGACTTTTCCGTCATTAAACGTAAAAAAGCTGCAGAACTCTTCTTCTCAGATTCTCCTGCATGACCTCACAGACTTCATAAACTTTAGTTGTTTCTCACATGTTTATCTCCATTGATGATCCAGCAGTTAGTCACAAGCTTAAAACCAATAGATAAATAATGGATTATACATATTTTATGGATCTGAATCTTGAGAATTGGCATTCAGTCGCTGGATAGGTTTTCAGGATATATTATATGTGAATAAAGGCAGTTATTTAGATGTTAATTGTTATACATGTGCTACCATGCTATCATTTGTTTTAAATGAGTTGTCATTATAGTTTCATATTATGTGTATATTTGTAGCCACAAGACCAATTATTCATCTCTGTGGAGCCTTTGAATATCAATGAATCACTTCATGTAGACCATCAACAACACATGAATTATATACATATTAAATGAATCTAAAAGTTTAGTAAATTCTAAAGAAGAGGAGAGCCTAAATATTTGAAAAAAATTTTAATTTAATCTTTTTACCACATTTCAACCCTTTCGTGTAACACAGCACCTGATTTCAGAACAAAACATTTTTACTTGTAACAATTGTTATAGCACCAGAAGATTAGTTTTTTTAAGTTGGGAAATAAAGCCATTTTTATTTAAGAACCCATCACTGAGGATAAAGCCCCTTTTCTGCACATTGAAAAAACCGCTAAAAACCATAAACATCAGGATATTGTCTGCAATAAGAATGGATACAATGGGCATTACCTCCCAAGTCTAATAACTCTGCTGATGACACGGGTTTCCATCAGCTGTGATGGAAACCAGTGTCAGACGGGTGAACGTGGTGAGACAGTGCCTCAGTTGCTTCATGAGGTTGAAATAGAACAGAAAGGGAAACTTCTCTACTGACAATGGGAGAGAGAACAATTGCCTTTTTTTGTGGTTTTACCGACAATGGAGGTAAAAAAACTGCATTTCTTATTAATTTTTGGTTTTAAAAAGAGATATAGGAAGCAGGCTGAGAGAATAATTCACACATCTGGTATGTGGTCCTGTCTAATTTCATGAAAACCCTGCATTGAAGTGTCACGTCTGTATCCAGTCTACCCCTTTAATTTTCTTCTTAAGAGACTTTTAATCTTGGCTTTATCCTGGTATATTTGTCATGATATTAGCTGTTCATTCAGCACCCAGCATTCATTTAGCATAATAACACTCTTAGGGCTCTGGGATATATTGCAAATATATGGAAATGTCTAGTTTTTCCTACATTAGCATTTTAATGGAGTACAAGACCATCTCGTGATTAATTTGCCTGCAGATGCATGTACAAACACAGCGCTTGCAGCTCTGTCATCACACCATCTTTCTTCTCTTCTCCTTCCCTCTCTCATTCTATCCATTTCCTGTACATTCCACCTCCCTCTCTGCCTCCACATTCTCTCTCTCTCTTTCCCCCCCTCCGTCTTCCATCCTCGCTCCGTCTCTGTGGCCGTCCTCGCTTAAAATTTGCATGCAAAGTGATGAAATCACACAGGCGTACACCTGTGCCCGCAAAACACACCCTCTCCTCATTCGAAACACTCCCTCGCGCACGGATACACAACCGTCTGCACATACTGTACTTTCAAAAAACACAAACGTACTTTCCAATAAATAATGCATGTTGATCATATCGGTCTCGGAGAAGCGGGGAGAGTGGAGGGAGGAGTGGGGGGGAGAAGACAAAGCCCAGAGGAAGATGGTGCACATCATTAGATGAAACGAATTGGCTTAAAACAAAAATGGAATTCAGCAGCAGCTTAGAGGTGATGACCCTCTTTAACCTAATGATAATGGAGGGCAGTAATGAAACCACTTGATTAATTGTGATAATTGTGACCTCACTCGTGACCACATACTTTCTCAGACTTTCTCTTCTCCGCTTGTTGACTTCCCTGTGATTTTTCGGATTACTGTTCAATGCTACTACCCCCCCTCGATCCCCTGCTCTACCCCATTGTTGTTGATTCTCCTGTTGCCTTGCCTCCCATTTCATTTCTCCAACTCCCTTCCCCCACCAGCTTACTCCCCCGGTTTACTAGATTTTGATTTTGTGCTGGAGAAGGCTGATTTGTTGGCCCTGTTTCTGCTTAGCTGTGGTTCTAACAGGGTTTTTACAAGCGCACATGTGCACGGCAGACTGAAGAATGAAAGATTACCACTTGTTTGCTGTGTCCTTGCATCTAGAATTGGAATAAATAAATCTTATTTTCACAGCTGAACTGGTTATTGGAAAATGCAGAGGCACGTGAAAGGGAAAGTTGAAATTTGCTTTGGTCTTCTTGTAATTACACACAAGCAATTTGGTGTCAAAGAAAATAGACAAATAAGAAATGGAAATGAGTGTCAACAGAGCAGTGCAGTCGAAAGCCAAAAAGAACAAGGGTTGGTCTGTGCCAGTTGTCGTAAAGAGATGGAAGATACAATCAAACTGTTTAAATGCGGGGCTGAAATAACATGTTTTTCACTGTGTTGTACTCGTTCGTTCACATCCAAGAAAAGAATAAACAAAAAGAATCCTCTAAAAGCAGCGTCAGATCAAATCTTATATCATCTCTACCAGACTCGTGCTGCACAATTACAGCTCCTCACTACCACTCTTCTATAAATTCACCTCTTAAACTGAAATACAGGTTTTTATAACATCCCTTCTGACCATTTCTTTCTTCTCCTTGTGTTTTTCCTCTCATGCCATTTTCCCTCTCCCTTTAAACGTTTTGTTGCTTTCATCTGTTAACGCCGTCTGGTCGCAGACGCAGGACTTTGGCAGAAGTTTTGTCCCTTCTGCCATCGCAGCCCTAAACAAACTGCATTGTTGACGCTGTTGTACAGATCCAGACTTGTGTGTGTGTGTGTGTTCTGTATACAAGTATAGATTGTGACAAGAATTATGGCAGTTGTGTTGCTGTCTGTATGTATCTGACAACTAATCTGTTTCAGGCAGTAATTTTTTCTTTTACACAGCGCTGTATTACACACAGCACAGCAGGAGGAGACCTGTTCTCTCTCTCCTCTCACTGTGACATCTGCCCAGATGCTAAAAACTGCTGCCGCTTGTATCACAAATAACCTTCAAATGTTTCAGCTTTGGTTGAACCTGTCAGAGGAGTTGTGAATAAACGAGATTACTGATCAGCTGCATGCACTTTTAGTTTCAAAATAACAGAGAAATGATCTGTGTAAACGTGTCCCTTGTTTTCTTGCCCTAACCTGATTTCTCAGTATTCAGTATCCTGGTTCCTTGTGTGCTTGTAAATGTAGTTATTTTCACTCACACCCTCCTCCCTCCCTCCCTCCCTCCCCCTCTCTCTCTCACTCCCTCACTCTCGCTCACTCTCTTCCTCCCAATCATTATCCCTCACTTCTCCTCCCCCCTGTGCAGTCTCTCGCCCTCTCTGCTGGGTCTTATCAGTCTGTGGGAGAAAGCGATCTTAGGCCCACAATTTCAGCCTTGCCAGTACAAACTGGTCAACAGTCTGGCTTCTCTTTTATTACCACAGCAACCTCACTGGTTGAATTCCAGTCTCATCTCCATCATTATCCCTCCTCCATAGAGAGCTGCACTGTGCCTCAATGCCCATTATGTATATCATTGTGGTGCACATGCATTATACATGATTCAATCACCATATCTCCAGGAAAAAGATGCAAGCCCATTTTGCTTTTTATGAGCGTTTGGTGCATAATGGATTGTTACATGGGAAGATTTGTGTGATATTCATACAATGGAGGGAAATAACGGGACAGAAATATGTCAGTTTAAGCGTTTCAAACATCACTTTCATAGATGAGCCTCTCCATGATTTGTTTCTGTGCTGGAGGTTGAAAACTTCTGGGGAGAGTAATTGTCAGGATTACGTTAAGATTTTTTTTTATTACTCAATTAGACAATAGATGATGTTTTTCCTTCAAATGTGCAGAAAACTAAAATATTCATCTTTAGTGATGCATACTGTGAACGTTGGTGTAATTACACTGTGAACACAATTCCTTTTTAACAAATGATACCTGATACAAATATTATACCTAGAAAACATGTTTATTCACCAACAACTAGTCTAAAGGCCGTTTACTACTGAATATCAATAAAGTTTATTAAATTTGATTTGTTGGTCACAAAGCAACAAACAACACTAAACATGATGTCAGCACATTCCCCATAAGCTCTGGGGTTTAAGTCCCAAAGGTGGCAGTTAACCACCCTGCTGAAGTGTCCTTGAGCAACCGGCGCAAATCACCTGTCTGTACGTCTTATCGAGCGAAAAAACATTCTGGCGAGAAGTGGCTCCTGGGTGGAGCATGCAGGACGCAGGACATCGACACAATGTTGGGATCTTCTATGTGTTCATTCTGAGATCTTTGTATTCCGTTAGTTGGTTTTGTAATGGTCACATGTTTAAAATGTCCTCAACACTCCCACTCACTCGGTTTGAATTTCCCAGAAAATGTTCTACATTTTGTTCTCACATTGGCTCACTCAGACACTTTCTCGACTTTTTACCAAGGGGGCTGGCAGGAAACGATCTGGAAAATGTCCAGAGCAACTGACTGTGACATTTGCGTTGTCAGATACAGCCTCGCTGGAAAATTTCATGAAAATTGTCTTGGACTTCTGAGAGTCTTGAACAGATTGCGATGGCCATGTTCCCTAAACATCCACCGACTAGAAAACAACAAAGCTCCTCTTCAGGAGATCAGAACACAAGCTGACATTTACCAGCACATACCCTAACCCCTGCGTGATCCACAGCAGAATCTTTTTCTCGCTGTAAACAATTCGTCCCTTCTCACAACAGATGAACATCAACAAAGGAGCCCTGGCTGCTCTCAACTATAAACACGCCGCGCAAAATGGCCTTCATCGCTCAGAGCCTATTAAACCAGCATCAGTTTCTTTGAAGCCTCTGTTGAGGCATCATCATCATCATCACTACCCCCCCAACAGCTGCCTGATTGCACAGACCTGAGCTCTGATTGTAACTGTCAACATTTGTTGCTCTTTAAGACTTCAGACATAAACAACACTGTTCTATCCACCGTATATTTCTCCCTCAGCCTCAACATTAAAACCAGTTGCAGTGTTGCAACTGATGGTTGTGTAGCGCATGAAGCTCAAAAGATTGTGATTTTGGACAATACCCAGTGCAGATATACATGAAGCAGACAGCAGGGCAAGCAGAGAGACTTTTAATGCCAGCCTTAACAGTCCTCTAAGCTCACTGGAATGCCTTAATGAGCGCTGTCAGTATAGAACTGTACAGCACCCTTATTCAGACAATAAAGGGTAATCAGCGCAGTGACGGGGAGAGGAGGTAGCACTCCTGGAAAGTTCTCAATTGTCGTGTGGGTGGAACATCCCGACCTGACCTTTTGTTGTGGATCCTTCGGAAGGTGGTTTTGAATTAGAGTGGAGCTCAAAGGATTTCTGTCTTTGTTTGCACTATGTGTTGTGTGTGTGCATGCATGTGTATGTTTGTGTGTGTGTTTGTCCATCATTACCTACAATTATGTAGGTATTGCAAAGTATTTCAGACTAAAGAGCAGTTAATTTGAGACTGTTTGTCCGACTGGTGACAAAAGCTACATCGCTAACTGAGAGAAGATGTTTTATGGGTCAGTGGTTGAGGGTGGTTTCAGGTTCAGCATTAGGCAAGTAGTGATTAGGGTGAGGTCAAGTCTGCAGGAAATGATTGCAAGTCTATGTAATATCCCAAAAGTGACTCATGACAACATTTTGTGTGTGTGCGCACTCATTTGTTAGACTTCTTCAGGACCTTTTCCAGCAGAAACACTGACCTTGTCTTGACTAGTGGACCTCACGGGGACAAAAGCCTGGTCCTAATGAGACACAACTGTGGCTGTCCACAATGAATGTCAATGCAAAGTCCTTAGGAGGATAACTAAGGACCTGTGTGTGTGTGTGTGTGTGTGTGTGTGTGTGTGTGTGTGTGTGTGTGTGTGTGTGTGTGTGTGTGTGTGTGTGTGTGTGTGTGTGTGTGTGTGTGTGTGTGTGTGTGTGTGTGTGTGTGTGTGTGTGTGTGTGTGTGTGTGTGTGTGTGTGTGTGTGTGTGTGTGTGTGTGTGTGTGTGTGTGTGGTGCTAAACACAGAAAAAGTAGCAACACCACTAACAAGTTAATAAACTCCAGCTGGGCTTTGTTGTGAGGCTGTGGAGCTGAGCACATTCTCTGAAGCTTAGCTCACATGTCTTCTCTTCATACCTAAACTCACAACCAAGGCTTTTCTTGTTTTTTATTTACTGTAAGGTCAAAATCAACATGGTAAGAATATGCAAACGTCCCATTATAGCTCTTATTGATAGCCACAATATAAATACAGACCATAACTGAGCCTCCTCCATATTTCCTCTACGACATACTGTGAAAGTGCTGGGTTATAGTGTAGCTGTAGGAGAACGTGTATAAGAATCTCAATCTTAATTTAATAAGGGTCTTGAGACCAGATGTGACAGAACAGGCTCTTAAATATAGTTATCGGAGCAGGCTGCAAATACTTGTTTTAACTTTTAACCTGTATCTGAAGAATCTTTGATATACCTCCATCCCATGAGAATCATGATTATAGTCTAATGCTCTGTAATAATTTCAAAATGATCTGGTTTGTAAAAAACTGGTAAAATGGATCACTGGTTCCTGTCAATGCTCCATTTGAGACCCTTCAATCAGTGAATTTGTGTTTTTAAAACGTATTTGTGGGTTAGAAACACAATGAGGGAGCATGTCTGTTTCCTGTAAGAAGCTCTGAGAGCAGCGCACACTCAGGCCTGCACAGCTCCTAGCAGCTTTTTAGAAGGCCGAGCATCGTTAGCATAACTGTGCTGTTTGTAGCACAGTGGTTCTCAAATGGGGCTCCGCGAAATGATGCCAGAGGGTCCACGGAAAGTTTCCAGATACATCCATTCAAATTATCACAATATCTGGCTATAAACACATGGAAATAATGTCTTTCAAAGACATTTTATTGTACTGTTTTCCCCATAAATAGCTAAATGTTCAATTATTTAAAGGGACATACATGAGGAGGGGTTCCTGGTAAATGTTCTGTCTCGGGTCCTCGGCTGAAAATAATAAAATGCAGTGTTTCTGATTCACAGCACCATAATAAATAAATAACCACAAAATGAGACATTAGACCCGTGAACGAATGCTGAATGTACCTTTTCACACTGAAGAGCCAGATGTTTGTGTTTTTTTTGTCTAGTGTGAAAGTGACTTCATACAAGTGTTAATTTAACTTCAGTTACCATAGTTTATGTTAAAGTAAAGTAAATATTAATTAGATAATAACCTGTAAATGGGAGGGACCAAATATTATAAATAGATTCTGGCTCTTCCTTGTGTTTCTTTCTCTGTAGAGGTCATTTTCCCATCTGCCCTTCCCACCATCTGTCTCTCCAACACATACATTTTACATGACAAAGCAGAGTAAATGCAGCCGTATAGTGGCTGGTAAACAGTTCTCATGATACACAGTCACTGCACCGTGGCCTTTTCTCAATGTGCACTTATAAGTTCGCGATAATGACACATTTAACATAATTCAAAAAACTTGGATTATTTTAATGCTGGACATGGAGCACACAATTCATGACAAAGCAGGTCGTTGGAAATTATAGCATTGCTATAAGCTCTTTTTTGTTTATTGTAATTAGGCCTGTTTCTCAAAAGTTTTACAGATCTTCTCATCAAACTCCGAAGGTGCATTTCCTAAAAGGTCAAACTGTCCCTTTAAATTTTATCTGAAACAAGCAGCCATGATTAGATAAAAGGATGGAACAATTCTGAGATGATACCATAGTTTGCATCTAAAGAATGACATGACGGCTCCCTAAACGTAAAGTCTCATTCGCCCTCTGGTGGCTTGCTGCAGTAGAGGTCATTAACCCCATTTTCTCAATGTTAGCAGATGGGACACGGACCAAACTGGACTCAGGCTCCAAATGGCGTCATCGTCGTAAGATGGCAGCGTTCCAATCTTGGATATTTTTGGCGTCGTTTCTTGATAGTAACAGGAAGAGGAGACTCGTCCTTTATATACATCTTTCCTCAGTTTTGTATAATCAGGTTTCAGACAAATGAAAATAGTATAAAGTTAGTCAAACACTGCGTATAGGGGAGTTTACATGCAGTAGTTGTGTTTGAGTGTGTGTGTGTGTGTGTGTGTGTGTGTGCGTGTGTGTCTGTGAGAGGGAGAGAGTGTTAGAGAGAGGAAGACATCTATCAAAGCCCATTTCAACCCTTTTCATATCTCCTAATCACACACATTGAAACGCCAGAAACAATTCCACTGCGAGAGAGAGAGAGAGAGAGAGAGAGAGAGAGAGAGAGAGAGAGAGAGAGAGAGAGAGAGAGAGAGAGAGAGAGAGAGAGAGAGAGAGAGAGAGAGAGAGAGAGAGAGAGAGAGAGAGAGAGAGAGAGAGAGAGAGAGAGAGAGAGAGAGAGAGAGAGAGAGAGCACTTTCTATTTATAGCCCGTGTGCCCAGAGTGGAGGAGGAAGGCTCACTGTTGTTCGAAAGCTCGCTCGGTGCATATGATTTTTGTTCTGCGTTACACAGGCTGCCACTCAGAAGATGCAGGAGCAGAAACATAGGATAAACGAACGCCATGCAAATTATATAGCATGTGGGTGGTGAGATGGGTCATTACTGGGAAAAAAATACGGCTGTTTGAAAGGCTGATGAGAGGAGGAACATGACTGGTCCAGTAATCATGTGCAGAACTGAAGGCTCGACCCCCCTTCATCAGCCTACATGGAAATAAATTACCCCTCTGTGTGTGTGTTTGTTCCTGTACTTATCTTATACCTTTCTTATATCTTTGTGAGGACCCTTTTAGGCATTGACCCCCCACAGAGGGAAGTCCTCACTTTTTCAATGGGCTGTCTAAAGGGTTAAGATTTGGTTTTAGGGTTAGAATCGGGTTTAGATTCAGGATAGGGATTTAGTTTGGATGGTTAACGTAAGGGTAAGGGGCTAATGAATGTATTATGTCTATGAGGGTCCTCACTAAGATAGGTTACATTACATTACATTACATGTCATTTAGCTAACGTTTTTGTCCAAAGCGACTTACATTTAAAGTACACTCAACATTTATGAGGGGCCATTTAGGGGTTCAGTATCTTGCCAAGGACACTTAGGCATGCAGATTGGAAAGAGTGGGATTCAAACCGGCAACCTTCTTGTTGCAGAGCACCCGCTCTATCCCCTAGGCCACACTCTCCCCAGGTTGAAATCTGTGTGTGTGTGTTTGGATCACACACAGCTGTCACTCACTGATAATTCAACGTTGCTTCAAGATAATTAAAGCCACCATCATGATTCATTATATGTAATTCTTTATCTCATCGTCGCCACTCATCCACATAGCCTGGAGACCAAAAGAGATTCAGCAATTATGTTCACAAAATAAGAAGTACACACACACACGCACACGCACGCACATACACATACAGGGAATAAAACATCCCAGTGTTTTAACAGTTGCTGTGGTCTGTAATTCTTAATCACGGCTGTGGGAAGCATCTAGTGGTGAAGGCGGAAAGCTTCTGCTCGGTGGAGAGTTCGGAAAGCTTCACCTAAAAATCTCAAAGTTTCATTATCTGTCCTGCCTGAGTCAGAATTTAAAATGTTCGATGAAGCTGCTTTCACACGTGGACTGTAGAGTAATCTCCTGACATCGAGGAGCTGTATATGAGAATGCTAATGTCCAAGTAAGAGGCTCTGCACAGCCCCTTAGTAAAAACCTACATCGACTTTAAAAGGTCCAACCACACACACAAGTTTTGAACTATAAAATGAAAGATTAATACAGTGTGGGCGAATCCCACTAGTGTACACTATAGATGCATCATTAAAGGCCACAGACATCCAGCCTGTAGACTGCTTTGTCTTTACCCTCTGGCAGACGGTGCAGGATTAGGGCTGCACGTACGACCAGACTTTAGAACAGCTTTTATCACCAGGCCATCAGGTTTCCAAACTCAAAATTCAACCCAGGTGCCAAAATCCTCTGCATATCTGTTACCTGCCTGTTTGTTTACTCACCTCTGAATATTTTTACAATGTTTTACTATACAGTATGTGCCTTTTACTTAGGTTTGACACTTGCATATTGTATTGTATCAGACTTTTTATATATTGAGCTCTTTAACCTTTCCTTGAATTAAATTTCCTCTCTCTCTTTTTCCTACATTATATCCTTTATGATGTCCTTTACCTGTCCTTGTCCAGCACTTTTCATTCTATCGTTTCCACTGTTTAACTCACATGTGACTAATTAACTTGAAACTTGAACTGCAAAAGTTGAAACCACAGTAATGTTTGATTTAAGAAGTTCATCATTAACCTTACTGATACTTTTTTGTTGATGCAAAGACTCTTTTTGTTGAATGCAAAATTATTCAGCACGTAACTAAAATTAAAATTGAATATGAATGTATTTAAACAAACAAAATGTAACACAGTTTTAGCTTTACTGCTGTTGAGTGTATTTTTTTTTTAGCTTTTGACAGGTTTGCTTTTCCACTTGATTCCTCTTAATGCTAAGCTAAGTTAATCACCTCTCAACTTTATGCTGAACACAGACCTATTCCTCCGATATTCCTTTTACAGAATCTAACCCTCTCGTCTCCTTGTTTCCTGCTAAAAACAGACTGTCTTGCCTTTGCAAAACTGCTGTCTCTTTAATGGAGGTTGGGTTAGAAGCAGCAGTTATTTCTATCACCTGTGGGTGGGCCTATAAATAGAACATGCACACACACATTTTCTTCTTCGTCTTCACCTATGTGTGAGCTGGTGCGGTTTTCATGTCCAGGTGTTCTTTAACTTTTGAAATTTTTATTACAAGGTGCAAGAGACACTGTGAGACACGGCTGTGCACACACCTCTTGCTCTTTTCTCTCAATGTGCATTCAGTCAGTGTTGTATTGGACTTCTCTGTACATGCTAATGCTCTGTCTTACTTGGTTTGCTCTTCCTGATCCCAGTGTGTGTCTGTGTGTTGTTTTCTATACAATTTTAATCTTTATAGTAATGTATTGTATCAGTAGTAATAACAATAATGATTTTAATTACAGTTTAGCAGATAGCCTGAGAGAGGTTCAAGAAAATACAACATAATAACAACTTATACTTATAATGAAAATAAATATTAGAATCTTATGATTATTTAAAAAATCCTAATAAGAATCATTATAATCTTGCTAATTTCAGAAATAAATACATAAATATATAAGAGAACAGAAACAAAAACAAGCAATTTTAATTCTTGCTGTATCTGGTCTTGTCTCTACCAATTTTATTTATAACACCGGTAAATAACAACCATAGCTATTATGATAGTTTCCTCACAGTAACCATAAAAATAAATATCAATAATAATATTTATTGTCATTGAAATGTTACTGTCATGGAGGGTCCTGGAGTGGCAACAACATTCGGGCAGGACCCACTAAGTAATTGCTTCACAATAACACAATTCAAACTTGTAATTGTAAAAAACGTTTGAGAGCCTAACATAATTCCTTGTTGTTTTTCCGATGTCATTTTCACAGTTATTATAACTGAATCTCCTTTCTTTCTTTCTCTTTCTCTCTTTGTAGCCTCAGACAACAGCCAGCGGTTTCAGGAGACGTGTTTCGCCTTCGCATTAACGCCACAGCAAGTCCAGCAGATCAGCAGCTCAATGTAAGGCCTCTCTGTCAATGGTTTGTGAATCATTCATGAGGTGCACATGTCCTGCAGATGTGTGGTGGTAAACTTGTGTCTGTGCTCACAGGGACATCTCGGGGACCAAATGTGATTTCTCAGTTCAAGTTCAGTTGCGGTTTTGCCTGTCGGAGACGAGCTGTCCTCAGGAAGACCACTTTCCACCCAACCTCTGTGTGAAAGTCAACGGGAAGCCATGTAACCTGCCGGTGAGCAGCTGGGAATTAAACACAGAAACAACACACAAACAATTCGTGCCACTGGATGAGAAACTTATATAATACATAGTGTAATGTTCCTATTATTGATTTCTGTTATCCAGGGTTATCTTCCTCCAACCAAAAACGGTTGTCGAGCCCAAGCGGCCCAGCCGGGCCATCAACATTACCTCACTAGTCAGATTGTCCACCACTGTCCCAAATACCATCGTGGTTTCATGGACCGCGGAAATCGGAAGGGTAAGAACCAGAATCTTCACAACTTCTAAATAAGTAACGATAGTGAAACAAGAACAGTAAAAGTATAAACAGGTGCTTGTTAAAGTTAGGGCTAATCTGAAAATTGAGCATTTAATTATGGATCAAAGTGAGAAAATGCATTGAAATATAATATGTATTTCCTCTAATTTTGACTTATAAAGAGGTGGGTGGAGCCTGACCAGCCATCTGCAGATAGACAGTAGAGGGCAGTAAAGGAAACATCTCATGATAGAGGGTCCTACTGGCCTCACGTGTCAATTAACAGTGTAGAAGTTTTTATTTTCCTCTGTCCTTCCTTCCTCTGGTACAGTTACCTTGATTAAATCCGTTTGAAGGACTGTCTCTGTTACTTGCCCAGAACGCAGATGCTGGAAAACACAAACTGTCTCTCTGTGGGATTTAAACTTTGTCCCTTTGCCCATGATCATTGTATTGTCATGTCTGTCCGCAGAGTTACTCCATGGCAGTGTACCTGGTGAAGCAGCAGTCGTCCACAGCGTTGTTGCAGAGACTACGGGCGAAAGGCATCAGAAACCCAGACCACTCCAGAGCGCTCAGTAAGCACTGGCCTGCTTGTTTCTTTAAATAGTCAATTAAATCTGTAATTACATTAAATACTATATTAATATCAATATTACATTACATACTATATCTTTATCTACCAATAGTGACATTATTAAGACACTTCTGATCTGCATTTTGAAATTCACTTCCACTAAAACTGTTTTGTAATTCAAGTTTGTTGTTAACTACAGAAGAAACAGTAAAGTGAAGTCTCATTATAACCTCAAAGATGAACTGATTAGATTTCCGTGATCAAAGGCAAAGGTCGTTGTCACCTTATATAATTCTGGAGGCGTACAAGCCCCAGAACAGAATTCTAGTTAATGATTTTCTTTCATTACGTTTTATTGAACGCTTGTTAAGTCTTGTCTGTTTGATGACCAGCGGAAAGAAGCTGGTGGTGAAATGAGCTTTTTGCATAAAACGTTTTATCATTTGTAGAAATAATGCTTTCAAGATATTCATACATCTATATATATATATACTGTCTACTGTATAATTAATTCAGGTACAGAGGTGATTCATTCAGCCCCACACAGATTGAGGAGCTTCATTCGCAACCTCGGTTTGAAACGAGTAGTAGAATGGAGTTACAGTCTGAAACTGAGCGTGTTTGTAAGAATCCTGCAGCTGCTTCTGTGCCTCACGTGTGTGTTCTGCTTCTTTTCTTCAGTCAAAGAGAAGCTAACAGCCGACCCAGACAGTGAAATAGCCACGACCAGCCTTCGAGTGTCGCTGCTCTGCCCGGTAAACATGCTCCCCCCCGCTCCTCGTGAACTGAGGCCAGTGTTTAGAGATCCAGTCAGGCCCAAACATGTCCGTCCATTCTTTTCCTTTTTCCTTGTCCCTGAATATGACTCAACAGGCCTTTGTGTGCTTTACTCCTGGTAAAATGCATGATCCTGTCAAATTGTCATCTCACCCCTATCAAATATTTTTTTATCCATGTGGGTTTGGCATGTTTGTGCATTTTTTGTGTAACCTCCATCCCTGCTGCGTGTTTCATCCTCATGCCCTGACTACATGTTTGTGCACACTGTGCAGCTGGGGAAGATGCGGCTGATGATTCCATGCCGGGCGCTGACATGCTCCCACCTGCAGTGCTTTGACGCCACGCTCTACATCCAGATGAACGAGAAGAAGCCCACCTGGGTTTGTCCTGTGTGCGACAAGAAGGGTCCATATGAACATCTCATCATCGACGGGTAAGTGACCAAACACTCACCTGCAGAGGACCTGTTCAGAAAACTGCTTATTAAATGTGAAGCTGTTACTTCTTCCCTTCTACAGAGGCCAGGACACTCAGTAAACTCATAAGACTCTTTAAAGGAGTTTTAGGGAAATATGTTTATCAACCCTCTTGCTGGAAGTCAGGTCAGATTTATTTATAAAGCCAGATAAAAACAAATGGAGTGGAGCCAAAGTACAAACATGCTAAAGAAAAGGCTATACAAATATGAATACAACATTTAAAAAATCTAACTGTGCAAAAGAAAGATGCAGTGAAAGACACCAAGATAGAAGTAAATAAGATCAAATAAAGACAAACAGAAGCAGAAAATGAGACAGAGTTAAAAGCAAGATTAAAAGGGGAAAACACTCTCCCAGGAAGTCAGTGTTGGCTGTAGTTTCATAGTCACAGAAGGAGGTGGTTCAGATTAATTTGTTCAAGTAACGACAAACGGTTCCCAAACTATATCATCCAATAAGAAATGAAGAAACAAATAGTTTGACAAAACTAAACTCAGAATCGTCTTTCTGACTCTTTTTTTGGGAGCTTTCACTTCCATCTTGTGGGCTACTTAGGCAAGTCTAAGAATAGTTAGTGGACATGGAAATGTTCTACTCCCTGATCTTAATGACTTCTCACTTTCACACTTAATACAAATCTTTTAAAATCCATTATTTGTCATTATACTGTAATTTGCAATTTCTGGCTTGTTTACTCATCACTGTCCAACAGAGTTCATGTTTTTAATTCACACAGTAACAGATCAGTGATGGTCCTGTGAGGTCACAAACACAATCCATTTTTCCCAATACTGCAAAAATGTATCAAACCGTAGATTCAAACAGAAAGTCATTCTCTCCCACCGAGTTCATGATTATTTTATGTTTTGAAAGAAACAACTCGACTCATCTCTTACTATTTTATATATGATCATCTCAACACAGGGAGTTCCACAAAACACAGAAACAGATTCTTTACATCTCATCATGCTCATCTTTTGAAGTATAAAATTTGTTATGAGCATCTTACAGAGTTCAAGACGATACGTTTGTTGTCTGCTTTGGTGAAATCAGCAGCTGAAGTAAATTTGGACTCTCAAAAAGAAAATGAATTGAGGATAAAAACTTCTCAAACTTCTCTTCCAGCAGATTCTCTGCATCTTTCAAATGTTCACATCACTCTCTCAGCCACATCTAAAGCCTGCGGGTGGTATGTAATATATATCAGTAGGAAAACATCAGAAGAATAAAGCTGGAGCATTGCCTTTGTTTAAATAACACCAATCTGTGTCTTTGTGTACATTTTAAATGTGTGTGTGTGTGAATGGCATCTTATCTTTGTTCTCAGGCTTTTCGTGGAGATCCTCAACAGCTGCTTGGACTGTGATGAGATCCAGTTTAAAGAGGATGGCAGCTGGGCCCCCATGAGGTCAAAGAAGGAAGTGCAGGAGGTGTCGTCTGGTTCTTACAACGGGGTGGATGGTGAGACGGGGCGTGAGGGATGGATGGATGGATGGAGACAGGGTGGGGGGATAAACAGAAAGGTTGTTTCTACATTGCAGCTGTGTGAAGAGGGTGGAGGTGGTTAAATGAGGATTAAAGAGCTGGGTGAGAAGAGAAGAAGGTGCTCTTACATCCTTTGTTCATGCTTTGTCAGCTTTCATTTAGTGAAGCATCAATCATGAGGCCACACAGTAAACTGCTTTTCTCCATAGTAACAAACATATTGTATCTCCTACGGGGAGGGGGGGGGGGGGGGGGGGGGGGGGGGGGGAATCACACATCTCGGCTGCACTTTGTTTTCATAAAACCATAAACATAAATTCGTAAACATTTGCACAAATGCAAACCCATGTCCCTCTTCCCGTCTCTGTTGCACTCCAGGTTCGTGCCGGACGTCCTCGGGTTCAGATCAGCGGAGCTCCTCGTCGTCCAGCCACGGCGACGGCGGCAGCAACTGCAAGAGAGTGGAAGTGATCGATTTGACACTGGACAGCTCCTCAGATGAGGAAGAGCAGGATTCATCGTCGCCGCCACCTCCGCCCCCTCCGGCCAAAAGGCCGTGTCCCTCCATGTCTCCGACCTCGCCGCCCATCAGCACCAAAGGGTGAGACACACGTTGAGACTGTGATTTCACCTCCACGCTCATTATGGATGTCATTAAATGTGGAAATGAGGCTCATTCTAACTGCTCGCATGGGTGGATGTGCTTCTAGATGTTAAATGATTCATGAGTTGAAACACACAAGTATCTTTAAACAGTTCCACATCAACAGCACTCGCAGTAAGCAGCCAGGAGGGCGGACTGAGAAATAATGTGTGTCTTAACTTTATTCTGAGGGATTGTATAGATCTGAAAAGAGCAAAGTTTCCGAAACAACAAGGCTAAATGTATTTTCCTTCATCCTGAGCAGGGAGATAAACACTTGACAAACCTGGATCATGAAGGATGGTTAACTCTCACCTAACAAACAAAACCTTGCTGTGGATTTGAATCCATGCTCATTGAGACTTTAACAACAGCATCTTCTTTCAAATTAAAATTCATTATGTGCATCGTTTGACTTAAATGAGTCGTGACTGTTATTGTTCCGAGGTTGGTTTGGAGCTCAGTGGAGGAGACGGCACGCCCCGTGACTTCCCATCAAACACGACGTGAAATAAAAGTCTAATTATAATTTAATTGGCTCTTAATCTCTGAAACTGTCCCCGTGTGTCTGCCTTCAGAGTGTTAAACCTGCACCACCAGGCCTCTCCTGTGAGCTGCACCCCCACTATGCCAGCGATGGACACGAGCTACATCCCCCCTGTTCCCCCACTTATCCAGGATTACAGACCCTACTACCACCAACCCAACGACCTCTCAGGTAAACACACACACAGTCACACACAAGATGATGAACTAACATTTATTCATAATTATTAATTTGAGTCAGAGTAATAGGACATTAAAGCAAAATCTTATTGCCTTTAAAAGTTATAAATGCATCTTTTACCAAGCAGGTCCATATTTACATTACTTAATAATTGCAGTCAACAGATTTTCAGACCAGATCCCATTTCTCCTCGGATTAAAAATTGATCACTGAGATTTTTTATTTAGGCTGTTTTCAGACATCTCTCTGCAGAAAGTCTAGTTTTTGTTTACAGCACTTTAATACCAGCGTTGGTCTTTGTCGCCACAATCACTAGGATCTTGTTTTCCAGGTTGGCATCTTCTTCAGCGTCTTCTTCTTGTAATCCTCATATTTATCCTGTGATGTTTGTATTCTTCCAGTTGTTAATGTCCGTCATAAGTTAGAAACGTCATCAAGACGCCTTCTCGCTCCCAGTCAATTTTCTGGAAAATGTCCTTCTGTATTCTCACCTGGACTCACTTTTTAAGAGGGGTCTGAAGGGAAAAAGTTCCAGTATTCAATCTAATGCATCAGCACGACAATAAATTCTTCTCCTTGAAAGAACTTTTTTTCAGTTTCTATTGAAATAAATTCAGCAAGGTGTTGAATTGTTTATATGATCATTTTGGCTGTTTTTGAGTCAATATCACTAATATCAGACAGGAAGAGCTGATCATGAGGAATCTTGGGGTGTGGTTAACCTTTGAACCCAAAAGATAGGCAGATACAGATTATACATTTATATACAATTTAAATAATTGTTTATTGATGTTCATAACTGACTCTTGCTTGTTCTTGATTTGCAGAGTTGAACTTCTTCTCTTTTCTTCAAGGGGACAATCATCAGGTACGTACGAACGCTGTGTCACACTCTGAGGAGATGCTGAATCAATTTTTTTTAGAAAAACACGGAGACCCTGACTGTAAACATGCACCTGCTGCAAAAACAAAGTAAACTTAGCTTAACCATCGATGGAAGATCTCTCAGTCAGTGTTAATCACCCGAGATTGAAAAACAAATTTGAATCCTGGTATTTAGGGAATTCGCTGAAACACAACCTCCTGGAACGCTGTGTATCCGGTACGGGAGAATGTGATATGTGATGGTCACTCTACAGTTACTGTTGGGCTGAACTCACTGAAGCAGTGATACAACAGACATCTCCTGATCCCTGAAGTCCTCCCCTTTTATTCTGCTGTTATTTGAAATCAATAATTCAAAGAGTTGGTTCTCACAAACAACAAATAAAACACTATGTGCTCTTACCTTCAGAGATGAAGAGTTTTCTGCTGCCACCTCAACACAAGGACCGTGAATAGACTTTCACATGTGGCTCAGACTGCATCAAAAATTACATTTAAATCAATTTAGCAGCAGCTGCATGTCTAGAATCAATACCCATGTTACTGTGGTCAGTCCAAAGACTGCATTAGAACTACTTTCTCCCAATAGATAAAAATATCCCCACATTCAATGTGTAAATTAATTTTTCTGTGGTTTCACAGTAACACTGTCCCTGGAAACGATGCTGCTGTTTAAATTCCAATGTCATTAGCAGAGGACCACGAAAGAGGTGTCAGAACACAGAGTACACCCAGACCATAGACTGTGTGTAAAGATGGACGACATGTCTCTGATTCCTCCCACTATTCAGAATTGATGCCAAAAACACCCCAGATACAAAAGCTGCCATCTTGCACATTTGGAGCCACAGTCAGCAGCTGTCAATAATTTTTTTATAGAATCAAATAACTGAACAAACACTTGGACATACCTCTTTTTGATACTACATCAAATGATATTTAGAAGAAATTCATTTGTACTTTTTAGTTTGGTCCATGTCCCATCCATTAACACGGAGGATGTAGAGTTTATGACCTCTACTGCAGCCAGCCACCAGGTGGCGATCAAGATGCTTTGGCTTCACTTGAAGGGAGCTGTCATACTGTCCATCTTTACAAACTGTCTATGGCTCAGACAAATGAAAACATAAATACTGGAACAGCTTGAAACAGCAGGACAGTATATATTATTTTGAAATGTCATCTGCTTCTTTATATTCCATTCGGTCCAATCAGTTTCTTCTAGTTACCTCATGTCTACTTTTCAGTCCAAATTCTCAAAGTATCTTTGAAATGAAAAGAATACTGTAAACGGAGTCAGTGCAGAACACGTGAGCTGCTCTGTCTCCTCTTCTGATGTGTTCACAAAGCTGCTGAGAGGAAGTGAGAGAACACAGATAAGAAAAGGGCGGGGCCGTCTCCCGTTGCTGCCGATGACATCACTTTTGTCTCCGCTGTGACGGGCTGACAGACGACCTGTCAGTGTGAATTAATCTATTCATCAGTACACAGGAAGCAGCACAGGGAGCAAATCCAATTTGACAGATTCACATTAACCATCTTCGTGATCAGCGTTAACAAATGTTTTAATGGAACAAAGTAAAATATGAATGTTTGATGGAGTCATTTCACATTTATCATCAGTAATTCAATGATAATAATTCAATGAGAGCCGAGAGATTATTTGATTGATGAATAATTCTTAGAGAGTTAAGGGCAGAGCAGTGAAAACCTTCTTGTCGGGTGTCATTAAATTCATTGGAGCATTGAGTGCGTTGTTATTAACTTGGCAATTATCATAATAGGCTTTTAAAAGTTAGTTCATTTTCTATTTTTACTAAACGCCGGTGCACTCAGGCTCTTCACCTGCTGCAGCTCACGGGAGTATCTCTCGGTTGTCTCAGACGTTTACAGCTGAAATGCTTTGTGATTTTTAAAATGGACGACAGCAGCGATCGAGCGGTTTACAGCACGACCCAGTGTGGGATGGTTGATCTGCGTCTGACAGTGCGATACCAGTTTGAGACGAGAAATGAGGGGATGGTGAAATAGACAAAAGGCACATGCCAGCAGAGGTATGTCACCAGCTCCTGTCTGCTCTGCTGGAAGACGAGAACATGCATATAAATAATGATTATAGGGCGAGACCCAGTGGTGCTCTGTAATCAGCAGTGTCGCCTCGCAGCAAGGAGGTTCACAGTTTGAATCCTGATTTGGCCTCAATTTAGAATATACATGTTCTCTCTGAGTAGATTGGGGTTAATTAGGTTTATTGGAGACTCTAAAATGTTTGTGAGGGGGAATGTTTTTCTCTGTTTGTTGAATATGAATTCTTCACAGGAAGAAAGAATGGAGATTAAGAGAGGAGCAATAAAAACAAGGGAAAGATTTGAACATGTTCTTCTCTTGACTCTCAAAACTACTTTCTAGTGAAAACATTGGTCGGAGGCCTTGTTACTCCTCCTCGTGCTTCGGTACTTCACTGGTTACTTTCTGTTGTTGGTTTTAGGTTTTTCTTATGATTTCATGTTTCTTAAAATAAAGGAAACACCTGCACACACACTTCAGGAGTTTTGTCTCTGACACGTCCTCCTCTCTCTTGTTTCTCTCAGCATTACAACATGGTGATGGCAGCAGCGGCCGCCGCTTCGGCCTCAGACGACCACGACTTGCTTCTCAACCGCTTCCTGCCCTACAGCACCACCACCTCCTCCTCCGCCTCCCAGCTGTTCCTCGACCAATCGGGAGCCTCGTCGGCCGCCTCGCTGACCGCGCCGACCAACGGGGCGAGCAGCTCGGGCAGCAGCAGCAGCCTGGTGTCGTCCAGCAGCCTCCGCGACACTCACTCCACGCACTCGTCTTCACACTCGGGCTCGCACTCCTCACACACACACCCCGGAGCGGTGGCCGGCCGGAGCAGCGCGGAAGCGGCAGTTGCAGCTATTTACGGCGGAATCCCCGACGTTATATCGTTGGACTGACCGGAAAAGAGTCAAGGGCACACGTGGGGTCCGGATAGGATCCAGTAACAAACCACATCACAGACAGTTTGACTGCAGGGTGACGTGTTGATCCAGAAACTAGACTGGAGTCCTGATGACGAGGCTGCCTGACGAACAGCACTAATGTAATGAGTGGGTGATCTGGGGGTCCCCTTCACGACACTGACCTGAGGACAGGACCGAGTTCATCAGTGACAATGTGTCGGTGAACTGACCTCAGAGCAGAAACCGTCACACTGGTGCCGTGGTACCAACCTGGCACAAAGCAGCGAAGACGCTACCTGAGCAGAAACACAACGGAGGAGGCGACGGCTCTTTTTTTACGGAAGCGAGGAGCGGCCCCGTGTACAGAGAACAAAATATATTTTCCTCTTTTACTTTTGTATGTTAAATCTGAACATTCACAGTCGAGTGGGCTGCTTCTGTCGCCATTTCAAAGAAGAGGACTTTTTCACAAAGCTTATACATATGCCTGTTGCCATGTGGTTTTATTTTCCTCCTCTTTTATCTCTATCCTGTTTGCGTTTCTCCATTTTTAACTTCAAGTCTCTTCTTCTCATTCTTAAACAGATTAGTAGTTGCTCTTAACTGTGTTTTCAAGAGCTCGGCAGGCGGCTCAAATCTTCAGAAAGAAGTTTCTAGATGCTGAATTTACAGTTTATTCATATACTAATAATTTTATTACGCTTTTAAGTTATGTATGATATTTAAACAGTTTATGCACACATATATATATGTGTGTGTGTTTGTGCATTCCCTTTGACCTTCAGGTTAATGCTGTGGGGAGTGTGTAGGTGGAAATTTGCCATTTCTGGTTTTTCACTTCTTAGTTTCCAGAAACAGCAAACAGAGACTTTCAGACTATTTATATTTACCAGTTACAATTTTGAGCTGGAGCTTTCTTTTGCAATTTATTTTAATTTTTTGCCAAAATGCCAAAAAATAATACACGGTACCTATGAACAGTGATCACAATAATCAGAGTGCAGTTGCATCTGTCTGTTGCCACAGTGTTTTCAGTCGAGTGTCCAGACACTTTGACCTTCGTCCTTTTTGTCTCTCGTCTTCTAGTTTTGTGTTTCTCTGCTGAACTGTTAAGAAGTAATTAGGACAGCCGTCAGTATGTTGTAGCAGCGTCGGGCCTTTTGAGGAGACAAGCTTTCCCTGACATGTGCCACAGCTTCACTGGAGCAGGCGACCCAGTTCAAACTAGTGCCGGTTCGGAGTAGTGTTTCCAGAAGAATGTCTCATATGGTCACCCACCACAACCGAGGCCCCGTCTCTGTCTGAGCAAAAACTTGAGCTGCGATTGATTTCTGACTCTGGAATTATCTTTTGGGGGGGGGGGGGGCAAAGAATGAGCGTAAGCAGGATGTTGGTGCCAGAGTGAAAGCGGCTGATCTTAGCATATAAACGTAGACTGTGCACAGAGCCTGTTGGTTTAAAAATACATGACCTGTCTGGAGCCTGAAACACTCCGGGAGATAAGTCAGGGTACAATGTGGACGTGTCAAAGCGAGGTGGATGTTTTCAGGATTCCTCCCCGTTGTGGCCATTCAGCTGAAAAATGTCGGGTCTGCTCACGAATGTATTGTACGATTTTTAAGAGTCGACTCACTTTTGTTCCTGCTTTCATTACAGTTATTATAGACCCACTGTGGTCTGGTCACGTGACTGGTGACTAGCAGTTAGACCTGGAACACCTCCCATGTCCTCCTCCTCCTCCTCCTCCTCCTCCTCCTCCTCCTCCTCCTCCTCCTCCTCCTCCTCCACCTCCACCTTCGCCTCCTGCCTGTGCGTCCTTGAAACTTTCCCAGAGTCCCGTCTTATCAGCCTCTCCTCAATCTCCCACTCGCGGACGTTCGAGACAGGCAGCTCACGTCAAAGCCTAATTATCCTGACCACGATAACTTAATCACCTCTGACAGCAGCCCCGTGACCTGACGTCCCCTGTCCCGTCCTAACTCAGCGCTGCAGACGACCTAGCATTACCTCCAGCTCATCCCTCCCTCCCTCGCCCGCTCGCTCCCCCCCCCCCCCCCCCCTCTCACTCTTGTCATCTTTTGACTTTCCTCCTCGTCCTCTTGTTGGAACCAAACCCTGGCGGCTCTCAAACTGACTGAATCGTTTGCCGGAACAAGTCTCGTGTATTTCCTGTGTTGTCCAGTGTTTTATTTATTTCGTCATCCTATTTCTATATATTATATTTTTTACATAAGGGTTTGATGTCCGTGGGTGAGCGTGTGAGTCGGCTGTTGCAATGTGATTTTATTTAAGAGGTGTTTTGTTATTATTAACCAGCGGAGCAAGTTTGCAACAAGGTCTTGTTCAGTTATTTGTCTTGGAAACATCTCGGAGTATTGACATTTTATAATAAGGGCACCAAACACATGCTTAATTAATACCTGCATGACTCATGATGGTATAATGGGTGAATTAATTAAGGTTGTATTATAAAATTTGTCGCTCACCATTAGGGAGGAGTCAGCATGTGTTTGTGTGATTAGGTAAAACCTAATGGTTCGTTAATTAACTCCCTTCATATATTGATTTTAATGCCACCAAATGAGCTTTTGAGGCTATTTTCTAAATCAAAATGTTTGTCAGATACAAACATGAACGTGTTGCTGAAAGAACTTCGAGTTAACAGCTGGATTATCATGAAGTTGTGAACATGACATGAGTCATTCATCCTACTTACTCTGGGAAATTGGCTCTGGATATTTCTAGACTTTTACATAAAGAAAGCAGCAGGAGATTGTGCGGGTCAGACAAATTCAACACAACAGGAAATGTTGTATAAATACCATGATGTATAAATCCTGTTTAGTTTACCGCACCTCAACATTGGTGTCACCACAAGCTCTAGAATGTCATCGTCTTTCAACCCGAACCATACCCATTCACCAAGTTTCAAGAAAATCAGCTCTGTAGTTTGTGATAGCGGATTTTGAGCTTAAGCTGCTTGTTGGAGATAATTCTACAGATAAAATTAAGACCAATCCTTCGCTAGCTTGTAAATGTGACCCAGAGAAAGACGAGTGTTTCCCTCAGCAACATGTCCATGTTTGTCCCTGACTGAGCTTCATCACTTGATCCCAGTTAAATTAAAAATGAACGAGTTAAGTGATGATCTCTCAAGTGTGAACTAATCACATGAACCTGCGTGATGGTGCCTTTATTATTAATGTCCCCATGACTCGCTTTAGTCAGGAGGATGTCGATCCTTTTCGTTTCCATCGAGTCAGTTGAACATTAATCACCAGTGTTTGGATGCACAGTTAATGATTTAATTTATTTAATCTTTCTTCAGAGTCTACATGCAGTAGATCACTCATATGGAGTGTGAGACCGTTCTGAATGTGTTTCTGTTGATGTGCTCTAAACACTCTGTCCTCTCCCCATGCAACGTGTTTCACTGAGCATTCACAGCTCCCCCCTGTGGCTCCTGCAGGGTAGTTTAAGGGAGAAGCAGTCTTTGTTGTTGTTGTGCGGGTGGGTTTTCTCCTCCTTTCATTCTCTGACTAATGTTTGTGAGAAAACTTGCAGTGATGGAAAAGCAAAAGGCTCAGTCCCTCTGAACCTGCTGTTTATACACAAAGCATATTTCTCAGCAGCTTGTGTCGGCTGTGTTCAACTCTGTTTGAGGAAACAGGGGTAAAGTTTTATCAGTAGTTGCTCTTAACTGTGTTTTCAAGAGCTCGGCAGGCGGCTCAAATCTTCAGTTGTCATCACGTCTCCGTAGATAAAAGGGAAAAGCTCAACAATGTGTATATTATGTCTGTATGGAAACCTGACACCTGAAAGTTCAGATCCAAACGTGGGTATTTGATGTCCGTTTGTACGCTATTTTTTGTGTGTGTCAATTCAGAGCGAGAGAATAAATTAATTTATATATTTTTTTGAAAAATGAAAGCTGCACGATTATGGAGAAAAATAAAAAAAGGACTGTGGCGTATACAGAGTCTCACCAAAAGGGAAATAATCTCAAAGTCGGACTCAAGTCGGCATCTGCACTCACTGCCTTAAAAACATTCACAGGTTCTGTTTCACAGCTCCGATCCAAGGAGAATCACAAACAAGGCATTTGGAGGAGGGGGATAGAAAAGACGGTGTACAGTAGACCCTTGTCAATTTGTACAAATATACCAAGTGGAAAAAAATATTTATTACCTGCATTGGAAGAAATTGTTTACTTATTGAATGTTACCTGTTTATGTAGAAAAGTTTAGATGTAATAAAATGCATTCTGTTATTTCTCCGTGTTGTTGTGGGTTTATGTCAGTTCTGAGACTGAGCACTGGGTGGCAGCAGAAAGTCGTTTTGGTCTCCTCTTCCCTCGGCTTTCTCCGTGCTAATCCAATTACGCACGACTTGTCAACTCCGGTCAGCTTTTTAAAGGAAACGACACTAGCTAAACTTAATAGGAAGCGTCTTAAGTTCTTAATTTGAATTTCACTTTAGGATTCAAAGTGATGGGACGCCTCACGCCCCCGAGGAACCTCCGTTACGCACAGGATGGATTGAGACCTCAGATGTGATGTTCACCAGTTCACACCTCAACCACCTCCCCCGGCCCTTAGAGAATGGAGGGCGGGTTTTGGAGCAGGCTTTTCATGCTGTCAGAGCAGGGATGCTGGGGGATGAGAGGAGTCAGGAGGGTGGGGTGGATGCTGACAGGCGGAGGAGCGAGGATGGCACCATATACCCGCACATCCAGCTGCATTTGGACAGAGATGTTTCAGTCTCACCTTAACACACAGGAGTGAACATCATCTGCTGACATCATGGTGGAGGGAAACGAAAGTGTTTCCTTGAACGGGTCACTGGCGGAGCTGGACCGTTTCAGCAACCTGGAGGACATCGACGTGTCCGCGGACGGGAGCCCGGTGCTGAGATTCCTCATCTGCATGGTGTACTCCGTGGTCTGCGCTGCGGGGCTTGTGGGGAACCTGCTGGTCCTCTTCTTCATCAGGGTGAAACGGGAGAGGAAGATGTCCAGCGTGAACTTCTTCGTGCTCAATTTGGCGGTGACGGACCTGCAGTTTGTCCTCACGCTGCCCTTCTGGGCCGTGGACACTGTGATGGACTTCAGCTGGCCGTTTGGAGACGCCATGTGCAAAATCATCCTCTCCATCACCGTGATGAACATGTACGCGAGCGTGTTCTGTCTCACCGCCATGAGCGTGACCCGCTACTGGTCGGTGGCCTCTGCCCTGAAGAACAGAACCCCGCACAGGTCCTGTTCAGCCAAATGGGTGTGCGCGTTAATTTGGACTCTGGCGACTCTGGCCACTACGCCAACTTCGATCTTCTCCACTGTCAGCAACGTGACCGGAGAGAAGCTGTGTTTGCTGCGGTTCCCGGGTGGACAGTACTGGTTGGCCGTTTATCACATACAGAAAATACTTGTGGGTTTTGTGTTGCCAATGTCCATCGTGTCCATCAGCTACATCATGCTGCTGCGCTTCATCCGCAATCGAAGCATGAAAACCAGCAACCCCAAACGCAGATCCCAGGTCACACGATCCATCACCATCGTCGTGTTGTCCTTCTTCCTGTGCTGGATGCCCAACCACGCCATCACCCTGTGGAGTGTGCTGGTCAAGCTGAACGTTGCAAACTGGGACAGCGCCTATTACATAGTCCACACGTATGTGTTCCCACTGACCGTCTGTCTGGCGCACACCAACAGCTGCCTGAACCCCATCATTTACTGCCTCATGAGGAAGGAGTTCAGGAACAAACTCAGACATCTCATACACAGAGGATAGTGGGTTCTGGGAGCGTGGTGGAGGATTTGACAGAGCGCGTAAAGGTTTGGGAACCTAACCATAGCGCACCGGTTGCGCACGACAGAAAGACATGGAGTGAGATGAGAGACGGGTCAGAAAGCACAGACAGGACAAGCAGCCTCCTGTCGAGAAATTCTGCTCATGGAGAAAGTTCCCTTCGTCAGCTTCTTGTCTTTAATGCTGTGCGTAATGTCGCCAATTTCTATAAAGAAACCTGCTTTCGTCTAAGAGTTACTTTTGCGTATAAATATTACACGCATGACTCCCGTGAAGTTGCTTGTTAAATAACTATTAGGTGTGCTGTATGTCGAGTCCACGGTCTCAGTGACTGCGTGCGTAATTACGCATGACAATTAGCCATACCGCTGGTGTTGTAATTCAGCAAGTGATGAGTGGGTGGGCGCTTTCTCCTTCCACATTCAATAATGTAACCAATGTAAGATACGTGTGTTATAACAGATTAATACAAACATCACCTGTTCACCTGCTGAGGCAAAGAACCAAAAGAACAAAATGTATAAAATAGGTTGTACATGTGCCAAGAATGTGTGTCTGTACTATAATGTGCTGAAATACTCAAGCGGGTCCCACCGGCTCATGAAAGATGAAGATGAAGGTGAAGGTGGAGATGAGATGTGAACAGCAGGTGGTCTCAGTGAACAACAGAACATAGGAGATGGCCTCCTCCACTGTTAATGCTCAGGAACGACCCGCTGACTCGAGCTCAAACACGCAAATGGAAGATGAATCAGACTATAATGGATTTTTTTTCTCGAATCCAAGAAGTCTCCACAATCACTCTTATCGGCTTTGAAGAGTGGCTGTGTACGCACGAGCACCGCATGAGCACAAAAGGCCTGAGAGTGGGTCAGAGGATCTGCAGCTGTACACGTGCACGCACAGCAGGGGCTCGTTCACATACATTCACATCAAAAACTAAGCAATTTCTGACAGGACCCTGGCTTCTGTTGTGGGTTGAATTGCAATGACCTTAATGTGAAACGTTGAATATAACAGAACACGATTTGAATCTGTTATTATTCATATTAGTTCTTGAAGGAGCCAGCAAAGGGTTTTGTTGTTGTTCAGTTGTGCTGGCTGGATTTTCATTTGTATGTGCTGTACATATTTATTTATTAACCTGTCCAGTCGGTTTTTAAGATGTTGTTGTTTAAGCTCATTGTTAATCGGTCGTGCCTGTCTGCCTTCTACTTTCATTAGAAAGTGAGATAGAATAATAAACATTATTAAAGAGTCTTAAGTTTTAAGTGACATGGTTTAAGAAACACTCCACTTGTGTGTCTCTGTGTGTGTCGCTGTGTGTGTGTGTGTGTGTGTGGGGTCACATTATAGGGACTTATCTTTCCTGGGTTCCATCAAGTAAATCAATAAATTTGAATAAGATTAAGATTCAGATTAGGTTTAGGTGAAATTAGGATTTGGAATATGTAAATTGTGGTTGGAGGGATAAAGCTGTAGGCTGTTCCCAATCCATGTTTGCGTGGTTGTGTGTGGATTCCATATAAAGTAGTGAACAAATTGACATGTTAAAGTAATAAAAGTCCAATTAAAGGGCTGGAGAAGATCTACAGTTGTGTCGTATTTCACAGAGGATTATTAGAAATATTATATATAACTAAGAATATATGTTTTACCTCAGCGGCACCGATCCTTTCTGTCGATGTCAGCTCCTTACTCTGGGAAGATTTATCACAATCTTAACATTCTGTTGGCAACACGGCTCTTAAAGCCATTATCAGGCCTCCTCCTCTCGCACGAATTTGACGCTGAAACTGTGTCTTTCATCGTGTCCCTGAGAAAATAAATGGAGGACAAAACCCTTCAGGTGACTGAGATCGAAACCTCAGAGCAACTCAAGAGTTTTTTTCTTCCAATATCGCCGTCTTGCTATTACACACCATTATG
Organism: Platichthys flesus; assembly: GCF_949316205.1. Lineage (NCBI taxonomy): Eukaryota > Metazoa > Chordata > Actinopteri > Pleuronectiformes > Pleuronectidae > Platichthys > Platichthys flesus. The sequence continues at coordinate 6,283,670 of NC_084945.1, read as the reverse complement.
AGTTCAATAAAGCTGAACCAGGACAAAACAAGACGAGGAACATGAGCAAAGAAAAAGCCTGTTAGCATTCATTAATTAATTTATGAAATGAAAAGACACATTTTCTGTTCATCTTATATGATATAAGAAGACACTGTTTAACAACAGTTTCTAAGTCCTTGAAATAGACACAACTTCATCAAAAAATACTAGTAAAAGCAATAATATGAAAGTATCATCAGCAAAATGCACTGAAAAAATACATTACATACATTTATAGATTCCTAATACTGATGCATATGTGTGTGAACAGCAATTATTGATGAATATTTTACATAGAGATGATATTTTTTAATGCAGTTTGGTAGTTATGGTTTCTTGTCTAGGGTTTGGGTGAGATTTCAAAATGGGATTACAATGAAGGAAAAAAAAAAGTTTGGTAAAAGTTTGCCACCATTTTTGTGATATTTAAAAAAATTGCCTTACTTTTTTTTATTTAGAATGATACCTCTTTATGCCTCGGAATACTCAATTAAAGCAGCAGTACCTTAAAATTGGACCCAACAATCGTAGATATAAAACAAATATTCATCAAATCCACAAAGGACAAACTTTTTAGACACAATATTGTTCCTGAGAAACACAGGAGGAGATCAAATATGTCTGCACACTGCCTTAAAGGTCCCAAAACCCTAAACAAGCCTGGAATGCCACTCAGTCAAACGAAAATTGCTGCCAAGGTCCAAACGTTGCCTTACATTTATTAAACTGCACACACTCATAGATATCAATTCCTTAAATATGCCTATTATTCCCTAGGAAACTGGTGAAATCGTCCCCTCTCTCCCAGCCAGCGTCTGGTTAAAAGGAGATGAATGAATCAGTTTCTCTTCAAAACATTATTGATGTAGGTCTCAATTGCATTTCGTGAAGGTCCTTGAGTATGATGTGGATTGCAGCCGTATAAATGAGACTGAATTAAATTGAATGAACACTGCAGGCTTTTAAACGGGTCAATTACCGACAAGCCCAGGGACGACGTGTACAGAGACATAAATTAATCCTGTTGACATCAGAGTGACGACCTGCAATATGACTCACTGACAATACTTATATCATCTCCTCTGCTTCACACCCAGAACAGAAACGGGTTCATCCATACGGACCCGAGTGTTTTTATACATGACACTAAAATATGTGTGTGTGTGTGTGTGTGCAGGTATCCCTCATGTTGTGGGGACCTAGTTTGAAATGTCACATTATGTGGACTTGTCCTTCTTATGGGGACAAAAAACATGTCCCCATAATGCAAATCCTTGGAATTTAAGGTGAAGACACATTGAGATTAGAGTCATTCAGTGTGTGATCCAGTATTATCATTCTTTTGTTGTAGTTTAGCACCTTTGCCTGTACGCTCTGATTGTTGTTCTAAATTATGTGTTCCATCGTTGTGAGTCTTTAACTGAAATATTACGACAAAGCTCTCATCCTGAATTCTTCGCTATACGCGTAAACAATTTTAACTTAATCGTGAAACAAACCTTTTAAGGAATAAGAACTTAACACTTCAGAAATGATGCCACCATTAAGACAGATTATAAAAACAAACAAGTGAAACATTTGAGTTATTGTCAATAAACAACAGCACCAATCTGATCAAACACAACCCGGTCTAAAATACAGCAGGGCAGATGAATATGAAAGTGAAACAACAATGACACAACGACCGAGTATGCGTGAAGTTCAAAACGCAGCGGGAACAAAAGAAGTGTTTGTTTTTCCGGGTTTTTTGGGGGGCTCTAGAACGCAGCGCCGCTCCCGGGGCTGGGTAGTCAGGTGACCCGGCGGTGGGCAGGCCAGTCTCGGCTTCTCCTTCGCTCTGGGCTCCGATGTCGGGAGTGATCGCGGCTGGAAGACATGGACTCTGGAGATGCACCGGTTTGACCCGTCAGACGAGCGGCCCGCTGAGTCTGTGAATGGCGCCAAAACAGGAGCCGAAACCCAAATTTCAAGAAGGTGCGTAGGGAGAGTAGAGAGAGAGAGAGAGAGGGAGAGAGAGAGAGCGCGCGGATGGATCCGAGGGGGGCGGGTTTGTTGTTGTTGTTCCTTGCTGGAGCTGCTGTGAGCTTTGATGTCTCCCCATCAAAACACAACGACTTTAAAACTACACACAACAGCGGATGATCGGTTTTACTACACTTAACCGTGTCGTGTGTCGAAGCTCGTCGCAGGGGAACGAAGCTAGAGGGGGGGAAACCGGACGTTGACGTCAAGCTAACAGCTAGCTGGGTAACTAGCTAGCATGTTGTTTATGCTATGTGTTTCTCACTGTTGTGTTTCCCTCCTCGCAGGTGAAAGAGTCCTGTGCTTTCATGGGCCATTGCTCTACGAGGCAAAGGTGTGTTACAGTGTGTGTGTGTGTGTGTCTACGTGTGTGTACTTTACTATTGGAATTAGAACCAAAACACGAAGGGAGGAAATGTTGGGGACATTTTGATTAGTCCTCACTTTTTTAATGGGTTATTTAAGGTATAAACCTGCTTCTATGGTTTAGGTCAGAGTTATTTGTGTCATTACCAGCCTCTGAGTGTGTGTACTTGTACTTATATCTGTCTGAAAACCTTATCGAGTACAAACCCTATAGATCGAGGATACACATATCAGATATTTAGGCCGGTCCTCACCCTTTCAATGAGCTGTTCTAGGGTGAAGGCTTCATTTTAGTGTTGGGGTTATAGGCATGTAGTTGTCATGATTTAGGAATACATGATGTCAACGTGTGTCCTCACTGAGATAGGAGTACAAGGCTCTCTCTCCCCCTGTGTGTGTGTACTTGTACAGGTACATCTTTGTGAGGACCAGTTTGACCCAATGAACTTATGGAGTGATGCTATTTTGGACAGTTCTTCCTCTGTGACCCACTTGCAATAAACTTGAAACTTAAAAACTTGCTTTTAGGGTTCAAATTCAGGTTAGGTTTGGGCTAAAGCTGGGATAAGTACTAAACATTGGACTCTTTAAGGAATTAAGCCAACGAGTGTCCTCACAAGATAGATCTAAAAGTTACTGTGTGTGTTATGAGGTAATACTTAACTGCAAAACAAATGATTGACCCATGCCTGTATGTGTGTTTTCTTGTTTTACAGTGTGTAAAGATCAGCATAAAGGAAAAGCACATTAAATACTTCATTCATTACAGCGGATGGAACAAAAAGTGAGCAGCTTGGTTTAAATATAATTCTATTTTCTGTCCGTCCTCTCCTGTTTGAGGACGTGTGTGTGTGAGAGTGATAGATGTCAGTTCTAGACTCTCTTTTATTCTCTCTTTTGCAGCTGGGATGAATGGGTTCCTGAAAGCAGAGTTCTCAAATATGTGGACAGCAACCTTGCGAAACAAAAAGAGCTTCAAAAGGCTAATAAGTAAGTTTCCATTTATATTCACAGAGTTTTATCAGTTGGTGAATGTGTTTTTTGTTGATTTATGGGCTGAAAAAGTAAAGCCTGTGTATTTGTGTTATGATCCTAATTATCTCCTCTACAGGGACCACTATGTTGAGGGAAAGATGAGGGGTTTAGCACCAAGTAAGAAGATTGCTGCTGTGCAGCAGAAAAATGTTGATCTGTAAGTGTCCATCCTATTTTCCATCAATTAAACATATTTCACATATTTAAGATGAAATAGTGTTGGCCCAATGGAATGTAAACGATTGAGTGGAGTAATGTTCATGTTTACAGTTTGGGATGACTAGAGGCACTGTCATCCCTCACCATGTTGTTTTTTCTTTTTGGCTCATAGGAAAGTGAAAAAGGCAAAACAGAAGAGTAAGTAAAAGGTTTTTTCAAGACATCTTCATAGTGGATTTAAGCCACATTTGGTTTATATAATGCAAAGGACAGTTTGCATGGTCATTAACATGAGACAGTTCACTTTAAATATTACAACAACATGTTCATTGGCCATTCTACCAAGCTAAAAAATAGGCAAAGACGTTTCATAATTTGATGATATTAGATGATGTTTTCATTTGCTATTTTGGGCATTCATGTATTTATAGTGAGGTACAATGAGTCTGTATTCAGTGTGTCAGAAATAATGTTATTACATCCTGACTTTTTCCAGATGAACCACCTTTTATCTGTATGTGATTCATGTCACACTGAATCTGTGAAAATAAAGCATATTGAGAGGTCCCAGCAGTAGATCGTGCTGCTTCATTTATAATTTAAAATATAAATGCAGACCATATAGCACGTTGTTGTTTTCCTGCTCATCCATAAAGCCCAAAAGCAATGTCTCATTTGGGGAATTTGGTATTAATTTGCTCAGTAATTGAAGAAGCTTTTGATCTCAGTGTTTTTCCCTAAATCCCATCCCAACATAAATTTCTATGGGATTTATAATAATGAGGTATTTTTTTTTCTTAGCCCCAGGGCCGGGTGAAGGTACCAGCAGCGGAGAAACGCTGCAGGGACCACGGAAGAAGAGGGCTCGGGTCGATCCCACTGTGGAGAGTGTATGTATCATCCGTTAATGTTAACCCTATGGAACTACATGGAACAATGTGATCACTTGTGTCTGAGGAGAAAAGAGTGGCTTCGGTATATCTGTAAAAAGCAAAAAAGAAACAGCATCAAGTGTTGGTACCTTTCTTGGTCTCCTGAAGTGGTTTTCACACGCCCTACAGTGGATCTGCAGAGAACTGAGTCACCTTTTACACATGTACAACACAGCAGAGGGCTTCTCTGCTCAGGCACAACAAAAACAAATTGTCTGCAGGATTCAGGTGATTGGTGGTGCGGACAGACAGAGGCAGGATGGAACATTTTAAATTCTGCTGCAGAGATTACCTGATAACATCTTTTTCACCCTCAGATGTTTGTTTTCTTCAATAATGAATTAAAAAAGAAATATAATGGAGAAAATGTCATTATTGTAAAATAATATTTATTTGTATACTGCTTATAGAAATCATATTTCCAACTTAGTATAGTAAAGTGCACCACATGTACGATTCTTTATTCTCTGCACTGTCATCCTCGTGGATTTCATTCTTATCATACAGGTCATCTGCTGCTCTTATTTTTATCCGTGGGGAGGTGAAGGACAGACACTGCCGTTCTCAAGCGACCATTGTGATAAGCAACAAAGAAAAATGTGATTGTTTGTGTGCAGGAGGAGATGTTCACCAACCGTGTGGAGGTCAAAGTAAAGATCCCTGAGGAGCTGAAGCCCTGGTTGGTGGACGACTGGGACCTCATCACTCGGCAGAAACAGGTGGAAAAAAACATACATTCACGAAAACACTTCACGGCCACATGGTTTTTCTATAGTTACTTCAGCTAAGATGACATGATGACGTCAAACTGTACGTTTACAAATCCATATGGTTGTCCTGCTTTTGAAATACAGAATTAACAACCCTTTACCGTTGTTATTAATGATTATAGAATGGACCAGGAAGTGAATCACTCCATGGACACCAATATCGATCCTCAACTGGGCTAAATTGGTCTTAGAATAAAGATTTATTCCTTATCTCATATTTTTGTAAAATCAATCATACAACATTAACAGATCTCACCCTCACAGGGATACATTCTCAATGTGGTGAAATGAAAGATCTGGATAAATATTTTTTTTTTCTGTTGCTTACAGTTATTTCATTTGCCTGCTAAGAAGAATATAGAGACTGTCCTGGAGGACTATGCAAACTATAAGAAATCAAAAGGAAACTCCGACAACAAGTAAGAATACAAAACACTCCAACTCCCTTCAGATGATGTGCAAGAATGGAGAAAAACCTGCTAAGCATCGCTACATGTGTCCACATCATCACGTCAAGTGTCACAATATGGTCAAGCATTCTCCTCCACAACGACACAAAACAAACATGAGCAATTTTCCCAGCACAACGCCAGAATGTCAAAATATCAAATATGCTGCTGGCCAAGACTGATGCATTCATGTGAACAAATCAGACCCTGAACTGTCAAAGCAGCGTCACATTTCAACGATTACACAACTTTGAAGTAAATAAATCCAACTGTGAAGTCAGCTTTGACCGATTTCTTATCTCAGGCAAATTTTCAAAACTATATGATTGATGGTTCTGTAGAAGCTGCGATATCTCTCGTCTCAGTGGAGCCGGCCCCCAGAGAAACACGTCACTCCTCTCTTCTCCTTTTACTTAGGGAGTATGCAGTAAACGAAGTGGTGGCAGGAATTCGTGAGTACTTCAACGTGATGCTGGGCACGCAGCTGCTTTACAAGTTCGAGAGGCCGCAGTATGCTGAGATCCTGGCAGAACACCAAGACATGCCAATGTCGCAGGTTTACGGAGCTCCACACTTGCTACGGCTATTTGGTAAGGATCCCTGAACAGTTAAAAACACAAACAAACTCACACACAATGCCATATGGCCAAAAGGCCAGGAGTGACTCAATGTATTATTTCATTATAGTACGTAAAAATATTTAATTGGACTCCTGCTTATACAGGTACAGTAGTTACAGTAGTAGGTACAGTAGTTGTGGGAGAATACAGTTGTGTTGTTCTTGTATACGCTTTGTGAGAAAAATGTGAATGCTCTCTACAGAAACTGAAGAGAGATGTGTTAATTCATAAACAATCACTGAAGCAACAGGGTTTTAACGATAATGGCCACGAAAACTGATTCTCAGTTCAGAGTGAACAGGTGAAGAGCTCTTTTTGCAGCCCCATGGCTCTATGGATTGAATCATGCAGCCGGTATTTACTCCAGCTCAATTACTGCAGGTCCCTTTAACAGTTTTAGATAGAAAACCGCAATCAGCATCACCACAGGCCAAGTAAACAGCCCATTCCGAACAATCAGGTTTATAACGGGCACTGCGTTTCTATTATTTAGGAAAAGCACCTTTCTAAACAATTCCAATAAACAACACTTACAACCTTCATGAAAATAGGTTTCATGATTTTCAACCTGGTTTTTCCTAATAAACTGCCAATGTGGTGCATATCACGAATGCAGTGAAAAGAAAGAACAGTGTTACTGCAAATACATTTTTTTATCTATAAAGCAGATTTATAGCGATATGACAGTATTATCGGCATGCCTCAGTTTTAAATAGGTAAGTCCTTTTAGAACACCTCAATAGAAGTTTGGATGAATTATTCACCATAAATATTTATCTCACAAATTAAAAAAAATTCGGAGTCTCCTCCTGCGTTGTTCCTCACACACACACTCTTTCCTCCAACAGTTCGTATCGGAGCCATGCTGGCCTACACTCCACTGGACGAGAAGAGCCTGGCTTTGCTGCTCAGTTACCTCCAAGATTTCCTCAAGTGAGTTTTAAATCCCACCACACCACCACAGACTCCATGACATGCTTGGCCAGATCTCGAATGCCATGCTACATTGACATTCAGATTAGTGCAGCCAGGCTTGTCGCAAATGCTCAAAACACAAGTCATGAAAATCTATTTTCTGCTCTGGAAAACATATTTTGCTCTGAGCGACTGTGAAACAGCTTTTTATTATAGTTTGATATAACTTTTGGGCACATCATTAAATGCAATATCAAAATGGCTTCAACTGATTTGTGTGATGATGGATTACTTTCCAAGAATGAAGTAAAAACTGAATCAAAACAAAAACTGAGCTTCAAGATTGTGTCTTGTAAAGCAGAAAATTCTTTGAATGACAAAAGTTTGAGATATTCTCAAGTGGTTGAAATTGGGCATAACGTGACATTTAGGAACGGTTCAAATTTAGTTTTGAACCCTGATAAATTACTACAATTTACATACATTCAAATTGGCAACTAAAAAGCACAGAATAGTTCAGAATAGCCAAAATGACCTTGACCTTTCTTTTTGTTTTAAATGTGGAAGTGAAGTCTTTTTTAGCTCTGGCACCAGATTGAATGGTTTTCCTTTCTTCACCTAGTACACTGCTACATCTGCCAGCATACATTTACTCACTATTCTCGTTTGTGCTGTTATGACCCAGCAACACCACAGAGTAGATGTAGAAAAAAGGAGGAACATTTGCAGAGATCTCTGTTAATTCAGTCTCATTATTTCATATTGGACACGTCAGACGCAAGTGTTATGGTCGTTTTCTGGAAGCTGGTGAAAGGAGAACTCAGGCAGCAGCTGATGTGCAGAAGATTTTAATGTAGACTTGATTCATCAGGGAGACCCGGAGGTGAAACAATATTCAAACGGCAACAGAGTAACATGAGCCATTGTCACCCCCAAGTTGTCTCCCACAGCATCTCAGTATATCACCGTCTACTTGCGTCACCCATTCCACAACACGTCCATGAAAGGCTAGAATTGCTGTCACTCTCTATGTTACATGTAGCTGTTCGCACACTATTGGATAGTTAAGCCTAAAGTTAGCATTCCTAAATCACATTATGACCTTACGTCTTGAGTTGGAGTTGGAGCTGCTGCCTCTCTGTCTGGGGCATCTGAGTTAGATATGAAAGTCCATGAGAGTAGATGCTACAATGCACTGTTGGTTGGTCCTTTATCTATAACCTGACCTTAGGCACTGCAAAGAGAGAGAAGGGAGTATCTGAGGAATTAGACACTCACCATTCACCTGTTAAGATATAGTGTAATATACATGATATAAAATATAAAGTGGCATATACAGTAATGTGCGAGGATGGTCAAAGATTCCTCAACAGCGAGGCCAACTGTAAACCAATCAACATCAAGTATAGATAGATGTAGCCCACAGGTGATGATGACAGGACGTACACATGTCATATGAAACCAGCTCAACAAATTATATGTGAAACTGAGACTAACCAGATCGAATGTAAACAATGTAACGCAAACATGGATGAAGCGGAGGGAGTCATCAAAATTTCACACGCGAACAACTCAGCAGGAGTTTCTCGGCTCAGACACGTTCACAACAACACAGACATCTCTGCAGGCAGGAAGCAGGATGTAATTTACAAATCCAACAGTGGAGATCTACTTTCTGTTTACAGCAAATCAACACTGGCGTCACCTTCTCACCAAAAGCTCTCTTGACTTTTGTTCTGAATAACATCATCAACCCACTGACTCGCTAACAGTGAATCTAGCGGAGGATCTCCTGCTGTGTTCTCACATCGGCTCATTCGCTGCGACCCGGACGAACTCTGACATTTTCATTCTCACATACAAGCCCCTGTGGAGTTTAGTTCATGTCTGAAAGCATCTTGAGATAGATTTCACTGTCTAACCCTTAATTACTGATGAAAAAAGTCTCCAATCAGACAAGCTGTCCCTAAAATAACTGGTTTATATGTGCAAATTTGTCCGGAAAAGGCAGGAACCCAAACACAAATAATTGTTGTGGCTGGTAACAACTCAGAAATGATGACAGGAACAAATTTGTCGCTGTCTCCAGCAATAATCATAACCACCTCCCCACAATGACAACAAATTCTACATGTCCTCCAGGTACCTGGTGAAGAATTCATCCACCCTGTTCATTGCCAGTGACTACGAGGTCGCACCCCCAGAGTACCACCGCAAGGCAGTTTGAGAGCTCCCAGCACACAGCGCTCCTCATTGAGACTCATCCTCCCAGTCGCCCAGAACACATGTAAAATAACCATTATCTTTTGAGTGCAGACTTGCAGGATGAGATTTTTCACTTGAATGATGCGCTTCCTCCTCCTCGGTCTCAGGAGCTTATCACAGTTGTCAAATATTTGAAGTTTCACTGAACCTTGCTGAACCTTCCTCTCTTTCTCTCTCTCTTTTCCCCCTTTGTGCTTTTTTTTCTCTCACTTCTTTGAAAAGACTCAAGAAACAATGTTCTCACTGTTGTGAAGTCACTGTTCCACAAGCAGCTCTTTGGTGTAATTGGTGCATTCCATCAGATATTTGTTATTGTTGCATGCATGTATTTATTAGTGTTTCTTCTGCCACACCGGTGCAATCAAATGCTGGATCACAAGGTCAACATTCAACAGTTTCTGTTTTTGTATCTCTATCTTGTGTATTTGTATCGATTTGTAAAAAAAAAAAAAGGTTTCTACACAATCTCTGCCTTGTTTTACTTTGTCCTCTTGTTCCTGTCCTGTCGATTATTTTGTGTCATCGCTGTTCTCTCTGGATTCATTCCATGTGTTTTTGCCGATAAAATGAGCTGAAAAACCTGGAGGAACAGCTAACAGTGGCATCAACACACAGCTCACCACTGCAGCACAGCACATCAAAGACTTCAAAGACCCTGTGGAACATGGTTTAATATTCATCTGTCAAGACAGGAGCAGAAACATCAATCTTTCATGCACATGTGTTCAGCTCAGGAAATGTATAGGTTGTGCCACGTGAAGGAGTCATAATCCTCAAGATGTGCAAATGTGAAAATATCCAATATACCCATAGCAATACTTTAACCCTTTGTTAAACCAGCGTGGGGGGAGCATCTCTTGGATTACTTTGAAGGAATTCATCCCCATGACATTATCAATGTTTACTAATTTACTTAAAACTTTGGGAAAATGATACCCTCAACATTTGAGTAAATATATTTAGTTACATGTGGAGTAAGATCTTATTTTTCAGTTCTGTTTGTATCCTAAATAAATAAGTTTAAATAAGGCAAACTATTATTACTTCATTGATTCATGCAAGTGACTTACCCATGCCCCTGTCCAAAAAACCCTCAAATGCTTTGTTTTGCACTGCCCCTTTCATTTAATTCAAACTCCTGAAGGAACAAAAGACTTGTCAAGTCTGGTTGTTTGTCTTCGCAGAATCATTCCCTTGCTCTAACAACTCGAGGTCCTTCCACAACTGAGCAGCTGACATCTGGTCACACTGTAACTCTTTGTGCCATCTTGATCCGGCTCTGCAACTCATCTCGGTCTTGAAAGATGTATGATTAACATGAAAACTATTCATTTTCCATGAAAACAATAGTCACTGAGTTCAACGAAAGTATTCTTGATGATGGTGAGTGGGACCTTTTTGCTTCTTCTGACATCTGTGACCATTGCCTTTGCATTGGTCACAAGAAACTGTCTGAACACCGTCCAAAGAGGTTCCACGAAACCACCCAAGTATGAGTTGTTAGGTTTTTTGTTTCCTCACCGAGGCGGTTTCATTTGTTTACTTCAGCAATGTGTGGGTGAGACTGACACTCCACACATGACTTAGTGGAGGTATGTGCTCTCCTCTGTGCCATTCTAGTTGGTATATATAGCGGATTTGGTATTGAAGAGACAGAACCCAGACCTGAGGGGGGCCTGCATGTATGAGCTCGGGTTATGATGCAGCTGTGTCAAATCTGCCCTCCTGGGTACAATTCAGCAGAAAATCATTAATCCAGAGACCGAGGATTGGATTAACCCCAAGTTCCATCCGTGTGTGCACTGACAGTTGGCATTATAATGTGGGGTTTGCACACAGCAACATCTTCTAAAAACCCTTCATGGAGACGGATGTGAAGGCAACCGGCCGCAGGTCATTCCTCTCTCCAGGTCTGCAGAGACATTTCTTTAGAAAGTATATGCAAATTAATCAGTGCACGCCTGCGGCACTTTACAGTCAATACCATAGACTGGTGGGTTTACCTCGACCCTAAGATTTCGACTGAGGTAGCAACTCACTGATTATCTCTGGTTTTATTTGGCCAGGACACTCCAGCAGTGTTGTAAATCAAAGGGCTGCTCTGTGGCAATGCAATATGATCAGAGGTGAGGAAAAAGAACTTTGACTTGTCAGGTTTTTAATCTGCTGACAGTTGGAGCACACCCACTTTAACCTTGTTTCTTTCAATGACGAATTTTACATTTCACACAGAATCAAACCATTCAGTCGGCTCATTAACTCAGACGTGAACGTATAGATTCATTAAACATGGACACACTGTGCGTATGTAAGAAACATTAATTTACATTCATCAGTTGTTAGGACCTGTATAACAATGTCTGCATTTCTGTGAGTTACAGTCCTATTAGTATCCTAAGGTCAGTGCACCTCCAGCCTGGACGCATTGAGCAGCAGTGGCAGCTCCATGGTGACTCTATGGTAATTCCATGGTAACTCCGTGGTAACACCGTTGCTATGGAGTCACAGACAAACACAGAAACCCATTTAAGGGCCAGTAGAATTTAGTTAAATGTTTCCTCAAAGTAAACAATGCCATATACAATCGGAGAGATGAGACAGAATGTTGTTATAAACAACCATGATATCCATTTGTTGATTGACACAGACATTTGACTTAAACATGCTACATAGAGTCATTCAATCGTAAGTTTTTTAGTAAACATTGTAACACATCTCAAATTAAGCAGTTTAGTTTTTTACATCAAATCATTCAGTGGTTGAGGCATAACAAATATTTTTAAATGATATTGTATTAATATAGCACATTTCAAGACTTGATGACCACTCAAAGCTCTTTAAAGTACAGTTTTACATTCACAAATACATTCATACAGTGCATCTAGTCGCAGCACTTTGTTGTTCTGGGGGGGGGGGGGGGGGGCATTCAGGCCTCAGCATCTTGCCCAAGGACACATCGGCATGCAGAAGGGTCCGACTGGGGATCGAACTGCCAACCTTCAGCCACAGCCGCCCTTTACAAGTGAAGCTATAGGTTAAGGTTTAAGTAATGATATACGCTGCATTATAATTACTTGTGAATTAATATGAAGACATATATTATCCTTTAAAATAATGCATCATAGCTTTTTTGTTGGTTGTATTTTATATTATTAATCTATATCTGAAGAGTAGCTACATTTGTCAAATTAATGTTTTGGCGTAAAAAGTGCAACACAGCCTTCTGAAATGTATCGCATTACAAGTATAAAGTAAAAGAGAAAGACAATACTCAATTAAAGTATAAGTTACCTTACAGTAGTTGAGTGCTTTAAGCTCAAGCTCATAATTAGGGACCACAAGGGGGCAGCTTTATCTGCCCAAAGCCTTGTCCACCTGTTTTTTTATTTTCCTAACTCTGCTTAACAAATCTAATTATATAATCAAAGCAGAAGGGCCAATGTATAAAACAATCATTGGTAAAATGAGAACAAGGCAGAATGTGAATTTTCCCATATTACTCTGTTTATGTTCACTGGCAGAATGTATGTTCCTTACATGTTTCTGCATTTATATATTGAATTGATTACAGTTTATTTATGACACTAATATTCAAAACAGACTTTTATTATCTTATCAAACACTCAAGATATTTTATAATTTTACATCTTTAGTATTTAATCACAAGACAATAAGGGTGGACGGATTGTTCATCAGAATATTGATAATACTGAAAAAAATCTCCTGCTTTGAATAACAATTGTCTAAATAGAGTGAATACAAATTAAACATCTATATAACGTTAGATTACAGCTGAATATTCTCCTGTATCTGCTGCATGTTGTTTGCATACATGCAAAGAGAAGAAACTCTGTGGTTCAAAGATCTACAATTATTTCAAAAGTCAATTTAAACATACATGTGATGTGACTGTGAAATAAAAGGAGACTTGGATATAAAAGGGATGTCTCTAGTTTGTAAAATTATTCAGTGGTTATTATAATATTTCAGATGTGACCAGTCAATGATGTACTCATCTCATAATCATGATAAAGGCTGATTATGTTAAATAGTGAAATAGTTGTAGATTTTTTTTTTTGGTGTATTCTCCCTACAGGTTGCTCATAGATTTACATGCACCTTCCTTGTGCTTTTGTTTAGAGAAATTATTATTTTTCACATCAATACAAAGGAGAGAAATTAAAAAAGGCGAGAAATAGTTTACCTCCCTTATTGAAAAGTTCATTGCTCTTTTGTTAGAGTCTATAGGTTATGTGTTAGAAATAAGTGTTCAGTCCTGAGTGTGTATTCAGTGTTTGTTCAATCCTCAGGTCTCAGGTGTGTTTTCAGTGTGTGTTCAGGTCTCAGGTGTGTGTTCAGTGTGTGTTCAGTCCTCAGGTGTGTGTTCAGTGTGTGTTCAGTCCTCAGGTGTGTGTTCAGGTCTCAGATGTGTATAGAGTGTGTGTTCAGTCTTCAGGTGAGTGTTTAGTCCTCAGGTGAATGTTGAGTCCTCAGGTGAGTGTTGGGTCATCAGGTCCTCAGGTGAATGTTGAGTCCTCAGGTGTGTGTGTGAGTTCTCAGGTCCTCAGGTGTGTGTTGAGTCCTCAGGTCCTCAGGTATGTGTTGAGTCCTCACAAACCAGCTTCTCCTCCTCTCTCCCGTGTTGCCTACAACTTCTCCCAAAGACACTTCACCAGGAAGTCCCGCCCTCATAACCCGCTGATTGGACAGGAGCCAGACAGCGTCGCAGAAACCCCCGGCTCGATTGGATCGGGACGCCGCCAGTCAGAGGCGCGACGGGGATTTGCGGCCGGGCGTCAGGTGAAACTGGCTCCGCGAGGAAAACAGGAGCCGATGAAAGTTTCTTCGTGTGAACTTTGTGTGAAGACTTTTCCTTAACTTATGAGCGAGTTCCCGACCGGAAGCTTCTGACGAGCGGAGGCGCTGACTTCCACAATGAAGAGCCTGAAGTACCGGCTGAAGAAGCACGAAGTGACCATCACAGTAAGTGAAACACTGTTTCTGTCGCTAATGTCCGCGGCTCTCCCCGCGGGAGCAGCCGCGTGTTGACAAACCGAGCTCGGACCCGACGGTGGGTTCTAACACCGGGGGGTGGTTATTGTTGGAGACCCTGACCCCCTCCAACCCTTCCACCCCTCCCGTCCTCCCCGACAACAACCGAGCAAACCGCGGGCTCGTTCCCACGGTGGCCCCGCTGAGGCCGTTCAGGCACCTGCCCCTCGCTGGAGGATGATCCAGCTTTTTACTGTGTGGACCCGAGCTTCATGTACAGCAGCAGATCCCGGTGGTGTTATTCACCAGAGAGGAAGGAGTGCAGGTCCCATATGAGCAGGTTTGAACCCTGAGCTTCCCTGTGGGAGAAACGAAACCTCTTTCACTGAGGCTTCCTTTGTGTCCTGTCAACACCCTGGGAATGAACCCAGCTCCATAAAAACTGCCTGCTTCCCAAGTTTCACACCAACTCATGTGACATGTGAGAACTTCTCTGCTGCCCTGTGATGAAGCACTGAAGTGTTTAAACTCGCATTCAATTCGAGAAATCCAGATCTATGGAACTTTTGAAATCCTGTGCTATTTCCACTCTTCATTTATTGTGAGGTTGAGTTATCAGTAACCAGGCCGATTCACAACATTTGTTGTTCCTGAGTAATGTTGGAACCTCTTCAGCAAAGTTCACAGTTTTAGTCCAGCTCCCTGATTCAATCAGGAAAACAATCAGTATGTTAAATAAATCTTGTTTTAGAAAATGTAATAATATATCATCAAACGGTATATTATTAAATAATATAATGTAGAAAGTAACTCAGCTATTCAGCTATTTCTCTTAATAACTGTTAGATTACTAGTATTGTTTCTCCACCTTTCTGTGGGAATAATGGTTTGTTTACTTCACTTATTTGTAATCTTCTAGTAAAAGCAGATTCAAGAGTTTTGCATATATGAAACCAGCTACCAACAGTACACAGTGTACTACTAGAGTTGACATATTAACATACATGTAGTGGAAACTCAACTTTGTTTCTTCCATTGCAATGAGACGATTTGCTGCTTTTTCATTAATCAATAGAATTCATCACTATTTTTGTTAACTTTGAGTTTGGACTACTTCACAAGTAGTGAAAGTGTCACTTTAAGCTTTTGGCTGTTGTGACATTATCTGTCTCTGTTTTAAATCCTAGTTGAAACCTAATGAGTCAATGGATTAAAACAAATGGATGAAATATCCTTACTTGTTTTATCATATCATAATCATATATAGTATAGTTAAGATTGAGCTCAGTGAAATACAGCAATACAGAGCTGCTTTCAAATTAACGTATAGATAATAATAGAATAAAACTCACACTGGCTATTTTTTCTGATAATATGCCTTATATATTAAAACAATGCATCTTTAAAAGCAGTTTACGAAAAAAGCAGTAATCCTGAAAGTAAAATACAGAAGGAAGATATAGAACTTTTACATTGAAAAGTCCTATTTACTTTTAAAGAAATTGTTTCAATTAATTAATCATCAGGTCTTCATAAGTCCCACCAGGAATGCTACCCCGATATTTGCTCTAAAGTTGTCTCAAGATGTTATAATGTCGAGAGTCCTGAATTAATAACAGTGCACAATTAGTGATAGAAGTATAGCAGATCTATTAGGTCCATGCTTTTCAGCTAGCTTAAGTAACCCCATCACAGCCTATAATGTATAACTAATTCTACACAATCCAGCTATGGCCTATTACCTTGGCTTAATGGACGGTCATTATAAATCTGCACGGTTCAACATGCAGTGGGCGTTTGGAACTGCACCCAGCTCACAGCAGTTAGCATGAGAAAGACACAAAGACAGGGTGTGTGTGTTAAACTATTTGAGCCTTTTTTAGGGAAGAGGGGGGGATGAGGCCTTTCAGGAATAAAAAGGTATTGTGTCTGCACTGATGATTGTCTCACTCCTTTTGCCTAGAAGCAGAGATACTAAGACGATTGAAATTCAAGCAGAAAAAGCTTGTTTTCTGGCATGCAGCATTTTCCAACAAAAAAAAAAAACGCCTCAGGACAAACTGTTGTGCTGCAGGAAGTGAGAACGACATTCACTCAGGTCCGAGAGATGACTCCAGAACATTCCCATGCTGCATTCCTGTGAAAAAAATGGAGAGCTCGTAGTACGACTTCCCTGTAGGTCCACACACATTTAATTGAAGACACTCTTACTTAGTTCTGATTTGTCTGCTGCCAAAGGTATTTGAATATTCATCATAAATCTCACATCAGCCCATCACCACCTCATCTGTCAACCTGAAACCTTTTGATGCTCGTACAAGATGAATAAATCACCCCTGGCAACAAGCCATTACATCGACAGCATTGAGCCCTTTTGTTAATGTTGTAAATGAAGGCTTCATGCATTGTTACACAATGCTACAGAGGTGAATTCACCCAGTCTTTCCTGGTGGGGTGATTTAATAATTGAGAGTATTACACAAACCTTTCCGAGTGGGTGAGGCTCAGGGGAATTCAAGGGGACTTTCTTTTATTGTGTGTACAACAAACCCTTAGTAAAGAGAAAATACATTTTAGGAAACAGTGTCTTCTTCCTTAACACTGATCAGATGTATTAATTATTCTGGATATAGCTTTCGTAGAAGGAGCCATGACCTTCCTGTTCACACTTTAGTTTACTTTGTTTCCAAGGTGTGCTTTGCTTTATTTTTCTGTCTCTTATTCTCCAATCGGATTAATGCTCCAAGTATTCACATGCACTAATATTAGCCAAAGACTGGTAACTATGCTGCCACACCACTTTAAAGTAGCGGAAAGAAACAAGAATTCCTACACATTCCATAACAGCTGTAGAATATAAAGGCAGGGGGAGACCTGTAGGTTAGTCTCAGGTTTACACCAGCCGTGTAAAAGTGACTATTTTTCTCACTTCGTGTAATAATCGAAAGGCTTCTCATGACGAGCATTATCTTGTGTAATTGAAATACTCTCAGGTGGCGAGAGGAGTCCTGAAATATTCATCTTTCCTTTAGAGTCTCTTTCATATGAAGCTATTTGGTATTTTATGTCCCTCTCTGCACATTTCCCATCCTGAAGTGATTCATCTCAACTCAGTTTTTCCTTGACACCGAAACCTTCTTTTCTAATAATACTAAATATTTAGTATTGGATGAGGATGTGGAATAGCAGGCCAGTGGGACCTAGACACCCAGTTCAGGGTGTCCCAGTTCATGCATTATTATTGCACAGGCCTATGAGACAAATTCCGATTTGTGAACATAGGCTAAAATATACTGTAAAACAAAATGCCCTTATTTTGGAAGTGATCATTGATTTGAAGATAAATCACTTACTTGATCAAGAAGGAGAAAAGTTAGTTGTCACACATTGTCATTGCTTGTCCCTGCAAATATCCCTACTGTCTGAAGGAGAGCTGGAGTGTGTCTGCTGTAGTTTTTTTTTTCTACTGTCTCATTTAGGGAGAGAAGTCAGAAAAAATGGCTTTTCAGTCTGTACTCATCATTTATCTATTCTTTAGTCAACGTGAAATGAGGTATTTCTAAGGTAGACTGATCCATGTCCTTGCCAGACCTAAATAGAGAAGGTAACTGGTTTCACAAGGCCTTACCTGTTTTCACAGCATAATTTGTATTCTTAAGATCAAAATCTCCAGATCTTAGTGACCATCTGCTCACTGGAACATCAACCGGCAGGTCAGCCAGGAGAGACTTCAAATGACAGTTGAATAATAGAGGAGGAGTAGATGGGATATAAATGAGATTCCTTTGGCGCTAAATCCTCTTTGTGATGTCATCATTGGAAGTGTGTGAAGTTAGGATCTGAATGTGATGAGTGGATTCTGCTGAACCCGACCAGGGCTCTGGATTTGACCACTGGAGGTGAATGGGACAAAGGAACTTGTTCTGTGTTGATTCTGTGTTGTGCGTATTGTGTTGTTTTTTTTGGGGGGGGAAATGTCAGGTCTTATAACACCAGTTAACTTGAAATGAGGTCATGGTCAAAGAGCATATCATCTATTTTCTGGTGCGAATCTTGCTTCAGCTTTATCTTGATCCACAAATATTTGAAAGGATTACCTAACATTGCAAGATATTGACCTCCTGTGATAAGAATAAGCTCATAAATAGTCTGGCAGTACGTTTGAAAAGAGCACCGCTTGTGCTTCTTGTGGACATTGGCATGTTGGACAGATTTCCAGTGATTGGCTCTGTCAGCCGTAACATTTCTGGAGCTTGGTACAGCCGTGCCCAGTGGATGTTCAGGATAACACACTTTACCACTGTCTGCTCTACTATGATACTCTGGTCTTGTCATAAGCTGCAAAGTGTTGGGAGCAACACACTCTGCTGGAGGGACTACTGGGTATTACAAAAAGTGTTTTCACAAGTGGGTTTAGCTTGTATTCTGAACATAGATGCACTTGTACTAATATCACTTTACATTTGTGTGATTCAATAATAACTAACAATTTAATGCATAGCTATAATACTAATAATAATAGCTTTATTTGTATAGCACTTATCTAAACGAGGCAACAAAGTCCTTCACACAAAAGTCAATGGCAAAATGTAGAATTGATTGTAATCATCGTAACATAATAATGTCGAGACCTTAAGTTTCAAAAGAAAACCAAACAGTTCCCACAATGAGCAACACTTTGGCGACTATGTTACATGCACAATAATATTGGTGTTCAAGAGGAAGAGTGGGTCGTTGGTGGTTTGATATTCGCCTCCTCCAGACTGTACACTGAAGTGTCCTTGGATAATATCAGAAAAGTGCTCGATTTAATATTGCAGTTATTATGTTAAGGCAGAAAAAAGACAGAGCTTCACCAGCTGCATATACTCATATCAGACAGGTAATGCTAGATTCTAACCTCTGTAAAGGAGGTTATGTTTTTGTTAAACCACATGTTTGCCTTAAGTTTTGTGGTAGCAAATATGTGGTAGTGCTCAGATAGAAGACCCCATTAAATGTTTTTTCACTTTCTCTAACATTCCAAGATGTGCATTTTTTGAAGTATTTTATTGATTTCTTAAAGCAGGCCTGAGAAATTAACATTGATAAACAAAGTAACAGTCTGATCAAGCTATGGAAATCCACCCACACGTTGTTAAAAAATGTTCACACACACATAGACAAGTGGGAAAACAATACTCTGCTTACAGCTCCATTAACGTTCAAGCTAATAAAGTCTGATCACAGACACAGTAATTTGGTTTGGGAAGCCTTCATCAGTGATGAGTGGAACCGTCACATAATGAGAAGCTTCTTCCATTCAGACACAGAATAGTGTAATGACAGGGCCAAATATATAATAAAGCATTAATTCCTGTGTTTTCTGACCCACCAAAGTACCCAGCCTTGTTCTTCACTGCTTATTACAGCTTCAAGTGGCATATGTGACGCACAGCTGTTGTGCAGCTGGGCTATTGATTCACTCTGTATCAGAAATTGACATTGATTTTTGCTACTATACTCAGAGGTCACAACTGTGGCTTTACTAGAATCAGTATATTAGCGTCAGGCTTCTCTCGGTTTCTGTCTTCACATCATCACCTCCTTCGTTAATGATGGACTCTTGAGTTTCTTTTATTTCGAAGTTTGGTGTTTGTCTTTGTCCTATTGATCACACCCAGTCTTTCCTCTGTCCTCTCCCCCGTAGTAATGCTCCATTAGGCTGAAATGTAAGAGCCTCCCTCCCGCAAAGTGGTGTTATTTTACAAAACAGAGAGCAGGGCTGGGCGTTGTTGATGATGGCAGAGTAGGATAGAGGAGCCAGATGCAGTTGGAATGTATTGTTGGGAAGCTGGAACGACTCTGATTTCAAGGTTTGTCGTTTTGTTTTTTTTTACAACAAAAGAAGAGATGGGATGGGTGCAGGGAGCATGATGGCCCCGGGACATATGTCTGTGATCACTATTAGCTGTTTTGTAGTTGTGTGTCTGATAAGATTACGAAGTTTGCTGAAATATTCCTCAGACAATTACCACTCTTCTCCACTTCTGCCCACTATCTAGAAATAAAGCCCAAATCCATTGGATACAAACTGCCATCTTGTGCATTTGGAGCAAGAGTCAGTAAAACATCATGATTGACAGCTGCGACTCACGATTGGTCAAGATTGTGTATCGTGGGACTTTGGTTCTGTGGCTCCATCAGCCGATCACTACTCTGCACTGTTTTTGCTTTATTTCTGTAGTGGAAATAGAGTGGAGACATGTTGTCCATCTTGATATATAGTCAGTGGTCTCATGCACTAACATGGAGGAGGCAGGTTTATGACCTATACTGCAGCCAGTCACCAGGTTGCGATCAAGGTCCTTGGGCTTCATTGGAGAGCAGTCATGCTTGCATACATTTTTAAACTGAGAATTAGTGTTTATAACAAATTGACTCATATGGCAGCATGTGATTTCTCTCAGCAACATTCAAAACTGCTTTCATAAAATCAGGGAACCACTATTTTAATCACTATAATGAAAAGTAAACACTATTTTCAAAACTCAACAGAAAGATGAGAAGTTTGTTTGTTCATAACAAAAAACTCCCTGGTGTTGGAACTTGTATGTTTTGCAGCCTTGGGCTTATTTTCATACTGTTGATCAGCCTCCAAGGCTCTGAGTAACTACTGAGCATTATCTAGTGGAAGCTTACTTTAGCAGGGTTTTGGCTTCAACTGGGAGACACCCAGCAGGCAGTATTAACCCTCTGCTGATGGGGGTGAGGTTTGGGATTTGAAAAATCCTCTTTTCCTCCCTTTTCTTTGCTCATTTTCAAAGTATAGGTCTCGTTAGCTTTTGGGGTTTGAGTTGCGATCGACTGAAGGTTTCCTTTGAGTAAATCCGAGGTCAGACAACGAGGCTGTTCAAATCTCCTGTGACAAGTGACTGTCAGACTAAATTACTACTCTGCTTGCGGCCCCGTCAGGAAGACGTTCATTCTATACAATGGAGTGAGGACTGCTGTCACACATGAATACAGGAGATCTCACAGTGCCCACTTTTACCATTCATGCCTTAAATGTCTGAAATGGAACAATAGAATAATTTATACATGTACTCTCTCATTATTTTTTTTAGATATTTCTATACCTTTGTTTCGATACATTTGTTCAAAGTAATGCTTTCAGGTGAGCTTTTGAAATGAACGATAGAAAAGACAACTACCAGTTGGAGTAAACAAAACACTTTAGGTAAATGGAACCCAGGCTCTCAGCTTTCAAATGTCCTGAGAAATGAAGTATGTGGAAATAAATCTTTGAGTCTGATATGAGGAAGACTCAAAATTGCACGAATGTGCCCATTGTTACTGGAACATTCCCATCAGATTTTAAATCTCCCTTTTTTTCATTACCGATTAAACTATTTAGCCTTAATAAAGTCTGTGAGAGCCAGAGATTAGGAGACTGCAAAGACTGTTTGATTATGAAAATAGCTGCTAATAAATAATCTGTCTTTAAGTGGAAATAAGTGCACATGGTAGTTTGTCAGATGTCACAGATTCATTTTTGTACCATACACATCTACATTGGACACATTTTCTTCAAGATTCAAGGCTTTATTTATCATTTGAATAACAATTCCATGCCGCAGTTGCTAGCAAAGAAATTCTTGTGTCATAGTCCTTTCCAGCCATGCTCAGAAATATTTGAAAAACCACATGAGCAAAAAATAAATAACAATGTGTGTTCAGTTTATTATTCTTGTAACAAATGATGTGCCACAATCTCCATTATTATTTGTATTCTGTTTATTTTCCTCTTGATTTGCTGTTTCCCCCGTTAAACAGGAATTTCTATGCATTTGTTGACGGTGGCATTTTATTTATATTCACTGTTGAAGACAAACTGGGAGACAGGATCAGCTCAAGTTTGGTTTGGGGTTGGATGTTTTGTCGGCTGTATAGTGGGTGGTAGCGTGATGGTCTGTGTTTTTAGGATTATAGTCTGGCTCCGGAGGGGAGCCATGAGGTCATGGTGGCGGTCTGTGTTCCCATGTGGCTCCAGAGGCGGCCTGCGAGGGGCAGGACCAGAGAGATCACTCTGTAATAACCAACAGGTAACAAGTGTGTGTGTGTGCTTTTGTTTGTATCCATGTTTGTCATGCTTGAGTTATGGAAATCATGGTTTCACTATGTCCGTATATCGTTAGTATCAATTGAGTGTGTGTTGGGCTAGTGATTAGAGAGATTACAGTGTTGGGGGAGGGGGGCATTTTAGAGGGGCTGAGCTTATTGACTTACATTGGGTGGGCTGCAGCGCACACACACGTCGGTACAGTGAGGCGTGCTGAGCAACAGGGGCACAACGATTCTGCTGATGAGGGACAATCTGCTGATGAAATGGCTCAGACTAAGCCTCATCAAGCTGTGCACTGTGTGTGTGTTTGTATGTTTCTGTCTTTCTGCAGATCAGACAAGCGTCTCTGCTTGGGCTGCAGTCTCCCGTCCACTGGTCAATATGCTCTCATCCCAGCAAATACTCATGGGTCAGACAAACGCTGATGTAACATTGGACAGCCTTTCTGGTTTCATGCATTCTTTTTTTTGGCAGAATGAAGGACAAACTGCCCAAGCTTATAGAGACTGATGGGTTTAATTTATATGATTTTAACATTTTGTTAATAGAAAGGTGTGAACTTGGCAAACAATAGTTCAAACAATTTCTATCCTGGCTGAAACACAACCTTGGTTGACTATATTAATTGGTTAAAACGGTTAGGTAACTTGTCGGGGTTAGTTTGCTCTTTAGACTTTGTGTTGTATTATGTGAATTTATCAGAACGTTAATTATCAAGTCATTCTTTAGTAACGTTATCTGTTAGCTGTTGTACAGTAATTAAGATTAAACTGAGTTTAGACTCATGGAAACTACCGTAATGTGTTTTTGAGTTCGTGGAGATAATAGATAGTATACCCAATTAAGAAAAATATGATTTTTCAGGTCAGTGGTTGAAATAAGGTTAAAGTAAATTTCCAGGCATTTAAATCAATGTAATGTCCCCAAAACTGGAACTATAACTACTATAACAACATGTACTGGGACTGGGAGTGAGAAATGCTCCCGAAGCAATGCTGCAAAACAGTTTGCTAAAGAATATTTTCGGTTCATTATGAAACTGTGGCGGACCACTACAGTCTAATTAGACTGTGGCCGGCTGCCACACACTATATAATGAATCTATCAAAGTATTAATGGACACTGCAGTATGTGTCACAGTAGTGAATCAAATGTATTGCAATGCATTCCTCTTCCACTTCGACAGCATACATTGTGCAGTGAGTTTGTCTTTGAGAATATCTCATTTACATTATAAATATGACATCTTGCTTAGACCTGCACACTAATGCATGATATGAAAAGGGAAGGAAAATACCAGCAGATGTTAGGTTGTTCTGATGGAAATGTATTACACATTGAAGATTAAAATACTGTTTATTGTGTCAGGGTTAAGCAAAAGGTTCATCCTACTCTTGGGTGTATTTCATCCGCCATTATGCCACGTTTATCCTCTATTTAATCTGTCGTCTATGTTTTAATCACCTCTGACAAGGAGGTTGGGTTTTTACTAGCGTCGTTTTGTTGGGTTATTTTTCTGGTAGTTGGTTTTTGTTTTGTTTGTGGAAATTGCGATGCAACACGAGGGGCAACTTCCATCAAGTTGGACACACAAATTCCGTTTATTAGCATCAAAAAACAATAACAAACAAGATGGCTTTTAACCTCCCAGCATGCCCTCGGGTCTCAGACGTCACCACGTTCCCATCATGCCTCTGGATCCTGACGTCATCACGTCACCCGGCATGCCCCGGGGTCGACGTCATCGCCCTCGTAGGAGACTGACGCCGACTGTGCCTGTACTGAGCGTGAGGGTGAATTATGTCAGTCCCCTATTCACTACACAGCTCCCCCCAGAATTCACCATAACAACAAAAAACATATCACCGGAGAGGTGGTCGCATTAACCGGCCAAAATGGCTGTGTTTTACAGGGGGTGGAGAAATCACTACCGTGGCACGTTTGATAGGCAAAGGAACAGGGGGTGGGTGCAGGACTGGAGGACGCCCGCGTCGTGGGGGCTGGGCCACCTTAACGGGCCTAGCCACGTCCAAATGGGCGGGTTTGAGGCGGTCAATGGAGAGTCTCTCCTGTTTGCCTCCCATGTCCACTGTGAAATGTTTGTCCCCCACCTCCAACACGCGAAATGGGCCCTCGTAGGGCGGCCGCAGCGGTCCTCTGTGAGCATCGTGGCGAACAAAAACGTACCCCGCCTTCCGAAGCCCAGCGGGGATGTGCGACTGAGAGAGGCCATGCCGGGAAGTAGGGACAGGTGCGAAAAGCCGCGCATTGTCCAGTAGCGTGGCCCGCTGGGGAACCGCAGACCAAGGAACGGTGGATGTAGGAATGAAATCCCCTGGAACCCGGAGCGGCTGGCCATAAACAAGCTCCGCGGATGAGGACTGCAGGTCTTCTTTTGGCGCAGTCCTGATGCCCAGCATCACCCACGGGAGCTTGTCGACCCAGTTGCAATCCTTGAGGCCAGCACGAAGAGAAGCCTTCATTGACCTGTGGAACCGCTCACAGAGTCCATTAGCCTTTGGATGATATGCAGTTGTGCGGTGGAGTTTTGCTCCGAGGCTCTGGGCAACCGTGTTCCACAGCTCGGACGTGAACTGTGCGCCCCGGTCAGAGGAAATGTCCGATGGGGTGCCAAACCGGGCAACCCAGGTGCCGAAAAATGCCTGTGTCATCTCAACGGTTGTCAACGACGTCAGTGGCACAGCCTCAGGCCAACGGGTGGTCCTGTCAACCATGGTGAACAGGTAGGTGAACCCCTGAGAGGAGGGCAGAGGGCCAACCAGATCCACGTTGACATGGTCAAACCGCCTCTCTGGCACCTGGAACAACTCTAAAGGTGCTTTAGTGTGCCGATGTACCTTGGCCCGTTGGCACTCCAGACAAGTGGTAGCCCAGTCTCTAACATCCTTTTTGAGGCCGCGCCAAACAAACCTAGCCGCCACCAGCCTCTGCGACGCTTTTGAACCAGGATGGGAGAGACCATGGATGGCATCGAAAACGCGGCGTTTCCATCCCAAGGGCACGAGCGGCCGAGGACTGCCTGTGGAGACGTCACACAGGAGCGTTGTGTCAGCCTCCCCAAACACGACGTCCTCTATCCTCAAACCTGTAGTCGAGGTCCTCAGGATGTGTATGTCTGGGTCTGTGGTCTGGTCCGCTGCCATGCTGCCGTAATCCAGGCCAAGATGGACTGCTCCTGCCACAGCCCGTGACAGGCAGTCCGCCACCTGGTTGTCCTTACCGGCCACGTGCCGTAAATCCGTGGTGAACTCGGAGATGTAGGACAGATGACGTTGCTAGTTTATTTATTGAAGGATTATGCAAAAACTACTCTATCGATTTCCACCAAACCTGTTGGAGGGAAGGGGCCTGGGAGGAACTCGATAAATTATGATGCAGACATGGATTGAAAAGGGGAAACAGGATTTTGTTCCCTTTTGTCTTTTATATTTCTACTATAAGAAAAGACAATCACATCTAGAATTGTTTTTCAGCCTTGGGGGAGGAATGTACACTGAGTGACACAATAGTTTATGGATATAGTTGCATTTAATGCGCTTAATGTCTATATCTTTGATGTGGCAGCTTTGTCTTTGTCTGGAGTGCAGGTTGATTTGACTGTCGGGTGCTCCTTTGCGCCACATGTATTGACAGTATCTTGAGAAGCAGGAAGTGACTTTTCCAGATATTCTTGCTGACTCAGAACTCGGTCATAGTAAAGAATAGGTGGAGCATTTGACATGTTCCTGCTTGCTCTATAGCGACCTGTACATGATCTTGTGCTGTGGGAATTTGAATTTCTACAGCACTTTAATAACACTTAAGTTCCTATTATATTCACACTTAATATGTTATTTCTTAACAACTTATTTTGCACTTCAGAGGTTGTTGTATTCGAGATTTGACAAATGGGATTAATGCAGTTTAGGCCACATCTCATCTGCCATTCCATTGTGTTCAGTATCTGGTGACACACTTGATTATTTTGGCTAAGTGGAAAGTTTTTAACCGGACCAAAATCGTTTGTTACCACACAGCAAATGAAACTTGAGCTTCGGCATTGAGCAACTATTGTTTAATACGTTCCTTGAGACTATGAACAAATATCATGTTTTATGAAGCTCAGTCCCTCTGACCAACCCCCCCAGTCACATTCCTCACCCTGCATGTGTGTGTGATGACTTGTAAGTGCTGGCCAAACAAGCCTCATCATCAGTGTTTGTGGCCAAGTAGCAGCATGCCCATAGAGCTCCTCATTTAACCAAATACGGGCATGTAAGGCACAAGACTCCTGTGTTGTTATCCCTAATACCACTTCATGTTGTTCCAGGTGAGATTAAAACAGCAGCCCTCATTCTTCACAACACTCCCCTAAACCACGTGAGATTTAAGTGTCACTGTCACGTGTATGAGCTCACGTGGTGCAAATGGTTCCTTGTGGATTCAAAGATACTGATTTGAATTCCTTATTTTCAATCAATCAATCAATCAAATTTTATTTGTATAGCCCATATTCACAAATTACAATTCATCTCATAGGGCTTTAACAGGGTGTGACATCCTCTGTCCTTAACCCTCAGTAAGAGTATTTTGAAATATAATAGCTCTTAAACAAAAGCAGTACATTGTTAGTACATTATTTTTGCATTAGACCTAAATACTTCCTTACTAGCTGATTGGAAATCATTTTATAGCCCCAGGGCTCTTTGTCTACCTTGTTCTTTTCTTTTATCTCAACATTATCCGACCAGCTGAAATAATATCATCTATCAGCAGCCATCTACAGCCAAACCCATAACCCCTCTTGTTTTAATAGTACTACTGGCGGACATCACTATTTTAATGATGGGTATTACTATGTGTCAGATAAGCTGCTGACACATTCAAATATTATTCCACAGGAGCTGAAGTTACTCCAGTTTTATTTTTGCTCTTAAGTGCTTTTCAAATTGTGTTCTTTTTAATGTCGGTACAGGTGACTAAGATTCTCTAAAACATTTAGTAATACGTTGTAAAAAATAAGACAAAGATATTTGATATCACTTTCTGGAATTGGTCCTAATATTACCAGGCTACTACATCCATTATAGCTGTGCTTCGAAGAAAATGCTGTGAACATGCTCACAGAGACGGTTTAGGGGTCCAACGGATACTATGCAAACCATTAGCATTTTAGCATGCCAGCATTTGCTAATTGTCAAATACAACATTAATGCATTAGTGGTTGATGGGGAAGTCAGAAGGTTAGTGGGTATTTGGACGTAGCAAACATTTCTACCAGTTCATCATGTAGATGTTTATTTATGTGAGTCAGAACCAGAAACCAACATCCCCAGAGCCCATCATCTGACCAACATCCATCTTGGTTGTGGGCTAAATGGTTTATTTAGTTTTTTTTAACTTGGTAGCATCTTATTGATCCATTCTTTATATCAATGTTTTTGTATAATTCATTTCCACTGTAGAGTGCAATAAATTACAGGCATTCTTCATCTAAATCAGTATTTAAATTTGTTTCCTGAAATTGTAAACTCATCCTCCTGCCATGAAATACACAAATTTATCCTGCATATTGTGATTTAGTTTTGTCTCAGTGAACTCCATTTGATGAAGGACATGATGTGCACTTACTTTTAGATGCTTTTAGCGTGTCGACAGCCCTTGGAGCCCCGTTGACATTAATGTTTTCTCTCTTCACGCATTCTTCAGTAAACTTTAAAGGTCTGATGAACACAATAAGTTTTCATTATAATCCCTTTAAATGTTTTTTGGGTAGAGGTGAGGAGTTATTACTGTAAGAAATTGTATCTCCACTTTACTCTGGACTGGTTTGACCTGTTTCTCACTAAAGTCTCTTTCTAGAACTGTCTTTCAGAAACAATATAATGGCCTTCCTGTGTTTTTATGATCCTGATGAGAGTCTTTACTGGAAGTTGCCAGGGGCAAAGTTCGTAGGGTTTGGGCTGCTGGAAAGCTGAGCTCCTGCCCCGGCAGCAGGTGTTGGGTGTTGGAAGTAGAGGAAAATAGCAAAGACGAGAGGGGCTCTAACTTCACTAAAAGGTGAAAAAGTGAGAGGGTGAATAGGAAACTCCTTGTAAATCAGTTTAATATATTTGATTGTCCTCTCTATAGGCTCAGAGGTAGCTCAGCTGTCACAAAACAGACCGATATTATCATTTTATCAATTTGGAGGGCAGCTTGCTCTGGGTAGAGTCAGTGCATGAGAAGTTATCCTGTGTCCTTCTTTGTAACATTACAACAGACCTGTCTTTATGATTCTTATTATGCAACTGTAAAACAAATTGGCTTACGTTTTATGTTTTAAGGTGTGTCGAAGAGGGTGCATTCTTGGTAAACGTGTGTTTTGAATTTGTGCTGAATTCAGGTCAGTTTGTACGAAGGTGTACTTTGAGATTAGTTTTCTGTTGCTCGTGGACGTCTTACTAAGGCACACCACTGAGATTCACTGATGTAGAAACAATAAAACATTAACAACTTTTTATAGGGACCTGTTCCTAATCACATAATGGTGCCTTCACAAGTGTTGCTACAGTTTAACAGGTCAGTGGCATCTTTCCAAAAATTAGTTTGCAACTCCTGCGAATATTTACACAATCTCTGTTGCTGACAGGGCACATAAAACTGCAGAGACGATTTTAGATGGTTGGCACAGGGGTCACAATCTCTTGAAAAATTATTTTGTAATATATATTTGCTTTACAGGAGCAGCATTGTGGTGGTTATTCTTTGTCCTGTCTGCATGTTTCTGCAGGGTTTCTCTCCAGGTGCTGCAGCTTCCACCCACACCCCAAAAACAAGCAGATTGGGTTTAGGTTAAATGAAGTCTCTAAATAAACCGTGTGAATGGTTGTTTGTCTCTATATGTTGGCCCTGTGATTCGCTGCCGACCTGTCCAGGGTTACACCACCTCCCACCCGATGTCCGCTGACCTTGACTCCAGCTTTTGCAAACCTTGAAAGGATAAGAGTTATAGATAATGGATGAATGGACATATTTGCTTTAAATCCAGCATTAAGCATTTTGACTAAAATCTCAACACCATAGACAATCATTGGTAACCCCTTCCTCTTGTTGACCACTAGATGGCGTGTCTGTCTGTCTGTGTGTCCTGCATCTAGTCCACATTCTGCCCAGCAAAAGCGTCCCTGTGTTTAGCAGCCGCCCAGATATGCCGCCAGTAGCTCATGTACATACCAAAAAGAGAGTGCCTCTTTCCTCAGGACACCTGGTCTGAACCATCAGTGTGGGCTTGTCCTGATTCAAGATGGGCTTTCATTCTGAGGCTTCGACTTACCTGTTCTTTAATGACAGATCAACTGCAAGCGCGCTGTATCTTGCCACTTTCTCACCTCAACCCTTGTCCTTTTACACATTTATTGTCTCTGTCTGTCCTCCTCCGCTGTCAATGCATGTGCCCCAGAGGGGTTTCACTTACGCTCTGCATGCCCAGACAGTTGCACAGTTCGCCCCTTCATGCACTGGGTTGTGGTCACAAATTAGAGGGGGGGTTCACGTTGGGTTGATAATGGGTGTAAAACTGCTAATGCTAACAGCAGTCCCAGGAGGAGCCTGATGATTGTGAGACGGCAGCAGTAGTCTGGAGGGAGTTTCATGTATTTAGAACAGAACATTTTCCTAAAAAAATAAATTATATAATAATAGCTGTGGTCCACTACTCAGCAGTTGTTCTTGGAATGGCTGACTGAAACAACATATTAGATTTCAGGGCATTTCAGGCAATCTCTCCCTCTGTTATATTCCCTTGTTTCTTAATAGATGACTTGCACTGTTTGTTCCTTCTTTGTTTGTTAAACTCCACTGAGTTGTGACTCATGTAATTTCTGGAGATTTCCGTGACACACTTTTCTGGTATTTGAGCCGGTCCTTAAGGTTCTCATTAACACTTACGCAGCTAGAGTTTTGGCTTTTCACTGCCACGGTATATTTCACCAATGAATCAACTTGTCACTGTGGCATCCACACAGCACGCGGCTATTTAAATGTCACAAACAGGTATCTCTGAGGATACAAATATAAATAGATAAGTGGTGTCATCTCAGGGCATCTTCACATTAAACTATAGGTGATGATTTATGTGCTTCATGTTGAGACGTGATACATGTCGTCAGAATACCTGACTTCTGAGGACATTTTCTCACCTGTTGTTTTGTTTGAACTGGTTTTTATTTGGATTAGGTAAATTTAACTCACACCAATAAACTAACCCAGCTGTTGTTAGGCAAAGCATAATTTTTGCAAGAAGATGTACGAGCGGACTATCATGAATTCAGACAAGATGGGGTCAAGGCATTGTCATCACTTTCAAAAATACGAGTTCCCTGTTTTGTTTTGATTTAATATTGCACTGACAAATAAAATGTTGCCCTTGCATGGCCATAGTCGTAGATTTTAAGTGGCATGAATATTTTCTTTATGCCGATCTAATTCTCAGCCCTGCTCATTAAAACACTTTCTATTTTACTTATATTTTGTATCAGCATAATGATTAGTTTAAGTAGCCATGCGAGTTGACATTTTGGGGAGTTTGGCAAGAGTTTGAGAATACAAATTCAGCAATCGGTTGTGTATCGTTAGTTGTCCTCTCACCGAAACAGCCCAGTGAAAGAGAATTGAAGGATGGTTTCATGTTTTTCAAGTTTTATGTGAGATATCCATCTTGCGCTCATATGTACTTTGTAAGAGTTATTACAGCCACCACGAGTTTCACGAAATGTGGTGGAAACTTTAGACATGGACAGAGAAATGATACCCCATTAAATTTAGCTGTGGATCCCAGCAAAGGGCCATATCCAGGAATGTTTTATTTACTTTCTTGAAGATTGAGTTTTTGTCATTTTCACAAATTCACAGAGAATAATTCATAACTCTGATGAAAACTATAAGGCCTATTTTGGCGACGTACCTCTGAGTGTGCAATTTTTTGCAGGATGATTGGATTCAAGAGGACTGTCGGGCTCGGTGGAAGTATGTGCTCTGAGTGCCAGTCTAGTTATTTGCTGTAAACATTCTTTTTGCCCATTCAGGCCATGAATCTATGTCTACATAGTTTTTCTGAATTTCCCTCGGGATTAATAAAGTATCCATCTATCTATCGATCTATCTACAAAACCCATAGTGCTGATTCTGAGAAAAACAACATTGTCTTTGACGTTCTCCTTGAGATTAATTCAAGGGTTCAATAATCCAAGTGAAAAGAACTGTGGGTGAATAATCCATCATCACTGACTCATACTTTCAGGCACTTTTAATGTGAAAATGCTAGCTTCCTTTTGTGTGACATCTTTAAACCCAGATGAAAAAATGTGAAAGAAAAAAGAAATGAAAAACTAAAAAAGTACTTCAGAAGGTCGTTTAGTACTTTAAAGTACTTTAAAATACTAATATCGTCCGTGTACAAAATGTCATTGGTTTACATTTCATGACATGGTGTTTCTTCACAGATGTCTCCTACGTTCACGATCATTTTAAAGTCGTCATCCTATGAAACCATATCCGTTTGGCATTGGACACCGCTATCACATGACTTGTTGTTGTATAGCTTTATGTTTTGGTCTTGGCTTCAGTCTGTTATCATATGACCAGTATGGTATTTTCTACTGGTGATTTCATCTGTGGGGACATCTGAGACATATTCGTCTGGCCAGGAGCTTAGAGAGGCAGGAAACTGAGGTGTTGGAAAGAGTCGCAGCTTGTAAAAAGTGATGGAGAACCTGAAGTGAAGATGGCAAGAGTGTGTAACTGAAGTATTACCAGACACCAAGAATAGTGTGTGAGGACAGGTAGAGGTCTAACCTGGCTCATCGAATGTCAGCTGATGTTTTGTCCCAAATGTCAGTGTTTAAAATAGAAGCTTTAGGTAATGTTTGCAGACAGCGAGGGTTGAATACCATTTCATCATCAACATCATAATACATTAGAGAGAATACTATGCAGTGAAGAGAAGAAGTGGCTGGTCCAAGTTAGTTTGTGTTTCTTTTACCTATTAACGCCCTTATTTCTCTGCATTGACTGGTTCTGTTCTTCTTTACTAGTGACGTGGCTGTATGGATGTCAGTGATTGTCAGTGGGTTCAATGATTTAGAGATTTGTTCTAGATATTCATGGTGCCCATAGGATGAACCACAATGATGAAGGTTTTAGTTTTTGAGTTTTTAATGAAATATGTGCGAGCAATTAAATGGATTGCCTTGAAATTTAGTGCAACCATTCATGTGCTACTCAGGATGTATCGTAATAACTTGTGCATCATAAACAGCACTGACACATCAAAGACATTCCCATTGAAAATTGGAGAATCTAAACTGACCAATGGTTTGAATGCGAGTGGGAATAGTTCTTTGTCTCTGTAGATTGGCCCTGTGATATGCTGGTGACCTATCTAGGTTAAACCCCACCTCTATTAATGGCTAGATGGATGATAGTCAATAATACTTTTCCACTTATAAAAAGTATACTACCATGTTTTTGCAAAGGAATCTACATTGTAAAAACGTTTCCCCCAGTATATTTAACACCCCCACATACACCTCAGATGTTTGTTAGAAAAAATTAAGAATTTAGACTGCTTGAATGTTTTTGGAGCATTTGAAAGTAAAATAGGGAGATACGTTGACATCATATTGACGCCAGGATATGAAATAAGACTTCTTGGTGTTGAAAAACAAAGGGCATCTTATCCATAAACGCTTCCTCGGCGACCACGTCACCCACAAACAATCCAAACCAAATATTTTGTGATGGCACACATAATCAATATCACCAATTATAAATTTGATTTTGTCAGTATAAGTGAGTGACTTCTTTAGTGGCAACACTAGCTTGCTAACAGCACTATTATTAACTAGTACATAAACAGATTCTCAAACAAATACGCACACACACACACTTACAGCACACCCATGTGAGATATTTACGTGACCGATGTACAGTATGCGCGTAGCTAGGTGCCATTTTGGCGCCTTTGTCTCCATGCAAGGGTGAGCAGCTTTCGTAAGTTGACACCTACTTCTTCATGTGACGGGTCATGCGGAGGAGGTCTTTTTGCATGTTTGTGGATATCAGTACTGCTCTGTTCACGCCAGTCTGGCAGCGGACAGTAACACAACCCTGCAAAGAGCTGATGCCGTGTGTAAATTAAACAGGTCTCCCTATACCACCCCTTCTATCCTCTGGTGGCTTCTCTTTGGCTGTTTTCCTGTGATATTTTTACCTATTGAAAATTAAAGTTGTGCTGTTGCAGTGTTAACTGTATGGTATTAGTGTAAGTAAAGCGGCAGTGTAGTTTATGGTCGGGCTGCAGTCTCAGACAGACGGTTGTAAACCAGCTGACATCTAACCTTGCCACTGTGCAGCGAGGATCAGGGGGCTTTGGAGCCACACCACTCTGTTTAGATGGATGGGTCGAGGTAGCTTTTCCCCCAGTAGTGCCCTGTGAGGGTCAGTGCCAGAACCACTTCAAATGTGCAAACCATAATCCCCCTCTGACATTAATATTTTCAGATGAAGGCAAACAGGGAGCACAGCGGGGGGTGGCGGTGTAAGCAAGGTCTTTCTGGCTGGCCTTGTTTCATGCTGGCAGCAGTGATGGGCACTATCACCATTACTCACGGTGCAGGCATGTCCAGAATGTATTCTTAGCCCCTGTCTTCCTATCAGTCACTACAGAAAGGTTGGAGGGTCAAAAAATAAAGAGGTAACCAGTCTGCAGGGCTGTCTGCACCACCGCTGTTTACCAGGGAGGGGGTGATATTTTAAACCTGGGAGAGCTCACATATTTACCCCACTGAGCCTGACTGACCTTGCCATTTGGTCGGGTGAAGACGCTGGAGACCAGTCATAGAAGAGAGAAGAGAAGAGAGAGGAGCTCTGAAGATCTCACCTGATAAACAAGCTCACAGCTTCTGCTGATATAAGACAATTCAGAGAAGAAGTGGAAGATCATCACAACAAGAGAAGACTGAGAGAAACAGAAGGTTTGAGGAGAAAGGCAAGAATAGAGGGCAAGACACTTGGGGGAGGCGAGCAGTAGCCAGGCTGAGCTGACTTTTACCCCCGAGGAGGAGTTGCAGTTGCCGGCCAGGGCAGGTCCCAGGGCTGGCAGGGCTGGCCCATCTGCTTCTCCACCTCTATTCCTTCCTCCTCTTCCACTCCTCCTTCTCCTCCCTTTTACCATCATCAACCAAACTGCTGTGCAGTGATGAACTTACAGGCAGAGCCTATGAGCAACACAGGAATGCTTAGAAAATCCTGCCAACTTAATTTCGCTGCCTCAAGTGCGGGGAACTCCAGAGGCTGAGCCTTCCGTAGGAGGACCTCCACTGCAGGAGACTGTCATCGTTTTCTCTTCAGATCCATTTTTTGTTGTGCTCACTGGCTGAGTGCACTGAGGAACTGAGGGGATTTTTTTATATTGTTTTTCTCAATTTTTCTCAATTTGTGTTTTTTGTAAACCGGAACAGTGGCGTCCTTTTCAGTAGCGAGGTGCAAGGACCAGCTCCACTCACCCAAGATGAGCCGCTGGCTGAAATGCACCTCCATGCACTTTGTAGGTATTCATTGTCGGTAACCTCCGTTAGTGTTGCTTGTGTCTAGTGCTTTCATCACAAACTCAACTCCCTGAACGCTGTGCTTTAACAAAGTGGTAATGCAGTGAGGAAATTATTCTTGAGGCAAATGGGGCAATAATCATCTTTGGATCAATTTGGTGACTCGTTAATTGTTTCTTAACTACCGGATAATGTGCATGTTATCAAAGTGATAACAGTATGTCATTTCATCTTTGATCTCCATTATGAAGCACTCCACTTGAATGTTGTTCCCAGAAGCCTTAAGAGTACTCTGTTCCCATGCTTTGTAGCTGTCACTCATCAGGGAACTTAGTGAATCTGCATTACGGCACATTTTTGGCACATTTTGTATTAACACAAGTCTATTGTTGTGCTACAAAATCACCTTGCCATAATGTCTGTTGTTGTTTTTGTGTCAGATCTTGACTTTGTGTTTGTCACTGTTGTGTTAATTAGTCCACTTAAAGAAGTGGAAAGTAGTGCTGTTACATGTATTTGGCTCATCTGATTGGTTTGTGAAACGCCATCAAACCCACTGCATGTCTGATGGTTCCTTATCATCATTGTCAGAACACAGACTGGAACAAGTATGATGATCGGCTGATGAAGGCGGTGGAACGGGGCGAAGTGGATAAGGTGGCTGCTGTTCTCGGGAAGAAGGGCATCATCCCCACGAAGCTCGACGTGGAAGGCCGCTCTGCGTGAGTCAACACAGACACACACACACACACTGTCACCATCTACAGACACAAACACATTTGCCAACAGTTGTTTCACTCTGCAATTTCTTTTTGAAAATGTCCAAATCTCAAAATGCTAAGCGTCACAAATTCCAAACATTGCAGTGGACGCCTCACTTCGAATTCCTGACCCTGGTTCCCAAATGCTTTGACAATGAGGTCACTCTGACATTAAAAACATGTTGTACCTCATACCTTCTTTTATGACATCAAGTCTCCAAATCCCAATAAATCCTGCCTGCTCCAAATTCCCATTTGTCTCCTTCATCCAGCTGCACTTCATGTGAAAGCCTTTGCAGTTGCATATTATTATGGGACCATTTTTATATCCAGAAATGGCCCTGTTGGTGTCCATCTTTCTAACTGGAGGTCAGTGTGGGAGTTTATGTAAAGAATGTTTGTGGCCACTGAAGGCTTGACCACACTGGCCTGAGACTGTTTATGTAGTCCTCACAGGAAATGACTCCCTGCAAATTTCGGATCAGAACCACTGTGGTGCTTGCAACACCAAGTAATGCATTTAGACCCAGCTGTAGGCCATTATAGGGATTAGGTGACATTTTGAAGGCCCATATTTATATTGTATTTTTCAATGGGAACCTCAAGCTTGAGGTTTGTTTTTGTTTCTTTCCTGTATAAACACCATACACAAGTTGTTATTAGAGGGGGAGGTTTAACAGAAAGATAGGATTGGAAATGATAAAAGGTGCGTGGGTAAAATAGGTCAAGCTAACAGAAATATGTGAATGGAATTCACTGATGCTGCTTCCAAAAAACCACAGATATTTCAGGTATCACATGCTGACCTTTATTTTGGTCCTATCAGTGATTACAATAACCCAGCCTTGGGAAAAACAATACACTGAGCTGTTTAAAAAAGCAGGTACAGATTCCAGCAGCAGCATTCTGGGAGTCCGGGCGCCCCCAGTTTAATCCCCAGATAAATGAAGTCATTGGTGTCTGGCCTGAGCTTCAGGTTTATTTTGACAAAGGCTTTATTAAAGCATATAACTATGGAACAGCAGATTCTAAGTATTTTCAGCTGTGTGTGAAATTCTCCTGTCACACCATTAAACAAACTAGTGACTGTATACATGCATGGGTGTAAATAAACAGAATCATACAAACAACCTGTTAAATGTCCGGTCCCATTATAAGGTGCTGGAATTTGTCAGAACTAAATCCAGAACCTGAGGCTGCCAACCGTGCAAAGACAGACTGTTGTTGCAGTTAAACACAGTTGCACTCATTATTTAGTGTTCCCCTGCAGGGCAGACAAACCACAGCTAGTTCACACTAAAATCGACGCATCACCTTAACTGGACTTTTATGGAAAGAAGTTGCACACTTGCCAGATCTGCCCAAAACAAAAGTGAACCACAATCGCAACTCAGCAAGTCTGCTTATAGTTCAGTGGGCCACACACAGACCAACATGTGTCAGTGGCATTCTGACTGCTGCAAACGCCTTCAGAGGAATGTCGAATGGTGATCCCATGTAATCACGGACCTCTGCGGGGCAACTAATTACAAACTGTTACCTCCAATATATAATTTGGTGGGTCCCAGATTAACCTCACTGTGTTCAGCTAATGAATTCAGCTCTAACCGTTCCATCGCGGCCTCCAGCTGAGTAAACGCTTTACATCTCTGCGTGGCATTAGCTTGCTCCCAATGAGGTGAGCCCGCCCATCACACCTTCTCATTCTGTGCAGTTGCCTAAGCGAGCTGGCTCGACCTTCATAAAGCGAGCTGGCACGACCTTCACAGCAAAAGAGGTCCACATGACATCACAGCACTCTCTTGGCCCTGCAGCGTGTAACTGGCACTGACTAAAGATACCGGTGCGAGCCCATTATTTGTCAGAGTTAGCAGCAAGTGTCTTTGAAGAATAACAAGAGTAAGCTTTGATTTCAGCGTGATCTCATGAAGATGTGCAGGTTTTGTCTTTAATGGGTAATACTAGATAATCCTTGATATTAATTCGGGTGTAGTTCACAACTCAGCCGATAAAGACTTTAATCTTGCTTAAAGTTGATAATCCCGGTGAACCTCATGATGAAACCTATCCTTGTCAGAGTGCTTCATATGTGCATGTGCTCTTGGCACACTGACACTACTTTAGAAATCCAATGAAGACAAAAAAGTCAACACACATGGACTTTAATGAAAAGGATTATGGGCAGTACTTTTTGTTAAAACGAAGATTTGAAGGATTATTAACCACAAAAGGAACCGTCCCCACAAACCACAAAAATGTATTTACATTGTACCATTCTTCAGTTGTTTGCTTTTCTGCTGTTTTGTGCTGATGCAGGAGACAATGGGGTTCTCAAATTACTGCGGAATTCAGTGAAGTGTGGGCTCATCATGAGTGACAACTTTTATGGATGCTGTGGCTACTGAGTGGCACATCAAGCCATCATTGGACCTACAGACAATATGCCACAATGATGGAGCAGTTTGGACAGAGGGAATTAAGAAAGAATACATGCACATTTGACCCTGTTTAGAAACATTCTCTCATTTACTTTCTGGAAAGTGCTGTGGCTCATGAACTTGATGTTTCACATCAGCTCTGCCCTCAGAACTTGGGGAGCTGTGGTCTGCTTCCTTTCTGTTGTTTGCACCGAGAGGTCAAGACTCTCCGCTGCTCATCAGAGAACCAGCATCTTGTGGCCATCAACACGGCTTTTAATACCCGCGCCAGTGTTGAGGTGGCAGCCTAGCTGTCTCCTTGGCAGATACTTTGGGGTGAGAGTATAAACAGGTTCATGTGACTTGACGGGCGACAGACTGAGATAGGTTTACACACAAGTGCTCTGCAGAGCTTCATGGCTTGTGGCGGCCATGCTGCTGCTGGTTAAATCAGAGGAGGTGAACGGTAATGTTTCAAGTCAAAAGTGATGATGAAATACAGGTTGGAAAATACTTAATTTAGTATTTAACATGCGAATATGCCGACTTTGTGCGATTCAAACATGGAATATAAACAATCACATGTCATTGTACATTAAGTAACTTCTCTGGTTCTTTTAACTGAACCACATGATCCACAAGCTGATGAACTTATTGTTAATAAAACGTAAATATAACATTTTAGGACTTTAGGACTAATAGCTCATACTTTGTTGGTCAAATGAGACTGTGAACACAGAGGCAAGCTGTAGTATTTGTGCAACTTTGCCAAATGATTTTATAATATTGCTGAGTCATATAATATGGGGGGTTACACCAGGAAGCAGACAAGTTGCTCCTGGTTTGTTTAAAGTCAATACAGGCCCTGAGGGTTATTTACTTTGAGACTGCAGATCCTGCTGATAGCCAGGAGCCAGGCAGACGGTTGCAGTCGCCCTCTTGTCCTTAAGTTTCACCCTCACCCCCTTTTCTTAAACCCTATCCCTTTTTCCCTTGCCCTCCGCTGCACCTCACTCTGCCTGCACGCCCTGTATTTCCTTTCCTAAAATGTCTCCATCTATCTTCTTGATTACTAGGTTTCATTTGGCTGCGACACGAGGACACCAAGACTGTCTCAATCTCATCCTGGGACACAACGTTGATGTCACTGCGACTGATGCCACAGGTGAGGATCAAAGTTGTACCCTGGAGCTGTATTTATATTATATTTCTTTGTGTTTATATTTGGTCCATGCCCATCACATCAGTAGCAAAGAGTTCATACTGAAACTACTTAAACATTCAATGCACATTGCAGAAATGGCAACTTCTCTTTGAAATGATTAAAAAGTATACCGCTCTGTGTCCCTTGTTCTTACCTTTTTTTTTCATGACCATATTTTCTCATTGTCAGTCTCTTTCTATTCATCAACTACACAGAGGGCTGCTAGCAAGCATGTTCCTTTTCTTCATGGCAGCTTATATTGAAGAATAATCTTAATTAAATCTAACGCTGTTCAAAGAGGAATGTTAAAGTGGTGATGTCTGTCCATTTCAATGCCGAAAATAAATAATTGAAATGAATGTCATACCTAGAATAAACAGCTACTGTTCAACGTTACCACTTTCCCTCCACACAAATACTGGGAAAAAATCATGTATCTAAAAGGGTTGAGTCTCTCTTCCTTCATTTGCCTTCTTCCATATTAGCTGCTGAAATTCCCTGTCACACTCGGATCATCTATGTTTATCAATGAGCATGATTATTTAAATAAATTACAACCAATAGCAAAAAGAGGCGTAAGCTTAATTTATAATGAATTATTAAACTATTAACCGATATCCTCAGACACTGCACAGACACAGACTTCATTTCTTGCTCATTAAACTATATCAATAATTTTATATTGGTTTACTCCATCTGCTAATGAGGATCATAAATTGGTATCACATTATCTTTGCATAACAGGAGTTGTCAACTGCTGCATTTTAAATTTGTCCATTGACATTTCCAGAGGGAAAACAAACCTAATGAAGCTGGAAGTGTTTGTTAATTTAATCAAGTTAAATCAGTTTGGAACTTTTCTGATTCGTGCGGGATTGAACTCCCTGCTAAATATTTTTAGAGGCACGTTTGTAAATTGTGATTAAAAAAAGTTATGGAATTGCTTTAACCACATTCTCAACAAGTAATGAAATGGAATCGTGACTCCAACATAATATTTGTAAATATAATGCTTCTCAAATGGAATATTGAAATATTAATTGGTTAACTTTTTTGTTATTTACAATGTATAACAGTATGTAGCTGGATAATTGCACATTGCGGCATATGGCTCCGAAAATACACACATGCACACATGAGGATGTGAATGTACTTCATTTTCACTTCATTTATCACTTTCAGGTAAAAATGCTCTTCATCTGGCTTCGAGAAACGGACACTCGGTGTGCGTGCAGAAGCTCCTGCAGGTAAACAACCGCTGCTCCACAAACACTCTCTGTACCCGACTGTTATTTACTCCTGTGAGGAAACACAACACAACACATAATAACAACTTATATTCTTTTGATCTTTATATCGTTGGTTTTATTTTCTTCCATTCCTCTACTTGTTGTTCATGTTGCCGTGTTGTTTATCTCCACTGTTGTGTATGTGTCCCACAGAGCAGCTTCTCAGTCACTGGTGGGTCAGTTTCCGTCACAGCTCCTTTAAATAATTGTTGCCCAACAGCTCTGGCAGCTGTGCCCAGTCTGTATCGGTCGACAGTGGGCCCTGTTGAGTCACCATGCCCCTCTTTAGGATTTATGTGTTTACAATGAGGGGGCTACCTCTGTGATATTGTGCTCTCTCAGCCTCGTAGCCCCGCCCCTATCTGTCACATGGCAGTGATCTAACAGAGGTAGTGGCTGTTGGCAGCGAGCTGTCAGTGGTGTTGACAAGCCTTCCCTCCTGCAAACCTGGCGTCCATTCTTGGTGCCGTCATCACACCAGACATAGCAGCTGGACGCCATCACCCACCACCCCCACTATCTCCCTCTGTCAGCCCAAACCCTCAAAGTATAGGGTATCTCCCCCCCGACCCTCCATGCTCTGCCGTCGGCTCCCGTTGCCGCTCTAGCGCCTCCAGCCCCCCACCCCACCCCAAGCTTTGTCACTTGAGCGGGCAGCTAATTTTTGGTCCTTGTTGCTAGAGAGAGTTGGGTTTTTATAGTGGGGGGGGGGGGGGGGCAGAGCTCGCTGGCAAGCTTACCCAGCAACATCAGGCCCCTGTTGGCATCGAGTCCTCAAAGCTTCCACAACATGTGCACATCAGCACAGTTCTGCAGAGACGACTCGAACATGGCAGCACAGCACATGACTCGCCTGCTGTTGCCTTCTTAGGTTCCATTGCCATCAAGTTGTTTCTTCAGTGAAACAATTTAATTGTTTCATTTAAATAATTACTTTGTTTTCAAAAAGTAGACTTTTTGAATAATTGTCTGATTCAACAGCCTTGTAACTTGAGTGATTCGGTAAATAAGTTTCTTTTCACTCTTTTAGCTTTTGAACAACTTCAAAATCCAGGCTAAAGAATCAAATCAAGCTAACGTCATTATCCACTTTGAGAAAATGGTCATATTTGACCTGCCTCGTTGGCCACATGATGTAATGCAGTGAACCAATTATTAGTGACCCTGCTGTAATTTGATCCACTAACATCATTATATACTTAGAAGAAATTACGTTTGAGGGCTTTTAGTGGGTCTTTGTTATTATACTGTGCTGTGTGAAAACTGCTCTGTGTTAATACGTCTAATGTACACCGCTGATTACACTTACATGTTTTCTTTAAATCTGTGATGTCTCATATGTGCTAAAATGTCACTTTTCATGTTAATTATTTACAGAGCAACTGTAGGTTATTGCCGTTAGTGAGACGCTGCTGTTAGAGCGAGCTTTAAATAGTGCTCTTAGATATATGACAAATGTTGTACCTCATTATTTTATAGATCTAGTTTATGCTTTAATCCGTCATGTTTTAACACCAGAAAAAATCAACGCGCAAACCTTTGTCTATGTTCTTTTACAGCACAACAGTCCAGTTGGAAATGTGGACCTACAAGGAAGAACAGCTCTACATGATGCTGGTAAGACTCTTAACACTGACACTCTGCTGTAGTACTCACTTCACTAACTTTATTCCAAACTCTATTTTACGTAACGTTCAAAAGGACTAACTCGGCTTTATCCTACTCCGCTCTGAATGTTATCATTTATCCCGTTACCCAGGATAATAGTGAAAAAGTGCTTTCTTTTAGTTTTGACTGCAAACCTTCAACATATACAGCAGGGTCCACGCCAGCACTGAGCTGCTGAACACATGTTTCTCTGTGTTACTGTCAATGGGATGAATTGATTGCAGTGGTTTCTCCTCTTTCTCTGTGCAGTCATGGCCGGCTGCTCATCCAGCGTGAAGCTTCTTTGTGACAGCGGAGCATCTGTGAATGCCACTGATTTTGTGAGGATTAATGATGCACTTCATTTCACACAGTGTTTTAAATGGTCTCCTCTCGTGTACATTTCTTTCATTGCCGTGTGCCAACTGTGTAGTGGTCATTGTGGGAGTAGTTCACTACATGTCAGGTCTGTTAGAGCAACACACAATCTGATTCACTAAATCTCCACCTGGTCCACTTGAATGAACCTTCTTTAAACTGAGGGTTAAACTGGGTGCTTTGAGGCAAGTGACATATTGACACCTTGAATGGAGCCGTTCACTGTGTAACTGTATTGTGTTGTACCAGTGGGACTTTGTGGAAATGTGTGTATCTATATGTCTGCCTGTGTGTGTTTTTTGTCTCCAGGATGGCAGGACACCTTTGGTACTGGCAACCCAGATGTGTCATTCACGCATCTGTCAGCTGCTGCTGGAGCGAGGGGCTGACATCACCATACGGGACAAGCAAAACAAGTAAGAGACATCTTCTTTGTTCGAGTCGTCAAATATCAATTTTAATCACTGCGAATCAAAATGTGGTGCAGGTTTTGACAAGGGGTGTTACACTGTACATTCAACTAATCAATCTATTTGCATTTCTATTGATCTTTTTCTGACATGAACATCAAATCACAAAAAAACACAGATTGTGTGCTAGCTATGAACTTTTACCACACACCTTACTGATTTTGCAAAAGGGACCCTACACACATTTTAACTAGACCTGTGTCGGACTGTTGATGAATACCAGCTAGAGTAGAAATGGAAGAATAAATCATTTTTAAAAAGGAGAAATTGAAAATTACAACAGAAACTAGAAGCCACAGATCATTAGTAGTTAATTTGCGTATTTTTTTGTCAACTAATAAACACTTAATATGCATCTCAGGCTCACAAGGCTGAGTTGAGTCCTGGAAACTGTTGGCATGTGGATTAATTTTAATAATTTTATTATTGACATGATTAAAATTTTAAATGCTTTGTTTTCAATTTAATATAATATCCAACATCTCAAAAGTAAATAACACATTTTTACTTACATATTTATTGGGGTTTCTAACCACACCAGCGTTTGTAAAAACAAAAGGGTCCTCTAAAATTCAATCATTAACATCCAGATGTAATCTCAGTTAAGCAAAGTACACAGTGAATTCTTGTTTTTGAGATGCTTTGCTTTGTGAGCTACGCATAAATCACATCAATAACACAGTTGTAGCACAGTTTGTGTATGTTTTTGCTCCTAAACTGTCGTTGTTGGTCTCCCTCAGGACGGCGCTGATTCTGGGCTGTGAGTACGGCTGCAAGGACGCGGTGGAGGTGTTGCTGAAAAGCGGCGCTGACGTGAAGGTGGTCGACGGCCTGGGTCATGATACAGTCCACTACGCGCGCCTCAGCAAGAACCAGGAGCTCGTTGCAATGGTCAAAAGTTACTTCGACAAAGTCACCAGAGGTAGATGGAAAAAACACCACCTGAGGCAGAACGTGCTAAAAAAACATCATTAGCAGTTTGAAATTAATAAAAGAACAAGAATAGCATATTTTATTTGACCTCTGAGTGCAACACAGCATCTGAAATTTTAACTTCTGTCTGACACATGTTAGCCTTGTGTGTGCATTTGTGATGATCTTCAAATAATGCCAAAGAAAAATCATCTCGTTTCCACTTCCCATTTGTTTAAAATTCAATTTTAAACAAATGGGAAGTAGACTGTTTCAAATCAAATTCCATTTTTCAAGCTGTGAAGTGACTCAGTTGAAGGGTAACAGGGTTTTGAGACTATTGCTTGCTGTGTTTAAGCTACGTGGTGTAATAAGCATCTATTAAGT
This sequence comes from Platichthys flesus, assembly GCF_949316205.1. Classification (NCBI taxonomy): domain Eukaryota; kingdom Metazoa; phylum Chordata; class Actinopteri; order Pleuronectiformes; family Pleuronectidae; genus Platichthys; species Platichthys flesus. Next base: position 6,238,968 of record NC_084945.1, on the reverse strand, counting down.
GAGTCACCTTTTTCAAAACCATAATACATACAGTGAAAATGGCACATATATAAATATATATGTGTATAGCCACTTTCCACTGGTTTGATAACTGTACTTATTAAAACACAAACAAATATACATACACAAATGTACCAAATATACAAATGATACAGAAAATCAAGGCAGCTTTATTTCAAATATCTTGTAGAGGTTAGATTTGACCGTCTTCCAGAATGTAAACATACACTGTACATAAGAAAATAAATTGCTTTTCAGAGACAAAGATCAAACTTTTCTCTGATTTCTTTTCTTCTGTCATTTTTTTGTGTCTTTTCCTGGAACATGTTTTCAGGAGCGACTGAGCTGTAAACACTATTATTTGACTTTACAGTGGTAATCTTGTCAAATCTTTGTATGTGGGAGAACAAGTGGAATCTGAACTTGCTCTTTTCTTGCTTTGTTGCAGAAAAAGAAACTGCAAAGATGGAACAGTGGAAGCGACAGGTAGTTCCTGCAGCCTTCACTTTGCCCCCCCAAATCATCCATTCAACCTCACCTATAGAGAGGAGAAGCTGCAACACCCTCCACACACTACTCTACATATTTAAAAGACCTTCCTGTGTACATGTAGCAGGAATACTAATGACGTGACATTTGTGTTGCCATTCTGTTTCCATAAAGCGTTTGTTAAAGAGGAGAAAGGTCAAGGTTTCCTCGTATCCCAAAGCTGTTGTTGACATTAATAAGTCAAAGTCCTTCCCATGCAGCATTCAAATGATTAGATACTGTGAAGCCTCTGCTGTAAAAACACACAGGAAATTGCATTGTCTCACAGCCAAAGTCTTTTTCTTTTGTCGAGCTGCCCCGTATCTCAGTTGAACTTGACTGCCATCTAGTGATAACAAGTGGAAGTTGTTCCATACACGTTTTAAGCTTGTGACAATGTTATAACCTGTAAACATGGTTGTAAAAAACGATTCTGTCTCATCCTCAGCACTCAGTGGAGCGATCAGAGGCTTCCGAGGTTAACACAAGGGATCTGATCATACACGTATGTGTCGCACACACATTGACTCTTCTTCATTGTCACTCATAAGAGTCTCAGGACATTCAAAATATGTACTTGAATTCACTGCACTAAAATGTAAGTACAGTAGAGTGTATACCAGTCCCCCTGTGAAACAATATTTAAATGCACTGGTTCTATTTGCACAAAATTCCACAAAATCAGAAACATCTGTCCCCTGAACCTGTCAGTTTTATTTATCAAGATCAATGAAATGTTCTCCGCCCTTTGATCCGAATCCTGAACACGTTTTAATGCCAGGTGTAAACTTATGACTGTTTCTTAGCTTTAAACCTGTGTGTGTGTGTGTGTGTGTGTGTGTGTGTGTGTGTGTGTGTGTGTGTGTGTGTGTGTGTGTGTGTGTGTGTGTGTGTGTGTGTGTGTGTGTGTGTGTGTGTGTGTGTGTGTGTGTGTGTGTGTGTGTGTGTGTGTGTGTGTGTGTGTGTGTGTGTGTGTGTGTGTGTGTGTGTGTGTGTGTGTGTGTGTGTGTGTGTGTGTGTGTGTGTGTTGTAGGACTTGGAGAAACAGAACAACACCCTGCAGGAAAGTCTGAGGAAGTACCACCAGGAGCAGAGGACCCTGTTAGATAAGGTCAACATACTTCAGCAACAGCTCTCACAGGTAAACAATACACCACCACAGGAGGCTTTCTCCAATGCACATCATTTTCTGTGGGCAGATCTGAAGGACCCACTCAAGGCTTGGAAGCTGAGATATATCATTTCGTAGTCTTAGGTTCTGCCAAGCGAATAACAATAATGTTGGATTTAGGACTGTGTTTCTTTAAGAGTAGGCAGAGCGGGCTTCTAACACTGATTGCTTTTGTAAAACATCACTTACTATGTTTAGAATGCTGCATTCTTTGAGCATAATTGATGAGCTACCAGAACACTTTTCATTCACAAGAGAATGAGGATATTTACCAAAATGCTGTACTGTTAGTTATAAATCCTCTTTTTCTAATCTTCAGGAAAAAATGGCATCTGAAGACACTCAAAAAGAGGTACGAATCTTTTCCTCCTTAATAGAGTTTTATCAGAATCTTATACTGTCATATATTAACTCAAGCAAGGTCGTGAAAACAATCTTCCAAGGATATCGGTGCTGTTGTATCAACAAAGAAACGCTCCTGTTCTGTTGCTATTAATTAATCAGTCTTTATTTTTCCTAACATGTGTAGTTTCCCTTGCTTTACTTCCCTTTTTTTTTTCTTTTTTTTTTTAAAGAAGGATCACCTGAAAGTGTTGCTCAGTGCCAAAGATCGAGAGGAAGGGGCTCGAGGCCCGGAGACTGTCAAAGTCCAGCTTAGGAGTACTTTGGTCAGTGACTTTATAATTATATATGTAAATATATATATATATATATGTTTTCTGCTTCGAGGCTATAACCCCAAGGGGGATGTATTTATAAGATCAGATTAAAATATACTTTATTCATTTAGTTTTTAACTTTTATTATAAAACATTTGCAACTGAGTGCATCTCCTATTAGAAAATGTATAATCAATCTAGTCTATTTATTATGTATTTTAATTGTCCTGTTCGTTTTTTACACTGGTACAGCCAAAATGTTCTGTTACATGTATTCTCTAAGTCTAAAAAGTTTGTGTATGTATCTGTATACATTCACAGGGGGACTACTCTGGCCAGTCTGTTATCAAAGGTTAGTCTCCCTCTATCTTTTATTATAGAGAAAAAATGTATATCTTTATTCCAAACCTCACAGGTACATTATGAGTTGGTTTGAATCATGTGTTTGTTCACTTTTGTGTTTCCAGGCAAAGAAAACATTTTGATCAAACAAACTCACAGCTTGGATTCTGATCAGGTACATTTTTATCTGATTAACAGTTACAAATGATGTAGAAAATGACCAAAACTCAGTGTTAGTAGTTTGCCGCTAATCATATTTTGTTTGCTGCTAATACAATTTCCTGATCCAGATGGGTTTCATTGTCTCCTTCTTTAAAAGAGTTGTGTGACTCATTCAATTCGTTCTGAATCTCAAACCTAATCAGTCCGTATTTGAAAATGGGGAAAAAGTCTGAGGCGAACCAGGACAACCTTTTGTGAATTTATCACAAAGGAATCAACAGCTGTTCTGTACTTTCAAATAAAGTGTCTGGTTTTCCAATAAAATAACATAATGATGTTGTCACACTTGCTGTGCAATGGTAAGAATTAGTTTTTCCTCTTTCTCTGCAGCTGGTCCAGCATCCTGCCATGTCGCGTTCACTGTCCAGAGCCGGAGAGAAGAGTCCGCCAGCTGTAGGATGGGACCTCTCTGGTGAACTGGATTCGCTCCGACATGAACTGGAGACAGTCAAAAGAAGACAACATGCAGCAGAGGAAGAGACGGCGCGGCTTCAATCCGCCCTGAACCGTAAAAACCGAGAGTGCCAAGAGCTGGTTCAAAACCGAGACGCCATCCAGAGGCAGGCTGACCAGCAGATTCAAGAACTGGAGGACGCCTTGGGAGACGTCCAGAAGCGGATGCTGGACTCTGAGTGTAAGGTCAAACAGCTCCAAGCCCACGTAGTCGCTGTTAAGGAACACATGGGCGGCCAGGCCACAGACGAACTGCGGATCCAGCTCCAGGATGTCAAAGCCAAGTATGAAGGTGCTTCAGCAGAAGTGGGCCGCGTTCGTAACCGACTGAAACAGAGCGAGAAGGCCTTGGAGGAGTACAAGACCAGTGAAAACCAGTTAGCAACTGAGGCAGAGAGTCTGAACCAGGAGGTGGGAGTTCTGACTGCAGAACGAGAAGAACTTGCCGAAGCCCTTTTAGAAATGGAAACCAAGTTGAAGGAGAGCCAGACTAAACATGGCAGCACAGTACCAGCTGAGAAATTTGACAACATGAAAAACCTGCTGACCAATGCTGTGGATGAGAAGGAACGACAGCTCGCTGAGCTCAGGGAAGACTACGACCGGGTGCTGGAGGAAGTCGCAGATCTCCATCGAAAGCTGGACAGTCCCTCATCCCAGGGAGGATCAGGAGGGATGTCAGCCGAGGAGCACCAGAGGATACGAGCGGCTCTGGAAGAGCAAAATGCTTCACTGAAAAGAAAACTGGTGGATGTGACCGCCAAAAGCCAGGCCCTAATTCAAGAGGTGGAGGAGAGTGAGGAGGAAAGGGATATCCTACGAGAACAGCTTGATGAGCTCAACAGCAGGTTGGAAATGTACTACATACCTGTAAAGGATCACGAAGAAGCTCGGAGGAACATGGTCACAGCTCTGGAGGAGCTGGAAGACAAACTAGTAGAAGCTAGTGAACGTTACGGAAAAGCAGAAGGACAAGTCCAGCAGCTTCAGACCGAGAGAGCCACCCTGCAAGAGAACATCAGGAGTTTCCAAACTGCCAGAGATAAAAACCAGAGTGAAACGGACGTTTTGAGGTGTCAGAATGCCGATCTGACGAAGAGACATGAACTACTACAGAAGAAATGTGAAGACAGAGATAAAGAGTGCGTACAGCTGACCACACAGAGCCAGACTCTGAAGCAGAGCCTGGAGGGGGAGTATATATCCAGACAGCAGCACGAGCAAGTGAAGATGGAGTTAAGTTCCATGTTAGAAAGTGTTAAAGCTGAGATGTTGAAGTTGGAAACCAAGGGAATAGAAAGTGCGGAAGAATTTAAGTATTCGAAAGAAGGAAATGAAAAGTTGAAAGCTGAGTTGGAAAAGGTTCTGTTAGACGTGAAACAGAACTATATGAGCATAAAAGACCACAGAGCGACCACAGACCATCTGAACGCTGCTGTGGTTGAGGCAGAGAATAGAGCAAAAGAAGTGTCAGATATGTATGTGTTGGCGCAGGAGGAAACAGTAAAGCTTACCCAGGAATTAGAGGCCCAGAAGAAAGAACTTGATACCATCCAGGAGGCAATTCAGTCCAAGTTTATTCCACTGACAGCAGCTGAGGAGAAAGAACACTCCCATAGTGCCCAGGTGAAGGAGCTGCATGCCAAGCTCATGGGAATGGAAGAGAAGTACAACAGAGAACGATCTGCTGCAGAGAGCAGCAAGCAGGAGAAAGAGAAACTAAAACTTGAGATTGAATCTGTTCAGCAAAGACTGGAAACAGCGTTAGTTACTGGAGAAAAGCACAAGGAAGTGGAGGAAGGGTTGATGGGTAAATTTGAGGAATTGACTCAGCAGTTGGTCAGATTAGAGCAACAGCATGAGGAGGTTACACGTCAGAAAGGCGATCTTCAAGAGCAGAACGCTCTCTGCAACTCTCAGATCCAGAATCTCCAGGAGCGTCTGAAATCAGAGTTGACCCGAATATCAACGTACGACAAGGAGCTCAAAGCCCTGAACGACGCCATGCAGCAAGCCCAGTCCGACTGCAAGAAAGCAAGAGAGACCCAGCAGGAGGAGGCCCAGAGGGTTGGTGCCCTACAGAGAGAGCTGCAGGAGCTCCGTGGGGATCAGGCGTCTCTGCTACGACAACAGACTAAGGGAGAGGAGGCCATGGAGGCTGAAGTCGCTCGGCTACAAATGGCTCTCCGTGAGGAGGAGGAGAACAACGCCCAGAGGGCTGAAGATGTGTCCGCCCTGCAATCCGAGCTCCTGCAGGCCACACAGGCTCTGGAGGAGATTCGCTACAAGGAAGACCAAATGAACCAGCTGAAGAAAGAGAAGCAGCAGCTGGAGGAGGAGGTGGCCAACCTCAGCAGCAAGTTACTGAGCTTATCGGAAAAGTGTGAGGAGGCCCATCAGGAGGCTGCAGGAGCACGAGAGGGCGAGAGCAAGTCCAGGGTGGAGAGGGAGGCTCTCCAGGAGAAGGAACGTGCCATCGAGAGAGAAATCAGAGAGCTGAAGGAGAGATACGAGGAGTCGCTGAGCACCATCTGTGAACTTCAGAGGAGGTCAGCTCAGCAGACTGAAGCTAAAGACAAGAAGGTAGGAGATAACAGACATTACAGCTGAGTTATAAACAGACTCTTTCATTATTTAAACATACTGTGGTGCAGTCAGTGTGTGTGTAGTTTTTAAATTGTGATAATCCACTATTAAAAATGTAAAAACATTATTGATCCAGAGGGAAATTTCAAAACTTAAAATGTGCAGATTTTGAAAAGAAACTATAATTTGTGGTGAGGAAAAATCTACCAATATGAAATGTTTTATCTATGTGTGTTTGTGTGTCAGATCACAGAGTTGCTGACGGATGTGGAGCGCTTGAAGCAGGCGCTGAACGGTCTGTCCCAGCTGGCGTACACCAGCAACGCACCCAATAAGAGGCAGACGCAGCAAATCGACACACTCCACGGCCAGATCAAGATCCTACAGCAGCAGCTGGCTGTGAGTGGACCCCCATATTTATATATGTATTACAGAATATCACGTCAAGATATCCTGCTTTATACTTAGTTAGATTCACTCCACGGTAACTGTTTCTCTGTTAGTGACTGACTGGAATACTGCATATGAGACAATAATAAGTTCTTATTTTCTATTACTTTCAGAACCTTAAATCTCCTCACATTAGTAGTGAGACCTTAGTAAGAAAGAAATTGAATTTATAACCCTGAATGCTCTTGTTGTCTTTCTCCCTCCCTTCTGCTCATTCAGGATGCTGAGACGCAACACCGGGAGGTGGTTTCAATTTATCGAACTCATCTCCTCAGTGCAGCGCAGGTAAGATCCTCATCGACCAACTTGACTCACTTCTTTCTCAAAGATTTTAAAGTGCATGCTGACCACTGAGAAACTTTTGTCTCGTTAAGGGTCTCAATTAAAATATAATGAGCTCCATCGTTCAGAAGGTTTTTAATGAACTGTTCCCAGCAACAACATCAGACAGCCAGCAGATGGGCAAAATAGGTTTTTGAAATAATTTCTGTTATATCAATAGACTGCTTATAAAGATTGAGGGCATAACTGCTCCCCAGCAGTAAAGCTATTGGGCCTTGATCGCCACCTGCTGGCTGACTGTAGTTAGTGTATCCTCCTCATCCTCCATGTTAATGAATGGGAGATGGACTAAGTTGGAAAGCCTAGAGTATACATTAAACAACTTTATCTCAAAGATGTGACCCATTGATTAACAGAATCCTTGTTGTTGGTCTCTCAGGGTCACATGGATGAGGACGTCCAGGCGGCCTTACTGCAGATCATCCGCATGAGGCAGGAGTTTGTGTGTTGAGCCTTCCTCCGACAAAACACGATGCTACCGACGGACTTGGATTCATCATTTTCCCAGAGTCCCTTGCTGTGGCCCCTGTGGGTGCTCAGTGTGTTTGTGTGTTTGTCTCTCAGCAAAGTTCTGAAATTCATTTTGTTGAAGTATGATTGTTCCCAGATATCTCCTCTGTGTTGTGGATACAGACAAATAACTAAAGGATTGATTGATACTAATGTGATACTTCTATAGAAACACAGCCAACTGGAATTTACTTAAAACCAGTCTCTTTGTATCAGACTAACCAGTGGATCATTTTGACTTCATCAACTACCTACTGTTTATGTAAAACACTTTAAAGTTGCCGGTACAGTTTGTGAAAATACAATTCCGTGCATTTCTGTCAAATCTTTTTCGGAATGAAAATCTCTGCTCTTATATTGTGGGTTTAACCCGTAATATTTGAAAGTCATTTGAAACGTGGGTCACCTTCCACAGATTACATGAAAAGATCAGCTGAAATGTGAAATGGACATGAACACAAGACCACTCCTCACATTCCCACATGACAGTCAGCTCTCATTCAGCGTTTTCCTATCTAACAGCATTTTTGCTAGAATAGTAAAGGTAGGTTCACATTATTTTTCAAGTTGACCTTGATACGATACTCACAAGCCTGCACGGGTTCTACCTTCCAATGAGCTATTGGATGATATAGTTATTCCAATGAAGAGATCCCTTTATAACCTAACAGTGGCCAATCCATAAGAGGCAAACAATATTTAACAACAACAAAATATTAAAACGTAAATGTATGAAAAAATGTTTTTTCTCCTTTTTAAAAAAGGAATGTAGACCTGCAAGTTTAAAATACTTTGATCAAGAAGATTTTACTGATATTTATACTTTTATTTAGAAGAAAAGCTAATTTTAATTTACTTCAGAAAATAAGATTCATGTTAGATTTATCTGACATTAGAGTAGAACTAAAGAGGGAATCTACATTTATGTATATACTCATAAATGCTTGTGGGATTTGAATTGAGCAGAGTACAATGAAGTTTCTTTGAATGTGAACCAACCTTTTTAACCATGTTCATGTCTGTTGTAACACTTCAGCTACTTTTTAAGTCTAAACATTGTGTGGCGCAGTTATTGTCCTGTGGACGTCCAAAGTAGCACATTTTCACAATAACCCCAAAAGCTGACCTTCATCCAAATCTAAAATCCTGCTTTGCCATTATGGTAGATGGTCGACAGTTTGATGGAGATCTCAGTTAAGTCTGGTTACGTGAGGTTCTGCTGGATTTGGGTCGTGGAGGTGCAGTGGAGACCTCTTGCTGTGTCCCACAGATTGCAGTGAGACGTCTTCCTTTTGTTGAAACCAGAGTGTCCTCTAGTGGAAAGACTTGGCTGGCCAGGTTGATAGAAGCTGTAGTAATCAGAGCGGCTCAGGGGTGAGCAGCGGTCGCTTTGGAAGCTGGAACATCTGCACACTTGTGTCAACACTAAGCAAAACGATTAGAAATGATTAGGACATGAATTTTGAATATAAAAAACATAGCTAACGACTAATCTCTTGTTTTGCAATTCTTAATTCAAACCAAACTCACTTGTTATTTACAACAAATGTTCCAGCTTGAGTTTGACTGTGTAAAACCTAATGTTTGGACTTTGCAGCTTTCCTGGAGCAATGGTTGCGTTCCCCTGAGCCGGCTCTTTGTGAGTCTTGATGGTGTCGTGTAGTGGTGTTGTGATGGTTGAGCGAGTCTCTTGTGCCTTTACACTGATATATTTTTCATAGCTTGTACTACTTTAATTGATGTACTACAGTGTGACAATTGTGATATTCAGCAGGTCTGGAAGTAGAACGGCACAAAACACGTTCAGGGTAACATTTACTGTAGGAATCCATTTGATAGGATTAGAACAGATCTTTGTTATGAGGATAGACATCCCTTTTAACGATTAGTATTTTTGACGCACTCCTGTCTTTTAAAGCTAACACACTTTACCAGGTTTTTGCTTTCTCTTTTTATACTGTGGCCAAAAAATCTGTTTACAACAACAGATAGTTAATGAAAACTATACTTCATGCAGATATTAGAGAGTAGCAATAATTCTTTTCAGGTATCTATCACTTTCTTCCCTATGCTATTTACATTAACTGTAAATTGAATCCAGTTAAATCTCTACATATACATACACTGTATACCAAACTGTTTAAATGTGTTGTTTTCAACATTATTTGCGTTTGTGAATCAATAATACAAAATTAATAAAAGTGCCTAACATAGAAAACTACACAATGCTTCAGTGTATTTTGTTATCACATCACCACAGAACTACTGAAATAACTTTTAGCTTGGTTACCATTGAATAATTTGCAAATACTAGCATGCTTCATCAGGGACTGGGTGTGATTCATAAATTAAACACTGAAATGCTCATTTTCAACATATTTTTTGTTGTAAAAAGCAGCGTTTCAATGCTCATGTTAAATGCAATGACAAAGGAACAAATAATGAGCAATAAACCTGCACAAAATATGACGCAAACACCAGAACTCTGTAAAAACTGTGCCAAACACAGTGTTTTCATACAAATTGCATGAGATTAGAGGTTCACACAAAACTCTCTTCACAATAAGTCACTGCATGGTTAATAAAAAGTCACTAAAGTCATGACTCTTCATTGATTGATTGCTTTGGTCTGGCTTTACTCGTCACTGATATGAAACCTTCCTGATGAAATGGACAAACGGTTATTCCTCAGAGGAGTTTGTGTTGAGTAGCTTCCATTAGACCAAATTCGGACAATGTTAGCGGTGGTGCGTGAGCTGACGGCTAACAGCTAGGTCACTACAAAGTGTCCGTCTGTCTTGAAGAACTGAAATGACACAAGATATTGAAAAACACCGAATGGCATCGCAAGAAATGTTGTTTTTCTCTCTGGGCTGCGAGGAGCAACAGAAGCAACAACTACTGCCAGAGGTAAGGATATGTTTCAGCAAGGAAGAAATATCATCATCATCACCATCACCATCATCACCACCATCATCACCACTACCATCTGACGTCAGATTCATCACCAACGAGAAGCAGCAGCGGTCTCAGAGAGGTTAGAGGTCAAGTTTAGGTGTAAAGAATCTTTTACATGTTACACTTCACATCAAGCATTGAAATAACAACACACAACAAATGAGGGTAGCAACACAAACAAGTTCAAAATATTATATGTGCTTGTTTTAAAAGTCGTTGACGTTATTCGGCGTCAAAGCACCACTGCTTCTGAATATAATCACACGAGCTGCAGGAGGCCATTATTTTGTATAAAGGTCTCATTCAGCATTTTACTCTGAGCCGTGTTGTTCTACATGAAGAAAGAAACTTCTGCCCACAGATTATTTTACATGAGAGATTTCAGGCTTTGTGTTTTTGTCCTTACTTATTTCATTGGTTTGAAATTGATGACATGTGGAGTCACACATTTCTGCACCAATCAGGATTCATAGAGTTAAATCAAAATCTGATGACAGATGTGTTTTCTTTAATGCCAGACGATCAAATGGGATCAAATCATACAACACCACTTTGTTAATCATGAAGGTACATTTATGATTAAGCAGATTTACTGTTTCTTTCTGAATTAAATGTGTTGACGGCCATCTCATTCAGTTCATGTTTCATGTTGCATTGACCTGCCGAGTTGTCGGGGGGGCTCCAGGTCATACAGTATATGTGTGTTTTTAGCTCCCCACACTCTGCCCCTGTGGGAACAGCCCGGTTCATGTGGTTTCACTTTAAGTACAATCAACCCAGGAATGAGAGCGAGTAGCTCTTTGGCACAGAGCTCTCACTTTTATCTTTGAACTCGTGCCTCTGTTGATTTGTCTCCTTCTCTTTTCTTTCCCCCCGCAAGATTTATTTTTCATTAAAGCTCTTCAGCAGGATGCTGAGCGCAGACGTCAGGGCTATTTCAGTTAGCTCATTTCAGATAAATTCATGGCATGCACGGTGACTGAGCACGGGGGAATTTTCCATTTAAAAGGTACAATATGAGGGAATTGGCCTTCGCTTTTGATAATCAAGATTACTAATGCTACAAAGAATATCATTTAATACGACCCTCGAGCAGAACTCCAAGCTTACGAGTGCGAGCTAATGAATCCCTCTTCCTATCCTGTGTTCACACAAACACACAACAGGCACACACCCTCAAATTGATACAAGACTTGTCCTGGGTTTGATTTCGGTGAGGAACGCTTGCTGGGTTTAAGTGGCAGCCCTCCCGCCCCTGCACTCTTCCTCCTCCTCCTCCTCCTTTCTCGGTTTTATGATTCCCCCTTTTTTGCGGTTTGCACTGAATAAGCTGTTCTCAGCAATCATGGCAAATACAATTCAATCTGTTGGTAGATCTCTCTTTAATCTCATTTCCAGGGTCCTAATCAGTTCCATACATCCACTTGCGGCCATTTGGTTAACCGTCGTAACCCCTTCCCCGGCCGCAAAGAATCCCATCTTTATAAAATTCGTCATCCCCAGAAGGATCAGAGATGTTATTTATGTTGGAGTAAGCCCCGGCCGTCCACCACATGCCTCACGAGTGGTAAACTGGCTGAGGAAGCAGCCCGGGTGGTTATATACACATCAGATACACGCCCACATCTTTGCTTCCAGTCCTGTGAGCTGTCACGAACATTTGTTATCTGCAGTCCTCCACCTCCGCAGCTGCTCCTCTCTCCTCCCGCTCCTGCTGTGCCTTCTTATCTGAACATGCAGTAATCGTGAGATTGTTTTGTTGTTGTCGTGAAGACTCCACGTGTCAAATCGTTTTTCTCATCCTCCTTTCTTCTCTTTATTCACCTGTTTTTTTTTTTAATCTCCATCCTTCCGGTCCTACATGGACAGATTAACCTGCTGAGGCCCAACAGCCGAAATTTACTCTCTTCTCAAAACCTGGCACTGGAGTTGCTGGTTCGTTTCCCAGCTGCTCCAGTCCACAAATTGAAGTTTCATTGGAGAAAAAACACTTGACCCCAAACTGTAGACCAGCACCTTGCACAGAGCAGGAGTGTGTAGGTGTGTTTGTGTGTGTAAGTGGGCAAATTTGACAATTTTAATTCATCCCCCCGATAATCAAACGACCAATGAGAACATGATGAAACTGGGACAATTCGGGCCCCTTGAGTTCTAATAGGCTGCTGCAGTGTCGGCCTTTCTGTTCTTTCCATCCCTCACTCCACTCCTTCCTCCCATTCTACCTCTCGTCTCTCATCCTTCCTTCCTGGTTAATCCCGCAGGTCAGGTCAGTCCAGAGGTCTGTGGCATATTTGTCTCCCTGGTGTAATTGCTAACTATGTGTCTGTCACTAATAGGCCATTACCCAGGCGGTACTGTCCGGCCAGCCTGTGAGGCCACGCTGAGGGCAGCAAACACGAGGCCGGGCGGGGGGGGGGGGGGCCCTCTTTTTTTTTTCATTAGTCCCCTGAGGAATTGGACCGCTCTTGGCTCCGGGCCGAGACAGGCGAGGCCCTTTTTTTAATGTTTTTGCAGAGCTCCGAAGCACTTTGTTGCCTCAATAAAGTTCATTTATGGGATAATAAGGCTCTGGAGGACACATGGTGCTGATTTGACTTGAATGGTTTCAGCCTGGGTCACATTCCTAAAACCAGCTCACTTGTCTCTCTGCCTGTTCTCCATCTCTGCCTTTTTTTATTTCATCTCGTTTCTTCATCTTTTTCCACTTCTCACCTTTTTCTCACCTTTTATCCCCTGTACTCTGGATCCGCCATCATTTATTATTCTTCCTTCTAACACTTTGGCTGTGTAACGCCTGATCCTGTGTCGACCTGGGATTTGCACACCTGGGAATGAGTAGCAGCGAGGGGGGGGGGGGGGGGTCGGGGCCTCTCATTTCCCAGGATTTATTCCAGAGCTTTGAGGGGGCAGCGGCGGGGGGGTGGACGAGGGGGGGGGGGGGGGGGGGGGGGGGGGGGGAGGCGATCAGAGGAACGAAGAAAAAACCCACAAGCCCCGAAAACCTGGCAGGAGGTCAAGCTTTACATTCTGAGACTACACCAGAGCCGAGTGCCCCGGACACTTGGGTCATGTGGAAGGTGTGGAAGTACATGTTTGGGATACGTGCGTTAAAACAGATGTGTGAGGACGAGTTGAAACGCTCACGCACGCCTCCACCTCTTTTCTATCTCCGGCGGTTATTACACATGAGGCTTACGTAAGCGTTGGCCGTCTCTCCCTGAAACCCAGTAAGGACATTGTACACCGCTGTATGCTAAACGGCTTCATCTGAGCCCAATGTTTTTCTTCTCCCTCATTAGTAGTCGGTTAACCACTAATGCTGAGTGTATCTGCTCAGCTTTTCTTCCTCCCTCCATTGACTTAGCGAGAAACAGATGGAGCCCCAAACCGCCACATCTCCCGCTCCCCTCCGAACTGTCATCCTTCCCACCGCTTCTTTTTACAGTAATCCCTTTCTCTCAAACGGAAAATCGCCCAAGTTCTGCACGTCTGTTTGTGGCGTAACATACGAGACAGTGCGTGTGGTTTAATGGGATAAGGCTTTTGGGGTTGCTGGGTGCTTGGAAACATGGCAGAGGCCACTTCTGGTTGATTCAGTCATCTTAAAGACATTAGGGCCCGGGGGTGTTAGCTTGAGCTTGTTAGCGTGGTTGGAAAAGGGCTGTGTTTGATTCCGTGATGAGGACAGATGAAAAGCTGCGAGTCTGGAGGGCTGACGCTGATTTGATATTTGGCGTTTGGGAGTGGCTCTGTCTTCAGCTGCGGTGACTCGGGATGTCGTGCTGGTTGGGAAGCCACTTCAGCCAAAACCGACCGCCAACATGAAGGATGCCTCAGAGCTACAGCGAAGATTTATTACAGTCAAATGGGATAAGTTTACATTCAGATAGAGAATTGAGCTGTGTGGATATTTAGGCTTTGACGTCCTGGAGCTGTAATTGAATGTATCGCTTCAACAGCATTTTCACTGTCGGAAGGCCAGGGCCCACAATGTAGGACAGATGAAAACTGCATTTGGGAATGAGTGGTCACTGTTAAACCCATTTTCTATTTGTCTATGAATTTTAAATAACAGGATACAACATTCTTATGAATTAAAATACTATCGTCATTTTCAGACGTGGACTCCGGAAGTCAGCACAATTGGGTCTGGACTTTCTTCGGAGTTTGTTCACACATGAAGAATGTAGCAGGAGATTCAGAAACATTCAGAACAACACAGAAATCTCTGGAGCGTTCAGATGAGGGGTGGCGCAGCAGGCGTAAGGCATTTACTCAACGTCCACTGTAGAGCTCATGTCTTCAAAACGTTGAATATTGTCGGCTTTCAGAGTTGTCATCTCCTTTTCTACATGCATGACACCCCCTTTTTACATTCTTAGATATTTGTATTCTTTTTCTTTCCTCAATGATGTATCTGTCTCATGTTCGACACATCATCAAGGGACACGGATTTGGACGATTACGTTCTTAGACTGCTGTGTTCTAGCCCCTCCGGATAATGTCAGGAGCTTATCTGAAGTTCAGTCCAGGGTTGAAAGAGGCTTATCTTGTTTGTCTGATCTATGGACAAAAAGAAAAGTTGATATCATATTGTTTTACATGGTTTATGTGCTAGAGTGTCTCACAGCTTTAAACAGCCAAGATAAGACTCCAGCTCGCTACTAACTGTTCAGTATTGATATGAAAACCTTGTTAGCAGAAGTGTCCAGTCTCTGTCCACCTGGTAAACGGAGCTCTCATGTTCTCTCTCTTAAAGTTCTGGTCTCTGCCAACTCCTCAGGGAAATCTCTGCGTGCTAAGCCTCTAAACGCTGCACCGTGTCCACCGGCTAGTTAGAGCACTAACCGCGTCTGTTTCCCGGTCAGTGCTCCACAGGATGTGTAAAGTGGTCTTTTAGAACTTTCCAAACTAAAACCAGCTGCCGCCTGTGACCAAACCATGTGAGATCAATAAGAGGGGATGAAAAGAGGGGATTTCTAATCAGAAGCTTATGAGCTGTGACTTGATGTAAGGATTCGTAAAAAAAACCCAGAGGAAAGCTGCAGACTCAGGTGAGATCTCAGGAATCGGCCCCTACACAGTACTGATCGTAATATAACAGTTATATAACTTATATTACCAGCTGTATGCTACTAGCCCAGTTTAGAAGTGTGGATACTATCATTGCTGTCCGGCCTGGCTCAGGTTAAACCATTTGAAGACCTCAAAGCTGAAATCTGTTTTCACTTGGGGGACTTTCCAGGGTGAAATATGTTGCCAATATTTCTGACATTTTAACGCAACACGACCAGAAATCACGTCTTCTTCTCCGCTCTAAAAATAGAACCTGTCAGTGGGAGTACTGCTGTTTGGAGAGATGATGATGAAGTGATTTCTGGGACAGGAAAGTAGCAGTTTTTATCTTTGTGAAACTGATATACTTTAAAGACGTGCTATCGGATTGGTGTGTAGATTCACGCACTTGTCAAAGCCTGCACAGTTTTTTATTTGCAGTATCATGGGAATTAATACAGTCAGTATCAACTAGATATCTGGAAAGACGATTTGTGTTTGAAATATTAATGTTATAGAAATCTGGTGTTCTTTAACTGACCCAGCAACAGTCCCTGTTTGATTTCGTACAGCGTCCACGTCTTGGTCTAATTTGTCGCCTCTCTTCCTGACGCTGGCTGGGCTTTCGGTTTTGCTTTGTAGCGAACTGATGATGATGAAGTGGTTCAGGGGTTCATTTCCTCAACAGAGCTGGGATTTCAGTAGCCAAGAGGTCAAAGGGTCAAACACTCAAAAACTCTTTCTTGTCCCAGCCGTGGTTTCAGCTTTATTGTCTCGCCGGGGCCTACAGTAGATTAATTACTCAGACTGACTTCAAATCAACTTTATTGGACGCGGTGGTTGGCGGTTAAGAGCTGAGCGAGTTATACGAGGCCATATTGTCACACAGCATCTAATTAGACACATGAGGGGAAACTCTTTTCTTTGGGCAGGAGTTCACAGGATGTAAACAGGCTGTAAAACGTCCGTCTCCATCTTTTCCTCTCGTCGGCATTTGTACATTTCAAGAATCAACAACTCATGTTTGGATTTTCTTTGTGCCAAGTTTTAATGAATTGAAGGCAGAGCTCAAATACTCATGGTTTATTACTGACAGTGGGTAATATTATACTTTTTACTTGATTGTACTGGATTTATTTGATGTTATATTTAATGGTAAGATTAAAGCAAATACAAACCAAATGATGATCTTATGAAATATAATATACAATGTGTTTAACAGTATGAAAATATTAGCTAATTATAATAACGCACAATCAATGCCAAGCACATGACTCAGCTCACGTATTTGATGATGACAGGACGTCAGACAAAAGTCTTTAGTGTGCTCATTAAATTATAATGTGAAACCAAAACTAAGTGGATCAAAAGTAAACCTCATAACAATGACATGAACCTTGTTTTCTACTTTCAGGTGTGAAAACAAACATTTCCCAACTTCACATTTATCTTAATTTCATAAAACTCTGGACTTCATCAAACGCCTGCTTGTTTTGCAGTGTCCTTATGTCTTGACAACATCATTGAGTTCAGTGTTTCTAGGTCAGATATACGTTTATAAACTTTTATAATCAGCTTTTCCATCATCCCTAATGTCAAGGCGTGCCCTTGGGTCTCTTGAAAGGCTCTATATCAATTCAAGCTATTATTATTATTATGTGATGGTGGGAAAAGGCTTCACTCAACTGAATACGTCTTCAGAGAATGAACTCTTCTCGGCTTGATCCACTTTTTTAGTCTACCTGGAAAAAACCTGAAGAAAATAAATACATGAGGACGTCCTAATTGGATTTTAAGATGTTTCCACTCAGTGAATGTCACGTTCTTTTAATCATTGACTATAACCTTTGATGTTCAGGCAGAAAAAGACACGTCTTGTCACTTAACCTCATAACGACTCCTCCCACTGTACAGAATCCGTATTTAATTGATGCCCTTTTCTCCTCATTAGGGACGAG
This sequence comes from Platichthys flesus, assembly GCF_949316205.1. Classification (NCBI taxonomy): domain Eukaryota; kingdom Metazoa; phylum Chordata; class Actinopteri; order Pleuronectiformes; family Pleuronectidae; genus Platichthys; species Platichthys flesus. Next base: position 6,221,734 of record NC_084945.1, on the reverse strand, counting down.
TCGAGGCTCAAAACACAGAGTGTTCTTCAAATTGTTGCTTTCATGGCAGGATACTGAAGTGTTTGCCTCTCTGTGATCTCGGCCTGGTTGCGAGTTGACTGCCTCTTTGTCTCTGAGCTTTGATGCAAATTCACAGTGATTGGAGGTTTCCTCCATTCCAGTTTGTAGTCTCGTGGGAAGTGCTCCTGTTCTCCTGATCGGGGTTATTTGTCTTTGACAATCTGTAGAGGCGTGCGTGTGTGTGAGCGAGCAAATGTGTGTGTGTGTGTTTGTGTGTGTGTTTGTTTCACAGTTGATGGGGTGTGTGCAAGGAAGCCGGCACCTCACAGACCTGACTTTCATGGCCTCACTTCAGAGAGAGCTTTTCCCCTGCCAAGATATCTCGCCCTTGGGGAGACCAAAAGGAAATATTTATATATCATCCGCACAACTAATATTGAAGCCAACCTGTGAGGTCAAAGCCATTCGATGGACACCCTCGCCAGAAATGTGCAAACACACCTCAGAGGCCGCTCGCCGACCCGCTGGTGTGTCAATGCAACCACATCTCTGACCCACTTATCCGACTTATATATGATACACACAATTTGGACCTATTAATACCAACATGCTCCCTCTGGGACTGTGAGCTGCTGCCTGCTGCCGGAGGATCAAATGTAAACATCTGGTACTTCAGCGATGAAAACAACTCCAGCATCTAATCCCAGCAGCCGCTCGGCACCACACTGCATCTGTTCTCTGTTGTTTTTCTAGTTCCTGTCAGAGCCATTCGATTTGACTTTCACTTGATGCCTCAGATGGTAACGTGGTATCAGCCGAAGCCGTGTTTCCCTCAGTTTTTTCCGATTTGATGTATTATATATTACATCCATCTGTTATCTATACTGCTTATCCGTCGGGGGAGCTGGAGCCAATCTGACATTAGACGAGAGGTGGGTTACATCCTAGACAGGGCCTCAGCATTCAGGGACAACTGCTCACATTCACACCTATGGTTTGAATTCATAGTCTCCAATCAACCTAACTATCTGCATATCTTTAGACTGTGTGAGGAAGCAGGAGCACCTGCAGAAAAAACACACAACACAGGAAGGACATGCAAACTACACAAAGAAAGGTTCAGATGCAGCTACATCAGCGGATAAAAATACAATTGTCAATAATTCCTAAGATCAATTGATGATAACCTAATGACACAGAAATCTAGACTTGATAGATTTAACCGTAAAATTTGATATAAATCTGCATCTTTACATCGTTTTGTTTGTTCACGTACAACAACATTTTTAATATCTTTTCTTTATATAGAACTTCTCAAAACAAAGTGCTTCTCAAATTAATAACACACAAGTAAAAACACAACATAAAAACGTAATAAGAAAAGAATAACAACACTAAGCTCTCCCCTTAGAAATCATAAAAAATAGAGTAGACTTTCATCTTCAGTTTAATGACGTCCACGGATTAATCAAATACAACACGCGGACTGTAAATTAATATTTAAACAAAAAATGAAATGTGCCATTAATTCCCTTAAAAATGAAATGTTCTCAGAAGTGGTTTTACTCTTCTTGTGCAGGTTTACTTGTTTTATTTTGACGAGTGCATATCATGCTGATAGGTTTGCAATTCTATCCCGGCTGCAGCATCAGTCGTAACCAGCAGAGGGCAGCAGAAGCCCATCTGTTCCCTGCTTGATGGCGGCGAGCTCCACTTTCAAAGCAGCAGAACGAGTGGATTGATTCCGTGACGGTGCCGTCACCCTCACTGGAGACTGTGCTGATGAGGGATGAGCTCAGGGAAGCAGCATCCATCAGTGACGCTGCAGGCGCTCAACCGTTTTAATTATTTACAATCGTTTTCACAGATTTCATCATTGTTGTGAAACACGCCCTGATTCTTGCATGAAACGCCAATCTGCGGCTGTTTGGGTGTTTTCTAAAACACGTCCAGATGATTTTCACACATTGACCTTTTCTCCACTCAGAGACACGGGTCAGATGAAGCGTGAAGAAGATGCTGACGTGCACAGAGGCCGTAAATAACCAGGCCACCTGAGAGCACTTCACTGAAAAGTGTGATTTCTGAATAGAGGAAGGACAGGAAAGAGGTTGTGGGAAGAAGAAGAAGAAGAAGAAGAAAAAAAGAAAAAGGGTAGGAGCTGAGAAGCAGAGTAAATGAAAAGAGGATTCTTGTTTCCAGCACTCTTGTTATTGCAGCCTGTTCTGGCTGTCAGAGGACCTGCCTGAACCCTGACCTCTGTGCCAGCAGCATGAGGAAGTGGTTAAACAGACTCATAACAAGAGAGCGAGGCGGAGGAGCCGAGGCGGAGGGAGAGAAGTGCTGTTTCTTTGGCACGGCACCTCGGGCCGCCGGTTCCTGTCCCTCACAAACTCTGTGGGATTGTCTGCTGACGACCCGGCTGCATGTTTGTGTGTCGACCTTAAACCGCATCTCCTCGTTCCCTGAGCGCCGGTGACCTCATTCTGCGTCTGAACGCCGAGCTCTCATGAGTAAAACGGGCCCCCCCCAATCCCATTAATTCAACCACTCTCCACTGACCATGTGGCTGAAGTGCAGATGGATAAACCAGGCCGCTGCTCCAGAGCACTCGGGCAGTTTCACGCTCATAAACGCAGTCAGGGCTCAGTGAGAGCACAGTCATCCCGCCCGCCCAATCCCTTCATGTTGTTGTACCAAAGTGTGTGTGTGTGAGTGTGTGTGTGTGTGTGTGTGTGTGTGCGTGTGTGTGTGTCTCTCTCTCTCTCTCTCTCTCTCTCTCTCTCTCTCAGCAGTCTGGAGGGGACATGCCAGATGTCAGTGCTCCGTCTTGGAGCAATTAAACCGGTTGTTATGATGAAAGAATTTATTTGCCATTTGTTTCTCCTGCTCCAGACTAATTGAGTGATTGAGATCTTAATTAGATTAGCGCGCTGTGCGTTTTTTTTTCTTTCCACCTCCGTTCTCTCTCTCTCTCTCTCTCTCTCAGCCTCTTTAATCCCTCATTTGTATTTAAACTCCTCGCTGTTGAAGTTACACCTCTGTGGTTAAAGTCTTCTGTGAGCGGAGCTGGAACAGGAGCTGACTGCTGCAGGTACTGAACTGCTGTCAGTGCTGTGATCAGGGATGAAGTCCATTCTTGAGCTGAGAAGAAAAACCTGTGTATGGTAATGGGGCCTTGAATATCCCCTGCTGGGATCAAACCATTACTGTCAAATTTTACTCCGTTAATCTTTAGTTACTATAATTACCTTCACAGTAGCTGATATTTGGTCCTGACGTCTGCACTTAACACAACAAGAGGTCGACCTGCGGTTAAAAGTTTGTGTATCAGTGATTTTTGAACATTAACTGCACATTTAAAAACAAAACTGCATTAATAATATATTTTAATAATTTGTCACCTGTAATTAATGATGTTCAGATGCAATTTCTCCTTCTCGATACTGATTCCAATACCTGGACTTTGGGTATCGGCTGATTCCTGAGTACTGATCCGATTCCACTGCATTTTAAAGTACAACAACTTGTATAACATATTCTAACAGCTCTATGTTACTAACCCTGCATGAAGTCTGATTTCCGGGAAAAGCAAATTGCAGAGTTATCTGGGTTGACACTAGTTTGGTTGATAAAGTTGTGTAGTTGGGTAAGGTGCCTTGCCCCTGAGCAAGGCACCTTACTCCCCCAACATCTGCTCCCAGAGCGCCGTACATGGTCGCTCACTGCTCTGTGTGTCCTGCACCAGATGGGTCAAAAGCAGAAATTACATTTCCCTACCTGCATGAGTGTGCCTTTGCATGTCTGTGCATGTGTTTGGGACTAATAAATGCATCTTAATCTTAATCTTGCTGTTCTGATGCTGCCATCGGGAACATGTCTCCTTGTTGTCACGCACAGTATATGTTCATCAGCACTGTTTTCACAACTGCATGTGCTGGATACACTTTATCCCCACAATGTTGTGACCGCCGCCAAGCAGGTTATGTTTTCTGTTGTCTGGTATAGAACAAGAAAGAAGCCAATTATTCTGAGAACATTATTTTTTGGGGACATTTTGCTTTGTTATCCCGGGAAATAACTCATGGATCTTGATGGAGACAAAAATAATTCAGAATACAGATTCTTATAAATTAGAATTTGGTGCAGATCCAAATAAAAATGTAGATTCAGTGGATTTATCTTTTTATGTAAAGAAAAAATCTGGCATGTGTAGTTATAATATCTACGAACAGGTTAAATTAGAACATTTTCCTCTGTGAATGTGATATATCTGAAATCAATATGCAATATGGTGATTGAGCAGCCAATCAGCCTTGGTTGGGGTATGTGGTCTGAGTGCGGATCTTGTTTTCTATTAAATTATATCAAATATATGCAGCTTTCAGCTTCACATACCGATAACCGATTCACACATTTGCATCAGTTTTGGCAAATAGGAAGAGTCCTGGTCCTAAATTCTGTCCAAAACGCCTCAGCTTCCTGTCCCACAACATCTGCTCCAATCATCATGAAGAACCCTCCGCACGGCGCCTTGTGGATTTCAGCTTCCATATGTCGACAAAGAGATGGAGGCAAACACTGCCGGTGAGAAGCTGCTGCTCTCCCAGGTTCCTGAAGTGGCCACGAGGAAGTCGCTCCGGCTCAACACCATAAGAAACTCAGATGCAGTCTTTACCTTCAAGTCGTCTCTGTTTGTTCCTTGTGTGTAAAAGTCTCTCTGTTCCAGAAACCAGCCGAGTGGTTTTGCATTCTAGCTCCTTGTGGGACATCAGTTGGGTAAAAGCTATAAATTATTTATCCATCGGTTGTTAGCGGAGATACTCTGGATGCTAATAAACTCCTGCAGTGTTTGATCTGCTCGCTACCTTCGTGCTGAAAATAGTAGATTGTGCCCGAGCTGTATTTCAAAGGGGCTCCGCTATTTGATGTGTAACAGGCAACTGGTGCGTGTGTGGTTAGACGGAGGTAGAGTTAATAAAAAAGCTTTGTGATATTATACAGTCAATGTATAGATTTGACAACATGTGTGTGTTTGTAGATACAGATTTTTCAGTTTGAAACTGGTTCAGTCATTGTTAAACTACTGTTAAAGTAAATTGTTGTTGTATATTGTGGATTCAAATAATTCTAGACATAGATGGCGAAGTCTTGAACTTTGTGTTTTCTTCTCCTGCAGCAGTTTTACATAAAGGTCCTTATACACTGGTTTATTTCAGTAGATTGATTTTCCTGTTGATATTTTTTTTTTGCTGTTTGTCTTGAGTACTTTAACAATGAAGGCAAATATTACTTTGTGAGAAGGCTATGTCATTTTTCTTTCCTGGAAGGAAGATGATTTTTCTTTCACATCAACATCAACCAGTCACTGTGCTTCAGTCCTTTAAGAGCCCATCCACAGGTTATAACTGGAGGAAGGAAAGAAAAAGTTTCAGTGACACATTTGTTTCCTACACGGACTCGATTCCACTTAACGGCTGGTTCTGGTTCTCTGCATCTAATTTGTTATTTTTGGTCGGTGGGGGGGGTTCATGATTATAACCATCCAGTCCCCGCTGTGCCGAGTGCGGTGTTTGCTCCCGGTGAGTGACGAGGTCGGAGCCCAGACGCCCGACACCAACCCCTGCATTTTCTGTATTCACACATTAATCTTTTCCACATGAGCCGGCCGACTGAAGTGCACTGTATATATATTTCACCGAGATGTTTTTCTAACTCTGCGATAACATTATACCGCACTCTCTTTAAATTATTTCCTCCTGCGCTTGTCAGAGCTGCCACTCAAGAGCCGGGGGATGGCTGCCATAGGAGAGAGAGAGTGCAGCGGACAATCAAAGCTTTCACACTCTGTGAACTTTTATGTTAGCATTACAAGGTTAATGTTACTGTGGGCCAGAGCTCAAAAACAGCAGGTCGGTGCAGGCTGCGGATGATTGGTCGGTGGAAATCTCACGCTCGCTGGAGCAGCTCTACATAATTGCCCTGCAACACTGACACACTGGCTGTTGATGAACTCCTCGCTGCTTACCACAAGATTTCAAATGGGAAACAGAATTTAAAAAACTGTTTAGCTCAGTTATTTAGCATCCGATCAAGGATTTTCGCAGGAAAAAGCAGCAGTGTATTGGGAGTGAAGGCTGAGTATTATCGGCATCTGGTTGATTGTTATTGCAATCATGTCAACACGTTAAAACACACACACACACACACACATACATACATACATACACAAGCCAACCGGCATCCTCCACCCTCCTCTCAGAATCTAACGCACATTAACTTCCAGCTCAGTCAGATTGGCTTAGTACATCCACCAACTCCGCGGGGAAATTACTGGCAAGCCGAGTATTGGCAGACCTCCGTATTGTTTTCCCCCTTAAAGACATATTACTTATGAATCAGAGAGGGAACTGGGGGGTACAGACTTTTATTACAAAAGAGTGAAAGTTATCAGAAAAAGTGAAAAGTGAGACTTTAGCACTGAGAAGTGGGGGTTGGTGGGGGGGCTGGGGCTAAGAGACTTTTAAAACCTATTTCAGTGTTTTCACCCAGGAGGTCGGAGGTTTTTTTAAGATCAGACGGTAGCACCGGCTGCGCCGCCTCCGCCGGACCACGTGTTAACACTTCTGCAAACAGGTGAGAGCACAGTAAAACGTCTGTGTCCGCTCTGTGCGGTGTCAGAGTTTCACGAGGTGACGCAGGGGATCTGTTTCCTGTGCTCAAATTATCCACAGGAGCTGAAGGCTGCCGAGGCCCCGGGAACAGAACGGCCTGTAGTGGTTCTCCTAGGGATGTGAAGTCGAATCTAGAAACAAATTCATCATCAAACCACAAGTAAAAGGCTCCTTTATGCTGCCTTTACAAAAAGATATGACACATATGGTTGAGTTTGTAGTGAATTTGAAGTAAAGTCTGGGGAAGTCATGACCCCCCGTTGTGACCCACAAGTAAATTATGGATGCAAAAACTATTTCTGGCCAAAAAAACTGGAGTAACTGTAATTTATGACCTAAAGACAGATTGTGAGGATTCAACAGTTCTTTGTATCAAACGTTTTCTATTAATCTCTAATAACTCATCTTCTAATCTTCTTCTAATAACTACAAAAACATTTGGCCCCAGAGGGAAACGGCTTTAGGGATGTAAACATGTCTGTGCACTTCTCATTCACCCAATTATTTAACTTTAATTTTGACTCCATGGGAAAATGGAACGAATCAAAACATGTAACATAATATCAACCAAACACAGCTTTTGTACATTATGTTTACAACTGATTTAACATTTAAAGGTCCAGCGCTCCCCAGTGTGAGAAGTGTCATTTCACTCTTCATACAGTCCAGGCCGTAAATACAGTTACACTCAGGATCATTCACTATGAGCACATTGAGCCAATTGTATCTACGACCAAATTACTGCAGTTTTGCATTTATTTGATGGGGCAGTTGTGGCGTGAAAGGGTAAGAGAGTGAACGAGGGCTGAAGACTTGGGGCACTTCTTGATATTGAAAACACCAGGGACATATGAAGTTCTCCAACAAGAGGACGATGTTCTTCAGGTGAACATCGATCATCGTGGCTGCTACAAAGTTAAAACTGAATCTCTGGCAACATTATGTGCAAATTAACATTTCACGACTTCTCCTCATGTGTCTTCAGCTTCAAGGTCGTCTTCTTCTCCGAGGTTACAAAGGGTATTATTAGAAGCTTGTATGTTTTAAGTGAATGTAGCCTGACACTGGCAAGTTTTCATCCTGGAAGTTTAACTTTAATGGCGGCTTGGGCTCTGTCTCTGAACCATGTAGGAAGTTGAACTTCCTAAAAAGATCTGGTAATGAGAAGAAACAGCCTGAAGTGATTTTTACTCCTTGTTTGATTAAAAGACTTAGAGCCAGGAAGCTCGGGGTCCGAGCTGCAGGCCGCTGGAAGAGGCTCCTTCATGCTCGTGTTCGGTATTTGTATAAACTCTGATATGTTACTTCTCTTATACCGCAGGGGGGCCATTTTGTTTATGGCCCAGGCCGGGGTAGACCACCGCGTCTGTGTTCACAAGCTCTTTCCACCATGAGAGCTGTAACAGGTCAGAGCTGCTCCAGAGAAGTTCCTGTCATGGGTTGAGCCCCAGACGGAAAACGGCACTCTGGGGAACCACAGGCACCCATAAATATTCAAACCGGGAGAAGTTTATAGAGTTTGTCGTTAAGGATTTATGGTGGGCTGCAGAGGCGGTCATGGGGCGGGGGGGCGGCGGCTGCGTTCTGTACTCGTTGCAGTGCCGGCGCTGCATTTGAGAAACGGAAAAAAAGTGTTAAGATTCAGTGATGCAAACATCGCACCCTACCAGTGAGAAAGTAATTAGGTCTGGTGGTGTTGGGAGGGTTTAATATTCCTGTTGAGTTGTTACATCATGGTGTCGGTCTGCTCCATCACTTCCAGTCTTGTGAGGAAAAGAGTTATGTTGATTAGCATGTGTGTGGTGGTTTGAGTTGGTTAGAGGAAAACCCCAGGACACCAGGTTGTCATGTTCCTCCTTTTAACATCATATTGATGAACGGATGATACAACACTTGATCCCTATGGCCTCCGCTCTTACATAATGTGTGACTGGGGGGGGGGGGGGGGGGGGGGGGGTGTTAACTCTACCTGATTCTGATGGTGGATACCTCCGCCTCGGCTTTTGCTCATCTCGCCATTTCAAAGCTGTACCTCCCATTAGTTATCCAGACTGTGGCAGCCTACCATATTGTTATCTGTCCTGCCAGAGTTTTATATTGCACCAGTTCTCCCAATAACCTCAGAGATCTCTAACGTGGTGTTTTGCTCCACTGCTGCATTGTGTGTGTGTGTGTGTGTGTGTGTGTGCTGCTGTTTGCAAACGCCTCACTTGTGCTTCCATCCATAAAGTTGTTACCGTCCACGCAGACAGTCGGTCCTCATAGTTTCAGCTGCACTTGTGCACACACCTGCAAGCTTAATCTGGTGCACGTGAGGGCAACATTGTATAGAAACCCGTTTAGTGGTGTTTCATGAAAAATAACTAACAAACGTACAAAAAGCTTCTTGGTGGAGGAAAAACACATTAAAGTAAATAGAACTGACAAAGCCTGAAAAACTCCTTTAAAAGATGAAAAAATGATTAAGTACAAGCAGTGGCAATTGTTCCCATTGTTCCCATAGTGTTGGCACTAAAAGGAAAAAAGGGAAACACAACATGTTCGTAAACTTGAATGTTCAGCTCTTGTTTCTGTGTGATTGCGCGAACCACTTTTAACTTTTGCGGAACTTGGTTGGTTTGGGTCAGCATGTTTCACAACCGACTTTTCACGCCCATGTGCACTCGCCACAACCACATGATGCTTAAACTAATACCCAACAAAATGACCACTTCATCTCTCATTTCACACCCACTTCTTTGCTCATCTCTTAACTTCCCCCTTCTCGTTTCTCCTTTTCGTTTCCTTCCTTTCCCTCTCATCTGCGTCCTCTCTTCTCGCTGTCTCTTCTTACTCCATAATGTCTCTTTCCCTTACTGGACTTTCTGTTAATCCCAGGAGCCTCTGTTCGACCTCAGCTTCCCTTTTTTTGCACCGCTCGCCCTCTGCTGTGTCATTTCAAGTCTAACCCACAACCAAGCTTCGTTGCGACAGCGTCATTTCTCTTGTAAAACTCTTGAGTCATCGGTGTCGCCACATCACGCCAGGATAATAGTCATTATAAAGGAAAAGGTCACACTGACGCTGTACTCTCCAAAGATATTTTCTCTATTTAGATAGTTCTGAAAGCTTTTAGGAAATCGTTTTGCAGTGGCTGAATACAGATTGCTACCTGGCAATGCTGATGTTACAGTGAGCAGCATGAGTGATGTTGCCATCTCAGTGAGTGACAGGCAATTTATTAAAATAACTCCTTTCAAGACGCTGGATGTAACCTTTAATGTCCTGGTGTCTTTCCTCTTATAGTACTATCTAAACCTTGGCCATAAAGTAACTGCGAGTAATGTCTTTGCATGTGTATTGATATCAACTAATTGTGTGTGTACATGTGTATTATCAATTAAACTGTTTACTGATTGTTTTTAAATAAAATAGCGATTGCAAATCTATCATATTCCTAGTTGGCCTCTAAAACTTAAATGAGCAAATAAAAATATTTAAACAGAAACCACCAAAAGAAGCTTTCCTATAAAATAATAACTTAGTAACATGTTAGTTTAAGATAATTTACAGTTTTAATGTTTTAATTACAGAAAGCCACAGCCTTTATGTTCACAGACATGTTCGTCCGAGACGTGAGAGACACGTGACAAAGCCACCAGGGTTTTACTTCTTCTTCTTCCTCCCACAAGCCGCACATCCTCGGCAGCGTCGTGTGATCCCACCAGCATCCCAATAAAAAGCAGGAAGCTTAATTTCCTATCCTGCCAGAGAATTGCTCATCCGTCCTCCCCTATCTTCACAAGCACTCAGATTTGAATAAAAGAAGACGCAGGAACAAGGCCGATGTTACAAGAGAGTAAACAAGGCTGCCGTGTGAGGAATCCAGCCGCATTTCTGCAATATATAAAAGGGGAATTGTTGATGTCTATCTCTCTGTGACAGATGGGGTTACAATAAAAGCTGGGCCAAAGGAGATGGGGGGGGGTATATAGCTCAGATATATATATATAAAAAAAAATAAAAAACATTAGGAATGCGACAGGCATGTGCTGCTCCAGACGTCGCTTCCTGAGAGAGAATTTTCAGCATCTTAAGTACAGATGCCTCGACCTGTATTTGGTCTTTTGATGAGAATTGTTAGACTCTTAACATAATATTCTCTATCACCAATATGTCTCTTTATACTGGCAGTCATTAGATCAATACTTTATATCATGCAGACGTGTTCACATGTGTGTGTTTGTTTGTGATTCCAGTCACAAACCAATTAGCTCACTGGAGTCTGTGGCTGGGTTTGTTTGCTAACTGGCAGTTTGCTAAGAGGAAGCATCCATTTTAAATGAACCAGTATTTATCACACACACACACACTGGACCAGTGCTGATTAAGGGCAACTGTAGAGATGTGTAATGGGTTAGCACCCGGAGCTGAAGGGAATTTACACTGCTGTGGTAAAGGTCTCATTTCATTACCAGTAGCGCTAATGGGACTAAAGAGGGCTGTTTTCTTATGTGTCATTAGTTTCTCTTGCACTCGCCCTGGTGTCTGAACACAGGAGAACTGAAAATAACCCTTTTCTGCTTTCCTTTTGATTAATAATTTTTTCGTCTGCCAGCCCACGAGTGAATATAAGATATTTGATGTTTTTCGCCGTCTGTCTTTCCTGCACCCACTCCTCCATCAGTTCTTTCACACAAAATCATGCACATATACGAATGTGTACCCACACACTCTTCCTCTTAGTAACACGCACACGCACAAACCTTGGAGGGGAAAATGAGGCCTCCGCCCTCGTGAATTCTTATTAAGGTGAGATTATTGGGACGGCAGCCCTTGCTTGTCGATGTCAATCATCGCACTTTATGCCAATTGCGATAACAACATTTCTTTTCAATCTGGCTTGAGGTCCAATTACTTGTGCACTTTACTGTGCATGTGGCAGTGAAATTTAGATTCTCAGACCAATCAGGTCAACAGCACATTTGGCTGTCAATCAGATTTGAATATGAGATGTCGATCAGTACTTGCAGGAGCTTGACAGGTATCTCAGACTAAGAAGGAATCTACTTTCAGACCAGCCTCTGCTCCTGACAGCTCATCATTTCTCCAAACATGCTCTCACTTATAGTAAAGGTTTGTGTATCCACCCTCACACCCCCTTATTAACACCCAGGACCTCCAGAAAACCTCAGTTCTAGAAACCATAAAGTACATAGACCAAAACCTTCTGGTTCTAGACTCCAAATAAACTCTTCTTCATATTTTAAAAACCTCATATACACAGTGTATCTTACAAGTAGATCAGTTAAGATAGTAATTATGAAATATCCTATGTAAAAAGTTTCTTCAAACAAACATTAAAGTTAGAAGTGAACTTCTTTGCAGATGATGTCACAGTGTCGCTGCTCTTTTGGACTGGCACAGGAGAAGTGATTTAAGGAAAAAGAAAATTGCAGTTTTATATGGTCGTAACTATTATATCTTAAAGATGTGGTATCAGATCGGTCCATAGATTTGCATACTAGCCGAAGCCCCACCTGGTATTTTCCGAGGGATTTCCAATGCTGGTATTAGTATCCAAACCTTAAAACTAGGCTACTCAATGAAGACGTGTAGCTATGTTATTCTTTTACATCTGCTGCCATGGTTTTATATAAAAGTAGCTGACGGCTGTTCTCAACATGATGAAACGATTCATAGAGTCATTCTAACATTTGAGTTCATAGTCATATCTGACTGATGAACGTAAACCTGCCACCGTAAGAACAGTGATTACAAGCCACAACATAACCGTGCACTCACACACATGTCTGTGTATCATACGTTGGGTTCAGAACTTCAACACATCTTCACCTCTCATCCCAGGATTCTTTAGATTCAGATAAAACAGAAGAAGAAGAAAGGGCCTGTGCACATCTTCCTTCTGCGTAAGTCCTCCCAGTTTGTCGGCCTCCATCTGTGTGCATGTCCATCAATAAGTCAACGTTACATCTGTGAGTTGCTGATATATTTATAGGGATTTCCTGAGGCTGTCTCTCTGCATGTTGGATGTTTCCTTGTGCTGCCGAGCGCTGTCAGGTGCTGCCTAAGTGTGGCTGGCTGACATCTGACTCAGCCTAATGTTACATCTGAGTTATCCGTCGTGACTGTGGACTGTCTGATGACATTTGTCAGTATTTACTGTTGTAGGTAAACAAAGACTTCTCCCCCCCACTGTGACTCAGAGTTGACAAGGGCACAAAGAGTTCATCCTCTGTTTGTTGGGAGCATGACCGGGTCCCAGTCCGACATGTACAGACTGTGACAGGTTGTCTTTGTTAAGGATGGGCTGATAGAGACATGTCCCTGTGGATGTCAAAGGACAACTTCCCAGATGTGTCTGAGTGAAGTTGATTTTGTTGTTTTTATGTCCTCCCTCTCTGTCTTTCTCATTTCCTCCTCTGTCACAGTCTTGCTTTCTTTTTTTCTGTCCTTCAGAGAATGTAAAGTATCACACAGTTGATAACAGCTTAGTGGGTTTGACCTGAGCAAGAATCAGGGACATCTGTCACTTCAAGCTAACTCTGACAGGCTTTCCGATCTGTTTAGTATCTGTCTAAGTTCTGGACGGATTCTGCAAGATAATATATATGAAGCAGTTCTGTTGCACCCAAGTTCACGTTATAGTTTATATTCTCCAGGTGCCCACATTAGTTTTGTTATAGATTTCTCTGGAACGGCCTGTTCATATATGCTCTAATGTGAGGAATGTTGTATTTGGTACGGACCATGACGCCTCAAATTATTAACCCTCGTTTATTAATTCTCTAGCAGTCATTCACAGAGTTAAACAACTTCTTAACGAGCTATAAGAAAACATCAAGGGAACTTCGAGCAAGATTAGTGCAGTTTGAAATGATTAACAAGGTTAATTAGGAGGGAAATTAAAGGACAACCCAAATAGCTGGAGGTTTGATGATTGCAAAAAGTGTCTGGTAGCTCAGGAGATCTGAAGTTAACCTTAAGATCTGAGGTGTCAGGCTACGTCCACACACATGATTTTAAAATGCACCACTTTTGCTATGTTACCGCTGAGTGATCGAGTCCCTAACATTTTATTATTTTAACTGGAACTGATTTGGCTACATTTCTCAATTGTCAGGCGTGATCTTGGTCTTTTAGAAACATGCATTCACTTCCTGATTGTGTCTCATCATTTACGACTTAACAGCTATAGAATAATTGTGACCTACGAGTTGTCTGGGTAGGTAAACACTTGTGGGTCAATCCCTCTGAAGACCAGATATGGCTCTGGTATAAAGAGGCCTACGGTGGAATAGTTTAAATTCAGCCTATAGTTCAGGTGTGGAAGGACAAGAGGCAGGTATAGTGGTTCCTTGTGGCTGCAGAGGTTTCAAAGCTCAGGCTACTTGATGGCTGTTGTCAGCTCTGCAGGGTCTTGACACAAGGAGCAGGAAACCAGCAGCTTGTATGAGGAGGAGGAGGCAGAAGGTGCTGGTTGCTGGATATAGAGTCGGGGAGAGGAGGTAAACTGGCAGCCAGTAGCACAAAGGCAGTGATTTGTCCCACTGACTGAAAAGTGTCGTGATTTAATGGTCAAAACTCTCATTTAAGTTTGGGCACCACCTGCTGACATCACCTGGCCGAAAGGCTGTTGTAGCTTAAAAGTAAACCAGAGATAGGAGCCCGACAGGTTGGCTCATTTTATTTATGCAGCCAGAAAAATGGCTTCAGGGGCCTTTACAATCTGTGCAGGATCCTCCGTCTGGATCAGTTGTCCAGGGGGCATGTAGCAGTGCAGACAGATGTACAAATTACACTTAAATTATGTAAGAACTTCAAGTGCTGCATAAAAGCTCATATAAAATAATAAATGTGATTATCATTAACAATTTCAGTCATTTTTAATCTGCTCTCTAAATTCTAAATGATCCTCTGTAACTAGCCAGACTAGCCAACTGCCTTAATTCACTTACATAACTAAAATAATAATAATAATTATAATAAGATTAAATTTGAGATAATCTGAGGCACTTTTGTCTATTCGAGGTTACAAAGTACTCACAAACAATGGGATGCTTGAAAGCTGGTAAAAAAAAAATGTTTACAATCTGTCGTAACAAAATCTCAGAGGGTCAGATATTCTGATATCTCTGTAACAGCTTCGCATCATAATCCCTGTTCTGTCTGTAACCTGCGCCTGAATGAAAACACACTTTCATGGTCGAGCAGCTGAAGCACAAAGATCTGGAGCTGCCATCATGTGATGTTAAAGGTTTAATAAAAGTCCTCCTCGTGGATAAAGAACTGAGTTGTAGTAGAAAGATGAAAAATACAACCCCCCCTCCGTGGAACTCAGCTCGGTGTCAGACTGTCCACTTGTTAGCAGAGGTCACCTGCCACCCCCCCACCCCTCCCCTCCCTGACCACCACAGGTTCCCTGCAAAGTCTCATTATCCTTTTATTCCAACATTTATCTGACAAGAGAGCAAGGAGGGAGCATCCGGGCCACGTTTAAAGATTAATAGCAGGCAGTGAAAAGGAGAGAAGAAAGGCACAAAAAAAGAAAGAGAAGGCCTTAAACTAGCAATTCTGTCTAATGTCTGCATGTGATAGGGTTGACAGAATTATTAATCAGGAACTAAAGAAAAATTCAGACCTTTGCTCTCGGTTGCTTCACTTAGTGTCTTTAGTTAGCAATATTACATAGCAACTGAAGGTCGAGAGGTCTGCTACTAATTGGTTCTACAGGGTTTTGAATAACAGCGAGCCGGGCCCAATTATAAAATCACTGAGACACCACAGAGGAGTGAGAGCGAGGAACAGAGGGAGCATAAAAGAGGTAGAGAGAGAGAGAGAGAGGGAGAGAGGGAGAGAGAGTGACAAGGGACGTGCCGTAGAGAGGGACCAGGGAGGAGGAGGACTGAAGTGAAGCTGTTTCATCACTTTCCCTTCTCTTTCCTCAGCGGCGAGCTATTAATAAAATTTATAAATCAGCGGTGGCATAAATTTTAATGGCGGCGGTGGAAAAACAGTCAAGGTCTCTGAAGATGGCTCCACCTCATTTGAAATTCTATTTGCATAAAAGATTCACGTAACACGGGCGGTTTTGAAGGGACTCTTTCTTTTTTATCGCATGTTCATTTATTAGTAATAGAAGCCTTTTTACACGGCGGGATCTGACACGAGCACTTTGGAATATAAATCAGTGTCTTTTCAGAACAAGTGTCTCCTCCTCCCTGCTCCCTGCACCTCGTGTGTGGCGTGCACGTGGGTGTTTTCGTCCACGCTTGCATGTCCAACAGGGGATCTGAGGTGGCAGAGGCATTGAGTGCATTGATAGTGTGTGTGTGTTTTGTGTGTGTGTGTGTGTGATGAGACGTCAGCAGACAGGTTCAGTGGCCACCTGGTGGTTGTTCCTCTGGGAAACAAAGGAACAACCACTCCCCAAATTAGTGCTTTGTCAGGGAGGTGGAGAAGCTGCGTCGGGTGGAACAGCATCGCCTCCCATCAGCCGCCTTTCATAAACACTTACTGGGTATGTAAAGTGACATGTAACCAGTTGGTTGGGCTGGAAGCTCTTAGTCAACTGCTCGGGGTTTGTGCTGCGTGAGATTTAAGGAAACGTGCTGTCGTGTCAGCGGCTGCTTTGAACAGCAGGAGACTTTGACTCGTGGCTCATCCTCTGAAAACATCCCCTCTCACCTGACCTCGTTTATATTTATAATTTACAAGCAGAATACATGTTCATTCATGTTTACTGAGAAGATATTTATTTATGCATTTCATTGACATTTCTTTTTTCCACTAAAACCTTTGTTCTTGCAGACCAACATTCATCTATATTGACTTCAGTGATATTAGACAAATCATGGATATGTGCAGGCACAGACATCTCTTGTGCACACCATATCTCAGGAACCTCTCGAGGCAATCTTTACAGATTTGGTACAAACATTAACTCAGACTCACAGATGAACTGATTACATTTTGGTGTCTGAAGGTCAAAGTTTAAAGTCGTGGTGATGTCTCAAATCCCTTTCTTTACCTGATGATCATGTTGTCATTAGAACGACTTGAGATAACTATTTCCAATTTGGCGCAAAAAGTGATTTATAACTGGTGTTTGAAGGTCAGAGATCAAGGTTCCTGAGACCTCACAAGCATGTTTTTGGTCTTGTGAAACTAAAATGTCAAGAACATATTGAAAGTATTTCTTAAATTTTGGTACAAATATTCCCTTTAACCAGATTAGAATTTGCTTTTGCCTTTTGAACTCCAGAGAATTCTTTCAAATTTGGCACACATGTTCATTTAGACTCAAGGACTAACTGATGCCTCACAAACATGTTTTTCACCTCTTAAACACGATATCTCAGGGCTGCCTTCAGGGAATTTCTTCAAATTTTTGACGTGATTGATTCGATTTCTGTGGTGAAAGGTCACGATGACCTTAGATGAGTCTGGAAAAAACTAATTGGTGGAGGCAAACAACCACAGGGCAGTAATTATAGTTTACAGGATACAAGGGTTACTTAAAAACGTGTTTACTGGAAGCAGAATGAATCGCCAACCCACTCTGATCATTCAGAGACTGGTCACTGTGGAGTGGGCACCTGATAAAAGTCCTGTTGATTCTCTGGTGTTTGTCCACTGAGACTCTCCGTCGGCCTGGGATTATCTTCAGCCTTTAATCAACAGTATTGACCAAGATGATCAAACAGAAGGTCTGCACACACACAGGCCGTTTCTTTATTTGATCTTTGACAGACCTCTAAGCAGTAAGTCAGATTGAATCATTGTAATTGAGTTACACTAAGGAATCCAGGCCAGCGTTGGTGCTTTTCCCTCTATTTAACCAGAATGAACAGTAAATATCAAATTATTTATTTTCATCCATCATCGGTATTTGGCACATCTAAAAGTCATGTTTACAGTTCACTTTTTTCACCAAAACATTTGCCACAAATAAAATGTTATGCTTTGCACTTTCTTACTTCATTTCCCTTTCAACTGTAGAGTCAGAACCACGACAGTTTGAGGTTACTTTCAAAGTCCCCCTTGTTTAGCATTAAGAACATGATTTACCACACACACTATAATGTAGCTGTAAGCAGCTATGAGGAGATTTATGAATGTACATTATGTAATGTATACATTTCAAACATCTCCTAAAAAATATTTGAAAAACCTTTTTTGTAAAGGTACATAATTGAAATAGAACTGTAGGTGCTGCACTACTGCAATTTAATGGCAGAACATGAGTCAGAATTACAGAATTTAAATGTCCTTTACATTTATACGCTGCAGCAACTCAAAACATACCTGTTGCATCCAATTAATTATGTACAGCTGCCAATATCAAGTGATTTCTTCATCATTGTTAACTCTTGTTTGTTTTCTCTGCTAATTAAGCAATTAATATCTGGCGTTTGGATTGTTTGCTGTTTGCCTTAGTGCTCTGTTTGTCTGTTTGCAGGAGGAAAGCAGAGGGATGAATAATGCATGGCACGTCTCTGTGACAGACAGCACAGCCATTTGAATTATGAACACATCGGGTGAGAGCCTAACTCACTCTGACGTGTTTGAAGGGAAAAGAGAGAGTAAGGCCGAAAAAAACAGAGTCTCATCCCGAGCTTCTGCCGTTTCACCTTTTATTGGATGCGATGGATGAGAGGAAGAGCGGTCATCTTGGATTCTTTAATGTGTCTCGTTGAAACCCTTTGAAACCTGCGTGGGGAACGTGCCGCTGTCAGGACGCCTCGTTTAGCACTTAAACTGATCTGGAGGTGAACTGGACCTTTTCTCTTCTGACCTGCTGCCGGAGGTGTGTACTTGTACATGCATGCAGGTGGGAATGAGGAAACCATCTTCCTCTCTTTCCTTTTTCACCACTGCCAGCCCAAGTTATAATATGTTGATCTAATGTGTGAAACAGTCGTAAAAGTCAAAATTGCGCAGCATTTCTGAGATTACCCAAATTCATCCTTTATAGTATATTCAATAACTACTCGAGAATGGTCCAAAAATACTGTTGATGCCAGTATATAAAGTTAACCCTAATGCATCCCCATGTTTTCTCCAAAGTACACAGTCACATCTGCATATTACATGATGTGTATTGCTGAAGTTCCCTGTGGCAGCTTGTCGAGATGTTTTTCCTTGTGTTTGTTCTCAGCTGCTCTTTGATAAAGTTTAAAGGGACAAGCCGCTGTTTGATCTGCGGGAAACGTGAGCTCTGTGCAGAAGAAAGTGTGAGTCAGACATCGGGGCGTGCTTCAGGGGCAAAGCGCGGCGTTCTGCAGTCTGTCACCTTGAAGAGAGGCAGGATGTGCAGTTCAAATCTGTTGGGAACAGATCTGTCACGAGAGACGCCTGGGCATCGCTCCCCCGGGAGACAGAGGGGGGGACGAGGGGGACTGCCGGTGACAGACAGGTAACAACGGCACTGAGGCAGAGGAGCTGTGAGAAGGGAGAGCTGATAAAGAAATAATGAGAAGCTGTGTGTTTGTGTCGGCACCGGAATCCAGAGAAGTGCTTCCGACAAGGTATTAGCACATTAAAGTGAAAATAAGGGGAAACAAAACAAAAACAGAGCGAAGCTGCCGGAGCTTTCGGGGACATCTTGGCCTCGTCTCTGCAGCGGTGCACAGCCGACGCTGTGCAAATCAGGCTCAGTGTTTGCCCAGCTCGAAAAAGCAACTCTATTATCATTAACAGCAAAAGAAAAAAGTCTGGCTGGGGGTTATTTTACCTCCTCCCAGCGGGAAGTCTGCACATTAACAGAAAGAAAATTGAACATTCACCGCCTCTATTATTTCTGTATTTCCCATCCTCTCCCCCACATGAGGATGCTACATTCTCCAAATTAATTAGCCCTGAATATGTCTTAATGATATTTATACTTTTTGGTGTAAGCGTCTAATTGCGCTGCTCTGAAGAAACGTGTACAGTGTGTTTTAGAAGACAAGCTATTTGCAAGGGGAAAAGACGGAGAGAGTTTCTCGGCTTGTTTGGGATTTTTTTCCTGACGCTCAGCACATCATTAAGTCTGCTCCCTTTGTGACTGTGCTTAACCAGCCTCCTCTCTCCTCCCCGCTGTTGTCTCTCTCTGGGGAGAGATTCTGCACCAGGCTGTTGGTCACTTAGTCAGTGTGTGTTTCAGAGGCTGAGCAACGAGCACAGAGAAATGGAGAGTGTGTGTTTAACGCTCTGTAAATATGTTTGGAGCAGAGAGGACGCTGGAGGTAAAGCGGAAGATGGGATTTAATGAATCTCGGGGCCGAGAGGTGATTCGTCTGGACCTCGTGAAATCTCAGACCTTCATAAATCAACCGTTTGTCTGCTAATGAGAGAATGATTGAATAAATGTGACGACGACAATATAAACAGACGACCAGTGTAATCCAATAAATATCTGTTAGAGAATAAGCTGCACATTAATATCATGAAAATTACATTGTACGTGGATAAGCTGCTGAGGATGAATGATGCAGTTCTATTTCTGTAAACATCTTATATAAGTAATGTTTTTTTTAGTGTGGTCCTAAACGACTGTGTGGTTAATATTATGAATATTCATCTGAGCGTGGGATGCCACAGCATCTACTTATCATTTCTACACAACTTAAAAACAGAATACTACATAAATAATTCTGCTGCGTGTGAAACTACCAACGAACAAGTAGCTCACTGTGTAAACAAAGCCACTGACACGAGTGCAAAGAAAGAACATATTATTTCTCCTCTTGCTTTCATGATCTTTTTAAAATAATTGTTTTAACTTAAAATCATATTTTCAAAGCTCTGAAGACATTAAGTCGTAAAGATTGAAACACATGGTGGCTATGGTTACCATCCACCTGTCTGAGACGAAAAAAGACAGGAAATAGATCTGGTTGGAGAAATGAGGAGATGGCAACATGCCTCAAATCAATTTAAAAAACATAAATGATTTTCATTCTTTTTTCAGATTTGTTTCACGGTTTGATGTTTAACGGTTCCTGTTTTGACTCTGTCATATATTTCATTTTGAAGAGATTTCTTGCACCTGTACCAACAACTTTGTAACATTAATAAACATTTTATGTCAAAGTTTGGTTTATTTCTGTACTTAATTTCCCTTCGGGGATGAATAAAGTAATCTATCTATCTATCTATCTTTTATGAAAAGCCATCTTCTGTCTTCCAGCCCCCTCATGTCAGCTGTTAGGATATAGACTGGATTTGAAAATGTACTTAAACTTTGGGTCTATGAGAACGTGGGTAAACATTTCCCCACGATCTCAGTCTTCTCCAGTTCAGCATGGTGGTGGTTTTGTAAATAATTTTCCCATTTAGAGTCAAATAGACGATATAGTACAAAAGTAATTGGGAGATGGCTTCCATGTGATTGACAGCTGGTACTGTCCAATGGGAGCGCAGCTGGAAGTTGTACGTGGGCGTGCAGTGTCCCCTAGCTCGCAATCAGGCTCCGCCCCCACTCCTCCAAATATGGTTACTTCTGGTTTAAAAAAAAAAGAAACTACATGGCACTGGACTAAATGACAAACTGAAAAAAACTTCAGCTCACAAACCAGTGGGTGACGTCACGGTGGATAGAAGAGAAACTGTTCATTGTGCATTAGCATAACAGGGCGACAGCATCTCATTCTATAGAGCTACACTCGATTCTTTATCTGTGGCACACATTGCTATCGAGCTGGAATACACTGGCTTAAGTGCAGGGGTTGAATTCCTCATCATACCTTTGGTTCTCCATACTTCTCATTTATGTTACACCTCAACCTTCAGTTAACCTTTAGCAGTGAACTGCTGTAGGAGACATAAATCTGTAGGATCTCTGCACGTCTAGAAATAAACCTGCACAGAGAACGGACCTGATGGCCTCACTTGTCTCTCACCTGTTACACGATGTCCCCGACACCTCCCGTGTCTTCTCCTGAATATGAGCGAGACCCGTGAACCCGGCCTGTGTGAATATGCTCATACATTCGCAGCTATATCGCCCAGTACAGCATGTAACACGTATGAGCTGATTCTATGCTGGGGGAAGATGCAAACAGATGGATGGGACGGGGCACACGTACACACTCCAGCTCGACAGCGACTGCTTGCCATCGCTGTGGGCTCATGGCAGCTGCTCCATGTAGCAGAGAGTAAATGAGCTGGACAAATCAGATGCGCCTCTGAGCACTTCTGCCACTCAATATGTTGATATATATATATAGGATTTATTGTAAACAACGAGACAGATGCAATCGTGTTTGTGGTTCCAACAAAAAAAATATTATGCAGGAGACTCTATTATATTTGTTAGGTGACTGGTTTGATATCTTTTGGGACGTGTGGTCACAGGGAAACGTATGAATGAGGCTAAAAGAGGGGAATGAACAGAATGTGGTTAAACTGCCAGAACCCACTGACACCTCCTCCACTCGGCTGCCTGTGGGTGGATCCGTCTCACTGTCAATTCAAATGCAAAAACAAAATTCTAAACTTTATTTTGGATCACGTTTATCGATGTTCTCCAGAGGGGCCTGTATGTGAGTTTCTCCTGCTTGCGTCATAGTCATAACTCCGGATAGTATCGAGTGAGTCGATGTGAGACCACGGCAGGATTCACCGGAGGATTCACCGTGAGCGAGTGGGCGTGACGATGACGCAAAACTAAAAAGAACATAAAGAATGTTAATATCTCAGGATGAAAGACAGGAATCATACACAGAGAAGAAGAAGATTTCATCAACAAGATTCTTATTTGGTGACGTCGGCGTTGAAGTAAATAAAACTTGGGAGCTCCAAGGATTCTGTTATGTTGTGATGAAAATGGCTTTGACTGATTGAGCAGTTTTGTTCAACTTTCCTACTTTTATGAAATACTTTTCTGACATCACAACACACAGGCAGGTTCTATGAAGTGAATACATAATGTATTTGAGCAGACTTTTTACGTTTATGAGGCGTCTCATCTCATTATCGATTTAATTACAAGGTGACGGTTGAAATACTTTTAGATGTTTGGCCTTCTGCTAATTTCCTGTGAGGCTTATTATTATCTTTCATAAAGGTATGATAATCTTTTCAGATTTTCTCAGAAGTTATTTATTTTAGGCGACGTGGAGCCCCTTCTTTCATACGCTATATCGATAACCTCTGATATAATTTAAATAGGGATATATACAATGATATTAAACATATAGAAAACACACCATTCAAATCCTGATTTGTTTTACCTTGGCCAGAACATATTTTTTACTTTTGGACAATAGGTTGAATAAAACAACACATTTAACACGTTTTTCTCACTATTTCCTGACATTTTATAGATATAAGTTGGTATTAAAAATAAACCTTCATATATATTGGGCTGCTTTTCCACTGAGCCTCTAGGTTCAGTGTGTTTCTACCCTTAAATGTTCATCTCCCTATAAAGTTCACAATGGAAACAGGGCCTTCAGATATAGAGATCGTTATCATTCGTTCATAGTTGTATTTGTGCCTACATGACAAACCTAAGTCCAACTTTCTGTAGCTCCGTGTTTGGTCTCCACCAACTCAAGGGTGCAATACCTCCTGAGCTACTAAATGCTGCCACCACTGAAAACGGCTTTACAAACAAAACGATCTCATGAGCCTTGAGAGGAAACAGTTGGATAACATTCAAATATCCGGCCAGAAAACCAAAACAAGAAGCTGAGAGATGATAAAAAACGCTTCGTAGACTTGAATGCAACGGCAGAGTTGATCATCGTGTTCAATTTCAGATTCATGAAATAATACAACACATTTAACAGGCATGTTTGAAAAAAATTGACATTTTATGGATGTTAAGTGATGTTTATTGGTCTGTTTCTCTGCTCCACCGAGCTGCTGGGTTCAATGTTCAGTGTAAAACGTTGGGACTGTGTTGTAGTAGTAAGAAGCTTCATAAAACACAAGCTTCAAACTTTCTTACTTTGAAATTGGCCAAGATAAACTAGTCGGGATGTTTTATAAAGTGAAAACTGCCGTAACCTGGATTTCTTCAAACTACAGCCGGCGAAAGACACTCGGCTGATATTACTTCTCCACCATGTGGTTTCAGTGCCCGGCTGAAGGCCCCTCAGTGATTTGATCCCGGGTGTTATGAGCTCTGCCTCTGGCCTCCTCTTCTCAAGGTTCTGATGAATCAGGTTCATGCAGGTTCAAGAAAAGTTGGGTCCCGGTTCAAAGATGCAGGAACTCTTTCAAAGAACGTGCCCTGGTTTCCCTCTCAGCTAAAAGGAAATCCTGCCTTCTCTCCCAGTGTTCACCTGTTTTCATCTCAGCTGTTTCCCCTCATCCTCTTTCTCTTGTTATCCCTGCATCCACATACCTCAGCCCCCTCAGTCCCGTCCCTCCGCTGTGGATATTGCACTTCTATCTCTCTTGTGTTTTTCCTCCACAGCTCCATCTCAATCAAGAATGCAGCAAGTTTTTTTATGAATTCATCAAAATGATCATGGACAGTCCGGGGAGGCATGCAGGGAGGCAACAAGGCGAGACGATGGCTGTTGGAACAGACGGCGGGGAGAGGAGAAGGGAGACGGAGGGGAAAGAAGAGCAAAGCGAGGGTGGGGGGTGGGGGGAGGAAGTTGCTGTACTGCTGAATTTTAATGAGTACCAGGGGGAATTTCTTCTTCACTTTTTTTTTTTTTTTTTACTTCCTTGCTCCCATTCTGTATTTTTTTCCTCGGATGCACCCATCTTCTCCGTGGCTCTAAATCACTGTCACCCAAATGAGCTTTAACGCAGTGTGGCTCTGACCCGGACGGCGGCGTGTCACTAAATGGAGCCGTCGGCTTCGCACCGAGGAAGCGGCGCTCTGGAGAAAGGCCTAATTGAACTGCCAATTTGTCATGTTTATCTTTACTGTCTCCCCGGCAGCCACCGAACCCACACAGGCGGCACCCGCGACGTCCCCGTCCCCGAAACCAGTGCCGATGTAGGCAGTGTTTCTTAACATGACAGATCTGCTGCTCATTGGTGAATTATTCATTCTTTTCATTAGAGTCTTCCAGATAGCATCGCCAGCATCCACACTTTCTATTTCGGGTCTTTGTGTTTTTCTCTTGAAGTCTTTCTTTCTCATCAACTTTCTCCCCTATCTTCCTCCACTAAGCCCTTATGTCCTATGGCTCCTCCTCACTATCTCCCTCCATCCCTCCATCCCTCTCTCTCTCCATCTCTCTCTCTCCCCTGGGAAGACTTTATTATGCTTTGCTCTGACAGCAAAGTACACAGATAAAAGATAATTGCCTGGCTTGACTCCTCCATTGATATGAAAATAGGATTTAAATTATTCACAGTGGTTTAAAGGTTAGTTGAAGGTTATTAGTGGTCGATGGGAGTAGAAAGCCACGGGCTGAAACCCTTGTGTGTGTTGCAAGCTGTGGCCGGAAGGTGAGGCGCCTTTTTCACGAAAGGCTCATTTGCAGTGCAGGCAGCGGAGACATCTTGTGAACAAACCACAAAGGCCTCTCGGGGGGATTGGAACACGGCGGTGGAAGTCAGTTATTAAGCAGCAAATTAAGGATGGCTTCTCCACAGAATGCGGTGTTGGTTGTAAAGACGGCTGCATTCAATCCCTTCAATCCCGGCCCGCTGCTCTAATCCTTCCCCTTCGTCTCCTGTCTCGCCGTGAAGCTCCTCCCTCATGCGCAGCCATCAGTGCATGTTAGGTAATAAACAGGACCCGTCTCCAGAGGATAGAGGAGGTTGGAGTGTTGGGTTTATATCCGGGTCAATTCTTTTGGGACGCTGGCTTGTTTTGCACTGTGGACATGATGGACTCAGGAGGGGGGGGGGGGGGGGGGGGGGGGGGGGGAATTACCTGCTCTGTTCTTGCCGGTATCCCCGAGGACACGTTCACTGATCACAGCAGGGGGTTTGAGGGATAAATAGGAGAGCGTAGAGGTTATGAGGAGTCCTTTTTCTGCTCCCGTTGTATTACCTGGGCTCTGGCTGGTGTGTCTGAAGGGCTTTGTTATACCTGCAGACAGGATTCAGACATTTCTTACACGGGAATGAAGCAGTAGGTGGCTTGTAAACAAAGCAATCCTGTCGTCATCCGAAGGTTTGGCTGCCACAACTGTCTACTTCCTCTTCACGGTTATTAGACGGAACAGTGGATGTTCAGTTTGATGCCTAATTTTGACCTTGTACTGGTGACCTTCACCATCTTCTGTCTATAAGGGGCTGAAGGAAATGAGGACATTGACTTTCACACTAAATATTTAGGCTTTTTTTAACAGTACGAATCTTAAAACAGGCCACTGGGGGCAGCATCAAACTGAAAAAATACAAGTGACATTTTATCTAAGTTGAATGACATGGAGGAACATTATCATTCATTTATAGTTCACTCTGTGTCGGCATAAAGAATATAAATCACATTTTACTCACTTTTTTTGCTATGTTTTTCTTTTCCACGAACTCCCGAGGGAAACAGAGCTCCGAAGAATCAGAATCAGGAATACTTAAATAAACCCCAGAGGGGGTTAAGAGTTTGTCAAGAGAAGTTTGTAAGAAATTTGCGGATTTTATTACAATATACAAAAAGCTGCTCTGCTCCATCACAGTTCCTGAGCAGGTGGTTGTTAGTGATCCTTCCTATTCTAGGTTTTTAGCTGAAGACAGCTTTGTCAAAATTAAGTCTAATTTGAAATTTCTGCCTTCAGATCCTTATCAAACAAAACTTCTTTGTATTCTGTCATTTGACTAATAAATAAGTTGTTATGAAGCTTTTTTTGAATGATCCTCAAATAAATACAAAAACAATGAGACATGGATAAAATGTCAGCTCCACCAAGAAAAATGTTTTATGCATGAGGGCAGCATTTTATATAAACCCCATTAAAACACAAAAAGCCAATTAACGCATTATTAAATGTTTTGGTTGTGACACACACACACACACAATACAGAAAGGCATGTGTGATAAAACCAATAAAAGCAGCAACAATAAAACAGGGACAGGATTGAGGGCTCCGCTGTGCAGGGACCTAGAGGCAGTTTTTGGTGTATTAGAATGAAGATTTTTTATTGCTCGGGGGACAAATGAAAACTTGAATCTGTTGGAACTGATTTTCAGAAACGTCCTGTGTGATTTGTCTGCTTAAAATATCTCCGTGTAGGCTGCTGCTCTACAATTGGTGTTGGATTTGAGAGTTGAACGCTTCATCAAGGATCTTACAAGCTGTTCACTTGATTTGCATTTTTAACCAATACTTAATGATAACCTCCGTCAAGAGGGTTATTTTTTCACCCCTGTCTAGATCCTAGATCTGGGAAGGAAACAATAAGTTTTGGTGCGGATCCGTATCAGAATTTCTTTTCACTGGCTTGGTCATTGTGACATTAAGCTTTTTTTTTTACATTTTCACAGATTTCTTTAAGCTTATTAATTTTTTTCGAAAATCAGCCGTGTTTACAAGACAGATTTCTGTTATTGAGCAATTGGGTGCAGTTTATTTTGATTTCCTTCAAGGTAAATAAATAAAAAATCCATACTCATCCTTGATAAACAATTATCCTGCATGGATCCTCTTATCATTTTGGATTTTATACTCTAAAGATTAATAATTTGATTCCTTCACTGGAAGGCAAATTTGTTTTTATCCAGAATTCCAAAGTCTCTCCCCTCCGCTCCTGCCACCCAGGGAGCTTATTGATTACCTGAAGCCCATCACTTCACAGCAGAACATCCTCAGAGAGCAGCCAAGCACCATTTCCCTCTTATTCTTTAATTAGCGATACAACCCCTCGGCACTAATCTATGCCTCCCCTCTCTGTTATTCTTCAGATGTGCACCGCTTTGATTTCTCTGACCGAACCAGTGTACAGTATTTGGATTGGTGTGCGCAGCAGGAATGCTAATGTGTTCCTGGAAAGGGAGACGCTGTCAGCCTGTTGGCAGACAAGAGGAGATCAAGCAAGACTTTCTTCTCTCCATATTCACACCTGTACGCATCATCCCTCTCAAATAAATTCAGATTTATTGCTGTGCCTGAAATATCCTGAATGTAATACCCACATTTGGCAGGTGAAGAGACTGCAGAGAGGCAGCTCTACAGAAGCAGATCCAGATTTATGTCCTTGAAAGTCCTGAAATATTTTAACAGGATGAGGAGGGGGGCTGGGGGGGAACAATGAGCAAGGCCCCATACACTGCTTGAACAATGTGTTGAGTTTAACTCTGCGTTATCTCCTGTGGTTTGCCAACAAAATGAAATTACCGACTGGCTCATAGTGATTCAGCGCACACACCTCGATACAACCTGCGTTCTGCTGGGAGCTCCACCAGTGATCACAGGATTTGGGCTTTGCTCAAAGACGCTTGAGCAGGTGTTTGTGTGAGGGAGAGGAATCAGACACGAGAACCAGATTTGACTTTGAGCCAGCATGCGCCCCCCCCCCCACGATCTGTCTGAGCAACCTTGATAATAAACTGCAGAGAAGGTCCTAAAATGACTTAATCAGTGATTTAATGTGGTGCTAAAGTGAAGGTTAAGCTGCCCGGGCGTCCCATTGATGAGGCCAGGTTTGTGTATCAGTCATAAGCCAGCGTCACTACCTGGTACACTTCAAACAGGCTTAGTGCAAAGCCAATTACCATGACTTTGCATGGTGGTGATCTGGCTGGGACAAGAGGCAGAATGGGTTTAATTGCGTATTGCCGTGATGGCTAATGCTAATTTCGTAGCCTCTAGGAAAGCCAAGCCCTGAGGTAAACAAAGCAACGGGGCTAATATGTTGTTAGTGCCATCTCCATACTCCGGCAGAGCTGCTGCTAATCTTCTTACAGCGAGCAGCATGTAGTCATGCACCTTCGGGCTATGCACTCGTTTTTTTTTTTTTTCCTCGTAGAATTAATGCACATCTGTCAGCGTTACTGTACAGCTGAAGTCTCTGGTTTAATATAAATTATCTCTTAAGTGGATGCAACGATGAAAAGTGGAAAATGACTAAGATGACATTCAAGAGCGGTTTTCTTAGTCATTTTAGTCATGTGGGATGAGTAAGTCATCGGGAAGCTGACGTCATGTGACATGTCTGGGAAACACACGCTGTCATCAGCTGCTGGTTGAAAAGCTCTCCTCTTAAAGTAATCATGATGCAAATGTGTTGTAATTCACTTTCGAGAACTGGTTTTGAACTAATGGTCATTCAGATGGTCAAGACCTGGTTCAGTTTCAGATCTTTGGAGTTTTCAGTTCGGTCTAAAATGAAATTGCAGGTGAGAAAGATGTCTCGGACCCATTCGCTGGATATTAAAACGGACCTGGAATCCGAATCCCTGGCCAGTGGGCGTACTTTGTCCTTGGTTAGACTCAAGGTGCCGAAAGACAAAGCCCAGTATAGGGAGCAGCAGCACGGCGATGGGTGATGATGCCAGGACGTAGGTTTGTCATACAAAGTTCTCAAATCCGTTCACCAAGCTTCACTGTGTGCATGTACAGTATATAATGTACAGCAGGTAAATATAATAAACCTCCATATTGTTACAGGTAACCACAAAGAAAATCTTTATTTTGAACATATCTGAATAAACTGTGAACATAGATTAATGATGGAAGAACAGGTCACGCCCCCTGTTGTTGTCATGAGTCCATTATTGGTCAACAAAAATGCACATGCTGCACATGTATGAAATCTCTCCTGATTTGCCCTGAAAGGTCAGCAGAGGAAGTGTGTGTGTCTCTGTGTGTGTCTCTGTGTGTGTGTCTGTGTGTGTGGCGAGGGCAGCCCAGTGTCATATCTGTGGAGGCCTGCAGGAATGTTCCCGGCCTTTGAAGAGTCTTCTGTCTGTGCTCAACAAATATCAGGTCCAGAATGAAGGGAATGTGGCTTCACAAGGCTCCATCCAGCCAGTCCTGTTTTATTAAGGGATCCCGTTCTCTTTTTCATCCTGCTGCCTATGTTGTTGTGGGGGGTTTGAGGAGAGCACATACATACAGATGAGGTGAGCTAGACTCCAGGCTGGAGCTCAAAGAGACATTCTCCTTCAGTCAAAACACAAACCAGGCCGACTGGGTCCAGGAGGATGGAATCACAATGAGGCTGTGGTTTGTGGCTGGAATGTGAGTTATTTTTTTTTATCAGGGAAATTTATTGAATTTCTTTCAAGACACACGGCTCCACATCTAAAAGACGGATATGAACACACCTGAGGACAATGGAGACAATGAGTTGTACTAAATCTGCTGGATAAAGGATAAAAGATGAGGAAGGACAGAGTTAATGAAGGAATGATAAAAACCCATCAGCCCAGTATAGTGTCTATGGTTCATGTTTGATTACTAATTACTGTCGTTTCTATTGGTGTCATTAGTCTGATAATTGGCTCCTAAATCACAATTAAAATGACCCATTGTGTAATTAATGTGATTAGAACCTAAATTATTATTTCATTTTGTTCCAGCTATGAGTGAAATAGAATCTGGATTTTTTTTTTAACCACACAAAACGAGTCTTACACATTTGTGAATGGAATTGAAAGGATTCAAATGATGTAAAAACCTGACCAGTAATGTTTTGTTGGGTAGAGGGGCGTACATTTGATGCTGGAATGGTATCAATTCAGAGGGGAATAGTTTGAATGGACAAAATGAATGGCTGCCACGGTAATATTCTGGTTCTACTACCAGCATTACCAGTTTGAATGAAGTTTCTCATCATTTAAACATTATATTGTTGGAGGTGAAGACTGCAAACCATCCTGTCAGCTGGGGCAATTCCATTTCTGGAGAGACCAGTAAGACCAGTAAGGCCTCCACCTCTTTTTTACGTCTTCTGTTGTTAAATTCTTCCTCAACTTCCTGCAGGAGAGAATCTGAAATAAACCAAATCATGGTTCATTGATGCGGACTGAGAACACCTCTAAAGTCCAGACTATGATCCGAGGCTCCTGTCACACCAGTTATTTTGGTTTAGAACAATATTAACAAGGTAGAAGTGAAATCTTCACGTGTGAGTGACTGCAGGGAGCTCCCCCATCAAGGAAAACTGTATCGGAGTACAACTGTGTGTAGTTTTAGTATTTTTGTAATACTTTGAAATAACCAATATGCAAAATATTAGACAATGTCTGTGTTTTATCTGTAAATCTCTATTCATGTTTTTCAGAAAAATACTTTTCTGCTGATGCCTCCACAATGCGTCATGTCTACCTGCTCATTTATACTGAAAATGATTTCAAATAAGATCTAACATGAGCTCTGTCATTTCATGAGAGAGACAGGATGCAGTGGCTGGGATGGATGAAATCTAACTGTATCCTGAAAAGTGTATTGACCTTCAGGAAGGATGGAGCTCGCTCACACGTTTCCTCCTCTCCTCTCCTCTCCTCTCCTCCCTCCCTCCATCCCTCCCTCCCTCCAGCATTGCATTACTAGCTCCTGGATCCTGACTCAGCGTCTCACCGGCCCAGACACCGATATTGAGTGCTTTTTATCGTAGCCGCACTTTTTCCTCGTTTGAAACAATATAGCCTGACTGTTGCTATTGATTTTAGTGGATTGTGCTCTGGTAAGCACTCCTTCAAGCCCCTGCTGCTATATTAAGCAATCGTTTCCCACAATAGATGACACTCCTCCCTCTGCCTCCCACAGCAATTTGGTTGGCTCTAATGGTCCAGGCATTACTCAAACTCCACATTGATTGCACGGTGGAGGGTTTTTAAAAAGGAGCGGTCGAAGTTTTCTGTCAATGGGCCTGTCACAAATGAGCCTGTTTTCAGATCCGCAGGAATTTTTCCTGTAGACCTGCTTCGCCCTGACAGCTCAAGGTGCTCGTGCCACTAAGCGATATTCAAACACGCTGCGATGTAGACGTGA
The DNA here is from genome assembly GCF_949316205.1 of Platichthys flesus. Taxonomy (NCBI): domain Eukaryota; kingdom Metazoa; phylum Chordata; class Actinopteri; order Pleuronectiformes; family Pleuronectidae; genus Platichthys; species Platichthys flesus. The sequence continues at coordinate 6,190,221 of NC_084945.1, read as the reverse complement.
GCGCGGTGCACGATGAAACCCAATAGGCCACTATGAAAAATCCCTGACTTGAAATGGAACCTTGAAAAACTGTGACAGGCCGGGATTGATTCCACTGGCCCAGCATTTATTTGCATGCCTTTGGTTCTAATGTGATGTGACTACATTTCCCTGCCAGGCACCGAGGCCCTCTGAAGTGCGTCTCTTTAAATCACTGAGGCCTCGGGAGTGCAGCTGCAAATGATTTCAGACGCCAGGCTGCTTTTCACATCAGCTGAGGCGCATTGGAGTCCCACTCCCGCTATCTGCTATCTCCTCCCCGTGTCACTGAGCGTCAATAAATCAGAACGCTCTGCCGGCGGACCGGGGAGCGTTCGGGGGGGGAATAACATGCCCTGTAGTCACGCACATTTAAATATACAAGGGTCCGCGTTGTTGCTGATTGGGCCACACATCACAGCCTGGTGCACCCAAGACCGTGGAAGGAAATGGCTGCAGTTCTGGAACACTTGAGTGGGGAAGCCATTTAGCATGTGACCCAGCAATGAAATCTAATTGGCTGCGCAACCCAGACAGAGGAGCAGGTTGTGTGAGAGTGTGTATGAGTGTGTGATTGTGTGTGTGTCTTTTTCTTTCACAGAGCAGTGCGTGTGAAATTTTGGAATCTCGCACTGCTGGCTCATAGTATGTGTGTGTGGTTGTGCGTGCAAAATGCTACTCATCGGTAGCCAGTGTGTGTTTAGGATATAATACGGCCATTTCATTGTTGTGTAGATTTCTTTCTTTATTTTGGGCTGCAACTAACCCTTTATATTATTGATTCATTTGCTGATTATTTTGTCAGTGAATCGGTTGACAGCTACAGGTGAAGCATTCAGATCACTTGTTCTGTGCAGAAGTCAGAGACCCGCAGTTATTTAAACAAGTCATGCAACAAAGAGAAGCTGTAATTATTCACATTTGAGAAGCTGGGACCACAGAATATTAACACAATAAGTGACTTAAACTGTAGGTTTTCTGTTATTTAATTATTAGACTCTTGCACATATTCATGTTTCTTGTTTTGTCGAAGATAATTTTTTCCAAAACTCAAAAATATTCAGTTTAATGTCATTGAAGATGAAGGAATCTAACATTTAACATGAGAACAATTAATTCTCTGCGTTTTTACTGTATTGTGAAATTATTTAATTTATTATTCAGCTATCAAAATATCACGCAATCAAATAATTGAATAACCCCTCCTCCGTAAGCACTGACTACCGCCTGTGTAATTATAGGCTGTAAATAATTACCAGGGCCGGTTGTTGCAGGTTGTTCTCCGTCTCACCATCTCTCTTCCTGTTGGCTCTCCACGAGATGAACGTCAAATCGAGGGGACACATTGTGAAAAGTGTTTTGTGCTCATCACTTTGTCCTTTTGTGTTTCAGATGCACAGTGAGCCGCCTCCCCCTGATGTGTTGTACAGGAGGATTGACTGACACCAGGGTGGTGGTGGGGGGGGGGGGGTGGTGTGAATATTACAGTTGGTGCATGTAAAAGGCGGCGGCTGCCCACCCAGCTGTCTGTCGACATCTCTGAGGGGACAACTGTCAGATTAAGAGCACTAGCTTTGTGTCAATAGATCGCAATCTGCCTCCTGGCCTCAATTATATTGCCTCTCATCCTCCGAGCACCCCCCCCCCCCCACACACACACACACCCCTCACTGCCGCCCCCGGTGTGGAGAGGAGTATTAGCTGTGAGCCTCATCATGTATTCAGAGCTGTAATGGCTTCTCCGTGCCTGCACTGCATTGATTAGCACCGAGGACCGAGGGGAAGCTACATGTTGGCACAGGCTTTATGAACATTGCCATGATGGATGTCGGGCCCGAGTGTCATTAGTGCTGTTGTGCTGTGAATTCAGCACTAGATTGCCACAAAATCCTCTTAGCGTGGCTTGATATCCTGTTAGCGCAGCCGTGGCATGGGACATGTGCACATGTGCAGTGAAGACTAATTTGCTAATGGAAAATAGTGTGTATGTGTGTGGGGGTTATTACGTTTTAGTCCTCTCTTTTTTTTTGGTGCTGTTTTTGTCGTTTTTAGCAGAATCTATCTTTGGTGTAATATTTGCTGGTGTGGTCTCATCCAGTTCACATGAGGACTGGGAACATACACGTTGCCTTTACTCCTCCACTCGTTCACACATGGCCGGTCCCTGTGGGCCCACCTCTGCCAGCCAAGGTTTATTATCTATTTGACAGGAGGGCTGGTGGAAGGCTTCTGAACACCCCATAAATTGTCATGCAGGCTGCAGTGTGATGCCCACCACTTTCATTCCCCCGGCAGCCTGGCACATAACCCTCGGTGCCAGCCCATCACACAGCCATTTGCAGATCCAAGTTGAAACAGTGCAGTGCAGTTAGCGGCGTGGATGATTTACATAGCGGCAGAGCTCATTTTCATAATGTTTCCTTTATTATCGGAGGAAGAAATTAACCCAGGAATATATTTACATACCAGTCGCCAGTGGTAACAGCTTGCTAATTGCCTGTTAGATGATTAATAAGCTCACAGCAGATGCTAATGAATCGAGCACTCTTTGTTTCAAAGGTGCTCATGTGGCAGGGCTTCTGTTTTTTGTTTTTTTTGCAGCTTAATTACAGCCATAATTATGTACTTGTTGCATCTGCTTTGAAGCAAATCAAATCAAATAATGGAAACGATATATATCTGAGTGAGCGGAGGGCTAATTGTGGCAGAGTGTTGTCGCAGAGCACTAAACAAAAGACATATTCCCTGACATCAGTTTAATTGAGGACGCCTTCTCGAGAAGAAGCTCATTAATACAGATTGACACGGTGTTGTTTTCTCTGTACGACACACAGCGAGAACTCGTCTTCACTTCTTAATGAGTAAGTTGTGATTTGTTTAGTTTGCATTCTGAGCTTGTGTTTCACTTTCTGCAACAGACACATCGTGGTGCTTCCCACTGGCTGTGCTTGTCCACAGACGTTTCCTGTAGCGCCACCATGAGGTTGACATTCATGGTTTTGAATGAATTCTCTCAACGGCTGTCGGGTGGATTGTCATGAAATTTGATTCAGACATTTTGTTTTTAACACTTTGGTGATTCCCACATGTTTTCTCTGGCGCCACCATCAGGTCAAACTGTTGGTTTGTCTAAGACTGAACTTTTACGAATAAATATCTGTATAAAGTAATGACAATTTCAACAGCTCCCTCTGTGCTTTGTCTTAAATGCTAATTATCTTTAAATGTTGAGTTCACATCTTTGTTTAGTCTGTTAGCATGGACGCATTTGCTATTGACAGCATGTTCACCATCTTAGTTTTGTCTGATAGCAAGCTAACTTTAGCTAATTGGCATTGAACACCATGTTCAGATCTCAGATTAGTATATTGCAGCCCAACATTTGATAATAAGCATTAAATGTTATGTTCACATCTTTGTTAGTCTGTTAGCATAGTAGCATTTGCTATTTACACCATGTTCACCCTCTTAGTTTTGTCTGATAGCAAGCTAACATTAGCTAATTGGCATTGAACACCATGTTCAAACCTCAGTTTAATATATTGTAGCCCAACCTTTGATAATTAGCATTAAACACCACATTCACTATCTTAATTTTGTCTGTTAGCATAGAAGCATTAGCTAATTAGCATTAAACACCATGTTCAAACCTCAGTTTAATATATTGCAGCCCAACATTTGATAATTAGCTTTAAACACCACATTCACCATCTTAGCTTAGTCAGTTCGCATTTTAATATTTGATCAAATGAAATTGAAAACAGTTTAGCGTGACCTGCATCATTAGCATCCTTATCATGATGATTGTGTTTATTGGGGAATCGGGTCAAATTAAAATAATGTTCCACCCCCCCCAAACCTTCACCTTTGTGATCATCTGTTAGAAAAACTACTAGAGTGACTTTCAACTGCAATTCACTGATTTCACATTCGATCATTTGAAAAGCAGATTGTGGTTAAAAAAAGAAGGAGCATTCTAATTCTGTACTCATTCAGACTTCTTCACATTACAACACATCGTTATTGCTGAATGTGTTAAGTCGCTAATGGATTCCGATCTTTTTCACCAGTATTCTCTGCTCTTTAATGGAATTTGGAAGCATTGTGCCCATTATGCTCCATTCATAAGAGATAATCTCGCTTTAATCATGTCACAAATAATAAGATGCATTTAATTTTACGTGCGCTGTGTGTGTGTCTGTGTGTGTGTGTGTGTACAGAGAAACATTCAAACCTGATACAACCACAGACATGTATCAAATCCTGTCTATTCTTTGCTGCAGTATTATCATACCCATCCTAACAGACAGATAAGCTTTGGTTTATGGAATAAAGGCGAACTCACCGCTTGTGATGCGGAACAGAATAAATCCCTTTTCAAATCCGCTTTTTTGCATCAGATATTATTTCAAATATTCCTTGTGCTGTTTTAGAAACTTGAGCTTGAGAAGCCCCCCCATCTCTGTCACACACACGCACAAACACACACAAACACACACAAACAAACACACATACACATTCAAACCTGCACAATCTCTTTCCTATTTTGCAATGAAACATGCTCATTGCCCATGTTACACATTGAGAAAGAAAAAATATCCCTAATCCCTGTCTCTCTCTCTCTCTCTCTCTCTCTCTCCCTCTCTTCTTTCCTGGGCTTAAGTTTGCTGTTTAATAAATGGCTGTGATTTAATTGCACCACGGCAAACTGCTCTCAGCGCAGCGAGTGATTAGCACGACAACGTCTTCTAAAACCCTGTGCTGCTGTTTACTTAATTGTCCCTATGATGCCGCGGCTATGCTCTATTTATTTTCGCTGCTTAACTAAAACAAAAGGCAAAGGTTCAACTTCAGTTGAGGCTCATGCAATATTGAGCAGAGTGGAAGACTGCACCGCACTCTAGAGATGTTTCTCCCGAACACGCTGCACGAAGCCGAGCCAGTGTAGTACTGTTTGTGCGCGTGCAAGTGTTCAGTTGTGTTCCCTCACTGCGCCAAGCCTGCGAATAACACAACTTTCAGTCTATGAATAATTTCCTGCGTTTATGCTTTCTTTGCCCCCTGAGTTGCTATTTTTTCCCTCCTGGCTCTTTTCCATTTCCAATGCAGATTTTCTCTCCTCCATCTCCCACGTTTGTTTCCCTTTTACCTCGATGATCACTCGTAATCATAACTAAAACATTGGAACGCTTTTTTATGTTTCTAAAATTTGTTTTGCTGTTTACCATAAAAACAGTCTTGTGCTGGTCGCATAATATTATAAAAATAAAAACACAGAAACTTTTGCAAGTGTTAGTGAAAGAAAAATAATAGTTTAAGAGACATTTGACCCCCAAAGCAGCTGTTTAGTGAAAAGATGTAAATCCACGCAGTTCCTGTGTAAATCAAAAAATGTCAGACCTGCTAGACAACGTCCAATCCGACTGGAGTTATGTCGACCAGATGTAACTGCAGATGTATGGATTTTTGACAAGGGGCCAGACAGCAGTGTCACTGGAGTCACTCATGTCACTTAAACAGTTGAACCCTTTCCAGTTAAAGAAAAGCACATGTTGTACCACTACCTCTGAACTTTGCAACAAATAAAATGGGTAATAAAATGATAAGACAGGTTGTAAAACAAGAAGCCTGATGAGCAGCCATGTTGAAATGGAGGTAAAACCAAAAGTGTGAGTCAAACAATGGTTTTAATGATGTGTCATTGCACGGGAAAAGAGTGTGCACATTAATGAGAAGTACAGTAGGTCAAAGTTGAACCGGCTGTAAGCTGTTACAGACAGTTCAGGTTGTAATTCTCAGTTTCATTCGGCATGGAGAGCAGCTTTGAAGACGGAGAAGATTTCTCAACCAGATAGAAGGAACTATCCGTGACTTTGATTTACAAACTTCCATGTTCGTCCCTTTTAATGTGTTTTAACTTAAAAAGAAACCTCTCCTCTCCGTACTTTCTATATTGCTTGGAAAGGCAAAATTTTGCTCTCACCACAATCATATCATCTCAATGTTTGGATTTTATGTCAGTGTTGTTTCAAAGACTTCGGGGGGGCCCCACGCAGAAGTGCCCACCATCAAACAGCCCCCAAGAAACACACAACACATGATAGATCATCTCATCCTCAACCAAACCTATGAAATTACAAAGCTTTTGGCAGAAAGTTGGCGGCGTCATCCAACCATGTTTTCGTTGCATCTCCTTTACATGACCGATCATAGAATTCTAGGGGGTTCTCGCTGAATTGTCGATGCTGTGGTTCAGCCGTTCTCGGAGGGCCCCTCTCTACTGCCTGCTTTGCCTGCCGTGTTGCAAAGCCTGCTCTGAAAGGATGTTTGGATTAACTGGATCATATTTGTGTCGTCAGATCGAAGCCCCTTAGATTGTCAAGGAAGAATCACCGACTGTAAGTGAAGATGTTTATCAGCAGTCATGAGCCCTCTGCGGGTGACACATGTTTCATATGAGATTTGTCAGGAAATTGGTAATTGCTCCACGATGTCGGTAATTTTAGAAGTTGCTCTGAATGGCTTTATTGTTACCAGAGGTTCCCCCGAGTTGAGCCTCCATCCACATGTCTGACAGCGGCTTCACAATCTGACACACACCTCCAACGTTTGATTCTCAAACATCAGCATGCAGATGTTGGACCACCTGAAACTATGAGTTGCCTCATCATGTGTCTGCAGGAAATCTGCTCAGAAGAAAACTAATGATAACACCATGACACTGCTATGATCACTGTGAAGGGGTCAAACTACTAGAATGGTGCTCTTTGATTTAGTTACAATAAATAACCAACCATGGAACCTTAATACAATAGTAATAATTGAAGGTTTTATGCTGAAGTGGATTCACATGCACTGAACCTTGGAGGGGCTGAAAAGGTCTGTGTGAGAGAATACAGAAACCAATTAAAAGCAAGCAAGCAGGCTTGTTGATGACGTTTCCAAAAAAGAACAAACATAACATTTCAGCATGAGGTCAGACGTGAAGATGCCAAAATGGACAGACAACACGATTAGAGAGCTTATCATGATGAGGACCAATCTCCAAAAACCTGATTACTGCAGCTGAATATTACTTCGTGTTCTTCTTTCCAAGGTTCTACCACTCGCCTGAATGTATCAGACATTTTCCTTTTGTTGTGAACCTGTCTGACCCTGACAATCTGCGTTCTTCATATACGAGAAGCAACCTCCTGAAACTTGGGTAAGGACATTTTCCGTTCGCACGTTCATGCCTGAAATTGGCAAAAAACGAATTGGTTAAAATCCAGGCCCACTCACCTCAGACAGAAACCGGCATCCAAAGTCATTGTAATGATTTAGTGAAAACAAAGGCAAAAACAATCCAACCTCTGACAAAAGAAAAATATGAATACAAAACAATCCTCTATATCAGTTTTAATGTTCCATGATTTGAGTGATCTACTCTTTAAAGATTATACTGTCATCTGGTTTACTTTCAGACGCCTATTTCCCTCTTCAGGCCAGTCAAGCTGTTCTTTTCCGCCATAAGAGTTTTAGGAGAGGACAGGCTGCGCATTCATTATATTAATCCTTAGTCTCCGTCACCAGGGGAGCATGAACTTGCCTTTCATTGATCTTGTAAAACTATCTGAGTTTAAATCTTTTCCTCTTTCCCCAAAGTGCAGTAAAGTGAACGTCAGAGGGAGTTTGTTCAAGAGCCGCCTGGAAAATAAAATAATGAAAAGAGAGACACGGTGAGATACTGAGGTCATGCTCATCCATCTATACATTCATGATATCCGGGCCATGATACACACTGCAGTGCATCCCCTGCAAAGGCTGGCAAGGGATCTTGTGGAACCTCATCTCAGCTCATTAATTTCCAAAAGTTGGCCAGAGTCTGCAAAATTCTTGCTCATAAAATATTAATATCAACAAATCTTCAAGGGATGTGTAAGAGAATATCAGAGAGGGACCAATTAGGCAGCTGCGCCTGAAGAGTTCCACACTTTATTCCTTTCAGTGGAAATCCACACTTTACATTTAGGTTTACATTTTCCTCTATGTTCAACACTGAGGAAATTGCGGTTTGTAGATCAACACGTTTTACTGGAGACGGGCCCTTTATTTGAAATGTAAACTCCTTATTAAATTTAATGTCACTATGTGCTTATTAACGCGCTCGTATGCACACATACAGAGTCTCGCTGAGCTGTTCCATGAGACGAGCGTCCTCGCCTGTGTGAGCCCATGCTGTAAGTATTTGTCTGTGTGTGGGCTTTTTTTAACTTGTGCATTATTCATTTATTAATTCAACAAACTACTTATTCATCTTTGATCCTCTCTCCATTAAAAGAGAAGTGGTTATTTGAAAAGAAAAAAAGCAAAGCAGATCTAAAGGTAATTTAGGAAATGTGTGATTCAGTTCTTTAAAGGGTGTTTCAAAGGATGTGGTGCTTGATTATACTAAGTGTTGTTATCTTGTATTCAACACTAGGACTAGATTTAGAAAGCGATATGTTTAGTCCCACTTGATTATTCCATTATCTTTAGTGCTTATCCTTTGAGGGTCAAGTGGCTGGAGGGTACCTCAGATGACATGGGGGGGGAAGGTGGGTTACTCCCTGGACAGGTCACCAGTGTATCACAGTATTTCATGGTCACATTTAGACCTCCTGACAAGTTAAAACTTTCTAACCAAACTGCACGTGTTTGGACTGTGGGAGGAAGCTGGAGTACCTGGAGAAAACCCACACAGACACGGGGAGAACGTGTTAACTCCAAATAGAAAGGAAGAGCCAAAAGAGTTGTTGTACAGACTTTGCAAATTCAACTTCAGCTGCTATAGGAATGGGCTCTCTAATGTGTGTTGTCTCTTTCATGACAACATGCAATTAAATTCCTTAAAATACATCTGTAAATCTGACCAAAATTGTCCTGTAGAAATGACAAACTCCTGTTCCTTCTTCGAACTGTAAATGAACCGGGTTTCTTCTGGACTCAGCCTCGGAGACGGGGTGAGGGGCACCAATATCCGGGAGGAGCTTTGAGAAGAGCTGCTGTTCTAATAAGTCGGTTGAGGTCGTTCAGACATCTGATTAGGATACTGGATGCCTTCCATTGGAGGTCTACTGGGTATGTCCAACTGGTGGGAGGCCCTATGGGTATAGATCCAGGACACACTGCAGAGATCATATATCTCATCTGGCCTGGGGACGCCTCAGGATCCCCCAGAAGAGAACCGTTGCGGGGGAGAGGAACACCTGGGCTCTGCTTGACCTGCTGCCACCGCAACCAGACCCTGGATAGGCAGCAAAAAAATGAATAGACAGACGGATGCATGGATGAAAAGGAAAAAACCACCACTTCCTCTTTTCTGAACCATGCATGACTTAGTCTAGATCTAAACCCCATGTTCCACACCTCATTTTGTGGCTCATGCTGATGTTTGCTTCACATATATTTGCCTCCTAATCACAAACATCTGCCATCGGAGTTTGCTTAGTGCTACTAAACGGCCAAAGCTGTAAAACAAGCATAAGTGGCTGACAGCACTATTTTGTCAGCGCAGTGAAAACGTGCTCGGCTTGAAAGACTTAACATTGTCAGCTGTGCATTTTGGCCCCGTCCTCAGTCAAAGCTCTGACACAGTGATTCTTCTGCCTCAAACTTAATTGCCTGCGGGAAGGAGCCAAGCACAGGGTTCGTTCTCCATTGGCACCGTGTCCTAATTATAGATATTGCTTTGGCAACCTGGCTAATTCACTCAGGGTTTCCTTTCTCTTATCCGCTTGTTCCATAGGAAGCTAATGGGAATGCTGTGTGTGTGTGTGTGTGTGTGTGAGTGCTGTCATGTGGTTTGCAGCAGAAAGTTTAATGCTGTGGTTCCTGTCACTTTCTCATGAAGTAGGAAGTAGACGAAACTTTTCTTGAACTTATGATTTGTTATTGACCTAAAAAATAAAGATAAGAGAGTCATAGATATTACTTTAATTTCAGGTTCACGTTTTTATGCAGCGTTTCAGGTTTGTTGAAGTTGTAAACAATTGTTTGTTTTTTAAACAATTAGCTTTTGAAACCTTGATTTCCTTATCACTGTTGTAAAGGCCATCTTGTCTTTCGCTATAATTTATGAAATCACTCTTACTCTCTCCTTTAGAGCCCAAATTCGTTTGAACTGACCACAACGTTTGGGTTCAGCAGGAATGTCGTCCTTTAGATACAGTCCATGTTATAAGAATCTTCGCATGCTGATGTTAGCATTTAGCTTTAAACACCTCCATACTTCATCAGAGCCTCAAAGAGCTGCTGGCATGGATTTTTAGTCTTTCTACACCAAGAACTGTTTGTAGATTAAATTTGAAGTTGAGCTCTGTGGGGGAAAGTCAACGGTTTGTCTTTCAGTTGTACTAAAAAAGAGCTTTTGAGGAAACACGAGGATTTGGGAAATTGTTAGAACAAAATCTGGAAAGAAATTATTTTTGTAGGTTGTCTGCCAGGATTATGAAATGCTTCACTGCCCTGAAGTTTTTTCACTTCTGTTTTTCTTGGAGCTCCTCACAGCGAACATGTAGGTTTACCGTGAAGTATCCGCTGACATCACTAAGGTTAGACTGACAAGTGGAAAACAAATCCTCTCCATAGACTCTCATCTTGACCCTGGCCTGACATCCACACGTCTAACAGACAAGAAGGTGTGTGTGTGTGTGTGTGTGTAGAAGTGATTTGTCGAGCAGTTCAAGTGAGCAGCGTCAGTCAGACGGAGCTGAACCAGTGCTTCCAGTCTCTTCTCGCCACTGGCAGCCACGATGGAGACACTTGATGAGATCCCTCCGGCTGCTGCATTTCACTTGGAACATTTTGGTCTAAACAAACATTCGTCATCCTTCTCTCTTTCTCCATGTTCCCTGTTCGGGATGTTGTTACATCCTGGTCAGTTGTATTAGTATTCACTTTCAACATCTCTGTAATTGATTATTCGAATTTGTAAAGTCCACAACTCCCTTCAGTGAGGAGTGAGTCAATGAGGAGGTAACATTAGATTGATGCCAACTCCTGGCTCTCCTGCAAATGTCTGTTAATAGATGCAGTTGGCATTTCTCCAGACCCCTGTGCCCTTGGCTGATGGCAAGCCCAGGGAGGTGGGCAGGTAATAGCTTTCCAGCACCTGCTTATTCATCCAAAAATCCTTAACTTAAAGGACGAAGGAGATTAAGTTGCGCTCAGGTGTCCCACTTCACCGGAGCCTGCTGACCTCTGCTGATTGACTCGTCAGCACGGAGCCAACTTGCTGCTTTCCGAGTCGGAGTGCCCCGCACAGCAGAACAGAGTGGCTCACCTTTTGACAAATGAAGACAAATGTCTTTTGGAAGGAGGCCTCTCTTTTTTTGGGGAAAATGTGTTTTTTCCCTTCCCTTCGTGTTAATCACTCTCAGCAACAAGGATTTCACTTTCTCTATGTTGAGTGCTAAGTGGGAGCAAATGTTCTGCGAGAACAGCTTTTTGGAAAGGGAAAAGGGATCGAATACTTCACATGTGGGGGATTCTGTTAAATGTGCGAAAGTCGCATTTTGGTTCTTCAGGGATTCTGGTTGTTGGCTTGCATGAAGCGTATTGCTACAGCTCATTTGCACCGACTGTGTGTCCAGCAGGATGCCTGTGTTTCACTGGGGTAAACAATGGCACAGCAAAGGTACCAAGCTGCATCTTAAATTCTTTAAAAAAGAATTCTACTGGTTTTTGGAAACCACGCAGCAATTTTTCTTTATTTGTATTCATTTTCCGTATTTTGTTTTCCAATATTTTTGCTCCTTCGATTGAAATACTTTACATATTCCTATTTAAAAAACACAACAAGAAACATAAAATTGCTGCTGCCGGCACACAAACGCACACAAACACACACAAACACACACATCTGTCTGAGTGTGATAATATCGCCTTGTCCTTGGGAGCCCCTGACTACACTGAACAATGTTAGACCTGTGCTCTCTCTAGCATCCTCTGCAGTCCCTTGACAGCAGCTGATTCATACAAGCCGCCTGCGAGGCAGTGAAAGAAAGAGACATCCTCATTGCAAAGTCTGGGCACAAGCAAACAAGGAAATAGCTTGGCTGTGGTCGAACCTGAAAATAATGGAAAAAGCGCACTTTCAATTTAGCCATTCCAGAGCTCTTTTTTTTTCTTCCCCTTTTTGCAAGGGGGGTGTTGTGGAGGGAGAGGTATATATCGTCCAAGGCGAAGCAACGCAGATAGCTTGGAAGTCGCCTGACAAAATACCATTGAAAAATGGAAGCAAGCTATAAATAAACAAGCAGCAATATCCTGTGTTATGAATATATAATTTCTATCTTTAATAACTATTGAGGCCTGAGGGATAGTCTACAAACGGCTCAGCGAGCACTGATATTGTGATTGGGAATAGACCTGCTATTGAATTATTGAGGCACCTGCAGACGGATACCTCTCAACTCAGATGATCCGCTCTGCCGTCCACTGACACCTGTTCTGGACCCTGGGGTTAGAATTAAAGCCCACAATGTTTTTTTCTTCTCCCTGGGAAATTAATAGCAAGAAGTTTGAACGACCACATATTCAATAAAGAACTGACACTGAGTTAATTTCGAGAAGCGGACCTGGGAGTGAAAACATAACATTTTGTATCATCAGTTATTCATTTTAGACAATTTTCCAGTGAAAATCCCCATTAAGACCACACCTGTGTAGTTGGTCCTCTGCATGCTGCCATAAACAGCTCAGACCTGCCAAAGCCTTCTCTTCATAAGACCTGTGATGACACATTCTCTGGCACCGAGACGTTTGCAGCAGATTATTTACGTTGTGACCTTGAGCTGCAGCAGATCAGATCTTTTCTAACACATCCTCAGACAGCCTGTTCCTGTTTCATGGTTCGTTCCTCCACTGGCTAACAGTGTCGGGAGGGACTCCTCCCACGCTGCCTGGGAACGCCACACAAGCCTCACAGTTTCAGAGATGGTCCGACTTACTCGTCTGACCCGAACAATATATCAATTCACACCTACCCCCCCCCCCCCCCCCCCCATCCAACACGTAGACTACCAACTGTTCACTGTTACCATCTACCCTATCCCAGCCCATGACATGTGTCGTTGGTATGCTCGCTTCATCTGAGTGACCTTAATGTTTAATCCCATCTGCGTTTATTTCTTTGTGTTTTGGACTGTTGATTAGACAAATTTGATAATTTGAGGAAGTCCCCCTAAACCCCCAGGAAATTTAGATCATTTTTTACTCTTCCATGACATTTCATTGGCTCAACGGTCTAACAAAGAATAATAGACAACTTAATAGTTAATGAAATTAATACATTCCCATCTCCCCCACTCCCCCCTCGTTTCCAGGCATAGCTGGCTGGTCATAAAACTCCTGAGACTTCAAAAGGTTATTTAAAGCAGATGTAATGTCTGGTTAACCTAAAGCATTTATTCCATGACATCAAACAAATCATCTGTACTGATCATACAAGCTCTCACATATTAGAACATGTGGTAATTGGATGCTGGGCCAGTTTGTATCTGAATGACTTTAAGATGTTGGACTCATGAAGTAATTCATTCTGTCAGTGTCTACAAAATAAAAAACACGTAGCAGCTAAATCCAAATTTCTGTATGTAAACTCACACGTTCAGACTTGCACCGTTTTCAAAGGGGTCCTGGAATCAAGACCTTTGTACCTTGTAGACATATTGTTGACGTGTCGACTCGACTTTGAGGAAGCTACTAGCTAACTGTAGGCTAACATATATAATTAAGATTAGGTCACATTCAGTGACCAGGGAATTCTGCTTCGCGTGTGGATTACACTGTATGTTGGATTGTTTCACTGGATGACCAAATTGGGGATCCCGGATTGTTTACTGTGGTGAGTCTGTGCGGTTTCCATTGCTTGGAATCACAGCGTCTCGCCACGCTTCCACCTGTCAATATTATTTTTAACTTAGTTGGGACAATCTTTAGGCAGGCTTTTTCATTTGAAAATATTATTCATGGATTTTCTGTTAGCCCTGGGACTATTGAACGATTGTGTCCTGTTTATTTGAGTTGTATTGTATATATATATTGCCGCCCGGCTTTTGTGTTAAAGTGCCGACCGGGTCTGTTTTGATTTAATTAGTTTGAGCCTTAATATTCGTTGTTTACACATCAAACTCAGTTTTTTCGTAGATATGTCTTTAATTACTCTGAGGCAAAAGTAGATCTTTTTGCAAACGTTGATGTCTTTCAAACATTGTGTTTTTCCAGTGAACAGCTATTGATGCAACAAGTGTCAGATCCGCCTGACCTTTAATTTAAGCGTGTGTAGTTTCCCTTAAAGTATTTTAAATAATATGAATTGTTACCACAGTGCAGTGACCTTTTTCGAGCTTGCCTTGTGTTTTCCACTTCCTGCCATTCTGTTAAGTCATGTCTTCTCTAGATGTGATTAGCAAATTAATAAGTTATTCTTTTTATTCTAAACGTGGGGCCTATAATAATGATAAATCTTTGAATAAGCCTGCAAGAGGTCATAATTAAATCGTATTTATAGACTTTAAAATGTCGAGGGAATCATTTATATTGATGGCAACAGTTAAACTTTATGACAATTTCAATTTGACAATATCAAAATGGAAGCACTTCTAATAGAAACAGCACACTTGTTTCAGCGTCTCCAGAGCCAGACACCATGACATTATCCTATTATACAGCCCAGTGGCAGGCTAGTGGAAAAAAAACATTAAATCTAACTGCATATTCAGATCATTTCCATTTTTTAACGCCGTTCCTTCTTTACTCGGTTGCACCAGTCAGTTCCAGTTTAGCAACCGTGCTCCGAGTCTTCCTCCCTGACGATTGTAATCAGGATGAACTTTTCCTTCATTTGACGTAGCCGCGTTCCATCGCCTGGGCGTTGAAATTCATTAGCAGCCCAACATTAACAAGTCGTATCTGTGATAGTGCCGAAGTCATAATGCATGTTTTATGGTGATATTTAATGGTCGACTAACAAAGCAATAACAGTGCCTGATTAGATGCAGTGGCCATAGAAGCCCACTATGCAGAAGCCCATTGATTCTCTCGGTGCTCTATTGATCCAGTATGTTTCCCCTCAACCGCAGCCTGCTAATCGCCAGGCTCTCAGGGAGATGGGTTCAGGCACTACGGTAAATCTCTGGGTGCTGCAGGATATGAGTGGTACTTAGGGTTGTGATGGGAGATCATTACCTACCTCTGAAGGTTTTATTGGTTAATCCTAAATCTTTACTTTCTATGTTAAGCATTGTATGTGGCTGTGTGTACATGTAAGGACTAGGAGCAGAAAAAACTTGTATTCATTGTCAATTAGAAGTTGTTCAGAGAAGAAGTTATTTGGCGCATAATAAAAAGTCCTTATAACGCCTCTTGACTTGCTTCTGTGTTTGTAGCTTGTGCATCTGTTATTGATCATTTCTTTTAAAGGTCTTTCTGAAATTGTGAAACACATTAGTTTGATTTACTTTTCTTATTCTAAACATTGAAAGCATTGAAGTGGAAACTTTCATGACCTCAGTTTACACCTTGTTGGTGCAGAATGGAAACAGCTGTAGTAGCGTTGAATGAAAAGTCAAACTACTTCTTCATTTATGTTATAAAAAGAAGATTTCATGTGAAAATAATTGCCATATTCAGGTTCTCTGTAAAGAACTGGGAAGTACCTGTCACTGGTTTCATAGTAAACTATAGTAACATGTCAGAATATTAAGATCACACTTTAAAAATGTAAAAACACACTTTGAAAAAGCATCATACAAAGTTAGCAACACTCTCCCAGACACAGTTCGCTCCAGTGGTTTGTTTTACATAAATGAAAATATGGTGGAAGGCAGTGGCAGCGCTACAGAGATGTTTCAGCCCTCGAGTCTAAAGTGTGGTCATATTTTGGTTTCATACAAGTGCTGAGGGAAACCCGTTCCAAGATGTCCGCCCTGTCTCCAGAACATGCAGACAGAAAAAGCTTTGTGAAAGGGGCAACAATGCAAAACATGTTAACTTTTAACTCAATGCATGATGTATGGACTTCGGATTTGTAGAGAATGTCATGTTTTGTCTGTCTGACTTTGTCAAAGCACTAAATTGTCCTGCTGCTTTATGCGTTGTGTGTCAGACTCCATTTTACACAGTCACACATTAGTTTAGTCATTCAACCGCCCAAATATTCCAGCAGGACAAACAATATCGACTCCTCTGTAAAGGAGGATGGTGCTGGTGGCTACTCCGACTGTGTGTAAAAGTTCACTTTTAAACAGGGGTGCAATAAATTGGACTTTGTATGGGCTATTTTCACATCTGAAAGGTAATTTTTGTTGTAAGTTAATATGATGCATATCTATATTTTATTTTATTGTATAAACGTACATCCCTAGATTGGAGAAACAAGGTAAATCTCTCATGTAATGATGAGTCACACACAAAAAACTATTAATGTTGATTCTACTATTAAAGCTAATCTTCAGGTTGCCACATTTAAGAGAATTTCACCTTCAAATGTTTATATCCTCAGCAAACACAATATGAACATTGTCTAAATTTCACTGGGAAATACGTCCATTTACAGGACCACACTTCACCAGAGGGCCATTAACACAGTGCTGGATTCCAGGCATTGCTTCAGTTCACAATGGGTCATTTCTTGTAATGAATTGACAAATTATCAGGAGTGTTTTCTTGTCCAATAGGAAACGGTAATGATGATGACAAAAGAGCAGCAGCAGCATGAAACAAGTTGTATCTTGCCCTGCAGCCAGTACAGTATTTTTCCCTCTCATACACACTTCCCAAGCTGATAATCAGGCATTTACTCCATAAACAATGCTGGAACTGACTTGGGATTTGCCTAACAATGTCTCATTACTAGTGTATGAGCTTCTTTTTTTTTCCTTGAGATAATGCAATTCGTCAAGGAGAGCAGAGGGAGGGAGGGAGGGAGGGAGAGTGTGAGAGAGCGGGGGGCGGGGGTGGAGCGAGGGGAGGAGGACAAAAAACACTTATTAATTTGCACGAAATGGAATTAGCAGCGGGGAGTTAGAAGCAACAGAGTTTCTAATTTTACCCTTGCCCCCGTGCGCCGATGGTAAATGGAGAATTGTCACACTCGACTTGGCTGGTTCCCCAGCTTGATGAGCTGTCTCTCTTGCTGGAGCTTTGCTCTATCTCGAGCATTAGCCACAGTGCCAGCACTCACATCACTGGGAGTGGGCGGGGGTGCCATCAGATGCCACATTTCACTGGTGACACTGAATAGAAAAGGAGAATTTAAGAGGCAAGGGACACGACTTGTGATCTTTTATGTTGAGATGGTGATGAATCAGTGAGGTGATAGAAGGCTAGATGCATATATGGATAGAAAGAAGAAAGGATGGGTGATATCAACGATATAATGTCTGATGGAGCTGGAGAAGTCTCCTAAGATATACTGTCACTGCATGAAATAGCTTGAGATCATTCATGCATTCAATCATATCATAGAAACAAAACCTAAGTGACATCCAGCTGTGTTGGCTAAATCATCAGCTGCTGACATTTTCACGGGGGGGGGGGGGGGGGGTATGACAATGCAAATGTCTGTCAGTTGCTCCAGACGTTTTCAAAAACATTTCCTGCCAACCCCCCGGTAATGTGTTCGAGTGAGCCTAGAAAAATTCATAGCAAATTTTCCGTTTAGGGCTTTCTTTAGGTTCTATATTTACTAAAAGAGGATTTAAGTCTTACAGGATTCTCTAGACTCAACAATGAAAAGTGGCTTAATTTATATTGTGTTATTTATTAATATCCAATTTTATGAGGAAAAAAATTACCGTAATAGCTTATTTTCCATATGCTCCCAGCTCCAGGGATGGATAGACAAGACAGATAGTCTAAGATACATGGTCAATTCCAATAATGCAATCTGCTGGTGCCCACAGAGCAGCAAGCATGATAAATAGCGTGCTGTTAAACTGGAGCACTAATCAATAAGGCACGCACACGCACACGCACACACCTACAGTCCCCCTAGCGAGAGCATCCAGGAGAAAATAGCCTGTGACCCCCCCGCCCACCTTGCAGCCCTTCCTTGTGGGACGACTTTTCACAGAGTTCAAAGGGCACCGTTGGTGATGGAGCCGATAAACACCAGGGGAGCATTTATGCTGGTACAGCCTGTTCAGCTTCTTCCTCACACCACATAACAAGAGCTGACTTATCCCGGCTCGGCGTAGATACTGCGCTGCCTCCTCTTTGCCCCCCCGGCTCCTTCCCTGCATCGATCAATATATCCGTGAGGATGTGATCAGCTGTTAGATGCAGTTTTGGAGCTGGCACTGCTTTCTGAATTTCTCCTCCCATCAAATCTGCGTGTATAATCTGCGTTTTATTGATCGTGGCGTGCTCTCCGACATTTGGCTCTTTGTTACTGGGCTCCCTCGCATTTGCACGTCTTACCAAGAAAGAAAAGAGAGAAAAGGAGGAGGAGGAGGAGGAGGAATAACAATGTCATACAGTGCTTTAATTGGAAGGATCAAAAGCACGAGGAGGGGGCAGGAGTGTTTGTCTTTTAGAAGATTTTCCTCATTTTCCATGGAGATGGTTTGTTTATGCATTTGCCAAAGTTCCTCGAAGCTCGGGTCAGGTCAGTCTGGTTGCAAGGCCAAAGACATCCCTCACTGATTAAAAGGAAGCAACTGAGTCACATACACACACGTATACATGTACACACACACACGTACACACACACACAGAGCCCCTGCAGCTCTAGCCTGGCGATAAGGATCCCGATGTGTCTGACAGCGAGGCTGACTGCAGAGTGTGAGGGAATTAGAGGGATTAGGGGGTTATAGAGTAGCGTGATAGCCTCTGGGATGATGGAGGGATTAGCCCGATTATCTCACTCTCTCTCTCCCAGTCAGGCGGGCCGAGTTTGAAGCTGAAAGCTGCCAGATGTGGCACCCACAGATTGAGAGAGGAGGAAACAACCTAAGGGAAGGAGGGAGGCAGGAAGACAAATTGGGGGAGCATGAGAGGTAAAATAAGGGGAAAGAGAGAGGAAAACGGTTGGTGAGTGAGGAAAGGTTATAAAGATAGCCGGTTAAAAGAGACGATGAGGACGAGAAATTGGAGGAAATTACATGGGGGAGTGACAGGCGAGGTAATGATAGTGGAGAAAACGAGGGACGGGGATGAGATAGGAGGCAGAGCTCCCTGTTGGCTTGGCTTCACTCTCATTCCCTCCAGTGCACATTGACTCCCTGCTTGGCTTGATATGGGATTTCATCAAGGTGCTGCTTAGACCAGCTTTACATTTTAATTTGCGGATTTCGCTGGCAGTTCTATTCCCCACCGGGGGCTGTATACAGCATGTCGCCGGCTGCTTGTGCATTTCTAATCACCGGGGCTGTGATCCTGGGCCACACTTTGTACTACTTTCAACTTATTGTCGACTGTTTTGCACATAGTACTCGTTCGGTGACGTTTATGTGCAAAGCATCTTAATCCCCTATGAATGCATGTTTTATACCATCAGGATGTGACCGCTGCACCAATAGTGTAAAATAGCCAGAAAGAATCATGGGACACAGATTTTATGTTCACATTCATCCAATAATAACAAATTAGATTTTCTCAGCTCAAAGACAAAAAGTCGTTTTTACTGAGCCTTGATTCAAAGCGTGTAGATCTATTTACACGCGAATCAGATCTTCTTAATGTCTGCCCACTGGGATCCAAGTTTCTGTGAAAACAAGCACAACTGTTTTTATGTTCAGAGAGAGTTGTGATATGTGCCTTGTAGCAGTGAGTGTCTGTCTTGTGCTCTGCTCCGCGGTGTAATCCTCTGAGTTGGTCAATTCGGAGAGGGTTGAGTGTAAAAGCATCGCATTGTTAAAGATACGTGGTTTTCCAGTCACAAGAGCCGAGCTGAACTGAGCGTAACTAATGACCGACGGCCAGTTTTGTACCAATCAGAAGAATAGCGATTAAGTTAATGTGAAACCACATGTACAAATACACTGTTGTCCATTGTAATCTGCAAACATACACTTCATCCAGCACAAAAGTTGTCCTATCCTAATCTTGCCGTACTTCCCTACTAAAACAATGTTTTTATATTTTTGGCATTTTCCCCTGCAGGAATGTAGACAAACTGTAACGTGTTGCAATGTCACAGGTTCTGAAGTTCTTTGTCTGCTTGCGTACAAGTTCCTGGAACTAAAGTTATTCACTGGTGACGAGGTGATACTAAAGGATAATTCAAGGTCCTTTCATGGCGGCTTTGATTCCGACTCACATGAAGATGTGACATCACAAAAAAACATAACAACAGCAGGCGGAGGAGGTTTTCCAGATCATGAACTGATCAAATTTTACAACATCTTTCAAGGGCCATTCAAAGTTATTGAATATATATATTGCACTAACCTCACTAATGTGATTGCTTGAAGTACTTCATTTTGGCGAGATGTCTGAGGTCAGATGGTAGTGATGAGGATTCTACTCGCTTTTGGTTTTAGTGAAAAGCAACTTGTTAAAAATTCAAATTGAATAGTGCCATAAAGCGAAGACAGTAGTTCCTCCCTCATGTCGAGCTTGGCTGTAATCCACTGAACAGTGGTCGGTGTTGGTTGTTTCATTACAGACCAGTATGAATAACTGAACTTTCTTAATGTGCATATTGTTTTATTCAGTCTCTCGTTCCATGTCCATGATCCACTTGATCGAGACCAACTGTCACTTTGGAACAATTTTCCTTTTTCTGTGTGTAGCAGCTTCATTGCAGCAACAAGGCTTCAAAAATTCTTCCTCTGCTTCTTAGCCGTTAACTCCCCACAAAACTTACCAGTGCAACATTGTCACTATTAGAATGCAATAGCATGAAAGAGACAAAGAGCAACAACTTTAATAGCTTTTGTCGTTCCAACACTATTCCAGCTGTGAGGCCTTTTTTATCACTGCAACTGCGTCACTGCAAACTGGGCTCACTGGTTTGTCTGTGACATCAACACAAGAATAATTGTTTGTCCATTTCCCTGGTGAAGCATGACATTCTGTGTTTTCTTTCTCTTCACAGTTGCCATGAAGCTTGTCAGTGTAATAGTAGTAACATGTGTTTTTTCTTCACCCTGACCTGACAGGCATAAAGCCAAGAAGGGACACCCCCCTCCCCCGAAGAAGATGTCACTCTTCTGTACTTTCCTCTTATCAAAGAATAACGATCCCGTACTTTTCTGTATTCATGTCCCCACAACCCACCCACGGTCTCTTCAGTAGTTGGTCCTGCTGTAGCTCTATTCAATTGAAAAAATGTTGTAAACAAAGTTGAAATACAAGGAATAACCCTCGTAAAGTTCTTCAAAGTTCAAGTCATGGGACGCCTCAGGAAAAGAGGTTGGCTGTTGAATTCTCACAGGCTAAAAAGTGTCCTGATTAGAATGAGCTCATCAGCACAAATAAGTTTGTACAGTATTCTGCCTGACTGATGTCACGTGATATTGTGTTCCTTTAGGTGAACAAACTGAGCAACAACAGTACTTTAAACAGTGGCATATGACTGAGGGGTGACTCTGCCTGCTATACTGAGTGATTTGTTCAATGCTTTACACTGTTACACAACAAGTTGTGAGTTGTTTACTAAGCAAACTGTCCTTGACAGTGTTCACCATCCTTCCTTCTGACCTACCTGCCTGCCTACCTACCTATCCTCCTTTTAATGTACCTACCTACCTACCTACCTACCTACCTACCTACCTACCTACCTACCTACCTACCTACCTACCTACCTACCTACCTACCTAGCACCATTCTACCTTCCTACCTACCTACCTTCCACCATTCTTCCTTCCTTCCTACCTACCTACCTACCTACCTACCTACCTACCTACCTACCTACCTACCTACCTACCACCATTCTACCTACCGGCCTACTTACCTGCCTAGCTACCACAATCCTACCTTCTGACCTGTCTGCCTGCCTTCCTACCGAGCTACAAATCACTATCCTACCTTCTGACCTACGTACCTGCCTGCCTACATATCAAATAGGTAGAAGTCAGAGATGTTGGTTGCGATTCAGATATATTAGCTCAAATGGAATATACAATGCAGACAATATACAATTCAATATAAATGGATGTGCTTACCAGGTAAAGTAAACCAAAATTGCTATTGTTCAATATCACATCTGGAATTAGCCTAAAGCGGCTTAGAGTCCTATTCAAGTTTATTTGTATGTATTAGACAAACTAAAGAATTGGGAATTGTCCGGAAAACACAACACATCTGAGCCGTTTATCTACACATGTTGTGTGGACAAAATAACAAATGGACCGATTTTCACCAAACTATTATCATCAACAGATAAATTACTTTTAGAGCTGAAGGTTGATACTATGTAAATCCAAAATTAATATTTTGAATAATGTGTTTTTCTGCTTCTTACACACAAGTTTAAAATCTTTTCAAACCTGCATCCGTTACGTGCAACTTCAATGGAATGCACAGCAGGACGCCAGTGTGACTATTTTTTGGTGTTTTTTTGTTCTCAACACATCTGTTATCTCACCGCCCCAGCAGTGGCTTACATGTCCTCAATGTGCTGACAGGGAAACAGAACCGTTATATCTTACACAAAATCCCACAAACCCAAAAGCCACAAGTAGCAGCTTTTCTAAACCCAGTGCTCTCCTCCTCCTCCTCCTCCTCCTCCTCCTCCTCCTCCTCCTCCTCCTGCTGCTGCACTAAAACCATTTACGCTTCAAACACAGACCTACCGGAATCATTTCAAGGCGGAGTCTGCACTTTTCAACAGCTTAAAAACAGCTTTTTTAAGCAAATGCTAAATTAAATGTATTTTGTATCTTTCTTTAAGTTTCTCATTGTGCTACAGGGTTGGTTTCAGTCCGGATGTCTGACGTACAAACTGTAACACCACATGCAGTTGTGGGTTACTGTATTCTCCGATGTCTCACATCTACACCGGATGTGCCGACAGAGCTGCTTGAAGGTTGTTTTGTGGTGAATTGGATAGATTGTTTCCGTGCAGTCTGTTTGTGCATGCTAATGTATGACTGTGTGTGTGTGCGTGAGTTTGTGTGTGTGTCTGTGTGAGAGAGAGAGAGTCTGTGTGCTGTAAACAAGATTTGCTTCTGCCCTCAAACCATGGCTGACAGAGTGCTCCTGTGTGTATGACGGCTACACACACAATTTTTTTTTTTCCACGGGTTATTGAGTACGGTGGGTTGTCATGGCAACTGGTGAGACGTTGTTCACCATGATTCTTTTCCTCTTTCTTCTCAATAAAGAGAGAAGCAGGATGCAAATTAACTCCAGCTACCAGCCGACATAAATCAAATGAACGTAACTGGAACTAGTTGCAAATGGAAGGAAAAATAAATAAATAACCGTAGAGTTGTGTTGCCCACACAAACACACAATGAAGGAAAACCTGCAAGTCGGCTGTTTTTCCTCTTAATTTGTCTGCTGTTCTCATTGTGGAATTCCTTGAAAGCATTCTGACCAAACACAAATAACAGAGGACCTGTACTGGATATTATATGTCTCTTGTTTATGAATATTTGATTTACCCGAAAACAAACTTTCTTCCTGTATGTTGGTCGTTATTTATTAATCCAGACAGTCTGAGCAGAGGCAGCTCCACTTTTCTCCTCTCCTCTACCCATCGCTCGTGCTTGTCCTTCTTAGTGAACACATGTTTTTCAAACATACGCCATCTGCATGTTTGCCATCCTCCTACCTAAACGGAACATATCTGCTATCTTAGATCTGTGTCTGGGCAGAGCTGTCAGAGTTGTCAAGTAGAAAAAAAGCGGCTGATAAGTCAAAACGGATGAGTTCTGACTTATCTTCCCACTGCTTAACTGTTCCTGTTTGTCAGGATGTTCACACGCATACTTGTACCTTCGTTTGTATGTGTGTGTGTGTTTGAAGAAGCTTCACTGCATGTGGTCACTGATGTGTGCCGACAGCAGACGTCTGGCTGACGTGGTTGGAAGCCGCCGGCAACCGCACGGCAGAGCAAAAGCTACAAAACACAATCGGGCAGAATTTAAATTAAAATGATCATCAATCATTCATTAATCACAAAATGTTGGAACAGGGTGCGTCACTGTGGGAAAGTGGTTTGCACTGTCACTTCACCATGAAGGTTCTTGGTCTTTATCCTATGTTGTCTTTGTGTGTGGAGCTTGCGTGTTCTGGGTTCCAGCTCCCACAGTCTGAAGACATGCAAATTGGGCTAATCGTAGAATCTAAATTGACTTTATATTAAAATATAGACCATGAATTAACCATAACATGGACCACGACCCCCAAAGGAATTATCACTACACACATCAACAGTGTATTTCATAATGATGTGCTTTTTGCAACTAACTTTTTTTTGA
This sequence comes from Platichthys flesus, assembly GCF_949316205.1. Lineage (NCBI taxonomy): Eukaryota > Metazoa > Chordata > Actinopteri > Pleuronectiformes > Pleuronectidae > Platichthys > Platichthys flesus. The sequence goes on along the minus strand of NC_084945.1, from coordinate 6,165,808 downwards.
CTTTTATTGAGTCTGTATCACCAAAACTCAAGGAATCTATCTTTGTAGGCAATTATAACCACCACAGAGTCAGCTGGGGCTTAAATCTGGTCTATACAAATTTGTTTAAAAGCCTTTTTAATAAAAATGTTAATCTAAATAGTTAATCTTTATCATTTAATTTACATTTTTGTTGCTGTAGTGTGAGCTTGAGAAAAGTGTTAAAGAGAAAGAGTGAACAAGTGAAACTGACAGAAGGAGGAAGAAAGTAAAGTGAGAGAGGTGTGGAGAAAATAGGCTACTCCTACACAATTGCATAACTGTGACCTATAATACACCACAACCAAGACGAAGAACAAAAGTGGGATGGAAACAGTTTGAGTGTGTATGTGTGAATGTGTGCATGTGTGTGTGTGAACACTCATGCACACATCTGTGGGTGTGTAAATGTGCATCGATGTGCAAGATGACACATTGTATTTCAAATGTGGGAAAAAGAGCAGTGGAGGTGTGTGTGAATATGTGCGAGCACACGTAAAAACACACACCTGCAAGATTTAGATGTATTGGTTTCCGTCCTCTTGCAAACGGCGCTCCACAGAATGCGTTGATAGCACATTGCCTCTGCTGCGCTGCTCGCCCACAAACCCACAGCGACAATCTCACGCCCAAGTTGTCAAAATCGATAGAGTGGAGGGATTGTTCATCACATCATCTTCTGATCAAGATGGATTACTCTTCATCAGCAGCTCGCAGAGGTTCAGGTTAGAAGATATGAAATCACGTTGATGCATTTGATGGAACAGTGAGGCTGAGAGATTTTAGATTGAGATCTCTGCGCCTTATTGAATCCTGGGGGGGGGGGTTGCATCAAATGACTTGTCAATGCACTGAAATGACTCGAGGCTCTTGTCTTCTAATTTCTACTTTGTGTCATTTGTCTTCTTGCAGCTTTTAGGGCATTTCTATTTATCTATGAAAAACAAACATCCCAAGAGCTGATCTGCTCATCTGTTTGTAATTCCTGTAAAAAAAACACACAACAAAAAACCCCCTTACATTTGCACTTCCCCTCTCTGCCGGCGGATTCCTTTCACTCATCCTTTACTTCTGAGCATATTTAGTTGCAGCAGCCCGGAGAGGGGAGAGCAAATTGAGCCTTAAATCCAAACATGTGACATCAGAGGACAAAATGGCAGCGCAGACGGGCCCTGGACCACCCACAGGCTCTGTGGCTTCCCTCTAACTGAATGTGTACTGAATTAGACGCTGCCTCAAACCGTTACCCCAGAGCTTTTATTAACCACACCAGAATCAAATACATCTGCGGCCTGTTTTCAACTTCTCCTTTTCGACTCTATCAAGCGCGTGGAAGTTGTGTGTTCATACGTAAGGTTCGCGGAGATGTCTTGAAAATGGAGGGTGCATTTCACCTTCAGAGTGTGTGAGTCTCAGTTTGTTATGTGCGACATGAGGTTTGCATTTAGAGATGAGTTGTGTGACAAACACAGCATTACAGTATTTACCACATGGAAACAGTTCTGCGTTTGCACAACCCTCTACAAGTGTGTGCATGTGTGATGCATGTGTTTGACTTAGTTCAAGCTGCGAGCGTGTGCGTGTGTTTGTGCGTTAATGAGAAAAGAAGCATGGTAACAAATAAACAATCATTTTGAAGGTGCAGTCACTAGCCTCCTTTAATCAGAGGCCCTACTTGTTTGTTAAAAGACCTTTTATTTTGCCGGCATTGCTTATTTACACCATGGTGCCATAACGTGGCCCAGGTTTGCTATTTAAAAAAACATGCCGGTCTTCTGGAGTTGTTGTTTCGGGAAGACTTGTTGCCTGAGCAAAAAACGCCCCCCCCCCCCCCCAATCTGTGTTTGCACCTTTTATACCCAATAGTGAGGCGGAATAATGTGCAACCTTCCTGCTTGGGTGTGTAAAGGTCTCAAGCATCAAAGCACACACACACACACACACATATACACAAACCACTTTGTGATCATATTTGCATATAATTTTTCTACCACTGATTATTTAAAAAAATATATACCCAACACAAGTTGACAAATATCTATATGTAAATATAGACTCAAGTGCAAGTGCGCACACGCACACACACACACACACACACACACACACACACACACACACACAAGGCCCACTAACACACCCTTACCAACTGTAGTGGAAAATTACCAGGCTCCCGTGCACGCCTGTATGGTTATGGGAGCCATGGAGAGAGGGAATGGTCTATTTGTGGTGTCCTGCTGACTGGACCGAAGGAGAGCAGACCAGCGCTGTGGTGAGGCTGGAAGGAGGGAAGGAGCGGAGAGTCATTAGGCTGCAGGCCAGAGACCTCCATTTACTCTCTGTCTCCCTCTGGTCTGCTGTCGAGCCACACAGCGGGTAGACGCTGGCGAGGACACACACTTTGCTAAGGAGCTGCTCTTCACCTCAGACGCGTGAAAGAAATAAAAATAGAATCTCAACTGGCTCAAAATGAGCTCTATTTTTAATGAGAACATCAGTGTGGGGCCTTCTGCCGGATTAGGTTCAGCATTTACAATCCAAAAATACAACTTAAAAAAAATTTAAATAGTTTAATAGCTTTACTACAAGGAAAAGAAACGTGTGCAGCAGCCACAGTGTTTTGTTAGCATTAGTGTCTGAACAGACTGAAGTGTTGCTTGCTGGAATGTTTACATCCTGTTTAATGTGCTAAAGCTTAGCAGCTAATATCTGATCAGTTAGATTTGCATCTTTCCCTGACAAATGTTGTTTGGTTCTTTCAACAGGCTCAAGGCAACACAGGTGTTTATGTGTAAATAAATTGTGTTGTGTATTTGCACTCTGGGTTTTATAGTGTACTTGTTTGCCGTGCAATAAAAATAAATGATATATCAACTTCTTCTTTTTGGTGTCAGATTTTTTTTTTTTCTCAGCAATAATGAGTCTGATACTAGTATTTATAAAGTGAAAGTAACAGAGTCTGATCACGTGACCAGAGCAGAGTTGACATACAAACAGAAGAAAGAAAAGCGAAGTAAAAATGTTATGGATGTTTTTAGAGCAAGGCAAGACAAATTGAGTTATATTACACATCTCAGACAATTCGAGGTGCTTTGATTAAACATACAAGATGCATTAGACAGCAAACATTGATAAGACATGGAACCATTTCTCTAGGTCCTGCTGAGAGCTTCTGAGCCTCGCTTTATTCTTAAGGGGGTAGTGGGTGGAAGTAGTATTTCTGTTGATGTGGAAATAAGGAAATTTAGGTCCGAGTCCAGAGCCACACGGACCTGGTTTAAAGGTCTTAAACAGAAGGGTTTCAAGATGAGCACTGGCATGAGCGAGCGTTGTCGTGCACAAAGTTCACAGGCTGCTCGCTGTTGAATCTAATGTTTAGCATCTCAGAGTTCTACACACTGACACACTTTAACTTTTCTTATGAAATGTCCGGGGTTATCTGTAACACTGGTGTAGTCATGGGTTTATTACCCACTGGGAACATTTCTGCCCCCTGACATCAGAGCTGAATATAATTCGGACCTGATCTGGGTCCCCAGGTTTGGTCTCGTAAACCTGGAACTAAGTTAGCTTCCAATATGACATCTGCAACTCTGTAGAACAATAAGTGTTTTGATGTTTTTATAGACATTTGTGAAGTCATTTGACCGAAGGAACTTTTATTTTCTCCGTTTACAACATTGTCACAGTTTGATTTGCTGCTCTTTGTCCTAAAGGCTTTGCTCAAACAACAAATGAGCAGCAATAACCGCATGTGTAACAGTAGTATTGATTTTAATCGCTGCAATTGTTGTGCTGCTTGGCCTGGTTTTATGAACAGCCATAAAATAACAGTGAGGAGATGGCCTGGATGCTTTCCATGTATTACAATCAGAATTTATAAATTGCCCCATTACCCACCTTTCCACTGGTTACTCATGGAACATTAGCAATTATTTTCACATGGGTCACACTCATAAAACCAATAATGTGCTGATTTAAAGCTTTGGCAGAGGAGCTGGGCTGCAGGCTTTCTGAGGAAAGAGGCCTTTGCCTTTTAGTCATCAATTTCTGGCGGCTGTTAGACAGGCTTTGCAGGCACAAATAGCTTCTGGCTTTTGTAAGGAAAGTGATTGAGGGAGATGGAGAGAGTGACGTTGAGAAAGGAGACAGACATCATCTCAGTTCAAGGGTCTCTATGTTTGTGTGTGTGTCTGTGTGTGTCTTTTTTCAGGTGAACGTTCGCCACTGATAAAAATACTTTTCATTGAAACCTCAGCAGTCCATTGAATAACCTTAAATTGTACAAAGATAAGTGGTGAACTTGCCCTTAAGAAAAAGAAACGTTTAGGTCACAGAAAACTGCAAGATCATAGAAATGTGATTGAAAACATTTTTCAGGGTTGATGGGATTCGGTAATGTTTAATGCAACAGTGGAAATAAATGAAGCCTTGAAATTAAAATACAGATATTTTCCACAGCTAAACCAATTTGAATGATTATACAAAACCTTTGTCCGTATAAATACAACTTTATTTATATAGCACTTTTCTTAAGTACAAAGGCAGAAATGTGATACAACCATAGATCGTTTATAAAGATGGACGACATGCCTGTTCCCCAAATGTGAAGCCAAAGTCTCTCAATTGCCCCCTGGTGGCTGGCTGCAATGTAGGTCATAAACCCTGCCTCCTTCATGTTAGTGGATGGGACATTGACCAAACTAAAAGGTCAAAGTTCATGTCAAATACATTTCTTCATTTTAGCTTGTTCTCACACTGATGTTTGACAAGTGCTGTTTTCTCTAGTAAGTTTTATTTAGTTATGTGACGCTATAAGAATGATGTGAACTGTCCTGATTGACAGATGAGACTGATTCGCAATTGGTCGAGCAGGTGTAAAGTTGGGACCTCGATGCGATGACTGGTTCCAAACGTGGAAGATGGCGATGTTGGAATATTTTAACTTCAGTTCTTTATAGTGGGAGGAAGAAGAGAAGTGTTGTCTATCTTTATATGCAGACGATGCTCTATATCAATATATATGTAAAAAGGTTTGTCTCTTTGGTCACTATGTCCTGTGCTACCTAGAACAGGAGTGTGTCCATGTCTCAGTCAGCATGTGCTTATTGAGATGGACGGCTGCAGGAGGAGGTGGGAGGTGAGAGAGGGCTCTGCTACATGGGAAAAAACTCCCGGCGACTGCCCACCCACCCATAATCCCATTACTACTCACCTGGGAGGGACAGAGAACAAAAGATAGAGAGGAAAGTGGAGGGATGAGAAAAAAAAGAATAGATAAAGTGATTTAGGTCTTAGGATGAAAGTGATGGAGAGAGCTGAATGCAGAGGTGGAGTGTGGGAAATGGGCAGGGAGGGGAGAGAGAGAAAGAGGAAGGGAGGTGAGGGCGAGAGGAAACATTGATGAAGACGGAAGAGAGAAGAACAAAGCGTGAATACCACAGAGATGTTAAGATGAAGAAGGATGGAAACTGAATGAAAGAGGGAGGGACTGGAAAGTGTTCAGATTCTTTACTAAAATAAAGGTAGTGGCAATAAATGAATAAATAAATACTCCCTTACAAGTAAATGCAATGAAATGTGTACTTCAGGAAAGGTAAATAAATGTTTTATCATAGAGCAGTTTAAGCTAAATTTACTATTTTATATAGTATAAAATATTAGTGGTCATTTTGCAGGTCAAATGTCCTTATAGGTCATATTTAAATTTGCATCTCTTATATTTATGGATTATTATCTCTGCCAAGGAGGCCCTGTGTCCATTTGTTTGTTTGTTGACTTTTATGTTTGTTTGTTAGCAGCATTACACAAAACCTACTTAACAGATTTCCACGATTCTTAATGGGAGGATGGGACAAGGGCCAAGAAATAACTCATTCAATTTTGGAACAAATCTGAAGAAAAAAAAGCCTATCCTGGATTTTATTATTCCCTTTCTTAAGCGTTGGAAGATATTTGACATTTTCTCAAGGGGTGTAATTCAATGATCTTGATGAAAAAAATCTGGCCCATTCAGGAAACTGATATCTATGAGTGTGTGTAAAAATGGGACAGCTTGATTTGAAGGGGCTGTTTGGTGCTCCACTGATGTGTAGGTTGTAGTTACTAAAGCATCAATATGTGAGCAATATATTAATGTTGCATTTGGCCATGGTAAAGAGTTGGGATCATATTTTCATATAGTATTTGTATTTGTGTCAAATAGAGATGTATACATGCATAGAGATGCCCCCTCCCCCCCCCTTCTGTTCATACACAGGTTGTTGATGAAAATCTATCTCACGCAATTCATGTTCACGGACGAGGTCATGTTTTAAAGTTGCATTAATGTAAAGTTACATTAAAGTTTACACTAGGGAGGAAACGGTAATCATGATTCTTTATGAGTAACAATTACAAAGTGGAAGTTTTAGCAGAGACGGGCAAAGCAAAAGGTTAAGAGGATATGACAGATTGCATAGGTAGTTAAAGGTCAACAGGTAAAATAAACGTCCCTTTACATTGAATAAAATTGTGGATTTCTATGATGTAACATTGTTGGAAATACTTTGGATCAAGTAAGTACACAAGTCAACAAAATATTTAAGAATACTTGTTTTTATTAGACATCCTAATGAAGAGTTGTTATTTTAAGTAAAGCGTAAGTAACTTAAAAGAGTCATTTGGAAGGAGGACGGAAGGAAGAAAGGACCAAAGCAAGAAAGAGAGAAAGAAAGAAAGAAAGAGAAACAAGAGAAACACAGTGAGCCTGGACAGGATGCTCTGACCTCTCTGACCCCCCAGAGCCCCACAGCGAACTCATTTCCACTGAGTGACAGCGCTGTGCGACATCCAGGGGACTTGAGGGACTCGCTGCCTCCTGCGATTTGCATGCATTTTACATGTATGTATGTACATGTATTTGTATGTGTTTTCTATGTGAATAATCTCATATTTCATCATTATATTCATACAGACTTTGACTCAATCAGGTCTTGACTCTGTGTTGTTGAAGTCAACATTTGGCCCAAGGGACCTGGTGCTTGAGCTCAGGAGTCGTCTGTACGTTCCTGTATGTTTTTTTATAGAGAGCAGTCGGGTGATGTATCATGAATGTTCCTTGAACTGCAGCATAACCTAAAACTGCCACTCACTCAAGCCTGAAGAGAGTCGAGTCTTTTTCTGGTCCACAAAAGACACGGGACGATCTGGTGCCGTCGGTTATTTAAAGATAACTCTTCTATTTCTGAAACCTGGGGTCTGTCGGAACAAGGGTGAAGTCTCTCAGTTGTGGGGACGCTGCAATTTTGGGCCTTTTTAAAAAGTCTTAATTTGCCTTTAAGTGTGGGGAGCGTGCACAGACCATACACGGAGACACACATGTTCACCGTAAACACTTAATGTGAAGGCGCAGGTGCATGTGCAAAAGACAAATTAAGACACACACAAGTTAACGCACATACAAAAACAGTAAAGTTCATGCGAAGACGACCGCAGATACACATAGACACACATAAACACACATCCACATGCACGCAGCGTGGTCCAGGCCTTGGCTCCAAAGCCTGTAATGTAGCTTTAGTGAAGGTCTACCGAGGAGGCTGGAACAGTTAGCCACGTTGGCCTGCGGTCTCATTCAGACAACCACCTCGTCTCCGCCAGCTACCCAGGCCTCAGTGTTCAGTCACTGGGTGGGATGGTCAGGAGATCTAATCCAGCAAAGCAGAGGGTGGAGGTTTGAGGAGAACTCCTCTAGATGTGGTTTGTGTGGGACACCGAGAAGGGCTGTCACTTATTTGGAGCCACAAAAGGGCAAAGGTCGCCCTTCCTGTTCCCTACCCGAGTCTCCTGGTTTTTCCGATGAGAGGAACTCACCACAGGCAAGAATCTGCAACAAAATAGTCGACGAAGAAACTTTACAAATCCGGTGTTTATCCGTCACTTTCCAAACAACAAACACTTAGAAAAAGTTTCAAAGTGGAACTCAGACGACTAACAGATGTGGACTCCTCTCACTTTCCGCTGGCATGCCACACAACTTTACAAATACACAAACACACACACAGACTCGCTGTACCACTGCGGCTTCCTCCATACACACAATACACCCACCACAATGACCTGGCACGGCCTACACCATGCTGGAGCATATACTTACTCCCCAGCAATTTACCCCTCGGGCTTTGACAGCTCATCGTTTATGCCACTGTGGCGTTGCGAGGGCACCACTCCCTGTCTGTGAGTCCGTCTGTCTGTCCATCTGTCTCTGTCCATGTGTCTGTCCCTCTGTCAGGAAAACGACTGAAGGCCCTAAATGGCAAACCAGAGACTGAGCGAGGATGCTGCATCACAGGTTGAAATGGAGTCAGAGGTATTTTGAGGTCCCACCAGTAGATGATTTAGTTTTTTCAGACATCCATGGTCCCCAGAGGATGAAGCCTACCTACTTTGGTGATTCCTATTGTTTCCTGTACTGCCACCATGAGGTTGCTTTTTAGTTTTGAGACGCATCTTCACTTCCAACCACTTTCCAGGAATGAAGCCATAATATCCCGGATACAAACACTTCCATCTTGTGCCAAAGTCATAAACTGGAGCCAAATTCTTTGCTGCAGTGATCGTGGAGGGGAGCTCAACCAATCGTGAGTCAGTCTTAGCTGTCAGTCATGACGTTACCCTGGTTTTGTACAAACTACCAAAAATAAAGAAAAGTTATTAGACATGAATTCAGTGTTCTGTTCCAAGTGCAGCCAGCTTTGGCTTCCCTCTTTTTAAAGTCAATGTTTTTAAGGTCACTAAGATGCTGAATTTGATAAACATTATACCAGCTAAACATTAGCATTGCTCTGTGTGCACATGTTAGCCTGCTGGCATTAGCATTTAGCTGGAGTACGGCCTTTCACAGCTGCTAGCATCGCAGAATTATTGATCATCAATTTGTTTCATATTTCTTATCTCTGTGTTTTTCTTTAAGGATTAAGAGCATTGATATTCCACACTGATAATTGTTTCCTGACGATATGATTTAATACACTGTGTCCCTAGCTTGAAGTTGTATCCTTAGTGTTTTTTGTGGTGTAGAAAAAAGTGCACCATTACACCACCAGCTCATCGTCCAGGTTCTGGTTCCGTTCAAACTCTGGAGTGATTCGATAATTTGTGTCTGAGAACCATTTCCTTCCCCAGCCTGACTCCCCCTGTGAACCGCACTTTTAAATTCACCATTGACACTGCGAGATTGTGGGGTGATGTAATGACACCATTAAACATGTCTGGATGTCTTATTGAAGTAATTAGCCTGTTGTAACCTTTAATCTCACTAAATTCCTCGGCCTCAACCAGACAAGATGCCCCTGGCTTTCTCCAAATTGCCACATGGATGTCACGTGGAAAATGCCAACCAAGCCAATTTCCAGTCTCTTTTTTTTTTTACTCTTGAATTGCTTTGTCTTCCTTTTCACTCTGATGTTTTCCTGCCCTCCTTTTAATTCTCTCAAGGCTGAAGTTGATACCTGAAATGCCATGAAAGGCGGCTTCTTGTGTGCGACTATAATTGCACGTTTCATAATGACACCAAGCAGACATGGACACCGATAAGAGAGAGAGCACGGGGAATAAAAGAAAGAGGGGAGACGGTGTCCCCAAAAGAACCTTGTGTTCTTCAAGCTTAATTGATGACAAGCACAAGTGAAGTTTGGAACCAGCGAGCTCCGTCCTGACAACATCACAAGGAGCTGAGACGGCACGGGCTCACTTCTATTTGGATGATGTCGAAGTAAAAGCGGTGTTTTGTGCAAATCCCTGCAGTTGTGGGGCAAGACTGTTTCACCCACATAGCAATCTGCAGGAGGCTGATTTAAAGACGCCTGTTTCCTTTGGTAAACAAAGCATTTACAGCTTGTGTGGCAGCGTTACACAACTTTGCCGTGCGGTTGATCTCAGTGCAGGTGATAATAATGAGTCAGATTAAAAGGGAGCGGATGGAGTCGTTCTCATCAAGCGACAGATACCGGGTCGTTTACACGGTCAAGAGACAACTGGTGAAGTCAAGTGCTCCAAGCTATGAATTCAACAGGGAGGGAGGTGGGGGGGGATGTGTCTTTGACTACATGTTGCTTAATTCTCTCTCCGGGCTCTGGCAAGCCAAGCCCAATGTTAAGTGGCTTCTTGAGTTTATCCAGCGAGGTCAGAGGGAAAATAAAAACATCACGCGAGAGCTGCAATTACAGCCCTCGAACATGACAAGCGTCTGTTTTTGTGCTCTTGAACGAGGGCCCACTTTTAATGGTCGGTTCTGGCTGCAAGATAAACAAACAGTCATAGGGTTAGCATAACCCCCTGTCTGCGAGCGCTAGCCAGGCCCAGCCAGCGAGACGGGCCGAGGAGCTAAACTCTGCCGCAGCGCTAAGGCAGCACCAGCAGAAGCAGCGGTGGTTTTGGCGGCAGGGCTAAATTACAGCATGGAGCAAAGCTGTGGTTTGTGTACAGCGTACTCACACACTCGTTTGCTTTTCCTTTCGCTGAGCTTTCTCTGTCACACACACACACACTCTCAGGCTCCTTCTGCTCTGTAGTGTCTCACCAAAGTGTTCAGGTTCCACACATGAATACACACACATACATGAACACTCACGGCCCCCTGGGTGGGCCCTTCTGTGGGCCCTTCTGTGGGCCCTTCCCGTCCCACAGGTGTCTACAAAGCAAGGCCAGCAATCAACATCCCCTCGAGCAAGACTTCCAACCTACAGACCTACTGGCCTCACCCAGAAACCACTAATCTGCGAAATTATTGGCTCCCGCTCCTGTGGGAGAATCTAAGCTAATGGGATCTCATTATATGGAGATAAAAAGAATCCCATCAGGTGACATTTACATGTTGCATCATTCTGTATTCCCATCCAGTCGGGCCCGAGGGGCTAATCAAAGATCAGTTCAGCTGGATTTCCTCATAAGCCGACACCCTGTTTGGAACAACGAGGCGAACCATGATGAATGCTGATTGTAGGGTCACAGGATTTGAGTCGTAACAGCACACGATCCGTGCGACCACATATTGTGAATAATACACAGATGAACTCTGTGGTTACGGCCTGCTGCGCTTTTTAATGTGCACATCATCCCTAATTGTGTTAACATGAGATCCTGACATCGTACGTTTTGTATTGATTTGATGCATTTATTTTCGACTGCACGTTATTTATCGTTATATAATATAGATTATAGGATTCAATGGTCCCATTAGGACTTTTAATGGGGGCTTCTGCTCCATTAAAGTGGGACAGATACAGTTCAGTTGTGTAATTTGCAACACAAATCACATGGTATTTATTTATACTATACATATGGTATAAATATATTTTGTGACATGTAGCCAACTGTGTAAATCTCTTTGTAATCTAGACAAACTTTTGAGTCTGATGATTAAACTTAAGCACGCTATGTACGTTAGCATGAATTTATAAATAAATCGTTAACATAAAAACTGAACCGTTTGTTATTTATTTTATTTACTTGATAGAGATATGCAAATGAATATCAGTTTAAAAATACTACATGTAAACATGCCAGATTCTAGCAAAAAATGCTAATTTACATCTGTCGTCCCTGCAGGCAGGTATCGAAGAAAGACAGACGCATCACAAGCAACAACAAACTGAAACAAATATAAACATCACACAAGTAAAACAGGAATAAACACATGAGGATGTCTTTGTTGAATTTCTTCTTTACCGACCCTCTCAAGAAGAAGGGGTCCAGCCTAAATGAATCCAAAAGCTAAGCACAGAAACCAGGAGTGGGTTCACATCCCCGTTCATGAGTCTACATCCAGCAGATCAAGGTGCATGGGGCATAATGTCCACGACAGGACTCCACAGAGGAAACCACCGCTCTCCAAAACAAATGGTACTGCGGCCTGAAGTTTGCCAAAGAGCAGCCTGACACCGCACGACACTGCTGGAAAAATGTTTTTTGCGAATTGAGGGAAACTTAGTTTGAATTGTTTGGGAACACCATGCAGCTGTACGCTCAGGAGGAAAAGGTTCAGCTCATACCAACATGAAAACATCATCCCCACACTGAAGCCATCTTCGAGGAGAAAGGACTTCCTACGTCTATCAAAGTATCTTCTGGGATAATGTCCGTCAGCTGAAGATCAGTGGAAGTTCAGGGGTGAAGCAAGACTGTGACACTGAAGAAGAAAATGGCTGATTTGAAGTTTTTCTGTAGGAAGAACGGTCCAAACTTCCCCCTTACCATCGTGCAGCTACACAAAACACTTGTTTATGGTGACCTCTGCCAAGGTAGGTTTTGACCAGATGATAAAACCACACTGGGGATTGAACCACCAACCTTCTGGATAGTGGACAACCCGCTCTCCCTCCCTCAGCCCCTCAGCTCACATCAATAACATTGACTACCGCTTAAAATATCTAGAGGAGAAACCTAGTTTACTGCATTCATGAGACACGGACGATATATTTGATGTTTGAATTGTTCGACACTGGTGGACTCACGTTATATTATTGTCGTTGGGTTAGGTTGCATTTATTAATATGATTTTACTTTGCAGTTCTTTATATTTGTGTATTCAAATCAAGTATACTATTAACTATTAATAACTCTTTGTACATTAAATTACATCTTCTAATTTGATTTAGCAATAAAAAAGCTATTCTTGTCATTGGCCTCTGTTTTTAGCTTTATAAAATAAAAATAAATAACAGTTAATGCAGTGTTTGGGACCAGAACCGTTCATAAAGTGATTTAGAACAGGTAAAAAATAAAACAGGAAACATGCTGCAGTTTGAGCTGCTCCTCATCTCCATTGACTTTGAGTGTGTAAACAATCTCCTCTTTGAACCTGTTTTCTGGTTCTTTGTTCTGTTTTCACACCTGCTGCTGACTTCCTGCCACGGACCCACACTTTGACCTCTGACCCCACATTGTGTCGCTCGCTGCTCAGACAGACTCGATCTCCATCTTCTTTCAAATCCCTTTCTATTGGTGAAAATATTTAACAAATGCCTGCCACTGACTTTTATTAACGCTGTCTAATCCTATGTGTTTATTTATGTGGTTTTGTCTCTTTCTTTTGTTCTGTTTTGCTCACGCTCCTTTGTCTTATTCTCATTTCATCTGCCTGTCTCTATTCCTCTTGTAAAGCACTTTGTGTTATTGTTAAGAAAAGGCCATATAAATACATTTTATTATCGTTGCTGTTATATTTTTATTACTTCAGGGTCACCATGCACACTCCTGCGCAGTGTCATTACCATACAGCTACTGTGTATATTCATACAGACACACAAACATAACACTCACAACTAACAGTGTGTTTGCTCGTGATTATTATGTCCATGTACACGAGGGGGAAAACACACTGGCAGGAACACACCCATACACCCCCACACCTGCTGCTCGTGCTCTTCCACAGCTCCTTGTGTTAATGGATGGGAGTCTAATTACTACTCGCACACTGGGACTACTTTCTCCACGCTTGTCTCCCAGGACATGTGTGCATGTTAGCGCGTGTGTGTGTGTGTGTGTGTGTGTGTGTATGTGTGAGAGCTCTGTGCTGACAGGAGCTCACCCCCCACACACACTGCTCATTAGCAGACTTTCTTTCTTCCTCTCATTTCGCTGTCTGCTCGACGCTCTCACACAGACACACTGTTAAACACCGCGCAGCGCTCAGCTCCACATCAAAACACGTAGTAGCAGCTTCGCTTTGCGCGTACATTTCATTTGAAGATATAGATCATTTCCACTCTCTCTCTCTCTCTCTGCCTGTCTGCCTTGTTCTCTCACAGATAACTAGAGAGAGAGGCATAGAGAGAGGATTGTTGTGCCTAAAGCAACACAAAACCAGACAGACTCACTTCCACATTCAAGTTCTGGTTAAAAATAAAGACAAGGAACTGTGAGCTACTGACTCCCTCTCTCACGGTATTAATGCACAGACGTGTGTGACACTGACACACACTCCCTCTCATAGTGAGCCCAGGCGGTGGCTGAGGTCTTCAGAGTCTCTGTTTTGACACAGTCTCGTCTGTGACGCAGTCTGTGTTGAACCATAAACTGTCTCTGTACTGGAGTGACCTCTCCCACCACTTCCTCTGTGTCTGCGAGTGTGTTTCATCTCCCCTGCGGCTTTCAGACTCAAAGTCTAAGTGGAGCGCGGAGGAGAAGACAGGTCTTCAGAGGGAAGCACGGCTGTGCAGAACCTCTGCAGCTCACAAACAAAGGCCACCTGGCTGCTCTCCTCTGTGCCACAATGACAAGTGCGCGCTAATAACTGGGTCCACACTCTTGAGGCCTAATTAGTCCTTCAACTAATGTGCTGCTAATCATTCATAAATGCTGAAAAAAAAAGCTTTCATGTTTTTATTTTGGGTGAATGAGTCCCCTTCATTTGATCTGGCGCGCAGCGCGGCGACACAGGTGGACGAGTGAAGTGCAACTATTGTGAATACTTTACAAAATGGGGCTTTCATGGTGAGATTGTTTGATTACTCGATTCTAAACGACCCAGTAAAAATACTACTTAGTTTGTTTGATGGTGATATGCAGGGAAAATAAACACAGCTTGCAAATATCAGAATGAGAAGTTCACAAATCAAGAAGCACCTTTTGCAGCCGACTTCAAAGCTTGATTAGAGTCTGTGTTTATTAAATTCACCGGCTCCTAACATCAAAATCAACTGTTTATTTCATCCTCCTCTGTCTAAACCTCTCACACTGCCTCTCTGTCTTTTAGTTTCTATTCAAGGCCCAATCAGTAATGTCACCATCCATGAATCTATAATCTATATACTGCTTCTCCTACTATACACAGAAAGGCTCTCGTGTATTTTTTACGTGTATGCATTATTTAGGGGAAATGTTTGCATCCTCCTCAAAATAAGCAGGTTTCAAAACATTTTGTTTTCCTGCTTCTCTCTTGGGAAGCAGTCATTTCCTCCATCTTACGTACAGTCTGTGCCTGAGAAACTTTTAACAATGCAACTTAAAATTCAGCTTTTCATCCTTAAAATGAATTATATATATATTGATGGTTGCAGTAGGTAGAAGTTTGTGGATGGGGTGACACTTGCAATTTCCTTTTGATTACTTTCAATACACAGACTTATTTTCCTTTCGCTTTCTGTTCACGGTGGGTGGAGCTGCAGCTGTACACAACAGCGACCTCAAGAAAATCTGCTTAAGTATCCATCGAGTGAAGAGCTGCTGCCAAAGTCACAACCTCTGGATCAGATTGTGGATCAGACCGACAGCGTTTGGTTCACAGATAAAGAATGAAAAACAGGAATTGAGTCTTACAGGCGGCGGTGCCAGCAGAGTATGGATTCATCTCTGTCTGACTGACCTTATCGGCGGCTGGTTGCTGATCTGCGATGCAGAAGGAGGGGCAGGCGGAGGGTGGGCAGAGACCAGCACCCGAGTGGACCCCTGGGCCGCTCCATTGCTCAGCCAAGTTGAAAATGTGTTCTCAGATCTTTGCCTGACATGCTGTCCTGTGGGGTTAGGCATCTGTGTGTGTGTCTGTGTGTGTGTCTGAGTGTGTCTGTGTGTGTCTCTACGGTCGCGTGTACATGTCAGGAAGGAGAGGAAGCACTGCCTGGCTGGAATTCACTGTGATCATCCTTTACTGGTGTGTGTGTCTGTGTGTGTGTGTGTGTGTGTGTGTTTGTGTGTGTGTGTTCCATGAGCACAAAGGTAAGTTTGTATGAGAGAATCTGATGTGTGACGCTTTTAGTAATATGGAATATACGACTATCATGTCACATGTTTGGAGGTGATGTGTGTTTATGATGTAGGAGCATCGATATTTAACCATTAAGACATTTGAAGCATCTAACGGTGTGTCTTATTCATGTGAAAAATTTGTGTGTGTCTGAATTTGTGTGTTTGAAAGGTTGAGTGTGTTTCATGTTGTAGTGGAGGCAGTGATGCCTCCCTGGGCCTGTTTCCAACTGGAACACTGTCAGATTGAGTGACCTTGGGCTGACAGGCCCGGGAGTTCACTGGACCGCGTGTGTGTGTGTGCGTGCAGTGCGTCTGCGATTGTATGGTCATGCATGTGTGCGATTATGTGTGTGAATATGGGTGAATGCACGCATGTGTGACTGCGTCTGCCGTTTGTGTGTCACATTGTGTGTGTGCGTGTGTGTGCGTCTCTGCAAATCTCCCAGGGTAGCAGTCCATCTTGACAGTCTGTGTAGACCCATCACATCACTGTCACGCCACTCTCTCACTTGGACGAGTGATGGAGGAAGTCCAGAGGGAGAGAGAGAGAGAGAGAGAGAGAGAGAGAGAGAGAGAGAGAGAGAGAGTGAATGACGGAGGGAACGACAGATCGCATTGGACTCATCAGGAAAAAGTGCTGTGACACACACTCTCCTCCACAGAGAGAGGAGGGCTGAGAGTGCGACTCCGGGCAAAACAAAACAACCCCAGTCAGCCGCCCTCTTATCCGTGGATATTGACTTAATTGGAAGTCTCCACTCATTCTGTTTCCTCGGAGGTAAACAGCGTGAGGCTTCGATGTTCACGCTTTTCGATGCTGACACAAGATGAACTTGTGATGAGAGCTTCTCTTTCTGCTCCAACAAAACAAAGTGTTGGAGAACAGAGTCGTCATGTGTTCCAAGGACACAGTGTGTTGAATATCACAGTTACCTCCGACAGCGAGGTCTTATTTTCATCTGCGTTTATTTGTTAGCAGGATCATGCAAAAATCTACTGGACAGATTAGCATGAAACTTGTTGGGAGGATGTGGTATGGATCAGGGGAGAACCCAGTATAGTTTGGTGTGGAACCAGATCAGGTTTCGTTAAGTTCTCAGTGAATAATGTGTAAATCTTGATGGAAAAGATCTGGCATATTTCAGGGACTGATATCTACGATTGTTTGCAATTTGGTGCAGATCCAAATGGAAATCTGGATCTTGTGGATTTACATGTGGTTTCATAAGGAGAGTGTTGGCGGAGGTTTGCACTTTGCTGAGAACCATTCTAGTTAGTTGTATAATTGTAGAGTGTAGAAACCATTTATAGAACATTGCAGTAGTGAATTATTGATTTAGACTGTTAATGCTGCCGGCTGCAGAACTAGCTTCAGGCTCAGGGTCATTAAATCTCATGGATTTGTGTGTGTAAAGCATTTGTTTTCCAACACCGCAATATAGTTTCATAGGAGGATGCTGGTCTGTCCATGTTTTGAAATCATATTTCATGATTGATAAAAACAAACAAAACACTGAAACTAGAATAACACTTACCGTCGCCCAAGGACCAACAGATAATATCACCAAGCTCCATTAATTATTCACTGGAAAATTGAGAAATGTTGAGCATGTCTTGCAATGTTTAAGAGAATGAAAAAAGACTTAGAAAACTATGACAAAGATGTAATTTGGAACGACAACGAAATTTGAGCAAGAACAAAACACGTGATCTCCACAAAGGCATTTATTCGTTACGTCCTGCCCCCTGCTGTGAAACAGAATAAACTTTTAGACGTCCCCTAAGAATCGGCTATTTCTTGAATTGAAGCAGGATTCAGTGGATTGTTTGTTAAAGAGTCTCTGCTCATATTATTTTCCACTTGTGTTCATCGTCTCATTTTCTGGGAGCCTGCAGACAGCTGAGAAACTGTGGTGACACCTGTGCAGATCTCATCAAGATGTCCGGGCGAGGAAGCTGCTGACTCAGCGTTGACACCCGGGTCAAGCCCTGATGCTCTAAAGCCACAGCACTGCTGAGGACGTCTGAGGGAAGTTAGCATCCGGCACAGCTCCAGCTCTCGGGAGTCTACAGCCGAAGCTTTCCCGTCACGCCAAGATTGTTTTCTCATCATTGATCCCTGCTCGGGACCTCGTCTCATAAATCATCCCAAACTCCACGACTATCCGATGAAATTCTGGTGCAGTCGCTAATTTGAATTCCTTTCATTGTAGATTTCCTCGTAGTTTGTATTTCCCAAACACGATGTTTGGCCTGATGCGCACAGAGCGGCGCCAGGAAATGTGATCGTGGTCCTTCTCCACAGTAACGGTTTACAGAACTGCTCACTTTGTAAACTTTCATGACTTCATTTCCTCTCCTGGTGCATTGTCACTCAGCTGTAAATGTAATCAGTTGCTATTCCAATTACATTCAAGCGAGGCCTGTCAGTGTTGTTCGGAGGAACAGGGCCGCGGTTAGCCGGGACAGCGAGGAGACTCTTGGCTTGTTCGTCTTGTCAGCTGCTGCTTTTAATCGAACTATCTTCTGAACAGTATCCAGCCTGCGCCTGCACTCCCTCAACCAATCCTTTTATGTGTTGGCTGCCTGAGGCGCACGAGGAAAATCTCCTTGATACGCTCGAGCTTTCTCAACCTTTGCTCAAAATGTGGAGCGCAGATGGTCATTACTGGCTGTGAACCAGGTTTGTAGTTTTCTAACACTGCGGAAGGCCCAGAAGTTTAATTGAAATGCGAGAAGTTGGATGAATAAAAGAAAAGTGTGTAGGGGGGGGGGGGACTCAGCAGGATGTCTGCTCGTTTCATTAATTTATGTTGATTTGCTTAATCACTCTCACAGCCTGTCAGGCCCAGATCCCATCAAGATGTTTACAGCCGCCGCACTCAGCAAAGCGAGGTGTTATAGTCCTGAAGTCAGATAATTAAACCAGGGCTCTGATGTGTAATGGGGTTAAATTGGAAACAGGGAAGCACTGCAATCAATCCGGAATTGGCAGGTTGTGCCTCTGTCATCGATCCGAGCAGAGTCCTAAAGCCCAGCGTTTGGTGTTTGGCTGCGAGCGAGGACCTGAGGAAACCGGCGTCGCCCACTTCCTCATCAGGATCCCATTTAATATCGATTCAATTGATCGCTCCTTCCCGCGTTAATGCAGACATGCTCTCCTCCCATCCGCTCGTCATCTCCACTCACGATCGTCAATATAGCAGCGTGAGTGAGAAGCTGTTCTTCTACTACTCGCTGTAGAGAAGGGAAGGTATTTTTGGCGCGGCCCCCTGGGTCAGTTGCCAAGCATTGAAGGGTTTGTGTGGAGTCCTGAGCCCACAGGGGCTTCTGGTTCTTTCTCCTTGTGGCAAAAACCAGTAGAAGAACAGCAGCAAAGCCAAATAGAAAAGGAATTTCTTTTTTTCATCTCTGTGGAAATTTCCACAGAGGTTGTGGAGCCGACACTTAGAAGTGTATCACAGGAGCGCCTCCGGAGACAGATCGCCTTTAGTTTTCAGCAGTATAGGAGAATGTGTTATGGTTCAGCATCACACTGCTGCTGCTGCTGCACGTTCACTCTGATGTGAGGACTTCTTCTGAGCTACTACTCCAACACAAGAAACATCTGTGGTCTTGTCATGTTCCAGTTGATTTCTTGTTTCACAACAAATGTAATCTATAGAACGCTCAGCAGAAAAGATTTGTTGACAAATTTAAATCTGGCTCCAACCAGTGATTATTTTCTGTACCAATCATTCTCTTTCTTCTTTTTTGATAAATCAATTCCTTGTCAGAACAAACAGAATCAACACAACATCAATGCCCCAGATCGCAAGTTATTATTTCCTCTCAACAACAAAGTCCAAAGATATGAATATCACTGCCACATACAACCAAGACAATCAGTCTTAATATGATCAACAGATTTAACATGTAACTATTTTGATACGTGATTAATCATTTCAGGCATTTTGGATTTTTAAGTTTCTGTCATATCACTGTAAACTGAATATTTTAGGGGCTTTGAGCTGTAGTTTGCTGTGATTGGCATCTTCTTTTTTATTTTTGTTTGTTTATCTTTTACTTTTCCAAGACTGAATGATACAAAATAATTGGCAGATTGATTTAATACTGAAAATAATCATTAGCTGCCACCACATCTCCACGTGAAACAACAAAAGGCAGCTTCTCGGTTTAGAGTCTAGGTTTTTAATGTAATGTAATGAAAAACAAGAGGAAAATAAAATGTGAGTCTTAAAACCTTGTTGTACACTGGCACCCTGATTAAACATGAACTGATTTCCATGTCAACAAACGCAGCTACTTTTCCATGCACATTATTAGTTTTTAAAAAATAAATCTATAAAAATGATTTAAATATAAATATATAGCTATATAAAACATTTGATTTCATCATAGAGAAGAGACTGTAACCTTCCTCATATTTATACACATAATAAACGAGATCTCCACAAGGCCCTCGACAAATGTCACTGTATCTAATGACTAATTCTGACATCTGCATTTCCGCCCTGATTTACTCATAGGACATTAACAGAGTGATATAAGCGCGGCTGCTCCTCTTCTCGCTCCGAGCCAGGACATCGTGTCTCCGTCCAGCGATACGTCAGCTGGCAGCTCACAGCTCGATCACAGTTCTTTAATCTGATTAACTGCATCTTAGGAGAACATCTAAATGACTTTAAGGCAGATGACGTGGTTTAGTACAGATTTAATTGCTGTAACCTCAGTGACCCGGCCTATGGTAACTCCATGCTCGTTTGCTTGTAGCAGCTCAGCGGTGAGGCCGACTCCTCCGGCTCCACCTGCCAACTCTTTACTCCGTCTTTAACTTTGACCTTTGCTGTGTGTGGCTGTATCAACTTGAATGTTTTATGTGGATCTTTATGAGACGCTGCCTTTAAGAAAATGTCTGTCTGATGGTTGGTTGATCTTCACCTTGATCCAGAATAGAAAATAACTCAACTTCCATTGAATGGAGTTTTCTACAAACGCTCATGGTGCAAAGAGGATGAACCCCAATGACTCTGACCCCCTGACGTGTCCTCTAGCGCCACCAGCAGGTTGACATTGTTAGCTCTTAGTGAAATGTCTTGACAGTTACTGACATGGACAGCAATATTCCAACTGTTGATCTTACTACAAATACAATACCCCAGCTACAGCGATGTCAGACGTTAAAAGTGTTTACAGTTGTTTTGAGTGGCTGCCTTCGAGCCATGAGTGAACAGACAGCTGTCAAAGAGAGAAAGGAAAGGTGATGGTGTTTAAAGACGTTTCTGACTCTACACATTCTCAGACAGTCTCGCCGGGAAGACATTTGCTCTCGGCTGTCGAACATATAAAGTGCCACAAACAGCCTCTTCTTCCACAGCGCTCATCTGTGAATTTTAGAATAGCTCGTCTGCTCCACAGTATGAAGACTTCAGCTGCCAGAGCCACTTAAAAGCAGCCCGACCCTGGGTGAGGCGCAGCTCTTTGTGTGTCTCTCTTTGGATGAGAGAACTGTCTGTTGTTTGAGAGGCACTTCAGTCCGTCTCTCTAAAACATATTTGTGTGTGACGCTACAAAGAGCATGAGCCAGAATACGTACTCGTGTAGGTGCTAAAGCTCCACATCGTGACCCCTGAGAGGCTGTTGAGCACGTTTCCTCTCATCTGCTCGGGCCGGGAAGATGGAGCGGCTCGAGGAATTGCTCTGTCATTCACTAACAACCACTTGAACCTCGCTACCAAGGAGACCCAGGTACTCCCCAAATCCCAGTTAATGAGAGAAAGGCTTGAAGAGGCTCTTCTTGACTCTCGCTGTGACGGCTTAATTGTAATTTTGGTGAGGCCCCTCCGGCAACAATCTCTTGCACTTGACAGCTTTGTGCTCGTGTTGGAACCGACAGCCCTCCTTGCATATTCATTTAGTGACAACTGAATGCAGCGTAATGGTGGAACATGCGTCCACTGAGAGGATGCAGGCAGGCCACGCGGTTTTCAGGGAAGAAACCATTTTGTGTCTGTATTCAACACGCCTCCATAGTGGATGATTAGAGAGAATGAAGAGACATAAAAGTGATGCGTGCTTTTAAACCTGTTTATTTACGTATAAGATTTTTTATAGCCCAATAACAAGTCAGTTAGCATGTTATTGTCAATGTTATTAAACATATAAACTAATCTAATGTAAGGACAAATGATATCTGCATCCATGGATGTAAGCGGAAGCATTTTGTTAACCAATTAATCACTCCCACGTACTAACATCAATTTACTGATACATTTAATAATAATAATACATTTTATTTTCATAGTACTTTTAACACTTTAGCACTGTCTAAAAAGCAATTAAAAGGAAACACTAGAAATATAAAATGTACATCATTAATCACACATTTAAGGCACTAATGCTAGTATGCTAGCATTAGCAAGAAAAAAAAGTAGCTTTGAAAGCATTCTTGTCAAAATATTAATTTTAACCAATTAAAATTCAACCAGACAAACCTGATTCACAAACACATTTGTTTATTTAAAGTTATTTAAGTAACTGCATAATAATTATTTCGGACAGTGATCACACTGTTTAAGATTAAGATGCATTTATTCGTCCCAAAACATGCACAGACATGCAAAGGCACACTCATGCTGGTAGGGAAATTTAACCTCTGCATTTAACCCATCTGGTGCAGGACACACAGAGCAGTGAGCGACCATGTACGGAGCTCGGGGAGCAGATGTTGGGGGAGTAAGGTGCCTTGCTCAGGGGCACTAGACAGGGTAGGGAGACTCTTGGATTTTTGGACAGATCAATCCATGTTCGTCTTTTGTTGTCTCTCCGTGGAGTTGAACCAGAGTCGAACCAGAGACCTTTTCTGCCCATAGTCCAAGTTTCTGCCACTAGACCACCTGATGTGACTCAAATATAAAAATATCAAATTCTGTTTTTCAGTCCTCATCCAAATCCCTTTTTTTTTACCAAATTTGAAAACTTCGGAACCGAATGGTGGAAATAAACTGTAAAACATGGATCATTCATATGACGGCAAATAGATGATCCACTTGAAACGGCTCATTAGCTGATCTGCTGAATCAGCTCAGGAGCCACACACTGATTTATCTCAAGCTTTTACTGTATTGTACCATTATTTGTTCTTCTATTTGTGGTGTGACAGCTTATTAAAAAATAGCTTTTTTATTTCATTGCTTTTTAACAGCATAATATTCACTTTCACTGTGAAAGTAAAAACAGCAACTCGTAAAAATATATTGACGTGCAAAATAATCACATGAAACAAGAACAAATGCCCCCAGTGTGTAAAGACTGTAAAGATATAGAGTTCATCCCACAGTCGTTACTTGGGTTGTAAAGGCTTCTCATTGGGAGGTGGGATGAATGTTACGCTGTTGGATTGTGAAGCCACATGAATAGTTGTATTGTGTACTTAAATATGAATATGAGGATTTTGGCATATTCGTGTCAAATATTCATCTGAAGGAAAAAGACAGGACTTTAACTCAATCAAGTAAACATTTTATTATTGTTTGCAGTAGTGTAAATGTATAAGATCCTGACACCCTGCATTGTTTTATTCTTTATTACTGAACAACTACAACTCTGACATCAACATGTGACCAAAAACATGATTTGTGAGGCCATTGTGTCATTTGACCTCTGACAAACTAAATCTATATCATGTGCAACATCCTTGAACTCAAACCAGTGTAGATATACCATTATTATCAAACTGATGCATACATACCAGAATAGTTTTGACCCAGATTTGGCCCACACTGTCATTCGGCCCACACTAATGGCACCCGCTGTGCTCCTGTTGCCCAGATCTGTGCCACAAGTAAACCATAGCAATACCACGTATCGACCACAGGTGCCAAAGGTGGCCTGAATTAGTTTTGTGCTACTTTTTGTCGTATTCACCATTGACCACATGGGACACTCTAGGTTCACATCCAGATTTCAGTTTGCTCAGAGCCCCACACGTTTGCCAAGACAGCTCCAGATTTGTTGTGGGATATCTGGGCCATATTTGCTATTTTACAAGTGGGGCCACTTAAGGCTCACATCCATTTTGTCCGGGCCACAAGAAGGTCAGAAGTTCCGCCTCATTGCCTGAAGTGGCCCACATCCGACTGCTGTCTGGAGGAGCGAAAAAAAGCAGCAAAGTGCATGAACAGTTTTTAATGTTCATGGTAGAGTATTCTTCCTTGTATGAGTGCACTGGTTCTCACAGGATTCCTGCTCCTTATTAACATAATATTAGGTTTGACCCGACCGGAGCCAAATGCATTTCTCTGCATGAATAATGTAAGTGTGAGACATGTCGTGGTCCCCGTCTCTTTTCCACGCGGCTCTTCCCTAAAAGCCTTTCCTGCGAGACGGCAGTGAAGTGGACAGCACCGCAGAACAAACGGTTGTGTTGTTGAAAGAGGCAGAGTGGTGACAAATTATGAACAAGTCATTACACTGAGGTGGCACTTTGCAGAGCCGTGCAACACAATCAAACACAGAGGACAGATCTCCGGGGGACTTGTTGGAAGGTGCTAATAGCCCTCTGTCAATGACAAAATGAAATGCATTAAATTTCCCTTAAGACAAAAAATCTCATTAATACTTTACTGTGCTTCATGTTTTTGGATTATGTTTTTTTATGGTGATTCTGCGCCCTTAGATACTGTCCCTCACAACTTTAGAATAAAAATACTGAAGCTGAGAGATGAAATAAAAATATGTGTTTTTGTACTAAACCTGCCAAAAGTGACTTTTACATGCAACTTAGTAGTTTGTTTTTTTCTAATTCAAATGATATTATTTATTGTTATTATCTTTATTTAGTATTGTTACAAGTCTTCCTCAAAGTAATCAGTGTTTATGTCCTGCGTCCCACTTGTGGTTAGTCTCCTGAAACACTGACGATATGAACAGATCCTGGTTCTATTTTAATATTTAAAAACATGTTGTTTGTCTGGTCACTGCTCAAAATTTTATCAACACCACTCACACATCTGAGCCCCTATGGGTGAGTGGGGTTTAAAGTTTGTCGTTGTCCGGCATCCATCTGACAGTGAATACTAAACTCAACACAACTAGTTAACCTCAATAAAAAAAAAGAGCTGTCTGTATTTTTTTCTGCAATTTGTACAAAAGTAAAAAGTTTTAATGAATACAAAATAAGACATTTGCAAAATAAAGCCTCAACCATAACTTTTATTGTTGTATTTTGAATTGGTTGGTGTTAAGTTCCATGACATTCCTGATGTTCCTGATATAAAAAATCTTTGAGAGTGAAGATATGTCGGTGATGATGACAGAAAAGATGAAAACTATATTAATACATATTGCTTTAGGTGTTTCCTCACTTAATTTGCAGTTTGGATTATGTATTGTCACGGTGCTGTGGTGGTTGTGGTGTGAGACACTGTGGAGAGATGACCCCAGCGTAGAATAAGAATAAAAACCGTATAGTGGGGGAATGGTGACACGGGTTCCTCCTCTGCAGCGCTGTCATGGAGCTTAATCGTTTGCTTCTCAGTTTCCTCTTGCAGGGCTGTGGGGCGAAGCAGCGGAACCCTCCTCTCCAGCCTCTTGGATCGAGTTATCAGCTGTTGGGATGCGATGGTGTTAAAGAGAACCAGTGTGGCGGGCCAGCACATGTTTCCCTGGTGGCGTCATGAAATCCCTGCAGCTCGACTCCCCACTTTGCTTAATATCCCTTGTCAACAACTGCTCTGGGTTCAGTTCTGGCCTCTGGTATTCTAATCAGTCACTATTATGGGCTAAACAGCTACACTGGCCCTGAGGCTGGCTGCTGGGCATGTTTGGATATGTGCCTGCATTGCAGTGGCCTGCCAGTATGGGGGCAGCACACACACACACACACACACACACACACACTGTGGGTGAAAACCAATACACACTTCTTAACAACAAGAGGCCGCCTGGACAGGATTTAACTGTATTAATTTTATGTTGGCAGTAAATACATGACGAGTTGTGTTTGGTCAAACAGTGGCTGAAAACAAGCTCACGCTGCTTAAAGACCGACATTACAGGAGCTGATGTATGAGTTGAAAACTTGTGCCAACAGATAAAGGAGATGCCTCCTACTGAATTAACCTCCTGACTCACCGTAAATTACACCCAGCCCTTGGAACAAGGAGGAAGAAACACCCTGCGTCATGCCGCATGGCTAAGCACTTCACCCCGTGTTGACAGGTCACATCACACATGCTGCTGCTTCTTTAAAGACACGGTGCTGATTCAAGAGAGAAGATTCCAACGTTAAACCTGCAGATTCATAAGGATTTATTCAGACTGGTGTCTTCATCATTGTTTGATCATTTATTTATATTGATTCTCTGTTTCTCTAATGACACTTTCTTAGCTTTTTAAGGGAGACTATTATTGTACTATTGCACCCTCCGCCATTGGGGTTATGGTTTCACCCCTGAAAATTTTTGTGTTTATTTTCAGCAGGATTACGCAAAAAAGCTACTGAACGGATATCTTGGTGGGAGTTAGGGACATGGGCTCAGACAGAATCTGGACAAAGGTCTGGATCCAGTCATTTATCGTCACTTTCCTTAACATTATAGGATTTCTTGATGAAAAAAATCAGGCATTTTCAGGAGACTCACATCAATGAGTGTGTGCAATTTGGTGCAGATCAAAGTGAATCTACTGGATGTTAAATGTAACCTGTGACTACCACCAATGTGGAGCTGAGATAGTTTGGATTCAGTAGGATTCGATGTATCTTCCATCATTTTGAAAAGATGTAATAAATATCATATCAGGATTGGTGTGGAATTTTGAATGTTGGACCTCGTGGAGGTACGTGCTCTACTGTCGTTCTAGCGAATATAAACGTTGGAAATACATTTGCCATACCATCACCTTGATGCGGTGAATTTCGTGGCAAACATGCACTCACACATTCTGCAGGCGGAGAGCTGCATTATCATTCATTTGCAGTCGTGTTTCTGGACAACACTCGCTCTTCTTTCTTTTAGCTCCGGTCCACCAACTCCCGGTGGAAATATCCGACTGTTTAGCTGCTAAATGCTTCATCACATTCACCGGTGCGTCTTTAACTGTGTTTGTCTGCTGCCTGGTGCTGAGCAGACAGTGCACACTTCTACCTACGTGGCTCCGCGCTGCAGCTCTAAATGAGGCTGTGAGAGCGGTGAACAGTGTCTGTGCAGGAAACTAATCAATGAGCTCACACTGTCTAGCTGAGCTGCAGAATCAGGAGATAATTATCCGTAGGTTCATTGTTACACAAGACTCTTCACACTGTCACGTCTCCTTCATGTTGTTGTAATAAAAGGGACTATTCAAGATGACCAAAAAATAGTAGCACAATATTATAATCAGCTGATGAGACAAAAAAATATCATTACGAGATTTTGTTTGTGCCTGAATTGGAGACAGTGGATCACAACATCAGAGATTCATTCACACGAGCGAGTAGCTTCCTGCGTCTGAGCGACAGAGAGAGAGTGAACGACATGACGTGATGGGCAGTGGGCTGCGTGCCAGCCTCCGTGATAAGTGGACCACTGCAGAGTTATGAGTGTGTAGAAACCCGATAGCAGGATGGCAGCACTCAGCATGTTAGAGGTGAGGGAGGGCGGCACACTGACAACAGCATTACTTTTAAGTGCACACGGCTTGAAGATATTAACATGAGATGCTCCGTGTGTGTGTGTGTGTGTGTGTGTGTGTGTGTGTGTGTGTGTGTGTGTGTGTGTGTGTGTGTGTGATGAGTTACTGACACACAAAGCAATAGTCGTGCTGAGAGGAAATCGAAGTGGACCGGTGAGCGTTTTTGTTTTGAATCAGACAAAGACTCAGAACAGCCTGAACGTCAGCTGACTGCTGCCTTCACATGAGCAGTGCATTTATATCCCTGTGACGTCCTGTTCTCAGTTATAAACTAAAACTAGTTCCCACTCTCTTGTTAACAAACCGTAGATCGTATATGAAAATGGACGACGGGTCTCCACTTCCTCCTGTTGTACAAACGTATCGGTGACTGTGGAATCTCTTCAGTGTCAGCTGTCAGTCATGGTGTTTCAACCTGTTTTTAATTCATCAAATAACTAGTTAAAGCCAAACATACCAGAATAAAATGATCACAATGAACAGAAATCAGTGTGATACCTAAACATGATCTATGTCCCATCCACTAACATGGTGTAGATGGGATTTATAACTAAAAACACAACAGTAACTGAATGTTCGCACTATTCCACATCTCTCGATTGCGTATTTTTCTGATCAGTGATTCAGAGGTCGTGCTTGACACAGGAAGAATTCTTTTTTTGTTTTCCATTGCTGTTTGTTTCTTTGTGCAGAGAAGTTGTGGTGGTGTTGTTCGCGCCCTCTCTATGGCCTTGTGGCACCATTTCTGTTATTTAAAAACTACAACTAGAAATACTTTTAATTCCACAGGTCTGTATTTACTTATTTAACCATAATAAAAATGAGTGAATCAAGAAATCCAAAGTGTCCCTGTGAGAAAACAGCTGACATGAAGGCAATGTCTGGATGATGGGCGACAGAGAAACGAGTCTCCAGTCGGAACACGATGCTAAAACAAAATCTTCATAAAAATTCAGTTAACTTCAATGTGATTACATCAGTGATACTGTGCTTCCTCGTTCCAGCTTCTGGAACACAATATGAGAGGTTCTGAATTTATTGCAGCAGGCGGAGCAGAGTAATTAGAGCCATTGATCTGGCTAAACGATAGCCTTTGCCCAGGGCTGAAGGGCATGTGCTCAGCAAGCCCCAGTGTTATCTGATGACCCATGAAATCGATGACCTGGCTGCAATCTCCCAGGTGATTTACCTCATTCCATTTATCTCACAAGGCTGAGCGGGTCCACGTGCACCAAAACCAGCACACCAGGCCATGCACACGATTGCATACCCTCCATAAGCGAGCATATAAATACAACACAATTCCCCCCGAGGCAAACGTAGGGAAACACCTCATCTTACCTCCAGACCTGAGGCAGTGCATGTGGGGGCTTGTTCCCTTGGAAACCACAGTTTGTACTGGTCCATTATGAACTGGGTTATCTGGCAGCCTGAGGAGTGACTGATCAAAAGCAAGATCATTACATGGAGGAGACATTTGAAATGTCACCAGGATGTCAGGCTGCTCTCACATACTCACATTCCTGTTTTTCTGCTGAGGGACAAACTTCTGCCAATGAAGAACAACCTCTATTTCTTATAATGTAACAATTTAATCATGTTTGATGTTTTCTCAATTTAATCTTCTGAGATGAAGGAACAGATAATATCCAAACCACTATGTGAATTACAGAATAAAATATTAAAACTGAATCAGCTTCATCGGTGGAACAGATTTCATAGATTAACAGGTGAGAACACAGGGCAACAACTTTGTCCTCAGAATCAAGTCAGCTTTAGTGGCCAAGGATGTAAAAAAGCTCTAAATATGCTAACTTTTATTTTCACCTAAATTAAAATACATTTAAAGGAGAAACATGATGCTTTTTTTAAAGTCTGAAATTGTAATAGCTTATGTTAAAATTGATCCATGGTTTATTCATATAAGAACCACATTATCTCAACATAAGAGTCTGGTCACAATATGATAACAAATAGAAAATACACGTGTGCCCTCAGATGAACTGCTCTGCTCCTGTGGACCAAACCATGGCTCCTGCAAACTGTGGTTGAATACAACTGATCTGTAACAGCCTATATGTTTTAAAGGGATTATAATGCAGACCATATTGTGTTTTATTGAATTGTGTAACTAAATAATAGGATAATAATAATAATAAGGATGGAAATCATAATACTTTATTCATCTTTAAACTATGGAAAGGTTGTGGTCTGATTTAATATGGAAATGTCTGCGAGTAAGTTGATTCACAACACACAATGTAATTGTTACATTTAACTTAAACCACCATCCTTCCTTAACCTACACCAAAGTGCTTTTACTGCGTAAACCAAACCACAGACGGGATGGATGTGAACCCCGGTCTTTTGAGTCACATCCTGTGGTTTTCCCTCCGTCCAGTCACTCTGCGGCAGCACATCAATGTAGCGCTTCAGTCACTCAAAAGAATGTTGCCTGTTAATGTAATCCAGAGAGCGATTAGATTTGTCCGCACGACATAGTAGGGAAAACAGTACGGTAATGTAAAAAGGTCATTTCTCTGGGACAGGATTGTTAAACCAGACCCTCTCTTGTTTTCATCGGTGGTCGTAGCAGTGGTAGAAGTGGTGCTTGGCACCTCGCTGGATGTGTTATCAGTCACTTGGTAGAGTGGGTCTCACTGTCATCACTAGGTTCCCTTTCACTCTCCAGCTGAAGGACGGGATGAGGTCACAGTGTTGACCTGCCTTTTACAGCAGCCACTTGGATGGTAATCACAAAAAATAACACCAGCCCACTAAAGAGGCTCGCGCCGGGCTGGGCTGTGGACTCAGTCACAATGAGTGCTGACTAATGAGCTTATTAATCACAGACAGCACCAGAGGCAGAGTCATTCTGAATTCATTAATGCTCAGCAGAGCCGTCAGACAAAAGGCTCAATCCAGTTTTCAGTATCAACAACTGTGGACTCGTCTCCAATTGACACCGCGTCTACAACAAACACTCAAACTGCACGGGCGCTTAATATTATGTTCCAGGGCAGAAGGTCCATAGAACACAACAACACAACAATTAACCTGCATTTACAAATGAGCTTTTATTACAAAACTACAAAACAAAATTAAAAAAACACAATTTAATCAGAATTTTGTAATCACTTTAAAACGGTTTTTCAATAATTGATTTTTCAAGCCATAGATGGCGCGACAGTCGTGCTAATGAATACGTCTGAGCATCTGTAACCTGTGATGTGGAAGCTGGAAAAAAGTCTTTCAACTCAAAGTGTCAATGTCTCAAAGTTCTCACAAAGAGACGAGAACAAAAGCAAAATGTGTTGAGGCTCTTTGAGGAGCCTCCTGACTCGTCTCACTTCTTCCTCTTGTTTACCTTTAGCAAATTGCCCTGATAGACATCTGTGCTTTTTAAAAGCTCACTTGTCACTGGTTCTCTTAGCAGAGGATGTGCTCGCCTTTTAAAGAAGGATTACATCAAATCACCGGATAGGATTTTTAAACAAGAAATTCCTCAGGTCCTCCTCTCGGTGTTTGAAACACACGTATGTTATACCTCATAGCTTTTAGACATCTCACTCTGGCTGTGCTATTCTCTGCGGCCATTATAAAATGACGATAGCATCAGAGACTGCACATGTTCCTCTCCAAACATGCATCATGTTTCTATGTACATATATGCACACATACAGTAAACACACCAGAGAACAGGACAAACAAACACAGGGCCTCCAGCCACAAAAAGCCGTCACCTTTTTTGTTCCCTGCTCACGTCTGTGTTTGCCTGTTTTGATAAAGGCCCCTTTCAACTTGTTTGCATTGATCATTGATCACAGGCTGACGAGACACAGTAGCTTCTCCTGCACAGCCTGTTAAAGACAGGATGTTGTTCCCTTTTTTGTTGGTTCTGTATAAAAAGGGAGGTAAACAGGAGGCTGTTGTTGTTGTGCCTTTGTGCCGGGCCGGCCACAGAGCCGAGTGGATTCTGTGGTAAAGGACGAGCCGGAGGGACAGACGCTGACGCTGTTGTGTTACATGTCGCACCTCTGCTACTGGAACGTCAGCATGCCATGTAAAATCACACACTGCGGTGGCACTATGCCAGCGTGTTTGGATCAGTGTAAACAAGCAAAGAGGGCATAATGAGGGCTCTTCTTAACGGCAATATAGCGGGATCTGTGTATAAAAGGGGCTATTGATACACTTAGGGGCCCTATTCAAGTCCGCAGCCCCCGCGACACACACTGGGTCCATTGTGACGAGGAATGTTTCCTTTCATGGCCTGAACTCCCCTGTGAAAGCATGTCAATAATCCTGAGTCAGTGGGTGCTTCACAATACCGCTGTGACCAACCCACCAACCAGACCAGTATGGAAATAGGCCTCATTTTGTTCTGCACCCAAGGAGACGTAACTGGGACGGTTGAAAGTACGGACAGTTGAATAATTGAAGCAATAAATCTGATGGATGCTGATACATAAATAACTTCACAGAAAGAAAAAACTCTCATCAGTGTTAAGCTTTTGAAGAAGTATCCAATCCCTCTTCATTTATAAGTTCACATGCCACACCAGATATCTCCAGAACAGCTTTATGGCTTTGCACAGCCCCTCCTTGTTTTCACACCGCAGGTCTCCAAAAGGCGAGAGAACAGGGTTTCTCTTCTCAGGAAGGATCCAGATCCTTGAACACGGCAGAAGCAGGAACTAGCATCGGTTCACTCTCGGTACTGAGGGTTTGTTTGAGCAAAGAATGTGATACCATAAGCAGAGTAAATGGGATTTGAGTCTTTAGTGGCCACGAAGCTATTGAAAATATACATCAGTTCTATTTATTTTGGGGCTGGTGTGAGCTGGGTGGGGTGCGGTGGGTGGGGGGGAGGGGGGGGAGCATAGACTGCTGCAGGAATCCAGTGGACGAGCTCGCGCAGAGATGGGAGTGAAAAGAGCCAATCATTGCTCTGTGAAGAATTAAAACCACCTCTGCAAATAGCCCCAATATTTGTGCAGTGCCTCCGAGTGGGAGTTTCACAGCGTCTGGGTTTCCAGTGCAAATAAACAGTGCAGGGGTCTACAAGGGTAGAACCCCCCCCCCCCCTCGTCCCAGAGGTGAAGCCCACCCTTTGGTGCTCCCTGATCTAGGCCACTCACTATTGAGTAGGATGAAAAGTGGATCTGTGTGTGCGAGTGTTTACGTGCTAGTGTGTGAGTGTGAGTGACACATCCACAGTCCTCAGATGAAGCTGTATGATAATGTTTGTATGTGGTTCTTAAATCAGAGACGCGGGGGCCTGTGGAGACCACCGCTGTGTTTGCCAGTTCCCAGATAACCCACATCTTCACACTGCACCTACACATACCAGCGCCAGGCTCCTCAGCGAAGAGCAAACTGACAAATATCAGCACTGCTGACCAACAACTCTGCATAACCCAACAGGACCCACTCACTCCAGTGCATGATGAATAGAGGAGGATGTGTGAACGTGTGCGCCAAACTGAAATACAGTGTTCTGTCACTGCGGCGTAGAGGTCACAGAAACTTCATTCATCCTGAAGTTCACAGATTCACTGAGTTACTGCTTTAAAGAGCCAACCTGTCTTCAGCTGCCTTAAGATTTGCACTTAAGGGCTGTATGTGAGAAAGCAAATGGAAGAGCAATTTTTTCCAGGAACTCTAATGTCTCACTTTGTGTTTTTGGTTTGATGAGGGTTTGTTCTTGGGTCGTCTCAGTATCTATTCTGTCTATTCAGAGTGGGTCTGGCTGTCTCTTGGTCCCTTTCAGATTGGCTCCCGCTCTCTTTTTTGCAACATCAATTTATTTCTGACAGGTTGGGTTATTTTGGAGGGGGGGGGTTTCCACAAGCTAATCTCAGACAGGATCAGACAAGATCCGAAAGACGTTGCAGGGATGATTTTACTTGGCTGAGGATTGTGTGGTTCTTATTATGACATGAGAGATTATCTTAATTTTATTCCTTAATTTATTCTATTCCTTGTTTCTGAACAATATAAATCATTTTGTGTGAAGGCGACAGATAAAACGCTGTAAATACCTGAGTGAGACTCGTGTAAACAGTCAGTAAATATAAAACTAACAAACCATCTCAATGTCATTTTTAAGTACAGTGACATGGAAATGAGTCGGTTGAAATAGTGCCTTGGCAAATGACTCGCAACTTGTCATAAAATATTTAGTAAGCTGCTCTCACTGTAAACTTGGCAGAATCCCATATTTGAGGTGGAGGAAGAGGTTTTGAAGCATTGCCACTCTTCACGGACACTTCAGTCGTGCAAACTTTACAAAAAACACGGTGCTTGATTCTGTTTTTAAACAACCTTAAATCACACTTAGAGATTTAGTCATCCCAAGGGTCGCTGGGAATTTCTACACAACACACTGAAATGGAGAAGTTTGGTCCGTTTTAGTTTGAAAACTCCGGTGATGGTTTGACGCTGGATGTGCAGAAGATGTGATGTTTGGAAACGATGATGGAGACACACACACAGCAGCTTGCCTTGACTCACTGTGTCTTGTCTGTCATGACGTAGCACATGAACGTCTCCTGACCGAAAACAACTGGCTACTAAGACGGAACATGGAGATCTGGTTACAAGCGTTGCTGACCCTGTTGTCTTTGCCTACAGCTGTTGTGCAGTTAAATTCTACAACGACACAACCGCTGTCGTGTGTAGGAGGAAAAAACTCCTGTTTGGTCATGTGAGTGGTCATGAGATGTGTGTTTTCAGGCGTGTTAGTATGGACGGGGATTCAGAAATGATCCGGAGCCAAAATGCTTGTGTAGTCAGAGATCGTATTTGATTGAAAGAGCTGTTTTGGAATGAAAACCTTAGTAGTATCGATGAAGCCTAAGTCTGTCATGTCTCTGCAACATGAGTGAAACAAACCTGGATTCAATTAGTATGTTCTTCTCTTGTTCCGTGAACACGCAGCCTGAACTCATCCAACCGATCAACATTGTGTTCCAGGTCAAAGGTCAAACAACGGGGAGGCACAGAGGAAATTATTTCAGTCGCTTTTTTTCCTTTTACTGAAAGATGGTTGATAATTTGATTTTTTGTTCATAACCCCATATTGAACTTTTCAAACTTTTTTATTAAAAACTATCAAGTAAAGATGGGAAAATATCACCACATTATAACTTGGATTATGTTGTTAACCTTTGTGAAAACGTTCTGGTCTGATTCCATTGTTTTTGAACGGGTCTCTGAAGCCTCGTTGGTGAAGTTTATATTCCAGCACATCCTGAAACTCAACCTGTGACATGTCTGCAGAATGTCCTGGAAATCAAAAGTGCATCCTTGGTAAGGAGAGACGAAGTCAAAAGGTTGCGCACAAACATTTCATGCATTTTTGTGATTCCCCTGAGACATTTGGATGTATTTCAGCTTTATTTTGAGGCAACAAGGACATTTGAAAACACCTTTATTAGAACTGATGCCATAATGTGAAAGGTCAATGTGTGGAAGACGGATTTGTCAGTGTAACTCCGGGATTATTCGTTTTCTCAGCTGCCAGTAACAAAGTTCCCTGAAGAGGTGCAGCACAGAAAGTCTGATTACATTCAAACTACTATGATTATAACGAGGACTATAAGATAACTAATCATTACAAGTTCTGTGTGACAGACCTGTAAAGTCTCCCAGAGAGTGTGTAGCTTACTGACATGTCCTCAGAACATGAGTTATTATCCCAAATCATGTCGGAGCATCTGCAGGAGGGATCCATTTGTTGCTAGGCAACAGCTCAAGCTCGCAGCACGCTAGCTACACAGTGATGTTTAAAATTTGGCTTTTTGACTTTAGGGCAATTTATTCTGCTGTAGCTGTGGAATGTACTAAACATGATTTTTTTAGGTTTTTCTAGACACCAGACATTTCATCATATGTCACAATTAAACCTGATTAATTAAAGCAAAACCAAAGGTTAAAATCAAATGAGGAGACACAAACTGGTGTCAATACAACATATGTAACACAAGAAATGTTACAACCTAAAACCAAAATAGTTGCTCTGGCTAATGTCACTGACTTATTTAACATCCTGTATCATGTTATTCACAGGCCATTTTAGAATCTTCTTAACTTCCCTGTTTACATCTGACAATATGATATGCATGCAAATAAAAATACATCACGCTTAAATCCTTCTTAAGGTAAATACATTTTTAAGTCATAAAAAATACTAGTTAAATGATTGATCTCTTAACTTAAGGCGATATAACTACCGGGCCTAACATTTAACAACTCCCTACTAGATCAAGTAATAAAATGAAAAGGTCGTAGAAGCTAGTTTTAGTCTGGACGGGCAGAAACGGAGATGTTTTGAAACGATGACGGAGAAACTCAGCAGCTTGCTGATTGGCTCTTTCCGGTCATGACGTGGCCTTTGCTGATTCGTCAGGTTCATATCACATGACCCTCTTCCCGAAGA
Source organism: Platichthys flesus (assembly GCF_949316205.1). Classification (NCBI taxonomy): domain Eukaryota; kingdom Metazoa; phylum Chordata; class Actinopteri; order Pleuronectiformes; family Pleuronectidae; genus Platichthys; species Platichthys flesus. The sequence continues at coordinate 6,129,951 of NC_084945.1, read as the reverse complement.
AAACAACCGGCGTTAGCCTCGGCTACCAGAGTTGAGCCCAAGTGAATAATCAGTTCGAAAAAAAAAGGAAATACTAAATGACTGATCTCTTACCGTAAGGCGATTTATCTACCGGCCCTAACATTTAACAACTTCCTAATAAATCAGGCAGTAAAATGATAATGTCTAGAAGCCGGTGAAACCCGGTGCACTTGTTCCTGGGAGAATCTGAATTTGAACGTGAACGGACACAAAACAAACCAACATATAGATTTTTCAGATGAAGATGTGGACAGATGAGTGAAACCATGTTTGATGGAGGTAGAGGCTTTGTTTTGCAGCACATGTTTTCATGGGGGAGGGTTTGGGGGAGGGGGGGGGGGGGGGTCAAACTGATATTTAGCCCCTGCTGGCTCTTTCTCTTTTTTCCTTTTGTTTTATGCACGGCTCTTTTTACCACATGGTAGTGACAGATTGTTTGAGCTGAAAGGAAAAGCCATTCGAAGCTAATTAAGCAGCCATTCCGGGCTCTGTTCGCAGGCAGGAGGGAGAAGCGCAGCCATTTGTCAGCGCCCGAGACCAACGTGGCTTTAATTGACAAGCGGGGCTCCTGACTGACAGCTTCGACGGCGCTCGGCCAATCGCGGGCCGCGCAGGGAGACAGCTGCGACGCCATTGGCTGCAGAGCGGCGGTGGGGGAGAGGAGGAGCGAGGGAGGGAGGAAGAGGAAGGAGAGGAGGCGTGGTGGACCCACGTGGGGACGGGTTGCAGCCGACAACACGTGATAGGCTGAAATCCTGGAGCACAGACGGGTGGTAGTTTACCTGCTGATGAAGACGAATTGATGAAGATGGTGATGATTAAGGTAATGATGATGAAGAAGAAGATGAAGATGAAGATGATGATGATGATGCTGCTGCTGATGGAGATGAAGAAGAAGAGGCTTATAAGGATGATAATGAAGATGATGATTAAGATGCTGTTGATGATGATGAAGAAGTGTGTAGATGCTCCAGGTCTGGTTGGAAACATCTCGATCCATTCTCCTCACTCAAAGGACACGAAGGCTCTTGAATGAACATTTCTACGACCTCCTGTTATTCTCAGATCACATTTCCTTCTCTAGATATTTAACATGAGAGCAGGGAGTTTTATTTTCTGGGTTCAAACACCAGAAAAGCTCCGGATAAGATTTGATCTCATATTAAACACATTTAAATCTCATATTAACACAGTGGATCCTCTCTAGCCCTGACGATGTTATTCCTCTTTAAAGGAACATGTAGTGGGTTTGAATCATCTCAACTTTATTGATAGAACTAAGTGTAGATGTGCACAGTTGGACACAGGCTGCTCCAGACCAGCTTCACGTGTGATTCCCTCACATGTGAACAACATATAAAAGGTCATGTTAAGATGCAGAAACTGTCTTTTGAGTCATTTCTCAGTCTGAATGAACCGGAAGTCTCATTTGAAGTGTGTTTGACTTCTACTTGATGAAAGTAAATCACCGACGTGCACAGATGCAGCGCGAGCCTCCAGAAGTGATGGTTATTTGAAGAAGCTGCAGATCCAAAATGGCGAAATGCAGGAAGGAGGGTGTGTGTGTGTGGGGGGGGGTGAGTGAGGTCACGGATCGTGGACCAATCGCAGCGTCGCGGCAGAGATGGCCCCCACGTGGGAGCACCGCGCAGCGATTGGCCGGCGCCGCCGAGCCTGTCCGAGGGCGCTGATTGGCTGCTCGCGCTGTGGGCTCCTCGTGCCAGGGAGCAGTGTGTGTGTGGTAGCGCGAGCGGCGGAGGAGCGGGTACGAGCTCGCGCTGTGTTTCACCGACGGACGACATTTTCTCTCAAAAAGCGTCGAGGAGCGTGAAAGAAGCGACACCCGGATCCACCGGAGGACTGCGCCGCCGCCGCCGGATTAACGCACGCTTTCTGCGAACTTGTCCGCGGGCAAACAACTCGCCCTGCGACCGAGGGACTTCCGACGTTTCAGCCGGACGGAGCCGACGCTCTTCTCCGCCGCGGGTCAGCGACTCTCCCGAGGAGGAGGAGGAAGAGAAAAAGAAGAAAGAGACGCGGAGACGGACATTTTTTTTTCTCCAGCTCCCTTCGAGAGGATATTAAGTTTCGTGTCTGGATTATTTTCTGTACCTGAGACAAAGGTAAACACGGAGCGAGGCGCTAACGAGGCGGGAGGTGCGGGTGGAGTAGGAGGAGGTGGTGGTGGATGTTGTGGCTTCATGGCAGCGGCTCCTTGTTTTCTGATCTTCCCGGACACCGAAACACCCCCCGTGTGTGTCTGTGTGCGTGTGTGTGTGTCTGTGTGCGTGTGTCTGTGTGCGTGTGCGTGTGTGTGTGTCTGTGTGCGTGTGTGTGTGTCTGTGAGCGTGTGTGTGTGTGAGCTCCTGTTCGTGGAAGACAGATTTTACGAGAAAACCCGTTGTTACCGTTTGGATCAACCGTCTAAACTTTGGGGGATTTATCCGTTTCGCTGCCATTAGTTGTTTCTAGATTAAGACACAATTTTTCTTTGATTAAACACTTTAAGTTTTTCTTAGGATTTTTTTTGTTATAGGTTAAGTTTCGTGTCGGAGTCCGGCTCCTCAGCTGTGCCCCGTTTCTCTCCGTGTGTTCAGGTACAAAAACCAGGTGATCGCATCCAGCGGTCGGGGTCTGAGGGGCGCCGCCTCGAAGCCGAGAACAAGGCTTTGTCCGCCGCCATCGTGCGTGTGCGGGGGAGGGGGTGGCGGTGATTTTCCCGCACCTTCACTGGGACTACACGCTGACACTGCGAGAGCGAGCGAGAGAAACCACGCAGATTATCTCGTGTTAAGGAGCCGACATGTATCCACAAGGCCGGCATCCGGTAAGTAGCTGTCTTTGTCACTGTGAATTGATGCAACCGCACCGCCCTTCACAACAGCCTAATTAGCTCGTCAGAGAGGAGCTGCTCATCCACACCTTACTATTTATGGTGTGCACCGCTGTGGCAGCGCACAAACTGGGAGATCGTGTTTTATTGGGAACAAGATCAACATCAGATCATATAGAAACACACTTAATTCCTCTTCTTGTTGTGCTGTTGCTGCATGTTTTAGTGCGACAAGGTTAATTGTGCTTGTTGCACAGCACACACCGAAATCCCACAACTGTGTTTGATTTAAAGTGCCCCCCCCCCCCCCCCCCCCTGCATGTTTCTCCTCTTTTCACTGTGTAACATTACTTTGAGGCTGGATGAAGTGACCCTCCTCTCTGTCATGGCACATGTTGTTGAGTGAAAGCGGCTCCATCCTCCGCCACTCAGGGCTCAGGGGAAATGTGAGGACAAACCATCAAGAGAAAGAAAAGAAAGGGGGAGAGGGTGGAGGTGGCAGGGGAGACAGATGAGACTATTATCCCGGCTGTGATGGCGCTACTTACACCTGTGGTATTTCCAACCTTGCACTTTCCAGGCACCTCATCAGCCAGGGCAGCCTGGCTTCAAGTTCACTGTGGCCGAGTCCTGCGACAGGATCAAAGATGAGTTTCAGTTCCTGCAGGCCCAGTACCACAGGTAATGACCCCCCCCCCCCCCCCCCCTGTACACAATGCTGTCTTCCTGGAAAGAATAGGAAGAGGAAGCTGCCTCTGTCTAGTTCCACTTTACTCACCAATTCTAAACTAATGAAACGCAAACATATCTATGTTCCATATTTAGTTTTTCTCATCTCCATAAATCAGTGGGTACACTCTGTTGTTAAGCCATCACCAAAAACTAAACACAGCTCTCCTTCTTTCTTCAGCCTTAAAGTGGAGTACGACAAACTGGCCAATGAGAAGACAGAGATGCAGCGTCACTACGTCATGGTAAGAGCGATCCTCATAAAGCTGTGAATCTGATTTACTAGCGTATCCGCCTTTTTGCCTCAGGTGAACAGTCACAGGTGGTGCAGCCCCGGTGTTTTACAAAAACCATGTTAGCGTCTGTTCCTGCTCAGTGCTGTTGACTCACACCTGTGTTTTCATTGGATAAGGAGGTGGAGGGTGGGGGTGTGCGGAGAGGCAGCCGAGACTCTAGCATGGGGTCAAATGTCCGACTATTGATTGTGTGGTGTGACGACCCCCTCCCCGTGGCTCTGGCTCAGGGGTCCTCTTTATGACCCTCCGCCGCCCCTCCCTAACACACCCAACATGACCCACTGGGGGTTAATGACTGGTCTGCTGGCTTTGCACATGAATCAGAGGGTTTCCTGTACTCTTTTCTTTTTTCTTTAATTTCTCCTAAGTTGAACCGTGCGCTCGCTCAGACACTTTAGACACACCCAGGGGTTCTTAGATATTAGGTGACTTATGTCTTTTTCTCCAACCATAAAGATAACAAAGTGCTTTCTGGGGCCAGGCGTTTTCTCCTGATAGGTGTTTGATTTCCATCAAAGCGGTGTGGCAGGTTTAATGTAAAATGGCTCAAAAAACTGCAATTAAATCATATTACATTCAGTTCAGGGCTCCCTGGTGATAAGACAGAGACACTCAAATCTGTGCATGTGCAACGAAATCTCAACTCAAAGGTTATTTCTGATACTGGAAAAGCTGCATTGTGTGCACGGAGAAAAGATCAGCCTTTATCTTACAGGTGATGTGGCTAAGAGCTCACTCGTAGTTTGTGTACATGTGAGCTTATCTTGTTTGTACATGCAAGGAATAACTTTGCACTAACCAAGCGCAACAGTACGTTTGTTAAATATTATTTTCCTTGTGAGAAAGCAGAAGGTGGTGGGAGTAGCTGTAAAAAATGGAAACTGTTTAGTGTGTGTTACATAAACAAGACAAACTATTAAGACTCAGTTTGCATCTGGTGGTGGGCTCACAAGCTTTTGGCACTCGGCAGCAGATACTGTTGTTCTCAATAATAGCATTGGCTCTTCTCTTGGTTTATGAAGCCATAGACAGTGCTCGTGCTGGGAGACGGCAGCCAATCGCCTGTTTGCAAAAAGTACATGAAGTTTTCAACCTCTTTGTATAATCAGTCATTGTGTTGTTTTTTTCTAAAGCTTCACTCAAGTGCTGCAACATATAGTCAACTTTTCTTTTGTTATTAATGTCACCACCAAGTTTTTTTATACAGCTTTGATGCACTAACACTCTCTGTTCCTCAGTCCACAAAAGTCAGATTCCTATTTTGTGTTGTACATGCAGTGTATCATGCAGCGGCACATCTTGCCTCTAATTACTTCTTTGATTCAATGTTCAAATTATCTGTTTGGGAACATTTGTTGACCGTTTTCTCTTCTGTGTTACAGTACTATGAGATGTCCTATGGGCTCAACATTGAGATGCACAAACAGGTATGTAGCCATATCAGAGATGGTCTGTATAAATCCAAAACAATGTTGTTTTTTCCCCTTAGTGATTTAGGAATATTTACACACCTACTGACACACATCGCTGACCTTAGTGTCTGCCCTCATCCTTAAATGCCATTAGGAGGGATACACATACCGGCTTCCTGTAGTGAAAATGCTGACAGGCTAAACAACACGAAGGGCGCGTTGCCTGATGGGGATGGTTTGATAAGATTAAAGTGAAGTATTTGGCAGACAGTCTGAGAGAATGTTGTTTTGTGTGGTTTGTCCTTCTATGTGTGTGTGTGTGTGTGTGTGTGTGTGCGTCTGTCTGCGTGTGTGTGCGCGCGGAGACATGTCTGCACCATTGTGTGTCTGCCTCCCCAGTGCCAGCTGGGCTAAAAGCTCATTAGTTCAGCTGCCACCCAGCACTGGGCATCACGCTGCAGTGGAAAGACTTCTCCTGATGAACAGGGCTCAAATACCACCACACCCCCAATGAGTAGTTTCAGGCTACATCCATACTAATAGCTTTTCGTTTTATCACAGTGTTTGAACAAATGTGAAAGTAGTAAGAGTGATGCATTTAAAGACTAAAATGTAGTCGTGGGGACTCAGCCTCAGTAGACTGGAGGCATGCAGTCTTGATTTTTCTTTTGTCTTAGCATAATCTTTTGTTTATTTAAAAATAGATTAAAACTATTTCACGATGTCCATCTTATCTTTGACACGTACATATCCATTCTCTCAGATTCCGTGAGGCTTTCTGTTTCCCTCGCTCCTCCTCAGTTCTCCTCTCCCACCTCCTCCTGGTGCCCTTATGTCTTTTCATTATTCCCCCCCCGAATGATGGCCCTCGTGTCATTAGCTGTTTGATATGATGTATGAAAGTGGGAGTCTGTCAGAGAGGGAGAAGGCGAGACAGAGAGGTGGGGCGGAGGCGTCATGGCCCTCAGATCAAGAAGGTTAATGGCGTCAGTGGGAGGGGAGCCCAGTTGGAACAGGAGCATGCTGCACAATTCATCAGGTGTAGAGGTTTTTTGTAGGGATTGGGTATCCATGTGGTGCTGCTATGTGTGCTAAGTAGATGTGTTTTGTGTTTTTCATGGAGCTCGCTGCGACTCAACCCCCTCCCCATTCTTGAGCGTTTTCTGCCAGGCACTTATCACCAACAAGAAGGCTCAGGCGATGCTGGGTGGGGGTTGAGCTGGTTGTTGTGTGTTGATGCTGGTGGCAGTGGATGAGACAAGCGGGCAAACAGGAGGGATGGAAAACAGGAGAGGAGTGAGAGGCTTCAGGGTAAATGGGTTAATCGACAAGTCCTCTCCCGTGCATCTTCTTTGTTTATCAATAAGCCCGGTGAAGTCTACGGAGTCCTGTGAATAATGCATGATTCCTGCCACCTCCCTCCCTCTCTCCCATCCCTGGTGAACGAGTGGTTTTGATGACATCAGCGAGAGGTAAACCGACAGCCCATAGCCGTCCCTGTTATTGGTAGGAAGAGAGGTGGGCTGGATTATTGGATGCAGGCAGGCATATTACTCTGCTTGTGAAGAAGATTTATTGCAGTGAGAAAAAGACGTGATAAACTCATTTTGTGTTGTTATAGCTACAAATCAGGATTGAAAAGCGAGGGAATGGGCACAAACACACACGTGCATATGAATAAATACTCACATCCCTTACATGGTAGCACCAGTTGTGACTTTACACAAACATTGTAATTCAAGTTCCGACAGACACAGCATCCTGCTGATCTGAATGGTTTTGCTAGCACAGGGATCTGTGTGGCTGCTGGGGGGGGTAATTTGTTTTGACAGTGTCTCTTATGATGGCAAAGAGTGCAGGGTGGAGGTAATCACCCTCGGTTGCTGTCAATAAGTGATTTTAATTAGCGCAGCTCATTAGGCTGCCTCAGCAACGTGCCCTGCTGACTTTCTGGTGGGGGTTGCTTTGTTTTTCACTCCCTCTCTTCTCTGTTGTGGTCCCAGTTTATCGCTTGCCTTCGTTTTGATTCCAGCTCTCTTTGGTGAAAGGAAAGCAAAAGGAACATGAGTAGAAAAAACATCAATCCAGGCAATTAACCATCAATTGATCATATTCCTTAATATGCTTCTTTTTTTTTTTACCTTTCGGTAGCCATTTTGTTAATTGTGTTATGGATACCCATTTTCTCACCTCGTTGACTGAATGAGGTAAACCGAGAAAGTGCCTCATCAAGGAGTCATGTCCGTTTCCTGGATGGAGGATGAGGATGAAATGAGGAACAGGGGGAGGGAGAAAGAGAGCTTGTGCAAATGAATAATTTATACTGGATTCCTGGAATTGTTTGCCAAGGTGATGATGGCCGACCTCTCTCTAAGCCAAAACAAACTGACTATGAGAACACACACAGTCTCTCAAGGGAGGTTGACGAGGTTACTGGAGGCTCTGAGACACGCTTTATTTTGATAGCCAGGCTAGAGGGGCTGGTAGAACAGAGTTACACAATTAGTGTCTGGCCGTGCGAGTGTGTACTCAACCAGCTGATGATGGGTTTTGTGTGTCTGTGTTGATGTAGTGAAATGGAAGTAAATACTTGTGTGCGAATGTCAGGGCATTTGCATAATTCAAAACAAGAAATATTGTGCATGTCATGAGGATTTTAACTCTTAGTGACATCGAACGCAATCTGTTGGAAAACGGCCCATTTCCACTTGCTCCCCCTGCAGAAGAGGATGTCACTTCATTTCTGCGTGTACCAGCTCAAAATAGAATGACATGCACATGCAAAATATTCTTCATGCATTTGTAATGAACCAGATACCTCTAAGTGCCTCGTTCTTCCTCTGCCCTGGCTGGGAAGATAATTCCCAAACAGCCAGCTCTGCCCTCCTCCCATCATATGCCACTTGTTTTCCTCGCCAATTGAAACCTCGTCAGAGACTCTGCTCTCCACTTGGGGGCTAATGCCTGGAGCGACAAACAGCCAAATGGCTTTCATCGCACCATAGACAGAGGGATGCAGTGGGGAGAGAGTGAGCCTCTCCAAGCTCTGGTGCTACTAGAGAACCCTGAGTACCTGTAATTGTGGAGCTGCAGTGAAAAGCTTCTGCTGGTTTAAAGGCTTCTGTTTTCACTGGCTTTAAGTGTCAATAAACTCTTTCCAGTGGCTGTGTCTGCACTAAAAGCTCTGTGAAAAACAGTGCCTCCAAATTAAAATTGGAGTCGTTGAGGAATGCTGCAAGTCATTCGATTTGATGTGTTATCTGTATTTTTTCCCTTCAGTTTAGCTGTCAGAAGTTCATTTAAATAAGCCATGTGTCCATTTGGTCTCCGTCACACGTGTGAACTGTGCCTGAACAGAGCGGAGTGACTAAATGTGAAAAGCAAGGACAAGATGTAGCTGTGATTCAGTTTAGAGGTTTGACTGTCTCTCAGGTTGGTGTGTCTCTCATGTTTGGCCTCATGTTCTCTGAAAGTGTTGCTGAGAAATGACCAACAAAAAGTCCAACATCAGCAGTACAGTAGTTAGAGCTCAAACAGGATGTCTGCTCTATTGTTTTATTTCCTGTCTTCAAAGCAATAATTTAACTTTGGGGGGAATTTTCAAAGGAATTCAAGAGGTCGGGAACATTTAACCTAAAAAAAGCCTGGACCCGACTCAGCGTGGCCTCGGCTCCCGAAACACCTGGTGCTGCAGCTCGTCTTTCAGAATGAACCGCTGAGTGAAACCTGTGTTTTTAGCACAGTGTACCTGCATTCCACAGATGCTTTTGGCTTTAAGTGATGGCTATGGAGTGACGATTGGCTACGAACAATCAGACTGCTTTCGTTTGGAATTGGTTTGTGGTGAGGGTTTGCAATGTTGTTGTTCTAATAGCCGAGTGTATCAGCATACCACTGTTTCCTACAAGCCCCATGTGGCTCCCCTTGCAGCCATTTCCAGAGAAGTGGTGTGATACTGAAACAATCTAATCCTACTGTGTGGCATTGTATCCAGCCCCCGCTAATGATGATGGTTTATGAGTCTCCATAGAGCTCTCTCTCTCCCTCCCACCCTCTCTCTCTCTATGCGTCCCCCCGTGCAGCCTCTTCCCCACTCCCAGTTATCCCTCATTAATTTCCCGTGCCGATCAGATCGACAGGCCGAAAATTCAATTTAATGACCTGCCTCTGTGCTGCGCCTAATATGATTTTACAGGCTGTTCTGGTCAGGGCCCCAACCCAATTTACATAACGATCAGCCGTGCCAGATAGCGTTGCCCCAGCAACAGAGGAGGGGGAAGATGGGGGAGGAAGGAGGGAGGGCACAGAGGAGAGTAGTGGAGATTATCATGGAGGGGTGTGAAGAAGGGTTTGGAGAAGGAAGGTGGGGGGGGGGGGGGGGAATGGAGAGAGAAAGCAGAGTGTGTCTAAGGTCAGGCAGGAGGTTGTGAGATAGTTCCTGACAGGCCAGTAAGGATCTGTCCCTCTCGTCTTCTGTCCTTCTTTTCCTGTCTCACCTCCTCCAAAATGGACAGAGTGACACAGACGTTGTGCAAAAGGCTACCGGCACCTCCCTCTCCTTTTCACTTGCTTCCCCCCCCCCCCCCCCCCCCCCCACCCCCACCCTTTCACAGTCAAACAAGGTTAGGGGAGAAAATGAGTGGAATGCAGCAGCGTATAAAACGGCGGGAAAGACCTCTTCACCCCACACACACCTGCTGGGCTTTCACCCCTAATCTCTCAGAATCAATTAGTTCACCTCCCTCAGTTCAGTCAAACCACATTACCTTAGTGTCAAATCACAGGGTTTCACTTCACCATTCATCACCCCCACACAGCCCACCACCCCTTGTCCTTTATCCAGCTTTCTACTTTTGTGTGCCTCGTTTTTATGCCTCCCCACTCTCTGTGGAAAGTACAGATAAAAAAAAAAGGAAATGGGTTTGGGCAAAATGTCTTGGGACGTTCGATCGCAGTAGACAGGCTGCATAGCACATCCATTTGTCCAAATCGAGCACAGTAAAGTGCTCGCTGTTTGTCGAGGCCTGTGGTATCATCTTACTCTCCCAGCTAATATTCCGTGGTCGATACCAAAGATGCCTCTGATAGATAGGGCCAGAGAGTTAACCTGTCTGCTTCAGCATTCCCCACCCTGCTCTCTGTGGGCTGTAATTATGAAGTATGGACCTCATTAGGGTCTCTCCAGCCAGATGGCATTAGCATATTTCAGCCTCCTAATGAAATAAGACCTAATGGAAGCAGGAGAGAGGGAGGTGGATAGGGGGGGGGGATTTGTTCTAAGGCCATCCTATTTTAGTTAAGAAATACATGGTCTACCCAGATGGACGGGGGGGGTGTGTGTGTGTGTGTGTACACAAATGCGCCCTTTTGAATTATAGGTAGTTTAACTGCTTAATTACAGGGTTGCCCGTGGCATGCAGTACACTGAAGGACAATTATTCTAATATGTTCTCTCTCTCTCTGCCTACAGACTGAGATTGCCAAACGTCTCAATGCAATTCTGGCTCAGATCATGCCATTCTTGTCACAAGAGGTGAGTGTCAACCCCGCTAGCAGCATTTAAGAATGTGAATGAGATTCATTTCATTCATCAAGTGTCGTAACTGTACAGGAAACTGTGAAAGTGGCTTATTGTACAGAGACCCGCCCAATGACATATTAGATAAAGCAAGACATTCATTATTGCTTAATAGCAACAGAAACTGCAAATGTCTTAATGATGAAATGTTACTGAATCAAGGTGAAGCCGCAAAACCAAACTAACGTATTGGGATCATAAATCAAATAAAAATGTTAATTAGTTTAATCACTCACAATTATTAAAACATGCAGCTCCCATTTGGTCCCCACCTTATTTAACCAGCTGCCAAACCAAGTACAAATATTTGTTTAAACATGCAGTGACCTAAAAATGGCCGTACCCATTTCTCAACATCAGAGTTTTTATCAGTCTTAAGTTATGAATGCTTTCCCATCAAGAGTCTCATCTGTGTTTATGTGTCCTGCAGCATCAACAGCAGGTGGCTCAGGCTGTTGAACGGGCCAAGCAGGTGACAATGACTGAGCTGAATGCGATCATCGGGGTACGTGGACTTCCCAATCTGCCTCTCACTGTGTGTATACCCCCTCTTCTTCCTTCATTTGACCCGAGGTCGGGGGCAATACTGCATGCATAGAGGAAAACGGCATATAGGCTATTCAAGCAAGCTACATTACGCTCACGGGCTTCAACTGAAGTGTTGTAAGTCAAGTACAACCTGGGAAAGGGCAATAGATTCCAGAGGTGATAGGGGAGAAAAGGGGAAAAAGAGAAGCTTAGTTAATTAATCTGCTTCCATTTTCCTCCTCCTCTTCTCTGTGGCATTTGAACATTCATACTGAATACAAACTAGCAACGTGCCGCGTCCTCCCTCATGCAGACTTGCCCCTGTCTCCAGTGGTTTATCATGTTTTTATTTGAGTTGACAATGTTTGTAATGTGCTCTCGATGTGTTCAATGCTGTAATTCCACTGATTGTTGGCTATAGGCTGCAGTTCCTAACGGCTGCTCCGCTCTGATTTTCCCCGTCTCAGGCGGAGTCAAAGAACATCTGATACAGAGTAACACAGTCCAGGCTGAGATCAGATCATGGTGTTTTTCACGTTTCACTTTGGCTGCACTTTAATTACATAAAAGGTTCCAGCCAACAGGCTTACCTCTGCCTCTGACCAAATAGCAAGAGGAATTAGAGCTTTCAGGTTAGGACAAGCATTGTGATTGCAGCAGCGATTACAGCAGCATGGACTTCACAGGCATCGACCGTTTGTGAGGTGTCGTGGAAAAAAGATTCAGGTCGGATTCAAGCAAAGTCGTCAAAGTTGGAGGAACAGGAGAATCAGAGTCTTCCAAAAGTCTAAAATTGAATAATCTGAAATTTAGGCCAATAAAAAGTCTTGAATATGTTCAAATATTGTGTGTTAAACACGTTACGATTGTTCTTCTGTTGCCCTTTAAAGAGCAATTTTCTTTGAGCAAGTAAAGTTTGTAACATCAAGTGTATTGTAGTTTTTTTTCTCAGCGATACAGAAATTTGTATGCTGTAATAAAAACTACAAAAAGACCAGCATGGAGCTCATAACTGATCCCCTACAAACACTTAATCTGACTACACTCAGCTTGGTTGTAGGAAAGACTATGGATACCTACCGTCTCTGCCTTTTAACGTTTTAAGCCTTAAATTTCATTCATTATGGTCTCAGAAAGAATTAAATTTAACTTGTTGAAACCTGCAGAAACCCTGTGATAGATCATATGCTCACATTACTCCATGATGGCGTTGAAGTCTCATTATTTAGCCAGGCTAAATGGGCTACTTGTTTCCGTCACGTATTGTTTGCTTTTTTATTAACGAGTGAAACTAGACATTAACAAACACTGTGGTATGTAGTCCCTTTTTAATTTGGCCACCTATTATTGTCAATATTGGATTTCATTTGCATGTAACTGTGCACTTTGCAATTTCGTTATCTGTAGTCATTATGACAAGACTGTTGTGAACACTTTTATTTACTTTGGTACTACTCATCATACTCAAAATGAAGATGTGAATAATGTGGCATCATGTTTGATCTAATTCTCACCAGTTCATAAGGTTTCTATCGCTAAGCTTTAAACTCAGTATCCTTATAATAAAAGTTTAATGTCCTTAATTTGTAAATTTCATTTGAGAGCATCTGTGGCAAACTAAACTTTATTAGAAGAAGCACTTCAAAATTCAGTTCCTGACCTTTTAATTGTAGCCATAACCCTTGAACACAAACAAACTCCACTCTGGCTAAAAATACTTTTTAGTGATTTCTTCCATCTGCTTTAGTTTAAAAAAGAGGGAGAAGGTTAGCTGCTTTCTAATAGCCAGCTTGGACCCAGATGGAGAACTGACCCTTTTGATTAGCCCTCTGTAGCAGAGGTTAGTTAGCAGTTAGCTTGTCCCAGTGGTAGGGGGTCAAGTCTAATGAGAGGCGGATATCGAAATTCGATTAAGGTAAATGAGCCAGGAGCACAACCTCCAGTTTTCAAGGTAATTACTTCCTATTTCCTCCTGCTTTTTTTTTTTTTTAAACCTGGCTCAGTGAGACTGTCTACAACAGGAGTGACCCTGTCTCCATTAAGGGTTGGCAGGGCCAGATGCACATGCACAAACAACCACACGGGAAGACATGTGAAGTGATCAATCTCCAGGTCCCCACGGTGTGAGACTTGTCAGTAAAGTCTCAGGCTACATCCATAACACTCCGTTTTCATTTGCGTCGTCAAACTTAAACAGACGTAAGTGTTTTGGCTCTGTATCAGTTTTAATCCCTGTTCCCTTAACCTTATTGAAATGACTTGACCACTAATTTAACAGAGAAAAAGTCACAACCCTATGTTTATTTTTTAATAAAGCATTTGTACAAAGATTTGAAATATAGTACAATCCCTATAAAAAATCTACCTGAAGTGAAAAGAAAAGGCAAATTCAAAAGTAGGTCCTTGTGAAAATCTATTTACCTGAGGCAGTGACGGTTAGTTGCTCCCTGGCATCAGGACGTATGAGAGTGTAATTTCACAAGTGATGCACATACCAAAGTAAACAAGTAGTTAATGCCATAATTTCATTTTTAGAAATGTCAACAAAATGTTTGCCTGATATAATAAATTTCCCCAAAATATTGTCTATGACCCCAACTGAACTGAGCACAAAGACATCGATGCAAACAGGCGTCACGCTCCTGCCCTGGTTTCGCCAGAGGTGAGACATGAGTTTGATTTGACAAGTGTCGGGGCTGTCGTCTCATTTCCATAATTTCCACACGGGGTGAGATTGTGCTTCGGTAATGGTTAACGAGTCAGTTACAGGTGGGGGGCTGCTTATCACCAACCCTTGCACAAATGCTAATCTGTAGAACACAGCTTTTACACTGCCTGGTTTTGTCTGTGATGTCACTCTGCTTCATTTCCTCACAGTGATCTCCTTTGTGAAAGAAAATTTGCATGTGAAGCTCATATTTCCATCTGGTTTGAGTGTGTCTACAGAGTTAGATTCATTTACATCCACACGTTTGTTACCAACAGTTTGCAGTTCCCCTTTTCCCAAACAGTTAATTTCCAAGTAAAAAGCTGCCTCCACCGTATAAAATGTTAATATTGTTGGTTTTTCTTTGTCACTCTGAATATCTTTGGTGATCTAAATGCTTCACCTTTTTTTTTATAAACAAAATAATCAAAAGATCTCTGAAGAAAAATGCAGATAAAGTGTTGAAATAACAGTTATAATATTTACTACCCTTGGCTTGTTGCTTGTATAATTTCTGGCTGAATCTCTCCCTCTCTTCTCTGACCCAGCAGCAGCAGCCGCCGCCTCATAGTGCCTATCCAGCCTTCATGGTCAGTGTTCAGGGATGTTACGGGACATAGAGGCTACATCCACATTACTGCGTTTTTAGTTTAACAACACATCAGTGTTGCTACATTTGAGTCCATCGCCTAAAACTGAGAAGTTTAAAAACGCTGTTGGCCCCATTTTAGTTTGAAATAAATGCAGAAAAGCTCCACCTAATTGTCGGTTCATGAATATTAATCCCTTATCTTACTTCTCACCATGTGGTAACCACCAACTGCAGAGTAGACATCTACTCTCTGTTTTCACAGACTTGCACATGTGCATTATATGCAAATGGGTATGGGCATGTTTTCAGACATGCTAGTGGCGATTATTACTGATGCGGAGCTGATACGCTCAAGTGGTTGGAGATCAAAACAGAAACGTATTAGTATGGATGTAGCCAGAGAAACTCTTTTGCATTGCTTGCTGGCAGCCTAACACACGTCTTTGTGAAGGGAGTTGATGATTCCCCTTGAAGACCACAACTTGGGTGTGTTTGGGTGTATTTTTGGCATCTTTGTGTGTTATCTGTCTTACTCGGGGGTCAGACACGTGACCGCGCGTTTTTTAACCAACGCCATAGATCGAAAACCCATCATGTCAATCCTACTCCAATACTCAGACGAGTCAGCTCGGTGTTTAGCAGAAGGTTGTTGTCTAATCTTTCTCGCAACGACTGAAGAGAATGTGTTTGAGTACAGAAGACAAGTAGGTAATGTGCCAGACTTATTGAGCCGGTGTGCCAGCTGGTTTGTGCCGCGACTGTTGATGCTTGTTCCACCTGACAGTACAGTTCTGCAGGGAGCCAGCTTCGCCTAGTTAACTTTAATTGCCTGTTTCCTGTGGAAGTTGCCTGAGCTGAAGCGGCATTTACACATAATGAAAAAAGATAAGTGTGAAAGGAAGCCAGCTCTTTATCCATGAATATTGAATTGGAAGCAATTTATTTTCTGAAATTCTCTACCCCCCCACCCCGCTACCTCCCCTTCCCTCGTCCCTCCTCGCTTCTCTCCTCAGCCAAAGCTTGCTAATGAGGCTTCTTGATAATGATCCCTGCACGCTTTTCCTCATTAGGCACACTCAATAGGGACGTCCCTGCCTCAATCCCTTGCTCGCTCGCTCTCTCTTTCATTCTCTTGTTATTTTTTCTGATTCTGCCGCTCCCCCCCCCCTTCTTGTTCTGGCTGCCCCCTTTCTCTCTTTCTCCTTTTTTTTTTTTTTTTTTTTTGCTCGGTTTCCCTTTAACACAACAAATAGGCTGCCGGGCACACCAGCACAATATCGATTAACAATGCCGCCCCTCGGTTGCTTATATCCATTGTGCGATTTCAGGTCCAGCTCCACATAATGAGCTGACTGAGTAATGGCCAGCTGCTAAATAAACCTTTAAATGTGCTAAGCCACTACATATAACCTTGTCTGGTTTTTTCCCCCTGTCGTGTAATGAATGTATGGATGAGGTTATTGAAGTTCTATCTAGCAAGCAGAATAGCAATCATGTTTTTTCTCTTTTTTTTTAGAGAGGCAGTTGATGGATGTGCTAAGTGTTATTTAACCTTGTTTTAAAGCACTTGCTTCCCTCTTGCCTGAGTGGCTATTTAACTCCTGTCTATCTACTCACTCCTCTCTGGTTGCCTCTCACGCAGATATTCATGGCCTCTTGGGAGGTGTGTGTGTGAGAGAGAGAGAGACTGTGTCTGTGCTTAACAGCGTTTTGCTAGAAGAGTGGGAATGCCTGCTTGCTTGGTTTTCCAGAAGGTTTTCAAATATAGATCTATTGATTTAGATTTTTTTGTAACAGTTCCAGCTATGATTGAGGCGCAGAGTTTGGGGGAAAATGTTCCCTATCATTTCTGGCGACCAGGGGGAGACATGTCGTCAAACACGGTTGTCACATGAAGGTCTTGTATCCGCAGTAAGAGACAACAGGCAGTTTGTAGAGCAGCAGCGATGAGTGTGGCAGGGTTGTAGTGAGTGAGGTGTGATATGAGAGGAGAAACACATCTGTCATTTAAACCTGGAGGCAGTGTTTCATAGGCTCGACACTGAGGAGCATTCATGTGCAGACGTTAGCTCAGAGTGGTGTCAGTCGACCATACTTTTATTCAACGCACAGAATGAATCTACAACAGTTTAAGTTATTTATTAACGCCTTATTCTTCACTGTGAGAAAGAAATGTGACCTGGCCCTATGATGTGTTAATGATGCAAAAACAAATGCTAAAGATGATGAGAATGTGCGTTAAATTAAAGACTAATACCAATTAACAAATGCATTCTACTGTTTCAGTTAATCCAGCATGTTGAAGCAGATGATAACTACACTGTTTATCTGCAGACACAAACTGAATCAGTTCCTTCCCTCAGACAGTGACTGAGCTGGAACAGCATGTTGGGAGTCGTCGTCATTCGGCTATTATGCATAATCGCTTTGGCCTTGGACTGAATATTGTCAGATCCAGCTGTAAAGCTGGAGTAGAGTGCGACCATTCACAGATTCTCTTCCCAGCCAACCCATTTCTCCTCTGTCTTGTCTCTTGTCTCTCTGCATTTGTTTATAGCAGCAGCAGCTCCAGGCCCAGCACCTCTCTCACGCCGCCCACGGCCCCCCGATCCAGCTGCCCCCTCACCCCTCAGGCCTGCAGCCGCCTGGCATCCCCTCTGTGACAGGCGCTGGCTCCGGCCTGCTGGCTCTGGGAGCTCTTGGCAGTCAGGCCCACCTGCCTGTGAAGGATGAGAAGAACCACCACGACCTGGAGCACCGAGGTGAGGAGCACAGCCAGCCGCACAAACCGCCCGAAGCATTTTACTGCTGATTGTAACTGCCAAGAACAGGTTTTACCAGCCAGACACATTTATCATAAGAAACATGTCACTGTAGGTTTTGTGTTTGTGCACAGAATTACTGGGTGAGGAAATATTTATAAGGGTCATTTTATTTGGCTTTAATATAATATAGGTTGATGTGAAAATAGTTTATACCAACATCACGAAACAGGAAAGAAGGACATTTTAGATGTTTGCGAACTCGAGGATAAACACATTTTAATAGCATGCAAAAATAGACAGTGTAGAACTGTTCAGTTTGGATGGTGATAGTAATGTTGGTTTGATTCAAATAACAACCTGTATCTATATTTTTGTCATTAAATGTTATGATACCAATTAGTGAGTCAACTTTTACACAGGAATTTGATGTTATTAAACATTACATAAGCGACAATAGATAAAATGTAAGTAAAGATTATCAACTAAACCTGTGTAACCTTCACACGTGCCATCAGGTCAGCTGTTTAACAGAGAATCAACTATAAATGGTCCTGTTTGAGTCATCTGTAATGTTTTGGTTTAAATCAGTTGCAGTTGTAAATGTACATCTCTAAACGTGGACTTGGTCCCGCAGTCTGTACCCAGACCTCCAGGGGTCAACTTGTCCGTTCACCCGATGAACTGAAAACCTGATAGAGATAACGTTACTGAGAACAATCACCAGGTTTTTACAGCCTTTCAACCTAAAGCCAAAGTTCATAGAGATATATAATGCATGAACTTGTGAACTTATGAAAGATATAAAGTGGTAACAACATGAATGATGCTGAGCTGCACATATGAGAGCTTTGTTTAGCCTAAATAATAATTGTCATGTGATTGAATCTCTCATACGTGGTGACACTCGTACTAATTTGTGTTTTGCTTTTCTCTCTCCTGGACCCTCATCTTTTCACTCACCTCTGGCCATTCCTCTGAAAGAGCGCGAGTCGAGCACGGTATGTTGACTCTGCTTCTCCTGTGTGTGTGTGTGTCTTGACTTTGTCGGCCCCCGGCTCTCTGTGTTTGGTGTTCAGGTGTACTTTACAGACCTCAGCTTCACTGCTCAGTAGAAATGAATGCTCTGTGCATAAGAACATACACATTTTTGTACTCCGGGAGGTATAAGCTGACTGAAATCAAATAATTAAGTCTGGTCGAATAAGCCAGTGCCATCTAATCTTGGTGGAAACTGATTGCGATCACTGGGTGCGGATTAATTGTCGGCTACCTCCTTTAATTTCAGCACAATTAAAAACGACTTTGACTCCTTTTCTTTCTTCACCTCTGTAGAGGATTTACTGTTGCATGTGTCTGATACCTGACTCCTTTTCATCTCTTTATCTGCCTCTCTCCTTTTATTTAGCGTATATCTTTATTTTCTGCTCTCACTTCTTATCTCTTCTCTTATCCTCTTCTGTCCCCCCCCGTCTCTCTCTCTTCCTTCTCATGTTAAAGTCTCTGTTTATTGGACTGGCTTAAAGCTCTCAGTTAGCTGGAGCAGAACGCTCTGTTGGATCTGGTCGACCAGATTGAGTTCCCATTGACTGGCCGTCCTGAATAGGGCCACTCATGTCTGAAGGGAACACAAACTCTCATCTCGTATGGTGACGAGCGGCTGCCAACTCTACCTCACCTAATCTCTCTCTCCACCGCCGTCCCTCCTTCCCAGTGCACACACGCAGCGTCTTCCTGTCCTGTTGTCTCAGGTCATCTGATACCGAAGTTGGAGACAAGTGCAGGGTTATTGAGTCCAGGCAGCCCTTTAAAGGTCACAGGCGCCGATTCATAGTCGGGCTGTCATGATGTCAGAGATTTCTGTCGGTCTGGCAGCTTCGTCACATCGAGCTGCTCAAGAACGGTTCTTGTTGCTTTCTTTTCCACAACTGTAGCTGAGTAAATGTCAATATTTTGACTCTGGAGGAACAGGGTGTGAAAAGGGCATAAAGCTGCGAGGCCAAGGCAGGGCCAGCTACTGAAGGGAGTGCTATTAGTATGTGTGTGTGTGTGCCACTTACTGCGCAACCACAGTGTTGTTTTTTTAATTGTGACTCTCCTTGGCTCGTGAAGTTTCTTTTAACGTCATACTTTCACTCAGGCTACAACATGGATAATCACTTGCAAGCTTATAAGTTATATTCTTCATTTTACAATGATATATCTGCATGTGTAGGAGACAAGCTCTTGTTTAAGCTGACACACAAATGCTTCCTGTGTAAGCGAGAGGTCACATGATATGCATTCCCAGGCATGATGGTATGAACAGGGATTCAAACGGATACTGAGCCAAAACGCTTGTGTGGACAGAGACTGTTTTGCAGTAGTGTGGATGAAGCATAAAACTATTCTTGTGGCTTTTCTTTTTTAACCACAACAGCAGCTGAGCAATTGTCCATATTTTTTGAAGGAGGCAGTGTGGAAAGGGCAGAAGGCTTCTTGGTTGGCTGAGACCTTCAGGAAAAGTCTGACTCCCAGTGTGGAGGCAGGGCCAGTTTCTGAAGGGGGTGCTATAAGTATGCCTGTGTGCCATTAACTGCCCAACCACAGTGTTTTCTTTTAAATTTGCCTCTCTCCACTCTCCTTGGCTCAGGAGGTTGTTGCTTTTTAATGTCACCCTTTCACTCAGTTTTCAGGCTGTTGCCTTCCTCTCCTCTTCTTTTCTCTCTCCGTTATTTGCAGCCAAGATGTCAAACATCTTCCTTTTCCCCCTTCACCACATCTCTCTGCCTCTGAAGGCAGGGATTTGTTGAGCTGCCTGACATTTTGGGCAGGTTTCAGGGTTTGCCTCCTACCCCCCCCTTCCCCATCCCTGCCTCCCTGCCTGTTGGGCTGGTTGGTGGTGCCACCCCACCACACCAGTGCCCAGACTACAAAAACCCCCGTTTGCTGTTTCTGAGATGGTGCCAGCCTGTGCGGGCATTCCCACTAGTGGGGAGAACTCATTGCCACACTGCTACGCTCTCATTGCTTGCCAAGTTCCTTTCCTGTTTTGCGCTCTTGTCTTTCTTCCTCTTTTTTTTTTTTCTTATTTTCTCACTCTGCCTCTTTCATGGCTCTTTTCTCCGCTGGCAACATCCTCTTTGTGTCTTCACATTGCACACTTGTCCAGTTTCCCTCAAAGGCGTCTTTCTGTCCTTCCTCTTCTTCATTCCAGTTGGTTTTCATGAACTTTTCTGTCTTTCATTTTATGCTGTTTTGTCCCTGACCTGCACAGTGCTCACACACACACACACACACACACACACACACACACACACACACACACACACACACACACACACACACACAGATCTTCGTCACTGTTGTTTTCATTTGCATGTTGTCTCGTTTAGTCAGGAATGAAAGCTGTTGGGTTAAATGTTGCTTCAAGTTGGTCTGACCTTAGGCTCGACAACAGGATCCAATGTCACGTTTTTCATTTATCTGTGTTTATATACACCAAATATCCCACAATGCACTGGGCTTCCACCTCACATATTCTCTTATGTTCTGATCAATCTCTTTGCTTTGAAACATCCGGGGTGTTTTGTCTTCAATGGTGAGTCTGTGTGTCTGTCTCTGTGTGTGTGTGTGTGTGTGTGCTCAGCTGTCTCGTCTGTTTCCTACTTGCTCCACTGCCACGGTGGCAGCAGCGGGGCTAAGCTGTCCCAGAATCCTCTTCTGTCCGTTCCATCCTAAATCAGTCCAGTTCAGTCTGGGAGCATTGTAAGTTTAGCTGTACAGTCAATATTGTCACTGCTCTGATAAAGGAAAAGGCTCCAGAGTCATATCTGGACTTAAACACACCATTTGTCAGTTCCTGGCTTTTCTGGTTTCTCAGGGTTTGACACGTTTAAACCTCAAAACATTCACCTGACTGAGAGAAGACATGTCTGGACAGTGGCAGAACTATGCTTTGTTATTTTTTCTCACAGCATATCACATCACATGACATTTACAATAATGGCCCACCCTCTTCCTCACATTAACACGATGCAACACTCATGTTCATGGATCTTGAAGCGTATCAATGTGCACTGCAGGGTTTTATATGAGTTAAATATAAAGCAGACTCTGGGAGCTGGACACTCATTGTGTGGTCTGTGTGTGTTGTTGTTGGCAGAATAACTCGGTGTCGCCGTCAGACAGCCTACGGGCCGCGAGTGAGAAGCACCGCAGCTCTTCAGATTACGGCCATGACTCCAAGAAACGCAAAGTGGACGAGAAGGACAACATGAGCAGATACGTGAGTGTTTGCCTTCACTGGTTCCTTTTTAGAAGCTGATCCTGAGCATGTTTCTGTTTGTATCTTTACATCGATTAACTCTGTAGCTTCATTAGGCCGCTTCAAATGTTATTTGAAATTATAAATATTTGGAAATAATTAACCGGTAAAATATAGACTTACCCAGTTTCACTGTATGTCTGGTTACAGTATTCAAAGTAAATAATTAAACGCTACAGTCGAAACCATGTTAAAGATGCCGGGTTATATTTTGATCCACCAATATTAAAATGCACTTGTTCATGCAAACCTAGTTTTTAACACCGTTAGTGAACGACCAGGAAACTCAAACCTGTGACTCCTTCATTTCAGGACAGTGACGGAGACAAGAGTGACGACCTGGTGGTGGACGTTTCCAACGAGGTGAGACTTCCTTTGAACTGAGCCGTTCAGTCACATTCCAGCGTGAACGCTGCGTCGAAACCAAACACAGCTCTTTGTCATTTGTCTGCAGAAACCTCAACACTTTTCACAGCGCTGCCAAAAAAACTCTGTCACAATATTGGCTGTGTGCGCCATGAGTGTGTGCTTACCCGCTGTATTTCTTTTGCCGTTCATGCGGAAAGTAATAAGACAAAGAACACAAAGAGAAAAGGGAGTGACAGGTGAATGAAAAGTGTGTGTATGTATGTGAGGGAGAGAACAAGCACGCATGAGTATATTTATCTGTGTTTGCACATGAGGCCCCAGTTTGTTTGACCCACATGTACATGCCGGTGGCTTTCCTCTGCTCTGTTTGCTCAGTCTTGCTCTCCGTCTGTCTCGTTTAACTCTGTAGGATCCGGCCACCCCTCGAGCCAGCCCCGCGCACTCACCTCCAGAAAACGGCCTCGATAAATCACGGGGCCTGAAGAAGGATGCCGCCCCCAACAGCCCCGCCTCCGTCGCCTCCTCCGGCAGCACACCGTCCTCCAAAGCAAAGGACCACGCCCATGTGAGTGCACTGAAAGACAAGAGATGTGATGAAATAAGGAGGTTACAGTGGAGAGGGGGGGGTGATGGGTGAACTGACAGCCCTTCACACAGACGCCCACTCCACTTGACAAATGCCCTTTAGTCTAATACGCAGACGGCTTAGCAGTCGGCTGCTATGAAGGGTCTTGAAGGGGCAGAGGGTGGATGCACTCTCAGGAAATCAAACGCTGTGGCTCACTCCTCTCAATCTTCTTTATGGCTTACCCAATAAATGGTCATTTCTTCCTCGGCCCGAGGCTGTAAATAACCCAGAGACACAGTGACCAGGGAACTGCTGTCTCCTCCTCTTCCTCCATCTCATCTTCTCTCTCTCTCTCTCCATCCCCCATTTTCTCTCAGACACTAAAGCTCTTACACACCAGGCTGAAACAGTCCGCATGCATTGGTTCTACATAACGATTGAACTGCGGATTAGGGTTGATTTATAGTCCGTATCACCCCCCTTCAGCTCCCGTGCCCCCCAGCGTGACTCTGTCCCTCAACCAGCTAAACCCTCGTGTCTCTAACTTGATCTGCAAAGGAAGGAGATGGATTAATTATGAGAGGAGTGGTTGGGTCACCATCCTGCTTGTCTAGCCACTCTTAACAAGCTTGACTTCTAAGTAAAGGTTTATACTTCTACCCCTGACGCACGCACGCACACACACACTCACCATAGCTGTAATGAAGTGTCAGTGTTAGATTGGATTACCTTGAGCCGTCCACTCAGATTGTCACTCTGGATTTTCCTGCCAGTGGGGACATTTTTTTTTTTTTTTTAACGCTGACATGGATGCTGTTTCGTTTCCGTGTGTGTGGCTGAGAGCGTGGGAGGAAGTGAACTTGAGTGTTTGAGTAAGAGGATACAAAACAAGGCTGCACACAAAGGCTTAAGAGCATCTTTCTGCTTTAGAACGACAAGTCGTCCACGCCGAGCCTGAAGTCCAACACGCCTACACCCAGGAACGAGGCGCCGACACCAGGAACCAGCACCACTCCAGGATTACGACCTCTAACACTGGGCAAACCCCCCGGCATGGAGGCACTAGGTATGTCAACGCACACAATGTACCTCAACATCACACTGGTTGATTGATTGACAAAAGAGTAAATTTTAAAGAGTTTGGAACCATATTTTAATATTTCTGAAGCTAAATTATTGTCTTGTGTCTTTTCTGTTCTGTAGCTGCTCCTGCCCTGCGCACACCGCTGTCCATCGCGGGTTCCTATGCCACCCCGTTTGCTATGATGAGTCATCACGAGATGAACGGATCCCTCACCAGCCCCAGCGTTTATCCGGGTCTCATCTCACCTCAGATGAGCGCTGCAGCTGCTGCCGCCTACGGACGCTCACCAATTGTAATTATTCTCCCCTCTATGAAACATTTTATGAATGAAAATGTTTATTTATTGTTTACATATCTTTCGAATTAGGTCTCTGCAATGTTAAGAATTTAATGATCAGAAATGTAGACATTAAAAAGTCTTAAATATGTTAAAATATTGCGCATTAGGTTTTGAATGTGTTTAGGTAGGTCTTAGCTACTCGGCTCGGCTCAGGGAAAGACTCGTGACTGAGGGTTATTAAAGGCTACTTCAACTTTTCTTCAATTATGCTCAAGTACAAGTAATTATCTGATAATTACATGTAATTGACATAGATCTTTAATTTAATTTGACTTGAAACCATGTCACGTACAGTATACATGTTGTATATTCCATCTCCGTCTGTTTGACTCAAAGCCGTCACCAGCATGTGTATGAATTATCCAGCTTGGCCGTGGGTTGTAAAGTATGAGAAACTTTGGTATTCATCGTGTATTTTCCAGAACTCATTGTGAATATTTCTGCTCGGCTGGCTGCAGCATGTTGTGTAAACATAATGAGTACAAAGACGAGCCGAGCTCCTTCTACTTTGATGTTACTTCGTTAGCATTCTAAAGGCTCAAAGAAAAAAGAGAGACTCGCCCCCAAAATGCCTCTTGTGCATGTTTGAAAATCTCCCAGGCTTTCATTAGCATTAGCAAGTGGGATGTGGGAGCCTTGTGCAAAGCTTCCCTGTTTGCAATGAAGCTGAATTTGCACCTTTTTGAAGGGATTTGCTTGGAAACGAGGGTTCCTCAGGGCGTTAGCAGCTTAAATGAAGCATCATTTTCAATTTGAATATTAGTTTAGTCTTGTTTATCTTTGCAGGTTATTGACTGTTTAACTCTTGTTTCTCTGTGTGTGTGTGTAGCCGGGGTTTGACCCTCATTCTCACATGAGAGCTCCGGGCCTGCCAGCCAGCCTCACGTCCATTTCTGGAGGAAAACCGTGAGTCTTTGTTTTTTATTTGAAATGTGTGTTTAACTAAATTTGTATTAACAGATGACTTAGTTTAAACTGAACCTTTCTCTCTCTCTCTCTCCCCCCCCCCCCCCCCCGTTCTCTGCAGAGCTTATTCTTTTCACGTGAGTGCTGATGGTCAGATGCAGCCCGTGCCCTTCCCTCCAGATGCCCTGGTAGGCCCGGGCATCCCACGCCACGCTCGCCAGATCAACACGCTGAGCCACGGGGAGGTGGTGTGCGCTGTCACCATCAGCAACCCCACGCGTCACGTCTACACCGGCGGCAAGGGCTGTGTCAAGATCTGGGACATCAGCCAACCGGGCAGCAAGAGCCCAGTGTCCCAACTCGACTGCCTGGTAACGAGATGTTATTGTTTGTTACAAGTCACAACAGTTTTTTACATGTGTGTTATCACTGCAGACGGACATGATGTTCTCGTGTTTCATTAGACGACGGTGATTACCTTCATATGTTGCCCGAGTCCACTCTTCACCTTAGTTTGTCCCCCAGATCCCAGCAGATAGAGATGTAAATAATTCAGTTAAGTGTCTCACTGCTGCACTGAAATAATCCTTAGTGAGAGGAAAAAAAGCCTGCTGAGTAATGATGCTCCGACTGGCCTACCCGGTCTGCTATTACCCAGCTCATTACTTCCTCCCAACTGTCTCCCATTTCTCATCCTGATGCTGTGGCTTCATCCCGCTCCACTCTTCTGGCCTCCAACACCCTCAAGGTGTGTCCAGAGTGCAGCTGGGTCTTATAAAGCCGTCAGGGTGCTGTTTTAATTCGACCCAGCGCTTCCACAGTCCTATTGATCTGTCTTCCTGCTCTTCTGGAGCCTGGCCAACAACTGCTGCCCTGTTCCCTCTTTCCCCGAATCTCTCGTTAAAGCTGACATCCACATCTTCACTGTAACATGAAAGAGCTGCAGTCTGAAAACTGCACACGTTAAAAAGAACAACTCCTCAAGAGTGGCAGAGGAGACTTGAGCTGCTCTCAGACATACACTGAACACCGGATAGTCTCCTGAGAATATCTGGAGGGGCTGTGTGCGGGAACGCAAACGTCTGGGTCAGTTGCTGGGGACATTCTCCGGAGTTTCTCCTGCTAGATCCAGAGTAGAAAAAACTCACATGCAGCAGGAGATCCTCAGGAGGATTCACAGGGAGAGAGTGGGGTTGGTTGATGAGGTTCATTACACGTGACAGACATTAAACTGAAAACAGAGAGAGGATGAAAAGCACATAGAAGACGCAAATCAACAAAAACACGCTGTCTGTCTGAAATCAGCTCTAGATACACAAGTATCCTGTTAATCTATTGGTTATTCTACAGAATTGTAATTGAGTTTCCTCATGCAACTATATCACATGAGGGAAAACTGTACAGGTAAATAAATTAGATCCACTTATCCTGACGGCGCTCGTCCTTTTTGTTTCCCCTGCAGAACAGAGACAATTATATCCGCTCCTGCAAGCTGCTGCCTGACGGCCGCACCCTGATCGTGGGGGGGGAGGCCAGCACGCTGACCATCTGGGACCTGGCCTCACAGACGCCCCGCATAAAGGCGGAGCTCACTTCCTCCGCTCCGGCCTGCTACGCACTGGCCATCAGCCCTGACGCCAAGGTCTGCTTCTCCTGCTGCTCCGATGGAAACATCGCTGTGTGGGACCTCCACAACCAAACCCTCGTCAGGTCAGTGCCGAGCAGCGAGGAGTTTGGAAGCACGTTTCAGGATTAAAACATTTGACCACCGGCGTGAGATGTAAGAGCTGGGAAGGTTTCCTGCCCTGTTCCTGACCTCATGTTTGATGTTGTGTTATTCCAGGCAGTTCCAGGGCCACACAGACGGAGCCAGCTGCATCGACATCTCCCACGACGGGACCAAGCTGTGGACCGGAGGCCTCGACAACACTGTCCGCTCCTGGGACCTGAGGGAGGGACGGCAGCTCCAACAACACGACTTTACCTCACAGGTAGAGACGGAGAGGGACTCAAACTAACCTGCTCTTCATTTTCATGTTACCCATAACAAAGTGGACAAACTTACATTTCACATTCAGTCCAACTGTAGCTGCTACAGAAACAGACACAAATACATTTCCTACGATGCAAATGAACCATCTGTTCATCTCATTGGGCTCTAAAAGGAAAAACATTGCATCTGGAGCTGACGTGTTAATTGATATTTGGAGTTTTTAAGATGATGAAACACTGTAAACACTTGTTGAAAGAACGGTTTCCTCGTTGCAGATCTTCTCGCTGGGCTACTGTCCCACCGGAGAGTGGCTGGCTGTCGGCATGGAGAGCAGCAACGTGGAGGTGCTTCATCACACCAAGCCCGACAAGTATCAGCTGCACCTGCACGAGAGCTGCGTCCTCTCACTCAAGTTCGCCTACTGTGGTGAGTAGCAGGGACACACACACACACACACACACACACACACACACACTTGTCTTAATGCACTCACGAGCAGGAGGAATACAAGTTTGATTCCTGCTGGACGAGAGGGTTTTTGTCTGGTTTTTGTCTTGTTGTGATGGGAATTCAAAAAACCTCTGCTGGAGAGTTTGGCTGAATTCCGGCATCGATTAAATGTGTTGTTGATATTCAAGGTTGTCACATGAGGATTTTGTCTATTTGTCTTTTCCACATCAGGCCAAAAGTTTCCTGGAATTGACACGTGACCAGATTATACAGTTCTGTTGCTGTTACTGACACTGAAGTTATGACCTTTCCAGGAATTAAGAGGGTTTATTTCCTAACGGTTTATTCACATTCAGCGACATTAATATTTCACATTTATTACCTGTATTACATATGTCCAGTATTTGTTTGACTAAATATCTAAACCTGTGGATTTTGGGGACTTTCAGACGAAGTTAAGGAAATAAAGTAGGTGTGAAAGATTGCCTTAATAATTTAAAAATATGGACGTGTGAGTCCATAAATACTTAGGAGGGTGGACTAGGAGAGTGAGTGGTGGTTGTGTTGGATTAAAATCCCCCCCGCTGTCCGGAAATGTCCCTGAGGCCTGTGTGGTGGTCAGATGTTTGAAGTCTAGATTAGCACAAGCTGAATCTCCTGTGTTTGACTATTTTCATTGGTTGCTGGTCGGTTCTGCTGCTTAATGAGGGAACAACAGTTTCTGTAGAAGCTGAACGGACTCAAACATCCAGTGACTCGTTTAATAATTGTGTGTGTTGTATCTCAGTTGAGATCATTGTGTGTGTTGTATCTCCGTTGAGATCGTTTTGTGTGTTTGGCAGAGCAGCTGGTTTTAAATTTAAAGTTCACACAATTGAAGTTTTACAATCGCCTCAGTGACATTTATCCAGAAATGTCAGTTTTAATTTCCCCCTCAGCTCGGTCTCATATCTCCACCACCGCACAACTTGTTCATTCAAATGGCGCCGGCTCTTTCCTCAGAGCTAAGTGTCACTAATTAAGTCATTACCAACTAGACGGTCGGGTAATTAATAAGACAGTGATTTAAGTGATCATCACAGTGCAAATTTGTGAGTCTCCTTTTTTATGATGTGCTTTTTTATTGATTGTTAATGGGATGGCATTTTACCACCTTTAGTTTTAATGGACATTGATGAGGTTATCACATGTCCATCATCTCTCAGGTGGATGAGGATGTTTCTCACTCGACGTGTGTGTGTGTGAGACAACGCACGTGTGTTCAGATTATATTGTCATGACATTTGTTTCTCTGTTTGCAGGTAAATGGTTTGTGAGCACAGGGAAGGACAATCTGCTCAATGCATGGAGGACTCCTTACGGTGCCAGCATATTCCAGGTGACTACGATAAACACACACAGACACACACTTGCCTCAAACTGCATGTGCTCTGACACAGATTCATTTTAGATTAATAAAACATGCTTCAGATTCATGACAGTATAAAGAAAAAACTGCTAAGCATAATGAGATGAAGACATAAATAAAATGTGTGATAACCTGGAGCACAACGGGAGGATTTAATGAGTTTTGTGTTTTCTTCCCCTCAGTCGAAGGAGTCGTCCTCCGTCCTGAGCTGTGACATCTCAGCAGACGACAAATACATTGTGACAGGATCCGGTGACAAGAAGGCCACCGTCTACGAGGTCATCTACTAAAGAGAAGCAGTCGGCTGCTCGGCTCCAGCACCGCTACTGAGACGACTTTGACTTTTTCTCCAGGCCGAGACGAACTGAGGATCTAAACCAGTGGAAATCAATGGATCTGTTGACCTAAGGATGTTTATGCTCGAGAGGAGTGAACCTTTTTTTTGTCCTTTTTGTTTTGGAGGGTTCTTTTTTTCCTCAGAGTATTTGGGTGCGACCCCGTGAAGCAGCGCTTCATTTCAGAGAACCTTCCTCAGACATCTTGTGAAAAGTGTAAATATCGGATTAAATAAGACATTTTATATATATTATAAGAATATATATTTTCATGTCCTGGGTGTACTTGTGATGATTTTTTTGGCCCTCTCTCTCTCAGTGACGCCGGGGAGAGCAGAACCTACTGTAGACTAGAACTTTTTAAACAACGTTAACTCTTTGATTTTCTTAAAGCACATTCTCTGGGCTGACCTTTTCACAAATCAAACAGAGGGGCGTGAAACATGAACCAGGACATTTTGTGGAGATTTTTAAAATGGCCTTTCGTCACTCCATAATCTCTGACATGGAGCCCCCCCGACTCAGGCAGAGCCTCGGCTGGTTTGGACCACTGTGGGACAGAGTGGAAAAGAGATGGATGTAAATTTAATTCATATATATATAGACCTTTTTAAAGTGTACTGCTCTGTCTGTGCTATCTTTCTCTGTTTGTTTTACCTTGTTAGATGACGGGAGATGGGGGACGTTTAATGTTTAGCCTAACCCTTGGACCTCAGTTGGCAGGAGATTCACTGCTGCAGGCACAAACTGAATGACAATGTGCTTTTTGCTAACTTGACGTAATACAGATGTTGAATTGCACCATTGGTTTCTTGGCTACAGACTTTACTCAAACAGTCCAATCTGCACTAGAATCCTGGCAGAAGGAATCCTTCTGCCCTTCGGCATCTTATCGTTATTCCTGGAATATGTTTGGCTGGTCGTGACGGGGGGGTCGTGACATTTGTCCTGATTAAACGCAGAGATCAGTCTGTCTTAATAAAACTGTTCAGTGCCTGTAAATGCTCTTGAGGACCGAGGGAGTGGCACTTCATGTGAACTCGAGAAAAACCCACCGTGAGTGAAAATGACGTTAACGACGACAGTGGATAATTCTGGTTTCTACACTGTGCTCCGGATCAAGTCAGCATTTCCAACAAGATAACTAACGGGGCGAAATGCGCTCTTCCCTCTGAGTCACACCAAAGTATGTAGCAAATGCTGTCAGCACTGAAAAAGAAATGTACAGTTGTTGATAAATAAATAAAACTGTTTTTGTAGAATGGCCCATGACCTTGTGATTGACCTACTGCTGATATTGTTGTGATGTTCTTCTGAACAAACGCCTTCAGTTAAACATTTTGTTTTACCTGCAGCTGCTCAGACCTTTCACTGAACTCCAGATCATCACCTGAAATGATGCAGATAGAACATAATGGTCTGAGTCTTTGGACTAATAAAACAAATCTAAATATCTCAGGATGAAGTGGAAACAGTTGGTTGCCTCCAGTAACCACTGCGGTTTCCGTCATTTTTCTTTCCAATCTCATTTTCGAGAAGCCAAGAGAGTGTTTGGGGAGTTCACTGTGACCATTTGTCCACCGAGCTCTGACCCAGTTCATCCTTGAGTGAGCATTTGTGCCAGATGTAATGAAATTCTCTTAATATATCACATTCACAACAATGTGGGGCAATTGAATGTTTCTATCAAATTTGAAGATCTGTTTAAGAGAAACATAAAACATGTTTTGTGAGGCCACTGTGACTTTGACCTTTGGCTAACTAAACCAAATCAGTGAATCCTCGAATTTTATTTGAAATGTTTCCCTCAAGGCTTCTTGAGATCTATCGTCTTCATAAGAAAGCAACAACGATGAACTAGTGAACTACCTGGAAACATAAAGTCTCCTTCAAAGAAGCAGGAAATACTGATCTCTGTGCAGATCTGCGAAAATCTGCACAATGGGGAACTTTCTCTGGAGTTCATGTCTAAAAATTGTAATGAAAGGTTTGAAGGTTTGATTTTTAGCAGCTGAAGGGGAACTTAACATCAATCAAGGAAGTTTCCAACGATTAAAGTGAAATGATTTACTGAGAGGCGGTGGTCTAGTGGCAGAAACTTGGACTATGGGCAGAGAAGGTCTCTGGTTCGTCTCTGGTTCGTCTCCACGGAGAGACAACAAAAGATGAACCTGGATTGATCTGTCCAAAAATCCAAGAGTCTCCCTACCCTGTCTAGTGCCCCTGAGCAAGGCACCTTAGTCCCCCAACATCTGCTCCTCGGGCGCTGTACATGGCTGCTCACTGCTCTGTGTGTCCTGCACCAGATGGGTCAAATGCAGAGGATAAATTTACCTACCATTGCATGAGTGTGTTGTGCATGTGTTTGGTATAAATAAACATATCATAATTGTCATAATTGTTCTTGCCGATAATCACATGAGATGGTTGATCCCAACACTTCTGCAACGTAAATACAAAGCTACATCCAGGAGAGAGTTAGTCTAGCTTAGCATGAAGACTGGAAACAGAGGGAACCTGTGTGCGTGTATGACCTGAATGAGGGGGGGCAGAACATGAGCTTGATTATCAAAGGGCCTCAAGTCGCCCTGGACTCGTTGTCCTTTGTTCTTACCGCTGAGAAGAACCTGAGGTGTTTTATTTTCCTTAATGGGAAGTTGAATGTCACGGCTGGGACACGCTCCACCGACCTCATTCGTCACCGCACACGCTCACATGGAATAAGTGAAGTGTGACAGAGGAGATGGGAACTGAAGGAAAAGGTGTGAGAGAGACAGAGACGCTGTTGTGAGTTAATGTCTTTGTTTCCAGACGGGATGAGTTGTGGTTTCAGTCCTGTTGACAGGAGCAACGGTGGGAGGGATGAGACACACAACTCCGGATCAGTGTGTCCTGCCAAACCACACACACACACAACACACACACAACACACACACACAGAGACTGAGTGGCTATTCTGTTGCTTCACTCGAATCACAGACACATTCAGCCGCACTCGTATTTCACACACTCCCACTCGTGACTTCGAGAAAGATAAACTACTTTGGGAACTTGCGGCTTCAAGACGATCTCGGTGATGATTGTGAAACAAGATTTGTTGGAATAAACGTGTCACAAAACATGTTGTGTTGATAACGATCAGCATGCGATTACGAAATTGCAAATCTTGACTCTTTCTGTTGTGTATTTTTTTGCGGCTGCCATACAGTTACTCGTGATGTATGTGTCCTGTCAGAGGGTTGGGATGCTGTTCTACTGACTCACCGCTCTGAGCAGTTGTCTTTCCCTTCGCTCCTCTGTCTCCCTCTCCCACGTCCTTTCCCACTCTCTCGCTCTGCGCCCACCACAGGTGGTGAGTGCTTTCATTTTCACATTTGTGGGGGTGCTGGCTGTGAGGCTGTGATTTCTGACTGAGGATGAGAGAGAGAGAGAGAGAGAGGGAGAGAGGGTGGTTAGGGATGCAACACCGGGGGATTTCTCTGCCACACATTTCACCTCCCTGTGTGGGCTGGAGGCTCGGTGCATATGGTGGAGCTACGAATCCATACAGGCACATATTCTGCTCAGATACTCTAACATCAATCGTACCAGCCTGAGGAGCAGTTGTCCTCATGTCACCCGTCTTCTGGAAATCATGTTTATTTATGACTGTGGGATTTTGCTTAATATGTTTTGGAGGAAACGATTGCAACTGCGTATTTCTACTGTGAGTCATCGGAGACAGATTGTGGTCTCAGACAAAAAAATCAACAAGAGTTTGACTTTTTAAAGCTAGATTTGTATTCTGAGTATTCGTTGTAATCTTTGTTCAGTTTAATCAATTAGGCCAAGTCTGGCCAGTGTCTCAGCCGACGAGTTCAGAGATCAAGTCGATGTGCTCACAGAGAAAAACTTATGAAAAGCCTCATGTCATCAGCTTTGCAATAAGTGAAATTTCACTTTCTTAGAACAGAGCAAAGAGGAAGCGTGTACTCTGTGATCCAAAGAAAACGGGCATAAAAATGGAGCCTTGGGGTGCGCCACAATAAATTGCTGCTGACTGAAACTGATCTAAAAGCCATGAATGCTGACTACACAGGTGGAGAAATGCAAGAGTAATGGAAAAGTCAATTTAACAGGGTGGGAGTGGAGCATTCACGAGGCCGGACATGATGTATGAATCTCGTTTTTGTAAAGCACAGTGTTTCACTTGACAGCACATCAACACCAGAGACTCATCTTCTCCGTCTGTGATTGATCTTTTTCATCCTGACATATTTTCATTCTCAGATATTTGACTTGGGCGCTAGCAGAAGTTCTGGAAAATATCAGAGCGACTGACTCGGACATGTGTGTTCTCTCATAAGCTTAAAAAATTCCGGAAAATCTTCGGACCTCCGTTCTTTACTTTTGTAGGTTTTATATTATTGCCACATATTTCAATACCTTACCGAACAAATCCTCCATTTAGGAGCCATTTTCCCTCGGTTCATAAAAACATTCTCTCTCAATCTCCGCTAAAAGCCGACTGTGCTCCAGTGAAGGCTCCTTTACAACTTTGAAAGGCTCAGCCTGTAAAATCCTGATGAAAGGTGTTTTTGTTCTCTTGACAGTCCCGAGCGTCGGCTGTGGAGGAGAAGTGATGCGGGGGCACTCTACGTCTCTCCTCTGCGTTTTCTCCTCTCAGCCCATTTCAGCGAGGGAGGCAAAGGTTTTACTCTCCTCTACCTGACAGCCGTCTGGTTTCATCTCTCTTTCTTATGGCACCACGAGACAAGACGGAGAGCAGAATGATGAGACCTTTCTCTCATTTCCCTTTTCTCTTTTCCAACCAACACAGCCTTTTATGTTTTCATCTGCCACTTCCACCGTCTCCTTTCTTCCCATCCCATTTTCAGTACTCTCCCCCGGCCTCGTCTTTCTCTCCTGTGTGTCTCCTGTCTTCACGTCTGTGCCTCTGCAGCAGCGGCGCTCACAAACACATCGTATTAGCCCGGAGAAGAAAACCGAGAGGATTGTTCGAGGGTGCCGTGTTTCTTTCAAGAGAGCAACAAATGTGGAAAGAAAAAAAAACTGGATCTCTCTCCTTTCTTTCTCTGTCGCTCACTTGATAACCAAGTGCGTGTGGAGAGCAGAGGGAGATTAAAGGGAGCTTGAGTAGAGGCAAAGAGAGCTGGTGCTTCAGCTCCCAGAGGTCATTTGGGCTCCTTTGATAGCAGCGAGGCCACACTCCATCATCTGACCTGTCCTAAAGATGAGAAGCTTTCATCAGTGTCTGCCAGAAACAAGAGCCCACTCAGAAGCAGGGGCTCAAATTAGAGGACTCTCTGAGTGTGTGTGTGTGTCTGTGTGTGTGTGTGTGTGTGTGTGTGTGTGTGTGTGTGTGTGTGTTTCAGATTCTTATGTATAATTCAGTGCTTTTACTGTTATAAAAGCATTTCTTTTGATCTTTGATCACACAGACTCGGGAGAACAGTACTTAAACTGGATCTTCTAAATTATTTGTCAGGGAGAGATTTGCTTTGAAAGGATTTCAGGTAAAAAACAAGACAGTAAATGAGGCTGTAGGAAGCAGACTGTGTCCTGAGTGTGTCCCGGACAGTGTGTCAGCACTGACTGGAAAACAGAGGAGGACCACAGTCACAGAGACATCACATTATAATGCAATCCAATGGATCCTTACCATGATCCTCTTCTCTTATTCATTCCTTGTTGAGGAGGTGGAAAGAAACGAAGCGGAAGGAAAATATTTTCTCCTCCGTTTTATTTGTTTGCGTTCTTCACAGCAGCCACTTTTACTGCCAAGGTGAACGGGGGGGTTAACAAGCTCAGCAAAGCAAATAATTGGTACAAATGTGTCATTAGCACCGTGGACAGGCTCGGATAAAAAGCGAAGGAGCACTAATTGAACATGATTACAAACTTCCTCCTCCATCAATTGGCGCTGTAATTAGGAGGTCCTCAGAGATAATGAGGTTCACAGGGCAAAAGTGACTCGGAAACTCAGAGGGAGAAGAGTGAGACAGAGGAAGACTTGATACCACCACACACACACACACACACACACACTCATAGCAACGAGAGTGAATACACAACCTTCCTCAGTCCGCCCTTCATCAAAAAACATTTCTCCAAACAGACGTAGCTCCTGTCGAATGTGCGTGCATGTGATTTCAGTGCACGTGATTGAGAGTTTAAGTGTGTGTATATATAGTCAGGTGAACATCTGTGTTCTCATTCATTCAGTTGACCCATTAATCCCTGTGTTGCTTTTATAAGCTGGAAGTGGGTAAACATGTCGCTCCTTGTAGTTGTTATGTTTCCTGCAGCTCAACTGTAACCTGACTTCCAGTTAACACACTCATTCGTACCTGACAGTGTTTTGCAGGAGACAAATGTGTTTGTGTTAATTTTATGCCCAATTTGACTTTGCACTTTACAATGTCTGTTTTTTAACTTTTAACTCAAACAGGAAGTTATTTTTTCACTCCTGACCATATGTTTACTGGTTTTAAGGAAGATAAAAGCAAACTGCAGGATGGATTACCACTAACGACCACTAAACTCGGTGGTAGGATGTGGTTAGTGTCATCGTTTTTGTTCTCAGAGAATAATTCATGAATCTTGATGAAACAAAGCAGACTTGTTAAGGGGACTAATCTTGATGTGCAACTTGGTGCAGATCCACATAAAAATCTGGATCTAGTAAATCTAAATGTAGTTTCTTAAGGAGATTGTAGGAACATAGTGTCGCAAATTTATTTTTAAAACTGGTATTGTCTTTGCTTCTATGTTTACTGTTTTTAAACCGGGGCCAAAGTACATGATGCTTGACTTGGAAATAGAACAGGTGTGATTATGGACGTTATTTAAAGTTCCTTCTAATAAAACGAACGCATCCAACATAATTAAATCAGTTTTGACTCATAACGAAAAGCAACCAACTTTCAGAACAAAACAATCGAAGAGGAAGGAATAAGAGGAAGGTTGGAGGAGTTCACGGCAAAGAGGAAGAAGTGAAATGAAGCCGGAAGGCTGACACGGGGGTGGGGGCGTGGGCGGGGGGGTCATTGTGCTGTATGAACAGGTCATTTGTTTGGGTGGTGCACTGTGGTTAAAGAGCCAGAGGAAAGTGAGGTGCCAAGTTAATGTGACAGGAGGAAAGAGTGTGAGCCTGTTCCTGGGATTTCTTTGGGCTTTGTGCAGCGACAGAGACAAAAGGAGAACAGCTCATTCAGAGCAGCAGAGGAAGGAGAGTCCGATCGGAAGGGATTCAAAACACCACACTCAATAAATTTAGAACTGGATTCGGTTTGAAAATCCATCAAACATTCACCTCGTTCTGTCGCTGTCGATCAACCCTTTGAACTCTTTGAATTCTGCAATATGATGTGAAATCATGTTCCGGTGTCCACATCCGTGTTTTTACCGACTGTGATTGTGTCATTTCCTGAATTAATACTTCATATCTCTGAACAACCTGAGATAAAAGATTAAGTAAGTCAGTAAACCATGGTAAATGATAAAAGTACAAAAATTATGTTATAAATTAATACAGAAATCAAAAATCATCAAATTTTGCTTAATAAACACGTTAAATATATTGATCAAAAAGATTTCTACACTTAGAAACACAAACAAAATGTTTCCTAATCGTTTCAACTCTCATGTTGTTTGTTTTCGACAAGTTTCAACAGAGTCATGCAAACTAACATCTCCCTGGAGGTCGGGCTGGAGAGGTTTAAGGTCTCTGAACAGCAAATCCCTTCTTTTATCATCCGTCATCCGATAACAAACCATCATGAACAGGAACCATGCAAACTGAGTCCGATGTTTTTTATTATTCTATTCAGGAGGAGATAAAAAAGCAGTTGAGCAGTGAGGATGATTTTGTGTAGAAATAGAAACATTGGATGAAACATCCATCTGAGAAGACAAGAATTTCATCTTCTGATCAGGGAGATGTGAAATTATTCCGATCATTTTCAAGTCCATTGCAGGATATCAGTGGTCCAGTTTGAGACGCTACTGGCTACACTGGGATCACACGTTAAAAAGAAGAAAACAAATTCATCCAATTGATAGGACTGAATCTACACAGCAAATCTCTGTCAACACGTGAAGTGAACTGACCACAGGAAACAGAGTCACCTCTGACACTGGGAGGACTGGAAGCGCTTAGCGTTGCAGCTCCCAGCCGGCCAATGAGACGGAGGTGTTTCAGCTTGGCTGTGATTCACAACGCCACAGAAAGACAGTGAAAGAATCTGATAACAAATAATAGACTGCTGAGCCATGACGCTCAGGACTGGTCCACGCTGGTGGTGTCCTGAACTGAACCTCACTGACCAACAGCAGAGTGGAAGTACAACTGCACTGAAGAAGGAGGCGGCTGCAAGGTCATAGCCAATGGAAATCAAGATCCTTTCACTTATTGTTGTTTCCACCACCGAGAAGATGCTTTCACCTGTTCCTTTGTTTGTTTGTTTGTTGTCAGCAGAACATGAGCCGAGACAGATCTGGACAAAGGGAAAGATCTTACACAGATCTTAGAATAATTAACTAAACATGGTGAAAAAATAAACCTGTCATGTTTAGGGGGCTGATGTCTATGAGTGTGTGTGATATGGAGATTTCAGGAAGGAATCTTTCATCAGATAAGGTTAAGTGTTCAGTCTGAGCCTCAAGTTAGCATTTGCTTGGATATTGTCCTTGACTGAAAGATGTGAGATGTGAGCATACACGCAAAAACACATAGAAGCTCAGGGACAGACATGGTGGACGTGTTCCAAACCCCAACAGAGGGAGACAAAAAGAAGGATGCTCCAGATATCTTAATAACATATGAAAGTTTACAATTAGAGTCTCTGCAGTGGTTTCATGTTCACGTTTCAGTCGGATTCAGGGGCAAAGAAAACCCTCAGATTTTAGAGGTTTTTCTAATAATAGGTTTAAGAATGATTTAGTAGAAACTGTGACGAGTGATGTTGTGTTTAATCTTTTTTCAAAATTACTGTAAATACAAAGTTTTGACCTGAAAATAGTGCTCATTGTAACGTCAGAGGCTTTTTCTGATTTATTGTGGCTGAAAAAATAAACAGAAATATAACTTGATGTTGAGGAGATAAAAGCAGGATAAGGAAATAGTGGTATTTTAACAATAAGGTAAAAACTAATGAGACAAACTTTGCAATAAATAAAACAGTGTTCACTCGACTTCTAGTGACTGTGAGTAGTGATCCTTTAATGATCTAAATGGATGTTGTAGAGAGAGATAGAAGCCTTCATGTGAATAGAGAAACACTAGTTCACACATGCAGATATAAATCTGTACATGAGGACGTGTTTAAAAACAGTGATGTAAACACTAACTCACAGTTTGTTCTGCTCGTGACCTGGTGTCACTGAAAACACGTCATTTCTAGAAGTGCAGAAGCAAAAAGCTCTTCCTCTCCCTCAGTGACTCTTCTGTTTCCCAGTCTGAGTTTCTCTCTCTCTCTGTGCCACACATGCACAGCGTATTGCCTCTCCCTCTCTCGACCTGTCTCACACACCATTACCCCTGTGAGGCGAGGAGACAACCCCGGCCAGGGGAGAGGGGGAGGAGGGGCGGCATCATGGGTAATGTCAGTAGACACATGTCAAAAGTACAGCCCGTGTCCTGAAAAAGCTGTGTGCGGTGTGACAGCGGTCCGCCCGCCGCTAACCCACTCGCCTGCCCCCCCCCCCCCCCCCCCCCCCCCCCCCCCCCCCCCCCCCACTGTGACTCTCTCCAGGCAACACAAAAGCTTCCTGTTTTAGCCCCTGGAGAGAAAGAGAGAGAGAGCCAGAGAGAGAGAGAGAGAGAGCCGGCAGGGAAGGTCATCAGCACTACTCCACCAGGATAAACGCTTTTCCTCTTGCAGTCTCACCTCGCTGCACAGCTATTGTCCTCGGGTTGAGTGCAGAAGGGTTTTGTGTGTCTGTCTATGTGTGTGTGTGTGTCAGGGAAAGGCAAAGCATGCACAGGTGTGAATGCATATACAGGTTGTGGGTTGGAGTATAGTTTACCACTCAAATACTCACACACCACAAATTGATTCTACACTGGCACACTATGTGGCCAATAGTATGTGGACATCTCACCAGTGGGCTTCACCTCCACTCTTCTGCTTTCCGGTTCTCCACAGTGTTTCAGAACAAGGCTGCAGGGATTTGCTCTAATTTACCCACAAGCATGTCAGTGAGGTCGGGCGCTCGTCTGGCTCAGACTCACTGAGGCTCCGTCTGACCAACTACATCCTCATCTGCTGCAGATGAACACCCATACGATTCCAGAGATACTAAACCTGGGAAGTTTGGAAATGCTACCTTCACCGATTTAGTTTGAAAACTCCAGGTATAGACACGGTGACCACAGAGCTAACACTGGGTAAGAGACGACCAACGGTTCAGGCTGCCGTGTTGCAGGCGGCTGATTCGGGATCAGAGTTGAACAATGGAAAAGAGCTTAATTTTGGAGAGCGCCTGTATTTCTGAGAAGTGCTCGGATAAAAGGAGATTTGTTCATAGGACACGACACTTATCACAGTTTAATTTGAAGAGATGATTAAATATGACACTTAAACTAAAATACATTGAGAAGCTGTTTACGATGATGCTGTGTGGCCTTGATCATCATGTGTGTCAGAGACGTATACAAGTTTTCCACTTTAGAACTAAACTTGACTCAGTTTCGATCCAAACCACTTAAAGTGTCTTAATGTGCAGAACATCTGAGAACATGGAGGCTAATCGCTGCCTCCAAGGTCTTTTCCCAAACAAACGTCCACAAACAACATCAGAACTTCACTTAGTAATGTCCCTGGAAATCACTCTCTCTAACCGTGTGTGCATGGATACCAATAATATAATGACAGAATTTTTCTAAAAGTATATAATTAATTATTAATTAATTTTCACAGCATGTTGTGACATCGACATACGACTGCTTGATGTCACATGTTCTGGGGGTAAACAAGATGGAAAAATAAACAGAAGTTGGAGCTCTTGCAAAACTAGAAAGATAACAAACAAAATGGTAAATATATATTTCAGGTTGCGGTGGTGCAGGCAGAAGAACGTAGACATGAGGCATAATAACATTATGCTCTGTAACATTCTATATTGAAAATTCTATGAGCAACTCGTGTAAAAACCACAATTAAAATAAATAATTAAAAGTCTTATTCTGAATAAGGTCAATAGTAGGAATATTAGTCTCCGTGTAAAGTTAGTCAGTGTTTTTTTTTGCTTCTCAAACATTTAATGGATCAACGTATTTCTTACAAATGACTTGTTTTGGATTGAAAACAGCGATTGTTTCCCGAAAGGCAACACGAGTGAAGATAATCAGAGAGAGAAGGAGGCATAATTAAATCTGTTCTCCTGTTGAATACATAGACCTCTGTCACTGTAACATCATATATAAGATGAGAAGTGTAATCATACGTTCTCTAAGCACATTGACACTTCTCTTTAACTTGATGCAGCTCACTGATTACTGTACTTGTGACTATATATGGAATGTGGTTACATGTATATCACAATTTGACTTGTATGACATTTGACAGTGAATCATGTGCAGTACTTAAATCAGGATTTGCTGAGTGTCGTCTCAAACAACTTGTATTTATCTCCGAGCTCAGTCTCCTTCACTCAAAATGCAAATGAATTCCAATGTGCCACTCTGCTCCAATTAAGAGGCAGCATCAGAAATAGCAACAAACTGATATGTTTACCGGCTTCATGTTCCTGGTCTGACAGTAACGATTCCTATTCACCAACACTTAAACATTTAAGGTTTAAAAAAAACATCAATTATGTTATGTTCATTCTCCAGCTCATAAAACAGACTGAGACGTATGGAAACAGAAATGCTCCAGTTGCCTTTTCTGTGTCAATTCATGTGTTTACTGTTGAGCTCTTTAACATTGTATCCTCCTACTGTGATGTCTATAGCAAATGTTTGCACATGTTGATAAAGAGCTGCTCATTGTGGGAACTGCTCTGTTTCTCTATCATGTTTAAGATCTTGACCTTCTATGCAAAGCACCTCGATATAATGTATATTTTGATTTGAAGAGAAGTGGGTGGAGAAGCTCTCACACAAAACTTTACAGTGATGACAAAGTCTCTCTATGTTTAAATCAGGTCGGGTTCACCTCGACCTGATGATCCTGGTTATTCTGTCTTGACCAATCAGAAAGCGTGCGTCATGACTTGATGGAGAGAAGCTGTACTCGGGCAGCAGCCCTTCGTATGTTTCTTCCTGCCTGTCCGCAGCCAGATGACAGAGGACACAGGTAATTGCCATCATTTCTTCCACGGACAAAAAGCCAATGCTCCGGCTGCTCTTAAGTAAACTGCTGAGTGCTGGTCAAGGATTATTCAAGGCTGGACAAATTGCATGGCTCTGTTTGTTCCGAGACGACTGAGTTTCCCCCGTTTGAAAACCCTCGGATTGACAGATTGTTTTGGACATATTTTATTTCATTACCTTCTTTTTTACTG
This sequence comes from Platichthys flesus, assembly GCF_949316205.1. NCBI lineage: Eukaryota > Metazoa > Chordata > Actinopteri > Pleuronectiformes > Pleuronectidae > Platichthys > Platichthys flesus. Next base: position 6,088,224 of record NC_084945.1, on the reverse strand, counting down.
ACTGATTTTAATATGCAAGCATCTTGCTTTTCTTAAAGAAGACATATTTTGCTCCTATTCAGATTGATAATTTTAAATTTGATCATCACTTGAAAGTGTTTAAAAGCTCTAATGTTCAGAGAACACATCACTTTACTCAGTGTCCATCGCTGCAGCTCCTCCTTTCAGCCTATGTCTCAAACACTTGGTTTTAACTCCTGTCTCTTTAAGGCCCCCCTCCTGATAAAGCCCATTCTACTCTGATTGGTCAGATGACCCACTCTGATGTGAGTTTTCAACAGCTTCTACCATGTATATTAAATGTCGGCTTCAACTCTCGCTTTAGTGCTTGCTCTCACGGATACTTCAGCCGGGCCACTGATGAGGTGGATCTTCAGGTGGAGTGTTTTCAGGGGGGAGAGGAGCTTCCTTTTTTTTTTTTATGCTTTGCAGAACTTCAACATTCACAGAAAACTTGACAAACTCACAAGAGGACCCAACAATCCACAGCAGATGACGCATTGCAGACGGGAAAGGAGTTTTTAAAATCTGTGAAAATTATGAGAATGTCAAATGTCAAATGACAAATACAGATGTGCAGGAAGACTAGAGACAAACTTTTGGAGAATTTTGAATTTATTTTGTGTTGCCATTGATGTGAGTCCCTGCCTATTCAGACACATAACTTCAAACATACACAACGGTGATTTGACTGACACAGGAATCTTTGTTTACCTTGGTTAACAGGTGGCACTTTCCTTCCCTTTTGGACACAACACTTTACAAACTAAACAAAAAAATAATGGTTTGGATGGAAGTCATTCATGCAAAGTGCTGTTTTCCACCTGTGTGAAAGGGGCCTCAGAATAAGGATGTGTAATTGTAGCTGTTTGTCACTTTAGCTTTGAGCAGGTGTTTAGAAGCTTGTGTGTGTTCAGTCCAACAACATCAGACCAAAGTCACCACAGATTGTGAGCTCGTGCTTTGACGACCCGACCCATTTAGGGAATACAGAGGGTATTAGTTGGAGATGTAGGTCCTAATGAATGAGTTGCCAAGCCACACACACAAACACACACTCGCACACATGCACAAGCCCGTGTCCTCATCAAACGCACACACACTAATCCTTCAGTGAATTGTAACCAAGCATTACTCTCGCACCGAACCCTTCCTCCTGCCGCACACCACACACCAGCTCATGAGACACCATCTGGCCCCCCCCCCATTCAAAAATGAGGACTTATCAATCCAGCATGAATAAACACACAATGCAAAAAACCCAAAGGACAATAAAAGGATCCAAAAGCCAACTGAAGATGAGAAGCCCAAATATTTCCCCATTACTCTTCCTCTGACCCCAAATGTGATGTCCATTATAGCCCAGCAACCACCGGGGAAGAACCGATCCTCACCCAGTGCCATTTGCATGTGAAAGGCTGTGGCCTCAGGACAGAGCATCCAGAGAGGTGGCTCTGGCTCTGATTTCAAGGGATATTTAGCCCCCTATTCAGCCTCCAACAAAGGACAGGCATTCAGACAGGCAGGGAGGGAGGCAGTGCTTGCTGAGCTGTCACAGAGCTCATTTGTTCTCTTCTGTTTACTTAAGCCTCCCCCCTCTTTTTTCCCCCTCTCTCCCCTCCAGAGGCTTCAAGCACGGATGGGTGGGTGATTGGGAACCCTCCTTCCACGGCTCCATCCCAGTGGGAGAGATAAACAGCAATTTAAGTGGACGTCTGAAAAAAAGGTTTTCATTTGCATGAATTTATCGGTCAATCAGCGATGCCGACAATCATTATCAAACTGTCGGAGGGCTGTTGAACACAATTATTTATTTATTTCAGCTCATTCTTCTTCACTCTTTTGTCCCAGTTGTTAGCCTTGTGTGTATCTGGGAGAAAGAATGTACTTTGGTGTGTGTGTGTGTGTGTGTGTGTGTGTGTGTGTGTGTGTGCGTGTGTGTCCATGTACTGTTTAAGTGTCTTTAGTCTCTGATAGGGGTACACTTGATGAAGCTGAGAGGCCTCCTAATCTGATTTCTGCCACCACCCGCCTCCAGCCTCCTGTGTGTTTGCTGGGAGATTGCTGAGATGTCTGAGGGGAGAGGTATTTGTAATTATATAGGAGGATTAGGGGGGGGGGGGGGCTGAAGGCCACATGGACTGGCTTTGTCGTGTCTGAGAAGTAGGTGAGGTCAAGTCGTACTACACGTCCCTCAGGTATTAAACGAGGTGCTGGAGAGAATAAAGCATCAGCTCTGGATAAGCTCAGTGTGGTGGGAGATGAAGTGAGGACAGGGAGGCAGGTGCCTCACACTGACAACAGTCTTACTGTGAAATGTATACAGAGGATTGTTACAGCAAATAGAAGGAAGCTGGTGTTTTAGTCGTCTAGAAAAGCCTGAACTATAATGGATTATGAACACATTGATACTGATATTGACCGATTTGTATCTAAAACACTCTTGATCACAGATATTGTTACTAATTGATCAGTTTTAATCCTGATTCAAACGTATGAACCACTTAATAACTTTGTTTTGAAAAACAACATGAGCACAACGTTTACTATTTATCATTTTGATTGACAAAATATACAAATCAACAAATTGTATCTCTCCATGTTTTACTTTTGATTTGAAAACATGCGTCATCATTGGAAACGCATCACTGCTCAGCCAAAGATATAAACTAATAACTGTCTCCCAGACACACTGTTATAACTTCCATGCATGGATGGATGCTGAGAATGTAAGATTCATATCTCACTAAAGGCTCGTACTCTCACTGAAGTACTTCTTAGTGAAGGAGAGGCTGGTGGTTATTCATGGATTAGTCAGAAACCACAACATCCTGACACATTCAGATGAAGTATGAGGCAACTTTCTAAGAAATTATGGATTCGTCTTTAAACATCATCTCTCCAGTAATCAATATCTCTTCAGTTCACTACAGTCACAGGGCGTCACTCATTATTCTAGCTGTCATGTGAGAAGACTGTGGATGACCTCAATGTTTTTATACACTGGCAGGGTAAGAAAAACCTGTTTAACCCATATAAACAGTGATTAAACACTTAGTCTCATACTGGCCTGAGGAGCAGATTCCAGTGAAGCTCCTTTGTGCTGTAAAATTCCCAAAACAGACACGACTCCAAATCTACTGTTTCTGGTCAAGATTTTTATTTTGAGGGATTATTGGCAGATATGTGAACGTCCAAAGAGGAGAGAACTCGACCACACGACATGTGCACCCTTTCTGCGCTGGGAAAATAGGCACTGTCCAAGGTGCTGAATGAGTTTCCTCTGCTATGAGAGATGAGCATTGAGTGTGTGTTTGTGTGTGTGTGTGTGTGTGTGTTTGTGAAAGAGAGCTTTATAGATTGTGCTTACCAGGAACTATGTTTAACCAATAAGCAAGTAAAGGTATGAGTATAAATCTGACGTGAGGATGTTTTCAATTTAACAAAAGCCCGACCCAGTGTCTCGACTTGGGAGCAGTTGTTGCTCAGGCGGTCGAGCGAGTTGTTCACTAACCACAGGTTTAACCTTACATCAACAATAGTTTAGAATTCTTTTTTTTAGAACTAAGACAATCTCCATCCACACAAGAATCACTGTACCATGTCAGTAGTAAATCCTGTCTGTACTCACACACCTGAAAACGCAAGACATGGTGGAACTGACACTTGTCAAGTGAATGAATTGTTGATTCAGAACGTCTGCTCGTCAGTACCAGAACACAGCCTGTCACAAGCTTTTCCAGACTTCTCCATTTTGGGCGCACAAAAAACTATAAAATTGTATCAAATACCAAATACAGCCCTTCCCTGAATTCTGAATTACATTGTGAAAAAAAAACAAAAAAAAAAAAACACTAACAACTTTTTGAAACTAACACTTTAGTAGCACTTAAATGGCACTTACTTATAGCACTTTGTAGTTTTGCTTTATTTGAAGAAATTGTACTTTCTTGATTCTTGTCGTCCTTGGTATGTACCCTCGGGTTTGAATGCACTTATTGTAAGTCGCTTTGGATAAAAGCGTCAGCTAAATGAAATGTAATGTAATGTAATGTAACATTAAGTATGCACACTTGTATTCCACAGTGTTCAAACTGAGAGCAAACAAGTGAGAACCTTGTGGCAAAGGGTCGATGTTTTGTAGTCAAGCCTCTTGTCTCTGTGCTTCAATCTCTTTATCCCTGGACTGAGCTGGCCATAGACCGGGCCTGTTCCCAGGCTGTGTGTGTGTCTTTATCCTCCCAGCAGGGAGTAATCTGGGGGTAAAGGGCTCACTACTGTTTTTACATAAACAAAGACTTTGGGATGAAAAAGAGAGCGCGTCATGGCCAAATCCCTGTGCCTGGCTGTTGGCCTCTGCGTCATGCAGGTTTCACCTCGGGCACCTCGTGGACGCCACACTGGTCCTGGTAATAAAGCAGCACAGACAGGCACCGTGATTAAAACAAAGAGAAACCGCAGAGCGAAGTGGCGCCATCGCACAGAGCGCTGGTCAGAGCATCACTGAACTGTTTCCATCAGACTTTACTTCAAACAGCTGATTACACCATAGAAGTGAAAGATTTAACGTCAAGACGTCTGCACAGGAAGCTTCAGGTACAGATCGAGTCCCACGTGTAAATCACAGCTTTAATATTTAATAGTATATTTGAAAAACAATAACTCGCTGTGTGATTTCTCTGTGCTCTGTCCCTGCTGGGAGAAAATTCATCACTGATAGTTTGTGGGCACACAAATATGAATTAGAGTAATTATAAGAAGGCAAATATTCAAACTCCAAATCTACAGACTGAAAATCTTCCAGCTCTCTGCTTCCATCTGAAAACCTGCTCACTTTATCTTTGTTACATAATCTTCCAACATGAGCCCGATGTTTGTCCGAGCTTCAATTTTCTACTTTCAAAATCATTTGAGTGTTATCTCTGAAAAGAGATTTTGAGATACGAGTTTTAAATCCACAATATTACTCTAGAAAATTCCCTTATTAGGATAAAGTAGAAAGTCTTGCTGAGAGCAATGATCCCTTCATTAAAGAAAAACGTGGTGTGTTTCAGCTCATTTTCTACAACGATTATTACTGGATTATTTTGTAGTTAATGGATTTTGATGGAAAAGAGAAAATAACTTCTGTTGCAATCAACAGTGTAAAATTGGACCAGGATCATTGGAGAGTGTAATGGGGAAATGTGCTTGTTATTGCACCAAGTTAAAAGATGCATCTAGTGTTAAAATACTGTTGATGAAGGAAAACTGTTCACACTGGTTCCCAGAACAACCACAGTCTGCAGAGCTCAAACAGCTCAAGCAGCCAAGGGATAAGTGCTTTGCCCAAGGGCAACTCAGAGAGGGTAATGAGAGGGAGGCTGTGAGTGCTGCTTCAGATAAATCCAGTCCAGAGATTGAACTGGCATCCTTTTGGTCACAAGCACACTTGCTCAACTCTTAATGTTTTAATGACATTAATCAACAGTGGAGTCCACAGAGCTTTAGTTTCACAATGACCTTGATTTTTTACTGATGAAAGGTTTAAATACTAATAAGTAAGGTTGATAATAATAAGGTTTAAATAATACATTGTGCTTCATCTCTTTTTTTTTAAGTGGAATAATATGGGATTGATTATAATGATTTTGGACATGACCCCCGATACATATCTTCCAAGAAATGCACATATCATTCTACTGTAGTGACGGTCTACTTACAGTTCAGTGATAAAATCCAGTGCCCAGACTAGCTGCTAAGTGTGCAAGTCACAAACGAGGGAAATCATCACGTTACATCGTAATTCCCTGAAAGTATCAGACTACTGAAACCTACATAACACACGAGGAGAGGAACACTGAAAAGAAAACATCACATGTCTCCTCTCCCAGTCGCAACACTAAATTAACAGCATCATGCCGAGGTGCATTATAAAGGAGCATGTAAACTGTGCTGCGTATATATTCAACAACCTCTGACTGCGGTCACAGCGGTTCTCCTCCCGTCAGCGACGCCCACACACGACAACGACTGGTGAAGCACAGTCCTGTCAGCTCCCTCCCACTGAGGGAATGATTGACATGCTTCTGAGGGAGCCATGGAAACCACAGAGGAAAGATTGAACCAATAATAAAAATGGCTGACATGAGTGACTCTTAGTTGGGGGGGGGGGGGGGGGGGGGGGCATTGTTCAAGGCTGTGTACCTGGTGAAAGAAACTGTCTTCTCTCTCTCTGGGGGTCCCACTGTTTGCTTGCCCGTCTGTGTTTGTGACTTTTCTTTCAGCGTGAAGCTGTCAAACATTTATTTGCAAAGACCCCCCCCCCCCCCCCCAAGCTCACCCACACACACACCTCAGTTCCTGCATCAGTGTCACTACATCCTGCTGTATTTAGTGGTTTATGTGAGGATCTACCTGCAGCCACCTGCTACCTATGCAAATAGAAGTGGCATGTGTGTGTGTGTGTGTGTTCATACCAGAGTGACTGTTTGTAGCCGTTGTAACGTTTAAAGTAGAGGATGCAAATGATGGAACTACACAAACGATGGATAGCCCTGTGTCCTGGACACTGCTTATGTTCATTGGAGGCTCCACTGAGTTGACTTTATTCTGATGCAACATTTAGAAAGCTGTGTGTGTGTGTGTGTGTGTGTGGGTGTGGATGGATGTCACTGTGATGACAAGATAAGCACAGGTAGAACAGTATCTTTACAACCCACATTTATTTTAACAGCAGATGCTAGAAAATTTAAAATGAGGAAGTTTGAACAGGCAGTTCAATTAAATTTAAATAAAAATTGTTATTTATTTGCTAGTAAGAGAGCGAGAGTCGTCCTCCACTGTAATATTATCATAGGCCAGTTACTGTGTCGCTAAGTTTCACTTTTGTATGAAGATCTGCACACGAGTTTGATTGCAATCAGTTTTATAGACCGATGTAAGATCAATAACTCTTACATTCAAAGTTATTATTTAAATTTTGATCCTCAGACCTTCATTAGATCAAATTATACACACACACACACAAACACATACACACACACACACACACACACAGCACCAGCATATATATGTAAATGTAATCAGGGAAAAAACTCACCAATCAGAGAGTGACTGCAGCAGCTCCCCGACATTCACATTAATCAAGGAACATAAACAAAGTGAGCAATGATTGACACTTTGATGATTCTTTCTGTGTTTTGTTGCTTTTTGTGTTGCAGTTTTGCTTCAGAACACAAACAAGGACACAAGGAGAACAGATACTTTTTACTCTATTTAGGAAAAACACAGCAGTTGTCCACTTGGAACTGGATCCTCCTTTTCACATGGTGTTTGTCTGATTGTTGGTTCTATAAGGTGTTTGAAGGAGCTCTCACACGACCTCATCTGAAGCTTTGGACCTTTTCAGTTTAGTCTGAACCAAACTAAAAGATGTGAAAGAACCCTCGGACCAAAGTCTGGACCAACGGACCAAAGTTCACTCTGACCAGAGAAGGACGTCTCAGTCCGGATCAAACTGAACCAGGATTAGGTTCGTTGGCAGTTTGTTGAATTGGTCAGACTTTCGTACCAAATGCAGGAAGTTGTGACAGGATTAAACAATAGAATAAGAATAAGGAGTAAAAGTTTAATGTAATGTTGAGTCCTGCAGTTGGAGAAGTTGGTGGTAATAACATGATGATACTAAAGTCGTAAATTAACTAAATGAACTGGTTTGTTCATGTTCTTCCTTCAAATGTAAGACTAGGACAAAATCAATGTCCAGTTTTGGGAGAAGTGTCATATCAACAAGATCGATGTATGTCATTCTAAATTCTTCAGTGCACTCCCTGAATTGTAATGTGCAACCAAAACTAACCAGATCAAACCTCGGTCCACACTTCAAATCAAATCAAGTCAAAATCATCACAAAAAGACAAAAGAATTCATTTGAGTGACACCGAACACGTGAAAGACTCCAAAAACTACAAACTCCAAAATATCAAAAGGCACCACTTCACTCCCCGATTAAAACATTTCTGTAGTTTTATGAATATGTTTCAAAAGGTTTTTGACTTCTGCTCTGGAATCAAAATGATTACAAGCACTCTATCCCCAGCTGGTCTCTGTCAGGGGATAAAAATAACAACAATGACAACTCTGAGTTGAACGGAGATGAGGGAGTACTTTGTGTTGTTCTGCCTTGTATATGACTAAGTCGTCAAGGTTACACTGACATCCCTAAACCACTTACCTCAAAGCTGTAATAACAAACCGTCTCTTCACATCTCATAGCTTAGACATTTAAAAAAATATCACATTCAATTTGACTTCCATTTATCAGGCTGCAGTCCTCGAGGCGTGGGTCAGAAATCACACTGTTCCTCTAATTCACTGGTGGCATCTCCCCCCCCCCACACACCCTTTCCCTGGCAGATCTTGTTAAATTAAGTGTGATTTTCTTGCAAAAAGGAAAAGAATTGAACTGTCACTCAGCTTCCGCCTCTTTGCAGCGGAGTGCTATTATGTGGGGGCGCGCGTGTGCATGTGAATAAATCCACGAATCTAAGTCTGTGATTTCAGAAATGCGTGAGTTTGTTTCTGCGGTGGCTAATGAGCATCAGCAAACAATGACCACTTAACCTGACATCTTGTAAACAAATGCTCGATGCGAGGCTACACACACAGACACACACAAAGACACGCACACAGTAAGTTACAAGGTGCCTCTGCAGCTAAAGTAAATCCTCTCAGCAGCTAATCGCTCACAGACAGGCTGCGAGTCAGTGGCGACTCTCATCCATGTTGTAGGTTGCTCCTGACATGAGGCCGACTGGGAAGAAAGACGACAGGATCTATGGTTAAAAAGCTCTTTAAGGACGATTCTCAGTCCAGAGACGCTAGACAGAAAATATCACACACTACTGGTGAGAACACACTGCCCCCCCCCCCCCCCCCTTGTGTTTTCTTAAATCTCCTGCCGACTCCTCTTGTCCACAAAGTGCGACAGAAAGAAGGATCCAGGGGGAGTACTCGTCTCTCCACCGGCTTCTCCGGCCTGCAGTTGATCTCTTTCACACTTGTTTGTATATTCCGCCTCACTCGTATAACTAAGATGCTGTTGGGTGAAAGTCTCGTAACTACAAAGTTTGCAGAAGCACATCAAAGCCTAATTTGGAGTATAACACACAGAGCAATATTCAATTTAACCACTGGGGATTGAATGGTTGTAGTAAGAGTGGGGGGCATTCTGAGTATGAGATCTTTCCTCCCAATGGACTGTGGAGAATATCTGGATTCAAACCAGCTTCTGGATTCTTCTATATGAATCATTTAAACATGATATTAAAGGTTTATTAGGAAAGGATATTAAAGGTTGATCTCACTGCGCATCTAAGGAATATTAAATCTCATGTTGTCTGCGGCTTTATCCTCAACAAGGTAGAATGTGACCAGCTCAGTCATCTCTCTCCATGGCTTTCTACCTTACAAGCATGTTTTCCACTGCTCTATTGTGTCAATGATAACTGTTTCTGTTAGACATGTCATTTTGTTTTGAGAATATCTGGCCGTCTACTGACCTCCAGCTCTTGTTTGGCCCCAGCTTCTTGTCTTCTCTGCTTCTAGCTCACGTTACGTTGTGTTTTAAATACATCACACGTTCAAGACCTGCTGAAAGATACACATGTTGTAACGTGGCCAATCAGCACAGCCCTCTGAAAAGAAATCAATCTGCTGGTGAGAATTCTGCAGGAAACTGCGTTTGAAGCGTGCACAGTTGTCAGCGGCGCCACCTACCGCTTGGGAGAAGACTGCACCGAGTCAAAGTATGAAAGGGAAAAGGCGTTTACTCAATGTCAAAGTTGATGGCTGCAGTGCCCTGAACAGTTTTCTTACCACCTCTGGCTTTTCTCCATCTCATGGATGTTTTTCTGAGGAGCTGTATCATGGTGATTTTACAGAGGATCATCTTGATCACCCTCAACGTGATGGCTTCAGATACAACAACAGCAGCATGAGAAAAACACTGGAATGCGTATTCCTCTCCTCATCCGGCAAGACATGAGGAGCTTCGGCTGGTTTGAATCCCTAATCTGGGGGTAAAATAATCTGTCTCAGAATGTAATAATTCACATGGTGTGTCTTTTGATTTGGATTAGTGGCCTGCAATCCTCTTAGCCCAATAGCTCAGTGGAACTTCTCAGTGACAAGTTCACAAGTCCACATAGCTTGCATAGACTCCCTCGCTTGGCCATTAACTCTCACAGCTTATGTGTAATCTTCTTATATCTGGCTCGGAGTGTTTTAGGTACAGTTTGGTGTGATGTTGAAAAACAATTCCACCATGATGCTTGCACAGGGTCTGCAGGAGGTCAATCTTACCTTGTTTCAATGTGTTGGTTTAACGGATCTACATAGATGCCTTCTGCGATGTGAGCAAACATCTCAGCACACACACACGCACTAAATGTCCCTTTTCCTTGTGTCGACACTTCAAAGTTGTCAAAGGGATCAGTGACACTCTGGGATTAGTAGCACGTGGGAAATACTTTACACTTTAATACCCATGAATCAGAACCCAGCCAAGGCCGGGTACGTCCTTAATGCAGGTTTGTACTTAGAGGGGAGAGAGCTCCATGTGTAAAAACAAAGTCTGTCACAGCTCTTGCCTGCTGCCATCTTTAAACATGATCCAGTGCTATCAAATAACTCGCACTAAGACAGGAAGGAAAAAAAAAAACCTGAATCATTTAAATCCTCGACTCAGTATTCTTTATCTTTATCCTTTAAGGTTCTTTATAATTTAATAAACAGGATTAAAGTCATTGGGTAGAATAGAGCTAAGCGAGGCTCGTTCCACATTTTCTGTTTTAGCCTGCACTCCGCATACTGAGTCTTATTAAGCCCTCGCAAGATTACAGGGCCTTAATCTCTGGGAACACATGTTGTGAAGAATAAAAGCAATTTTATTTGGGAAAGCAGAGTCCAAGTTTAGCAGGAAATGAGCTTTCTCCAATAATCTCATCTTTTGCTTTTTTTTTCTTGGGTAAATGAAAAGTCCCCTGTTACGGAACTGAGCTCCGTGTGTTGAGGAATTAAATGTGTATTGTGTGCAGTGTGATGACTCTCTCTAACACACTCATGCATAAACGCACACACGTGCACACACACATTGCCAGTGTGCTCCCTGGTTCTTAAATACCACAGCAGTCTACCAGGTTTTACTCACCGAGGCGGCTTTGATTCCTGAGGAATGTAAATCCACCTGTTTCTGAACGTATTTATTGTCACCGTTCACCCCCCCCGCCCCCCTGCCACCACCACCACCACATCAACATCTCTCCTCACCCCTCCCACCCCCCACCCCCTTCCTCCTCTGTAAATTCTATGCAGATTGCTGGGCCATGCTTACTGCACTTTGCAGAGAAAGCTTCGTAAAGATGATGATAAGCTAAAGCTCTAAATCCCAGACTTAGCTTTCTTATCAAGAGCTGCAGGAGCGAATGGAGCGCTTTAATATAAGATATGTGCATTACAGTGTGTGTGCGTGGGTGCGCATGTGTGTGCGCACGTGCACGTGAGAGAGAGAGTGTGTTGACTGGGGTTGTAAATGCAAATGCATTAAGAGTCCTTTTTCCTCCACACTGGCACAATTTCCTAAGCGCTGCACAGGCCCAGTGAAGCTTAAATCGTTGTTAAAGAGAATTAAGACACTCAGCTCTAATAAATATGACGATGCACTGTCATCACTGTCACTGACGACGTTTCAGGATAAATAAATCCATCCTGCAGAGATTTAAATTTGACTTGTTTATCAAACAGGATTTTGAACTTAACGATGTATTATCCTTTGTCATATTGTTTAAAAGAAATGTCATCCCAGTTTTTCAGCTGGAAGTGGTATTAAAAAAGGTTTGAAGAAAAAATCAGCTCCCACTCAGGAAATACAGTTTATAATCAACCTTTGAGAGACTGTATATTAAAAAGATTGAAAATAAGCTAGTATTTACATTTTCCTGATGATGATCTCGCTTTTAAAGGTGGAAAACACATAGTTCTTGTTTTACTGACATAGAAGTTAGGTGGAGGAAATCCAGGTGAAGGGTTGCACATACTGCAGTCTTCATCCAAGAATGGTCTGCCAAAGTTCTGGATATTTCACATGAGAGACTTACTCTTGTAATTCTCCTTGTAATCTTCTCACTGGTTTGAACCGTGGGGAGGGAGGGGGGGGGGGGGGGGGGGGGGCATTAAATACATATTACATTGACTAATTTGGCAGAAACTCTCATTCAAAGAGACAGAAAGAATTATTGAAATAAGTACTAAGTGCTAGATCTGTTCAATAAAACAAAGTGTAGGAGATCAAATAAAAAGTGTTTTCAAATTAACCCAGTAAGTGTTGGACATTCAGTGTTAGAGGTGTTGGGAGATGAGATGTTCTAGGAAGAGAAGATGCCTCAAGAGGCTCTTGAATGACAATGACCTCATCACAGAGGAGATCAGTGGTCGAGAAAGAGACTCATTTCAGGTAAAACGCAATGACTGTGAGATGTATGTATTTTACATGTATAATTTATGTATTGTTTTTTAATTTTAAGGTGTTGAACTTTTATGTTAAGTGCCTTGAGATAATGTTTATTATGATTTGGCGTTTTACAAATAAAATTGAATTGAATTAAAAATGCTAACGTTTTCAGTGTCTCCTCTGAGACCCTGTTTACTTGAGCAACTTCTGAGGCTACATGACCTGAATGGCTGAGACAAGATACTTTTTAAAAACTTTATATGTATATTACAATATGATAATTTAACTTGGAAATGCTTTAATATGTTGAAAGGGCTTCTCCTGCCAATGTTCCCAGATCAGAAATGTGTTTTGCAGCAGCCGTGCAGGTCCATTTGGAGGATGAGAGGACTTATTGACTTTTTCCAACTACACACAGAGCAGAATAATTGGTAAAGATGGAGAGACTGGATATCGTAGGTGCAAGGTATTTTCATTATGAATTAATAATTGAAACACAACCGGCACCAATGCAGAAGCTCTGTTTGAAGATAATTAACAATGTGACCGCGCAAAAAGGAAGTAAACATGCAGGAGAATGTGTCAGGTTTGAAACGTGGTTAGTGTGGAGCCTTCCTTTCCTCCACAGTGGCCTGGTACCATCAGACTGCATTTCAAAAAAACATCTGTTGCGTCAAAACATCATTTTAATCTTAAACACAGATTTAAATAAAGGTGAGAATGTAACAAATGGAAATTGGAATTAGAAAGTAGAAAATGCAACAAGAAGTATTCATATCACACTGTAAGATAAGATAGTCAAAACAAGGTATGTTTTAAACGTTTATTAATAAAAAATGGGCAATAAAATATATAACTACAGAGATGTGTGCATAATATCTAATATATCTAATAATATACAGATTGATTGATTGATACCTGTTGTACACCTTTGCCATGAGAGAATATTCTGCAGTGGCTCAGTAAGATAGTTAGAGGATGTATACAGTATATTAAACTACAGAGATATTAAAAAGATATGGTTTAATATGGGCATACATACAGAAAGAGAAAATACTCAAGTACAGTGGATATGGACAACATGCATATACATTTTTCCCCATGACATCCTGTAATGTGCAGAACCCTCACCAGGAGGCATATGTGGATGTTGTGAGTCTTGGAAACGCTCTCCAGTTGTTCACACTGTTTCCTGAACGTGAACAACAATGCACACGGTTGAAAACATGGCCTGACAGCTCCAGGTTAGCACTTGGCACACGGAGGTCTCTCGGCCTGGCAGCCTCTCGGGGGTCAGAGCTTGTTGCACTGCCAACTAGACAGTTTTGTGGCGGCAGCGTGACAGCAGCGATGTCCGCTACCGAGCTATCGGCACTGGCACACGCTGCTGCCTGCCCGTGCCCCCGCTTCCCCCCCCCACCTGCCTCCCTGATGCCTGTCCTGTGCACTCAGGTGCACGCACATCAGCATAATGAACTCCAAGGTAGACTTTACCACTTCACTGCCTCCTCACAAGACAAAATGCCAAAACAAATCTTGTCATAATTAGGCATAATCCAGCTCATTACCGTCTGCTTAATTATCCTATTAATAACACTTCCTGTGAGAGCTTGTTTGCGGCAGCAGCAGTGCGCTCGGGCAAATGTTTGTTCCTAAATGAGCAAACATAGAGAAGACAACAGCATTGTTCAAACACGGGAGCTTTGACAATGGAAAAAAAAAACAGGGGCAGGATTAATAGCGTGCGGAGCTCATCTTCCCTCTGGGGCCGTGCTCAACCACCGGGGCTTTGCATTTCAGAATAACTCACTAAATTAGAAGTAGAGGTGCCACCGATCACATTTTAAATAATTTTTTTAATATCTTACCAAGCGATAATATAAATTGTTTATATTCATTGCATCTAGAAATCCTTATATCCATAGTATAATATGAGAACTGCATAAATTGTGTTGACTAATATACTGAATGAATAATGTGCCCCCTGCATGAGGAGCCTCTTCTAATCTCATAATGAAGACTATATGGGCTTTTCCAGTCAGAGTAATTTCAGGTCAGTGATTTCATGTTTTCTCTGAGGCACTGATGCATAACTTATGCAGTTAGTTTTTCAGCTGGAATGGGTTAATGGATTTTTTTCCCCCGCTGATTGTTTCTTCTCATTTCAGATAAACAAATGCTTTGATAGCAAATAGGCGGTTTAATGATATGATTAAGATGCTATTATGCTCCGTCTGCTCCGTTTCCACACGACCATAGGCTTTCATTTTCACCTTCTTTCATTTCAGCCCACGGTTTGATTTGTGAGGTCTTTACGATTTCACTAAAGAAACCAGGATGTTTTTTATTTTTTATGGAGTCTCATTCATTCCGCTACGTTTACAAAACAGCAGCGTAAAGCCTTCTCATCTGTTCTCATCTGTTCTCCAGTTCGTACAGATTTAATGCATCTTACCTCAACTGCTGTGTCGGCAGAGAATATGTGCCAGACATTTTGTAGTCGTTACGGATCTTCAATGTGTGTGTGGTCAGTTTCAGTCGAGTCCTCGGTCACATGCAGTGAGTTCTTATCTCTGCAAAGCCTCATCGAACCCTCAGATGTGATTTCTTTTGAAAGCTACACATAAATTACAACATGTTGTACTTGTTGCTAGAGATGGTTTTCGATTCTTGGAAAATCAGAAATGCCTCTGATACTGCAAAACATAAATTTCAATATTAAATTTCATACTTTTGTAAACATAGAGGTTTTTTTGTACAGTATATTGTGCTGGACTTGAATGTGTCAGATTTGAGGTCAACTGGATTTATGGTGTGTGAGCCATGGTTTGGATCCTAGTTCTTGGGAGGCAATCATTTCCAAGTTATGAGCAGAATTATAAATTTTAGCTCATTCCAACTAAATCTTGAATTTTAAATTTGAGCATATTCAGCAGAAAAATAAATGGAAAATACTTTATAATCATCAATAATTATAAAAAGTCACACAAACATTAAGTTTCTGCTTTGACCCTTGAAAATGCATAAAGAATTGAGAGTAAAATAATCTCTGAAACAATTTGTACTGAGCACCTACTGTTCTGAAAACACACAGGAAGCTTCCTTTATCTCCGTCTGACTCTCTTCTCAGGTTAACATTTCCTCCCTGGTTGTGAAACACTATCGTTTGACCTCTGGAAGCAGAGGGTGAAGACAAAGCTCCGGCGGTACACACTTGTCTTTCCTCTGAGAACACAAACACACTCTCCTCATCAATATTTAAACAGGGTACACTTTTATCAGACCTAAAGCTCGTGCTTACCCCTGGCGTATAACATCAAACATGAAGTATAAAAGAGAATTTAAACTGTTAAAAGCGAACTTTGCTTTCAGTACACTCAGTGATGTTCTGTTTGCCATGCTGCTGGGTTGTTTTTTTTACATCATTCAAAAAGCATATCCAAAATCTGTCGGAGATCATCTGTAATATAATGTAGCGCACTTTGCTTTTGATGTGAACTGGAAGGCAAATCATAACAGGATGCCGTGTTGGGGATACATGCTTTATCTTTTTCTCTGATCTTTGGAGAAAGAGCGAGCGGGAACAACAGACAGACAAACAGCGAGCAGAGCAAAAAGACTGCCAGCTGATAGAGCGGGGGGGGGAGGGGGGGTGAAGGTAGTGACAGTGGCACAGCCATATCAAAGAATAAAGAGAATGAGTTATAAAAAAAAAACAACAGATCAACCGATCAACTCCATGCAAAAATACAACAAACAGCAGAGGCACTGAACTCCTGTTCAGGGGAGAACACAGAATGTCTTCTATTTACCAAACTGATTCATTTTTCTTTTTGTGTCTGCGTCAAGTGGATCTACAAGCAGTTTTTAAAAGGTATAAATCATTTATAATTATATGTGAACTTGAAACATGCTTACTTGCCAAAAGAGGAAATATCTGTGGTAGTGTTACTTCTCCTACAAAATCAGTACAGGTTCTGATGACTGATGATAACGAAAGAGAAAATAATCAGGTTAAATAGTCTGTTGACAGACTCGTGTTGATGAAGTTGAGGAGAGCAGGTTAGATCAGTGGCTCATATTTGATCACATGGAAGCTGCCATTCGCACCATGAATCAACTTCCTGTGCTGCATGATTTGAGATCACATACATCTGGATCATTATCTGGATCCGCACCAAATTCCAGCTGTTCACAGAGTTCTCTGTATTCATTCTGGAGAAACATCTCAGTGAATAAAATAATCCTGAATCCATCCCTCCCCTTAAGTCAGCCACAAAAACATAGTTATTAAGTGAGAATCAGAAAAATCCATTCACACTTCCATTCCTCAAATTCTTCACATTCCCTGTGAGGTTGTGTCGACACCTTGACAAACAAGCAGGTCTGTACCTGTGCACCTTCCGGGCACATTGTGCACATTTTTAAACCCAAAACATCCTCTCCAGCTATTTCAAGCCAGCCAACTCCCTCAGGCCGAAAAAACAACCAGACCTCTTCAATCAGTCATCGTAACACTGCAGCTCACTGGGCAGCGCTAAAAGATGCAGTTATGGATGGGCTTACCCAAGTGGAGCTAACATCCTACAAATGCTAATGATAGCAAGACAGCGGACATAACGCAAACTGTGCCTTGCCTTCTCAATGAGAGACATGAGCTGAATGAAAGGAAGCGGGGGCTTGAATTTACTGAGG
Organism: Platichthys flesus; assembly: GCF_949316205.1. Classification (NCBI taxonomy): domain Eukaryota; kingdom Metazoa; phylum Chordata; class Actinopteri; order Pleuronectiformes; family Pleuronectidae; genus Platichthys; species Platichthys flesus. The sequence goes on along the minus strand of NC_084945.1, from coordinate 6,071,039 downwards.
TCTAACAGAGGATAACAGCACGGCCAGGATCGCCATCTGCAATTTGCCGAAACGAGGCGAGAGTACGGAATTTATTGGACGATATTAGTTTGACTTATGCACTTGTCAGTGCAACACACTCTCTCTGCTGTAGGTGAAGGGTTGAAAAGTTGGAGAGAATGTTAAGGACTCTAATAGCCCAAGGAAGGGAAAAGTCATTCTGCTGTGTTCCAGACTTTCAGAGACGTGTGAAGGTCAAATCTACCCCTCACACTCTCATGCATGGATGCTGCTCCTGTTTTTTTGTTTTTTTCACCAGTGTATTGAAAACCACTTTATCTTCCGTCCTGTTCTGCTCGTGTCCTCTGTTACCAACTGCTCCATGTTGTGATTCTGCATCCTAGAATTTTACAGGACACAAAAAATGATTTGTCCTCTACTAGAGTTCACTGAGAGCGAATCAAATATATACTCAGAATGCTCCGAATTAACTTGCATCTGGACAGTTACACATGTGGGTTCTTCAGGCTCCGAGATTCAGTTCATTTTGCATTTTAATTTCATTTGCTAATAAGCCACAGTTTAAACGCTAGTAAGTTTTCATCGTTATATAAAGAAATGTGTGGGAGATATATTCCTTTTAACACATAAATGCCAATTCTTCAAGGGTTCACAGATAATTGGAGAGATACATACGAGGCCAAACAAGATCATCATATTTAAAACCCTCTCTTCGATGACTGTCTGCATGTCTGGGAAACACAGACATCAGCAGACATTTTGTATCTTGCCTGGTGATGCTGACCCTGAGCTTCACTGCAGTCACCTTCATCTCCAGCTTGTGTCTCCGCCTTTAGTCTTAAGCAAGTGGAAAACTACTCAGTGGCATTGTCTTTATGAAAATCAGTTGAGGAACTTAATTCAGTTCGGTTTAATTGAGCTCAAATGGCAAAGCAATCATATACCGACCACAAACTGGAAGTGGGGCTGTAGCAGGTACAGTGCCTGTTGTGGATGCCAAAAACTTAAATAATGAAGCTCTACGTTATCATTATGAAACTCTGGTGGGACACATAACAAATATGGTTTAAAAATTAAGGCTATAGCAACGTGTGTGACACAGTAGTCAGATTAATTCTGTGGTGAACGTGAAACGACAACCGTCTGACAGGCAGCACTATTCATCGTCCACTTGATCTAAGTGGGCTCGGAGTGTGAGAGCATGGATCTCTACTGTGGCTATCAAAGACAAAGCAGGAGCCACCTCATGTGCCCTGTGGGATCATTTGTGTTGATTGTGCTGACGCTCTTATCATCAGGTTGGAAAGTGCTAATGCACCAGAAAAACCGCCAGGACCCACAATGCACCATGCCTGGCAGGCAGGAAGCAGATGGGTTGGCTGGCCTTACCGGATAGCAGAGGCCCCAATAGTGGCACCGGTTGTTGTTTTTGATGAGCTATGCACATAAGAAACCAGAACATCTGGTCTGACCATGTGGCACCTCCATTTGTCCAAGACCCCTTGAAGCAAGCCCTCACAGCACACACACACACACACACACACACCTTCCACTGCCAGCTGCATTCAGGCAAATGTGAGCTAAATCCAATGAATGATGCATGTTATTCACAGTGGGGGGGTGAGAGGCGGGGGTAAGGTGTGGTGAGCCCATCGGCCCTCAGCAGAGCTCCTGCTTTCCCATCATCCCTTTCTGCGGCTCTGATTAAAAATCATCCCACTCTACCCAACAACAACTCATGAATATGCAGCAGGGTAATAAGCCCCGGCTCAGAGCAACTGATTTGTCAATTGTCTGCATTTCATCAAGATTGAGTAACACCTCAAGGGTGCTATAATCGAAAGCTGTAAAAAGAAGAGGGAGGAAAGAGCCTGTTCGCCATTAGATTGCTGCGTTATCTTAATCATTAGGCACTTGGGGAGCTTAATTAACGACCTGACAAGAGCTGGGTAGAGAATTTGGAGTTGATTGGTTGTCGGAGGTGTTGAGTGAGTATACCGAATGCTAAGTCAGGGGAGGAATTCTAGTGAGAGGCAGAGAGAGAGAGAAGAGCGGCTGATTCGCTTTATAAAAACCAACTCAGCAGCAGCCATTAGACTGTTTTAATTAAGCATAATTAGAGATCTGATTACAATGATGGGCTTGATAACCAGTATTAAATCATTCATCCATAAATGTTATGCTAAAATAGATGGGGGGGGGGGGGGGGGGGGGGGGGAATGAGAGGGGCGGAGTGTAGGTGGAGTGAGTTAGATGCGGCAAATAAATATGAGCAAGAGAGAAGAGTGTGAAAAAAAAAGAGGGAAGAGGTATGGGTCCAGGAGTGAGAGAGAGAGAGAGAGAGAGAGAGAGAGAGGGGTGGGGTGGGGGGTCGGGGGGCTGGAAGGCTGCCACCAATTAGCTGGGTGTGCTCAATTGCAGGAATTCTCTGGTGTCGTGACTCATGTTGACAGGTGTTCAGGGTGAATTATTTCTACTGGGGAGGCAGAGTATGCACACTAAACACACACACAAACACACACACAAACACACACACACACACACACACACACACACACACACGCTCACACGGAAGGCTCATCCCATAACCCGGCTTTGATGACAGTAAATCCAACATGTTCATTGCCCCGGTCTGTAAGAAAAAAGGAGATTGGACATTCCTCTTCCTCCTCCTCCTCCTCCTTCTCCTCCTCCTCCTCCTCCTCCTCCTCCTCCTCCTCGCTCTCTCCGGCTCCTCTCCCCTCTGCTGACCGGCTTTCTGGGTCATTTTTAAATGCCTTGTAAATTTGTCAGCCATATTAAGTGCCCATTAAAGGGCACCAAGCTGTAGGAGGAAGCAGGATAGAGAGGCTCATATTGCAGTTCCTGACTGGCATCGCTCCCGCATCCATCCAGCTTAATGGTGCCCGCCCACCGTGCACCGGGGAGTCATAGCTGTGATGTATTGTTGCACGAAAGGACACAAGAGAAGCACTGGAGGAGGCAGATTAGCTACTGTATGCCAGGATGTTTTGAGGTAACCTGGCTTGGACCTGCTACTTGGCAGCGGTTATCAGGCCCTGGCACGGTGATCAGCCGCCCGTTGGCAGGAGGCTTTCCAATGCCAGAGGAGTGTGAGGCACAGTCCTAGTTGCAGCCATACACTGTGTATAGAGATGGACGACATCACGGCTCCCCGAAAAGTGAAGCCAAAGCTTCTCGATCGCCACCTGGTGCCTGGCAGGGGGAAAGGTCATAGATCCCTACTCCATGTTAGTGGGTGGGACATGGAACTCATCGAATAATCAAAGTACATGTTGAATACATTTTTCTTAAGGGTAGTTTCTGTTATTTTAGGAAGTTGTTATCACACTGATGTATATTAAAATGTTAAATTGACTCATGACCTCCCAAACGTGGCTCCATGCCCCCCATCACTATTGCACAGACTCTGGATAGCAGTGTTTGTATTGGGTATATTTTGTATTAAGTATATTTAGGCTTCATTTCTGGATATCTGGGAGGATGTGGAGAAATGTCGTTCGTCTCTATTTACAGTCCATGGTTTAAACCTGGTCGAATAGTGGGTATCAATATGTGGGATAAGTGAACGGCTGGTTCTTATAATCCATATATTGAATGCAGAAAAATATGGGCTTACTGCTAAGTGCATCCATAGGGACATCAGAAGATAGAGACAGTTTATTCCCTACAGGTCAAGGATGAGGTCCATGGATTAGAAGAGAGTGTGGGAGGGAAGCTAAAGATCAATGTGCTCCATCAGACCAGCAGATTCCGTACACATAAACAAGATGTCCTCATTTACGTCAGCAGGACTCTGCTCCCAATTTTGTGCTAATTAACAAGGAAGAAAGTGGTCGTAATCAATCCATGTAATTACCTCCGTTGAGCTCTGCACCACATATTTTGTCAATACGGCGAGTCAATAAATCTTTAGCCTTCTCTAAAATGAAGTAGCCTCAGTCCGTGTTCTAATGGACATGACGTAAAGACACTTTGCTCAATCGATGGAAAAGACAGAAATAACAACTCTTGTCTCCAAAGTTCTCCTGTTGAACAAAAGCCCTGTAAGCTCATGTTGCTCTGCACAGAGTGAGGTCTCCCAACGTGCTGCTGCTGCTCTACTGTGCATCACAAAAAAGTAAAGACAACATAAACTTTAGACTGTTGGCGAACATGAAAATGGCCCTTGAGGGTTTCCAGTGAAGACTTAAATTCAGATTGTTATAAGTTCGAAGTCAGGGCTCCACAGTAACGGCTACAGAATAGAAATAAATTGGATTTTTCAACTCAACACTTTTGACCTTAGAGAATCTAGACTATTTCTGGTGGGTTGATCATGAATGCATGTTCTCATTGTTCAAGTGAAAACGGAACTGACACTTTTCACAGTTCACTGCCATCTCAGCGAGGTCCAGTGAACCTCTGAGCAGCTTTTTGGCAGAACTTCACCTCAAGAGAAACTTTTACCCCAAAATGTACTCACCTCCACAAAGTGCAAAAAATTGTCCTCCAGCATTCGACAGCAAGAAGGAATTAGGGTGCCGCTGATTTCACAGGGGACATGGTTGGTTCCTACAGAGCAGGGCTGGTGTCCAGCTGAGGTCTGCCTGCTGAGAACTCCTCGCCTGTCACATGAACGCACAGTGGAAGCAGCAGAGTTTATGCAGAATCCTGCCAAAGACAGTAAAACATTATTGGTCAGTCAGACTCTGACAGATGGTCAATGTTTTCGATGTGTGCGCAGGATATGCATCGCCTCTCCGATGTGTCTCATTGATTCTAAGGGAGGATGTGATTTGACTTAACATAAAGCATTTGACCTTTTGCTTTGTGCAAACTGTAACGTCTTGTGCATTTGCTGTGGACTACTAAAGTTTTGTGCATGACTTGGAATGTGTCATGTGTTGGTATATAAGGGGGCCGAGTGTCTCTTGCTGTCTTAACGCAATCTTCTTCTGTACTTTAAATACACATCCCTCTTCTTTGTCCTCTACTCCCCGCCACTGCTTTAATGAAGCTGTACAGAGCAGTACTCTCCCAAAGCTCAGGCTGGATATGAAAGAGAGCCCTCAGAGCCATGGTGGCACTGGGCTATCTCCCTCCCACTAATGAGCTGAGCTTTCAATGCGCCCACTAATTAGTTCATCTATAACTCTAAGCACTCAATTACTCTTCACCAGCACCAGCACCACCACAGAGAGCGGAAAGAGGCGATAAGACTGACAAATGCCTTGGCAGTATGTTCAAGAACTCCCTCTCTCTCTCTCTCTCACACACACACACACACACACACACACACACACACACACACAAAATGGCTGTAAGCAGGGAGGCTCAGGAGAAGTTTTTCTGAACTTCCCACGCTCAAACATGCTGTTCAGGCAAAGCACATTGATCTCCAGTTTCACCCTCTTTCCCTGGTGTTTGTCTCCATCGCTCTCCCACTCTCTGGCTTCCTCAGTACATGATGCTAGGATTAACTGAGATGTGCGACAGACAGTCTGCCCATAACAATCCATTATTTGTTCGATTATCACACCTCAGAATCATTAGAATCTTGACAATTTCCAGGGAAGAAATTAAACTATTTATTGCCTCACCTTGTTATAAATTTAAAACTTAAATCAATGACTATCAATAGTCCTTTAAGAACTTGGGTTCAAGCTTCTGTATATGTGAACAAAAAGCTGGTAGAGTGACCACCTAGTTTGCAAAAAGGAATCGCCGTAAAAATACACACATGCAGACACACAACAACTGTACACCGACAAGTAAATCAACCTTTATCAATGCTTTGTTATTAAAAGTTACTAGAAAGCTCATAACTTTCCACTGTCTTCAAAACTAGACATGTGCTGTAGTACGAGGAAGTTCTGTGTTCAAGCTGCTGTCACTTCCTAACAGGTGTTAATAAATAATGAACGGTAATAAAACATAAATCCATTTGTGAACAGGAAGCCTGACCCCTTTCATTTCCTTTGTCCTCTGACTGGACTTTAACAAGTATAAGCAAAATAAAGAGACGAGCTCGGGGCTCTGCCTCCATTGAGAACAGCTCCTCTACCTCACGTCTCATGGGACAAAAACAAAAGTCTGTTTCACACAGCCTGGTCAAGCCGGGAATGTTGCCCCTTTATCCTGCCTCACTGTTCTGTATAAACTGTATGAACATGGGGGGGGGGGGGGGTTCTGCCTTCATGTAGAAGTAGTCACAGAGCCAAATCAATGTTTGTGAGAAAAGGAGAGCCAGCATTGAAGAACGGAATTGTAAACAAGCAAAGTTCAGTGTAAACAAGCAAAGCCGGCATAATTCTTCTTCCCCTCGTCTGTTGATGCATCGCACACGCCAGATGCTGCAGATGCTAATTTGTAAAAGTGTGTAAACATGAGAGAGTCTGTTCATTGGGCTTCTCTGTGTTTTCACTCGTCATTGTTCTGGGCAGCATTTTACCCATCAGGCTGTGGTCTACAGCCTCCATTATCACACTAAAGTCAGTCACTAAGGAAAGATGAAGAACAAAAAAAGTTAGGTGCACTGTAAAAAGTCAAGGGCACCGCTCTGGATTGGATTTACAGGAGGACCAGCAGGTGCACTGGAAATAACTGTAGGTAATTGTGGATGTAATTATTACTGCGGTTGAGATGATAAATCCCCCACATGCACTCTAAGGACAGGATTAAAATAACTGACCAGAGGAGGTGGTGTAAAAACTCCCCCCCCCCCTCCCCCTGAGAAATAAATGAAATCCAACTGGGGGTGTAGACGAGTGGGTGGGGTAATAAACTCCGACTTTGACAATATTAACGAATCCTGTTTCCTTCTGAAGGTCTGACGACAGAAATACATTAATAAAATTTTATTTTTTTTGTTTTCTTTTCCAACGATTAACATCAGAGGGAAGTGAATCTTGAATTAAATCTTTAACATCCAAACTAATTTTCTATCTGTTGTTTTAGTGCATTTGATGTTAGTTCATCCAGTGTTTAACAAAGCTGTAATATTCAGTTCAGTTTGTTAGATATGATAAAGGAAACATTTTGAGAAATAAGTATGCTATAATCAAAATAATAATTTTGATTATTGTGGTAAAAACATTTAAACCAATATACTGAGCATGAAAACAATTACATATTTTCCAATATTGCAAAGAACAAAGATTGATGTGACTGGTTGTTGATGCTGTTATAAAAAGTGTTTAACGTTACAATATGAAACCTTGTGTCAGGTAAAACACGAGTGTAGATCTGTTGCTGTGGTTTCTCAGTGCATGTTGTTATTTTCAGGCCCCCGACTGTGCTCACTGCATTACTGTTTTCCTTCACTTTCTCAGAATCTAACTATAGAAGTGTGTGTGTTTTGTGTGAGTGAGATCAGCGTTACAGCGTGAGTGTGATTATTCTCGTGTGTATCTGCTCACACTCTACATGGTGTAATAAGCTACGGGGGTGGTTTTCAAAGTTTTAAACAGAATGGATGCAAAATCCACATTACACAACATATTCCCTTTCCAGAATAGTGATCCATCAAGCCCTTGCACTAAGCATCTGTACATAAACCTCAATTATGCTAATGCTAATCCCTGGGACATCGAAGTGAGTAGGCAAGGAGGCTAACAGCTAAAGGCTTTGATGTGTGCTGCCATTTGGCAGGGTCTCCTGAAAGACTAGCATCGGACCCCAAACTCAACCAGGGCTTAAGCAGGAAAAACCAGCTCGGCCTTGTCTGTTCCTCTACTGATTACAAGGGCTCAGGGGACTTCTTTTATTTGCTTCTTTGGTATAGACCCAATCATGGGTGTCAGTTCTCTCCCCTGCTGCCTGGCAGTCCTTCCACATTCAGTTTTTGTTTTTACTTGCCCTCCTCTGTGCCAGACTTCTGCTTTGTTTCGTTTTGTTTTTTCATTTTCATCCTGTGGTTGTCTTCCATCCGCGTTTTTACATCTGACACCTTCTGTTCTTTGTCCCATTTTGGTGACTGACAAGAAGCACTGTACCGTGCAGAGCATTTTACTGATGGAGATTAATCGTTTGTCTGAGAATAAAATGTTTTATGACGGCGTTAATCTCTATTCAGTCCCGTTCTAATTGCTAGGATTTGAAATAACACAAGTAAGTTCTATCATCTTGTCGTTCTCGGGCTGTAACTGGAGAAACACTCTCTCCAGGGACTTAGTGGTTGACACAAAACAGGGACCTGTTTCCCATAAAAAACATGTGAACTCAGTGCCTGTTTCCATAATGAGACCTGTGCGATTGTAAGTTGCTTTTTGGAAATCGAACATTGCAGCTCTAATCTTTTCTCTTGATAAAAAATTTGAAATCAGACAATTCTTGGCAAAGAGCAGCATTGTTAACAGTGATCTAGTTCCATTATCGACAAGTGTTTTTTGAAGTACTCTGCCCCTGCCTCACTCTTTTGTTCTAAATTCTCTGAGCTTTCAGCACAAACCCTGCCACAAGAGAAGGATTACAGCTTATCTCAGTGAATGAGTCGACCCACGAAAACGGGAAAAACACTGCAGACAGTTTGTGTAACAAAAGAGATTATGAACATTTAAGAGGGATTTTGAAAAATAATTGGGGCTTTTTCTAATTTTAGGGGCGAGGATTGTGAAAATGGTGGCATAACCTTTTAGGACGGGATCAACGGGGAACCAGGAGAGAGCTCTAACGGTAAGTCATAGTTCAGACTCATACTAGTTTGATTTCAGTTGCGACTCTAAACTCTTGAGTGGCTTCACAGCAAAATTATGTTCGATTCAGATTGAGGGCTGCTGTGTGTGAAAATTGCTTTGAAAATAAATTGAAAGAAACAATCGATGACACCATCAAGAGGAGAACATTTGTTTGTGTAATGAATTACATCATGACTGTAATAATCTTGTTGAAGTTATGATTCATGAAGGTGATGACTGACAGTCAAACGTGTTTCTTTTTGTTTTTATCTATCGTAATTGTATTTGTGTTTGCACATTTGTCTGAAAGGCTGAGTGTTTGAATGTTTGCTCACTTTGACAATAAAAGAGCAAACTTTAAGGCCAGGGTTTGTTTGAATAAATCAATTCTTTGGGCAAAATTCATGTATATAAATAGCACTTATCCTTTCGATGGTCGCATTGGGGACTGAAGAGGGAAGGGGACAGTGGGGGGGCAACATACTGAAATAAACAACTATTCAATCCATTTCAGAGTATCCACATGTGGGTGGAAGACAGGAGAACATGCAAATACACACAGAAGGACCAAGGTAGAACCGGGATATGAACCAGGAACCTTCTTGCTGTGAAAACAAGTGTTACCCACCATGCAGCCCACAAACAGTTTCTACATGAATGAATCTTCATTATTGTGCCAACCAAGGAATTCTTTTTTTGTTCCATCAAGACTTCACATTGACTTTGAATAGCAACTGAATTGCAGTTGTTTTCTTTGTCTTCAGACTATAACTTAAATATAACTTAAATATAACTTAAATATATACTGGATACCTGCACACAATTGACGTTTTTTTTGTAAATCACTGATAATCGTTGCACACAGCCCCCCCGTGCAGACACCGAGTGCTTCAGATGCTGCTCAATGATCCCGTAAGCACTTGGCTTGAAGCACACTGAGCCATATATGAGAACAGTATGGAACAGTGTAAAGGGTTCAACACCAAGTCGCACAAATTGCACAATGGTTTTCTACATGTGAGTGTTGTCCAACACAACAGTCATGAATTGTCCGTTAAGTCATTGTGCTCTATTGTAATATAGCCACTTACATGTATTCTGTGAAAAATGTAGACATAAATACCTACAAACAGTTTTGAAAATATTTTTTTGTTGAATAACTCTGACATCAAAGCTTTGTTTTGAAGTTGAAATACATCATGACCTAAAGAAAACACTCACACTGTGTTTTATAATTAAAAATTACACACTTGTAAACAACAACTCAACTGACAAATAATTATTTACAATGACGGGAAAATAAAAAAACCTTAGATAATAAGTGAACCTTCACAACTCATAAAGCAGATTATACAGTCGATTGGCTCCCACTATAGACTGTATATAAATATGGACGAGGTGGATGACGAAGTGAAGCCACAACATTACAATCACCCCCTGGTGGCGGGCTGCAGTATAGGTAATAAATCCTGCCTCCTCCATCTTAGTAGATGGAAAATGAACCAAACTAAAAAGTCAAAGTACACATCAAATACATTTTTCTCACAGATGGTTTCTGTTTTCTGACTAGACCTCGCTTCCATGGCTCCAGTCCCTGATGGCTACTGTGTTGACTCAGGCTCCAAAATATGCAAAATTGTAGTTTACATGCTGCTTCATTTTTGGATAGTGGGAGGAATTTTCATATGTGGGCTCAACACACAAATTGCAGGTAGGCAAGGCAATGGGCTTTCTGTCAAGTGCCTAATCCTCCAGTACAACAACAAGCCACTGCATTTTAAGAACAGCTCAGGTTGGAGAAACAGAGCCTCACAGCTTTAGTGAACTGGCTCGACTCAATCATCCATCTCCACATCTCCGCCGCTCTCCTTTTTCTAAATCCGGTCTTTTCTGTGGACGGGAAATTGAAGTCCTTGTCCGCCCTTGTGTGGAGACAATGTGGCTTTTTTCAATTAAGGGAGTCAAAGATTATCAAGATCTCCTTTCACAGGGAATGCGAATCTATAAAGGTTTGTTTGTACATGAGAAGGACAGAAAATGGGATGAAAGATGACATTTCTGACTGTGGCACTTGGTGAACTGAGCTGATTCTGCAGCGGTGTGTGCACTGGCTGACTCACTTGACTGTCTAATTGGCTGAATGACAGTTTGTCTCTCTGTCTGACTGACTGACTGTCTCTCTAATTGGCTGGTTGGCTTATGCTCAGCCTCCCGATGTGTCGACAAACAATTATCCTCGATGACATTATCACATTTGTCTAATCAATTAGATGTGTTTGCTACAACAGCAGGTAGTTAGCAGTCACACGACAGAGAGTTTGGGGCTGTGTGTGACGGAGATAAATACATCTGTAATTGCTCTCCAAAAAAAAAGAAAAGAGGAAGACGCTTTTACACAGCGGAGTGATCTGTCTTTTATCAGCTCTTACAAAGACAAACATTTGAGAGACATCCATGCTCAGTGAGGCGGTGAATCACTGCAGTCAGACAAGCAGACAAGGCAAGCAGCAGCAGGTACGTCTGGTATCTGCAGCGCTCCCCTGACACTGAGCAGCACGGGCAGAATAGGGTTGCAAAGGGACGGACAATTTCTGGTAAATTTTGCGGAAAAATTGCAGAAGTTAAGCTCAGGAATTTTGGGAATTTCGGAAAAAAAACACTAATTAAACGCTGAACAATTAAAACATCATTCAAAACTCTATTTTAAAGATGTATGGAATGCAGCACACGCTGCACGTTGAAATTTCAACCCTCCACTGTGCATTTCTCTATCACATGCACAGATAATTCCCAGCATCCTGCACACTACAGCAGGGCTATTGAGGCCTGCTGTAGTGTGCAGGACTAGTCAGGTAAGTTTCGATGATGTAATTTGGGGAAATATATAAGCATGCTGATGGGGATTGTTCATCTGTTCATCTAGCCTATTTCTATTTATTTATCCATCAAATGAAATGTCTCTCATGTGTGGAGACATTTCACCCCAGCCAATGTAGAAGGAAAGGCTGTGTACATTTGCAAATACTGCGCAAAGACCTATGTTAAGAACTAGACACTCAGATGCAGAAGCATATAGTCAAGTGCCCAAAGTTTCCTCAGGGCTCAAATCAGCCTATGACATAGATTTTTTTATATTTATGTCTGTATATGACAAGGTAAATACAGTTGGTATAAATTACCCACAACATTTCCAGTTTATTCCCGTTAATTCCCATTAATTCCCTTGGAAAGTTTCCAACTTTGAATATTCCCGGAATTTTGCAACCCTAGGACAGACACTTTTAAACTTCTCTCGCCAATACTCTCAACCAATCCAGATTTGTCTTTATATGCAAGAGGTTTTCAAAACACTTAGTCCTTTCCCCTACATGGAAAAATATAGAAATGCATAAAGATATTGAGGGGGTAAAAACGTTTTGATGGTACACTTGCTCCTTTTAGAAAAAAAAAATCCAATACTAATGCAAGTGAAAGGCTCACACAGTTGAGCTCTAATCTAATACGTTTGACTCATCTGTCTGTCGTCCTCTCTCAAATCTCTTCTCATAACTAGCTCTTCACACTCTTGTATCACTTCAGCCAGCAGTGCCTGGAGAACAGCGAGAGAAGTGGCGTGTGTGTGTGTGTCTGTGTGTGTGTCTGTGTGTGTGAGTGTGTGAGAGTGTGTCAAGTGGGCCTTGTATAGCTGTCCCGGCAGCAACAAGCTGTCATTAGAGTGGGCAGGAAAGAACCCTTGTGGCTTGGTTCCATCAAATTGTAATCCCCACCACATTATTACCATGGCAGGGTCACCTCTCCACTACTGTGCTAGGGCAGGAGCAGGTGGACCGTGGACACACACACACACACACACACACACACACACACACACGCACACACACACACACGCTTCTATTTCCACTGTTTTGCTAGTGTTTTCCTTGACAGTCCTTTTATTACCTGGCGAGCCCCTATAATGAATCCATCGCAGGCGGCCTAGACGAGGCTGCGTGTCATGCATTATTCAATATCGAACCCACTCCTCCCCCCCCCCCCCCCCCCCCCACATCCACCGCAGCCCTGAGTCTTCTTCTCCATAGCCCTCATTCATGTCATGCCTACATGCCTCTAGTGGGGTCTCTGTAATGCCCAGCCTGACAGACTCTATTATGCAATCCTGAACATTACAATCTTGTGGCAGTGTGTGTGTGTGTGTCTATATTTGAGTGTGTATGTGTGTGTGTGTGTGTGTGCTCCTCTCCTCTGTGGTTTCAAGGGAAACCAGCATTAGGTTATAGGTTAGAGTGTGTGTGGGCAGAGAGGACACATATTTACTCCCACTAAAGGCAACTTTCCAAAAGTAGGCATCAACACCACTACACTCTCCTCCAGTGTTTGGCTCCTCTTAGAGTCAAACACTAAACAAGGTCAACACAGACACTTTGTTGAAGCTTCAACATAGTTTCCCAGTGTACATCTCTGCGAGCCTTATTTCTTATTGAGGAGAACATTTAGATTTATACCGGTTGTCAGACACTAAAGTACAGACAGGAAAACGTTAGGCTTATTTTCTTCTATATGTTTTCAGTCTAAAAGAGAAAACAACAAAATATAAGTCAAAAATAAATTAAATTACAGCTCTACAGCCTTTTTTTTTAGCTTGAACTTAAATAGGGTGTAATATGGGTAACATTTACCTGTAATTAATGAGTATCACTGCAATTGATGCCGCAATATAGAGCAGTTGTACACGTGTATCTGGAGAGTGCAAGTGTTTAATTGCCTTTTTTTATGAGGCCCTTTCATTGTAAGAAACAGTTTTCTACTTTCTAAATGGCCATTAATAACAATTTTCCCCCAAGGAGCTGTAGGAGAAATGAAAAAGCTAAGCAGACTATAGAGCAGTATTTCAAGCTATTTCCACCTGCAGCACTTGTCTGCCTCTCCCATAGAAGTGTATAGTTTTGGGTCCATATGAATGTGTTTCTTTTTCATCTGATCTGAGGGCGATATAATTATCTCGGGAAGAACAACCGACTTAGAATTGATCTCCACCAGTGGGGGATTCAGAGTGAAAGTCAAGTCAGTGAGTTAAAAACAAAAGGAGTTGAGCCATAGTGTGTCGCAGTCATGTCAAAGGAAAAAATTAAAAGTATGTATATAAAGAAAGTAGAAAGCAAAGGAGATTAAACAATGACTTCAACAGAATTAGAGTGAACCCAAGGGTAAAAAGCTATTGGATCCAAAATTAACAATAGTGGTACAAGACCCATGTGGGACAGGAGATTATTTAAGAGTTTGAGGGCATATTATATTGTTTCCGTTTTTCTTTCCTCTTGTATGTTGTGTTTTTGTTTTTTTTCCTGTATGTAAAAGTTTGGCAAAGTGAAAAAAGCCCAAAGCTTAAAGGGAGGTCTCCTAGAGCAGCTATCCCTTTAACGCCCTTTTAAGTCAGGTAAAGCGAGAGAGGAGGTTAACAACTCCTACACAAGCAGGAAGCAGTTGACCAATCACAATAGAGTGAGCCAGCTGACCAATCAGAGCAGACTGGCCTGTATTTAGAGCCGGGCCTTAAAGAGACAGATGAGATGTTTCAGACAGAGGCTGAAAAGAGGAGCAGCAGCAACAGATGGGTTTTCTGATCATTAGAGCATGTAAAGACAGAATTAAGAACCTGAATATGAGGACAATATGTGTCCATTAAGACCTGGGGATATATTCATTATATCAGTGATATGATGCCACGTTGTGCTGCACATTGATGCTTTTAGATGATCATGTTCATGGCAACAAAAGAGACAGATTGGCTGTTTTGTTTTTCTAAGTAACAATGATTATCGGGTGAGTTTGAAAAGTCGCTACAGCCACAAAGTAAATGTCTGAGCCGACAGTGGGAACATTGGTCTATTGCTGATAATGAGCCATATATTATTTCACACCCGATTTCTGGCCAAACAAAAATACAAAACACCCACTCGCTATTCTACTGCCCAACATAGACCACGGTGCTGTGAAGTAATTTCCATCATGCCAATTACACAGTATTGTTGCTGCTGGGTGCTGATTTACACAATATAAGCTTTTTGATTACTTAATGGCCTATTTAGATTTTTAAAACAAATCACACTGATGCCTAAATACACACAGAAAGGAGAAAATCCCACTGCTGATGGTTAGCACACCCATTTCGTCTGCAAACAATTAAAAAGCACGGCACACAAGCGATTGACGGAGTGTATCTGTGTATGTGCAGAGACAGCGGGGCACATTTCATCGTGTCATTAGTAGTCTAGCGAGCAGAAATTACTTTTTCTCCACCTAGGAACAAGGCTGTTTCAGATCAATGCCTGTGGCAGTTCTTAAATCAATGAGTGATGTTGTAACTAGGGGACTCGTCTGTGAAGCGGACCCCTGGGAGACAGAGAGCGAGCTAGAGAGAGATTGTCAAACAGTGGGGGGGGGAGGGGGGGGAGGGAGATAGGGAGCAGGAGACAGAGAGATAAAACGTAATACATAGAGCTGAAAGTGACAGGACGATAGAGGGCAGCAGAAGAAGGACAGAGCAAGTGTGTATGTGTGTGTGTGTGTGTGTGTGTGTGCATGTGCGTGTGTGTGTACAAGGAAATGAGATAGAGACTCATCCAAATGCATTGACCTCTCTAAGTGCTTTTTGCTACAGCACAATTCAAATATGATTGTGCTGCTATAATTGCCCATTTGATGAGGCAGGTGAATCTCTGCGGCATGGCCAACCTCCATCTCTCCCTCCCTCTCTCTCTCCCTCCTTCTCTCGCTGTCATGCGTTCGTGCAAAGTGTGTGTCTGCATGCGGGGTAGGGGAGCAAAGTAATGGGCAGGAGGTGGAGCGTGAAAAAGGTTAGGGAGAAAAATCACATCACCAGAGAGAGAAGCGATGAGAGTGCGCCTGGCTCCCAGGGCCTGATGTATTTACCTGGGTAATGATAGTCATCTGGACTGACAGGGTGTGTGTGTTTGTGCGTGTGTGTATATGTGCATGTCCTGTATGTGTGCATGTTTGTGTGGCACACAGCATAGCGTAGCGCCGGATGCTGTGGAGGCTAGATTTCTGTTTGGCTGACTGACTGCCAGGCCGAGGGGCTTTCTTTGCCGATTTATTTGCAGAAAAAAAACAAACAAATCTCTTGTTCTCTTTTTCCCTCTGATCCTACCTTCATCTCTGTTGTTATTCCGTCTTTTATTCCTCTCGCCTCTCCAGCGTCCTCTCTCGCCCTCCCTCCATCACACTCTCGCCGCCTCGCTTCAAAAGTGGCCTTTATTAATTCATAAAAACACATTGCACACATGACTGAGTTCCATAGGCACTGGAGCATGATCCAATTCGCCTGCACACACTCGCATTCACACAAACCTTTCCATGTTTATACACACTGCTGCCTATTGCCGCTCTCACACCTCTCCTTCCCAGCGCCTACCTCGCCCCAGACAGCTCTTCAGCAGGCACGAGGCGAGGACCAGAGCCTTCTTCTTGTTTTGTTATCTATAAATAGTCAGCACCACATCTCCAGCACAGGAGGATATCAGGGAGACCCGTTGGAAATATTCTGCTTTGTCCCCATTGCACACTGTTTCTCACTTCTTCTACTGCTACTCTACTCACTACCTTCAAACACTTCTTATAAAACATGTAACTATTGTGGCAGCGAATGCATTTGCGGAAAAAAAAAATGTGCACGATTTGTTTTTTCACCTAAGTTCGTAAATGCAGTTTTTTTTTAATTCATTCTTTCCAGAAGGGCTTGGTTGTGACAATGCTGTTATCGAGGGCTGGCACATGTGAGCCCAGAGGTAGAAGCGGATTCCCACATACATGCACACACACAAACAACATATGAGCAACTAGAAAAACATATAGATACATGGTCTTTCTCAGGTCCCCCCCCCAACCCCCCTTCTGAAAAGAGTTGGAAGAGAAAGGAAGGGGTGCTTAACTACGATTGCCGGGACTGAATTAAAAAACATCAGCTTGAGGCTGTGCAGCTGAATCCTGATGATGAGGCCACCGGGGCAAAATTGAGAAAATGGGCTTCTGCTGCCAGGGCCTTGAAAATCCCTTACTAATGGAATGAGAGGAGGCAGAGAAAGATAGCGGGAGTGAGGGAAGGGGAGGACGGGATATCACACAGCCACGAAGACAATGCATTGTGTTTGTGTGCTCATGTGAGAGCAACACGGGTTGAAACTAATGGAGCGGAGAGAGGAAGCCTCCGATGAAACATCATTACAAGCAGCTTCGGAAATATGAGGGCCTCTGGCGTCACTGGCAATACAGTTGTGCACAGGTTTGGACGCGGTTCGGTGGTTTCAACTTTGGACACAAGCTCGTCTGGCTCGGTTTAGTTTGCCGTGACTTATTTTGCCAACATATTCAAAAGATCTGTTTATTATGCCCCTACACCGAGTTGTTGTTCCCTGTTGCCACCCATGACAACTGAGTGAAGGTGAGCCCAGACACTTAAAGTTAGGTGACGTTACACTTTTCATTTGATGCTCGGCCAAATGGGCCCATTTTTTTGAGCTGGTGTCCAATTGGAGAAGTTGGACACAGGACAAGTCTGTTCTGTTCATATTTAGGACACGCGCCATGCGGTGTAACATCTGCCAAGTCTCCCAAACTCTAAGCTCGACCTAAAAAACTAGTTAACAAAACTTTATTTCTGCTATAGTTATTGTTTTGTTGATACTGAAAAATCATATATTCTGTTCATAGAACCATATTAAAGATAGTTAAATGCTTTTTATTGCAAGTTAAATAAAAAATGAAAAAGAGCTACAATGACAACGGCCTTTCCTTAATCACTGGCTTTATCCCTATTAGAAACCCTTTTGGACTGCAGTATGAGAAACACATACCAGATGGCTAATTAGAAATAAAAGATCTGAGTGCACACTTAAGAAAATGTGTATTTTCCTCCTCCTTTTGCTTTTCTATGCGACCATCACGGTTAAATTCTCTGCTTAATTCTCCAAGCGGTGGGCATTTCAGCCCCCTCATTTCCCTGGGAAAGGAATAGAAGCATATGACATCAGCTGACATGGGCTTTAAATGTACAATCTGGCTGTCTTATGATGGGAACAAATTAATAAGTGAATGTTATCTGTGGGTAGCAGAGCATGGTGCCTTGCCAGGCCTTTTTGTTTCTGCACCTCTTCCTTTTTACAATAAACGACAGAAGACACAAAAACACACAGAGATCTTGGTTTGAATTGGATGCTGACATGAATATTGTCGCACTGAGTGTATGTGCCAGCATGAACATGTTATTCATTGTGTGCCTTAAAGTGCATGTACTGAATGTGGATCTGCATGTGCATGGTTGTTTGCATTATTTTAATGTGTTTCGTACGCAGTGTTTTAGGACTGGACTCGTTTCAGGTTTGATATACGACATGTGGCTTCCTAGAGGACACGCGATTTTCCAATCTTTAGCAGGCGGTGGATTAGGCAGGCGGAATAGAAATGAAAAATAAGGTGACACTGAATGAAGAATAGGTAGCCAGCAGTGTCACGCTCCCCTTTATCTCTCAATATTGGTATTGCGAAGTCACTGAGAGATGGCAATCAGCAGGAGATGTGTCTTGAAGATGAAAGCAGGGAAAGAGAAACAGACGGAGAGCGAGAGAAAGGAGAGCCTCTTAAGGCACCTCCATCAGCCTGTCGTTAGGAGGGTAATGAACCTAGCACCACTGCTGCCAAGCAACCAATGACTCTCACACACACACACACGCGCACACACACACACGCACTATCACACAGACACACACACACGGAACAAAGAAATCTCTCAAGCCTCCACAGTCTGTCTCTGCTACTCGTCCTTTATCAGACAATCATTGCTATTACAGTTTTTATACACAAAAGATTCTTGGTACTAAAATCGTAAGAGTAAAAATAACACATCACTGGCCTGTTCATTTACTTAAATCCATCTCTTTCTTGTATTTCATGTATTATTCCATCGACTGCTTGCTTTTGCCCTTTGTATGTGTTACTGTACTTTAGGTATACTAGAAAATACACAATAATTCTAATAATTAGAATTTATTATCAGTCTATACACATGGTGAATATGACGAGGTGGCCGAGTGGTTAAGGCGATGGACTGCTAATCCATTGTGCTCTGCACGCGTGGGTTCGAATCCCATCCTCGTCGAACATTAACATATTGCTAGAAGGGAAACAAACACATGACAAATGTTTATGTTCAGAGAGGAAATGCAGTGTTTCTCAAACAGCAGTTTTCTCCAGGAATAGATAAAGAACAATAGAAGCTGATGTGATCGTCCATCACTGAATCTCACCCAAACTCCACCAGCTGACACTGGATCCCTTCAATGCAATATACTCGCTTCGTCCTGTTAAAGCCTCTTCTTTGGATTGGATAACAGGATTGGTTCTAAACATCATGAAAATAAATAAGTAAAAATAATCTCACTCATGTTCACTGGCAACTACAGTTTGTAATTTTTCCCAGTGTCAGAGAGAAAAAGACCTTAATAATCAAATCTCCAACACTGCCAAACATTTAGAAAGAACTGAACCCAGAGAAGCTTTGAGACGAATGAGACCTGATCAAGCTAAGTAGCACTGCTGTTAACACAAGACATGTTTACTGGTGTCATGAATCAAGAAACCTGCTTCTCAGGTCAGGTTTCAAAGCTCCACTTTATGGATCCCTCTTCATATACAGCCACTGCAAAAGACAGCACGAGACAAACACTATGAGCATCTAATACATTGATAAGCTAGTTTATAAACTTGATGAATTTTGGGATTGATTTTCGAGGTAAATAAATGATTCAGATATTGATAATGTAACCATTGGTGATTCTATCCTGACTTGAACTCATACATGATATCTTCAAGTCTGTCTTTGCAGATGCATGTGACGCATTTCCACATGAGCAAACCAATGTTTTTGTGTGTGGCTTTGTTTACGTGTCAGCAGTCGTCACCAACAAACCCCCCCCCGAGGACGTGGGTTGGACTGTCAGCCTCAGTCAGACATCACACACACACGCACACACACACACACACACACACATACACACACACTTTGATGTCTGTCACCTTCTCTTGAGAGATCAGGCGGCCATATACATGGCTCAATACCTCCATGATCTTCTGCCAGAGAGAATCCAGCTCAGACCCTTGTCAGTTACAGCTTTGTCACAAAGCTTTCTATAGTATTAATCTCATTGTGTCAGGGAGTACAGGGATTGTGGCATAGTGCCCTCTCCCTCGTTTTTGCACTCTCACACACCCACAAGCAATTATTGTCAGGAGAACAGAAACACGGTCATGCCAGCACCGCAACAAAGCAAAGTGAGGACACAGCAGATGTTTCCCACGGTGAACATTCACATATGACATCAAGAAAAGTTCACAGGCAGCTGATTCATTGATGAGGACTCTCGTTAATTGAGCTATGTCAAGACTTCACACATGTATGAACAATCAGAACCAGGGTTAGGGTTAGGCTCACAGGTGCTTTTATTAGTTCAACATATCTTTTGACAAGTTGACAAGTTAGACAAGTTTGACAAGTGAGAATGTTTACTGTCTCCTAAGCCCCTCCCCTCAGGGCAGTGGGTCGGAATCGAACCCGGGCCTCTGCAGATGAGTCATAGCCTCGATGGGGAGGCAGCTCTACTAGGTGTCAAAATTACTTTCAAAAGAATGCTAACCAATGATAATGTGGGTTAATTTTAAAAACAAGCTAAGATTAGCCCAGCTGCTACACCAAGGTAGATATTTCCAACCGAGTGCAAACGTTTCTGTACAATGTCCATCCTAGTCTTGTGGGTTGTTGTGTATTCCGTTGGGAGAACATAATGATAGTTGTATCAAATATATCAAAAAGTTACTTGTGCACCCTTGAGGTAAACCTACATGTGGTTTGTGTAAAATCCAAAACTCACAAACAGCTTCATTGGTAGATTCTAAAGTCAGCAACAGCACAACAAAAAGAAAACAAAGCTTGAAGAAGTGCTTACTGTTGCTCTTTGGTTTGTCATCTCCTTCACTTGTATTAGTCGGCACCAACACTTCTGTCAGAGACAACAGCAGCTGCAGCTTTTCATGACATTTTGCTGGATGGCTGCAGAAAAACACTGCTGACTGTTTTATTCATAGCAGCAAGGGGGACACACTGCAGGGTATCAGGGCTTCATGCAAACAGCTCAACCATAATAAGAATGGAGCCTCATCCACTGTATGGCCACAATCAAGGGTCATAGTTTAAACAGCAATCCCAGGTCTGCCCATAACCATAGGATCATGTTTTTCCATCCTTGATATGACAATGTTTACCTCGAGGCTGATTAACACATTTTTAAGAACAGAAATTATCAATATTTAACAATGACTTTCAAATGTGCTTCATTTTAGTGAGCTAAAATATGAGTCCAGCGATGTAAGGGTATTCACGGCCTGCCCGTGCATATTCACAGACTAACTCCTCACTTCTGTGGCCTTGTTTGTGTGTCTCAGCTCGTAATCCTCAGACAGCAGCTTGGTGGCCGAGCTGTGTTGCTGATAGTAGGTGACAGGGACACTGCTGGCCAGAGGGACCTGGAAATGTTGGCATGGCAGTTGGGAAAGGTCACCACCACAACACTGTCAGCATCATCGCTGTGACACAGTGGGAACAACAAAGAGACTGGAGCGCATTCACACGTCCACTTTTTTTTGGGAGCTGTTTAGGCCAAACGCAAATGTCTGTAACGTTCAAGCCAGCAGTAGAATAAAACAAAAATAGAGCTTCATGAAAGCGTATTCATATCATAACATCAAGATCAGTCCCTTTGAAAACACCAGTGGAGGAATTACAATTTTATTTGAGTAATAGAAAAAGGATGTTGCATTTTAAAACAATAATAATTTCCCTTTAAGGCTGCAAATGTCTCCTTCCATTTTCCTTCCATTTGGATAACTGTAAAAAACATGGCGGCCTCCAGAGAGAGGACCAGCTCCCGATTTAAATATAAAGCATTTAGATACAAAGGGCCAATTCCGGGGTTCAGAAAACAACAATATGCACAATTTAGGGGATCACACACTAGTGATCATTATTTTTATTATCAATTTCCCTTCACCTAAATCTTACTGGACCTTTAAGTTCCAATGGAACTACATGTATACTGCTCCACTTGTGAGGCATAGGTTGCACACTGAGCATGAATATGAATAATTATTTAACTTGAGTGTATAAATGCATGTATTGATAACGGTGATGCAGATGAATAATCTAATTCTTCATGTATTTGGCCAACTTGATCCAGTGGTAGCGGATTCCTTGACATTTGAGTGACAAGGATGATGCTATTCTGACTTCCCTCAGCCAACACATGCACTCACTAGATAAATACTGTACATGGTCAGTTCATCTTTTAAATATCTTCTAATACAAAATGTAACAGCTTCGCAGGCACTCCACTATACGTGATGTGTGTATAAATTATGCCCGTCACATTTAATATATTACAATGATTTACAAAGAATATTTCTGCTACTGAGATTTCTGTATTTTATTCTATTCTTTCAGACTCAGCCTTTTTTCAGGCTTAATTTCCTGTGTGTGATTCTCTGGCTGAACTCTCGTCTCTGTAGCTGCTTTGCGCTCTTTGTCTCTCTCCACTCTGCTCCCTCCTTATAACTTCTCAAGTACAAGTGGGAGCAGAGGGTAGGAGGAGGGAGTGATTGGAATTCATTATGGTCAAATGATTGCAAACTCTGGAAGCCGAGAGGCTTTTCTAATCACAGCTGAATGAGCTGCAAAGTTAATGTGGGCCGGCTGTGGAGTGGGGGAGAATGGTGAGAACTCCATCGTCAGTGTAGAGCTCTCAAGGGCTCTTCACACGGCTCTAATGGTGGAATTGTTCTGACACTGAATGGATACATGAGATGCTGTGTCTCACAGCCATGACTCACTCTAAAAATGTATTCAGGTTTTCAGCAGTGCAGCGAGTTCTTTATTGAAATGTTTTCAGGGGTAAGAACTGTTTCCTGTTTTAATAGGTCAGAGTATTTAGGATCACTATAGGATTGACTACTGTTGGTTTCATACTAAGATTTCAGACATTTAAAAATCTCACAATATTTTCACAATTCCCTAAGGGTCAGTAAAGTACCTGTCTGTATGGAAATTTAGCAGAAAACGCTTCTGGTATTAGGGAGAAAAATATTCCTGATACTCATACATATATTAAAATATATTTTGCAATCATTCCTGAGAGGATTTTCAAACCCTTTTGAGAAACTTATGTAATTTAGGCTATCCGTCCATCATTTTGTACATCCATGCATCTATCCAACCTAAATAGCATGTTGGTAAAGACAAATCGGGAAAAAGCCAAGTAAAAACATCTTAATCTAACTTGCTAGTTCAAATTGGACCTGGTTTTCAGCTGTGATTAACTTAGTAACATTCAACAACACCTACATCGGTGGTTGTTAAATACAAACAGTTCCTCACGCATGTGAACAGATTTCTAAAAAGCATACCGTCATTCAGATCTTCTTCAGGCTTATGACAGTTATTTTGTTTCTTGCAATTTTCATCATTGCCATCAATAATTTAGTAATATTTTAAACTGATATGTGGAGCCGATGAAGACTCGTACGATCGTCATGTCTCCAGTCGAATCCTCTCTCATCCCTTTCCCCCTTTATTTTCATATGAAGATGCCGGACGAGTGCTGCCCCAATAAAAATGTGCCATTCCTGCAATGGCTGTGTCCTCTTTTCTAATATGAAGCAGTGGAGGGCTACTGCATTTCAGATCCTGTTTGGGTCTCTCTGCTCCTCCTCTACCCGTCTGGGCAAGTTGGCACCTACTACAAAGCAGCTGAAGAGTTGGCACACAGTGGAGATGTGAGGGCTGGGGATCAGAGACGAGGAGATCACTCATCCTGCCATCAACTTGGCGCAGACTTTTGGGAGCGCCTCACTACAGATTAGCCTGCAGTGCTAACCTGTGCGACTGCAGACCTTTGGCGAAGTACATCAATGGCTAAGAGACTCCCCGCAGACTTTAAAGACATATGTGCACATGGCAGATCAAATTAAAATGCTGACACTGAGGTGGATTCATCTTTTGGCACTATCTTCCAAAGAGCCACCTGGCCAGTGCTGCGTGCCGGCGCTCATCACAGAGTCCTCATTGGAGATAACTGCTGGTGTTAGCCTGGAAATTTCCAGCTCTCCAGTCCAAAGCCATATGTCTCTGTTAGGCTATGCATAATATCGTACACATTATGCCGCTCTCTACCGTGCCATCTGATGATCCAATAAGGATTTCCCCTGTAAACAAGGCTACAGGCAGTTCGGTTCCTGAGATGAACAAGTAATAAGGGTTTAAGTTTTACTCTATATTACCACACACCAAAGACTAAACACAACCATTAGTCGAGAGAACTAAGTTACCAGACCTACAACAAAGAAGTGAATACGTGTGATGGGTGGGGGGCTGTGGTTCAGGAGGTAGAGCGGGTCGTCCACTAATTACACACTAGGTCGATAGCACGATCTGGTTGGACACTTTACGTTCTGTAGTGTCCTTGGGCAAGAAACTAAACCCTACTTTTCAGTTAGGACATCTTTCTGACTGGAATTCATTTCTCAGTGTTCAGAAATAATTTAAAACGTTTAATCTAAAATATTTATAAAGATAAGATAATAATTTATTAGTCCCACTATGGCAAAATTACAAAACACACAAACAAATAACCCGTCATTTAGCACAGTAAAGTTTTTCGTACACATAAAGGATCTATATAAATGTGCCATTACGTTATATTACCAGTCGTTGAGCCTGAAGACGGACGGCTTATACTTGTAAAGTTCAGATCCAAATCTGATACAAGAGGCAGGAGGACAGATTTATGATGATAAGTATCTGAGGACTGGGGGGGGGGGGGGGGGTAACCCAGAATGCTTCATCGTTCCTGGATGAACATCTACAGTCACACCACAGTGACCTGAGATCAAGTGTCAGACTTTATTAGACGTCATTAGCACAGACGCTCAGCTTCTCCTCAGTGGCCCCCCCCCGCAACACACACACACACACACACGCACACTCACACACACACACACACACACACACACAGCATGGACTATCAGGGACTCACATGCAGGTCGTTTAATAGCACGCGAATGGCACAAATTCAAAAATGATCTTGCCGTCTGAGTGTAAATCTAAACGGTGTTAAACTGAGCTGCAATTATGAGGTCCCCTGTTGCTAATGAGGCAGTTTAGCCAGAGGAGGCCCCACATAGCTGGGAAGCCTCTGACTGATCGCAATGCTAAGAGGCGTTTACTAAAGTCGCCGGATCTTATTCTCACACTCGGGGCAAACCTGACTCCTGGTGTGAGTGTGCAGGGGTGTGACGAGTGTGTGCCAGCTGCGTTTCACTGGTGACGGACACAAACAGACTGGTGGGAGGCCACATGGATCTGTGCCTACATAGACGAGATTTAACTGGCCCCTGGTTTCTGTCAAAGGAAAAGTTGTGTGCTTTGTGCGCATAGCGATTTGATGAGGGCAACAGAGAGCACATTACTGTTATGTCTAGAGGGAGACCACGATTAATGCATTTATTAATTAAGCCGAGACAACAGGGGCAGCTGTCCGGAGCACGATCTGCCCCGACTGCTGACTTAATCAGAGCAGCAAGAATGAGATTGTTAATAACCTCGAACACCTCCCAAGGACAGCTCGCAGCGCAGCGTCCTGCTGCGTCAGCGCTGTTCCACGGGGTGAGGCCGCGATGCACAAGGTACACAGTGTGGCACTTTTTATAGGTGTGCTTGATAGCCATGAAAGCAGATAAAACAAACTGCATTTGTCTGGGACCTGCCGTGGAGCCTGCGTGCGGCCTATATATAGAGGTGTAAACGCCCGGCGATGGTCAGCCTCAAAACATCTGACAATGCAAATCTAATCTAAGCAAACATGCCACAGTTATGTCGCGCCTCATTTTAGCTCCGTACCAGTGGCCTTTAACTGGGCCAGCTGTATCTCCCGTCAGCCACCCTCCTCACGCTCTGCTCTCAAGGGGGAAAACGAGGGGGCTGAAGGGGGTTTTAAAGGAAATGACAGGTGGATGCTTGGGTGCTGAAACTTGGGATTGCCAATGGGGGCCTGCTGGTTGCTTTCAGCACGGCTGTGTTGTCACCTCCCCCAACAATTTTGACTGCCGACCTCCCAACCCCCCCACCCCCCCTCCCATTCCCCGCTCCACCTGCCCTCCAGCAGCGTTAGCTCGCCTGTCTGCTCCCTCTCACCCCAACAACAACAGAGACCCTCAAGCAGCTGGAGCTGATGACACTTGTCAGCACAGAGATAGTGTATCAGCTGTGTCTGACTCCAGACCAGCCCCTCTCTCTGACCTCTGACACGTGCGCACACATTCACAAGCTTTATACGTGTGCACGTCCATGTTCACACTCTAACGCACGCACCCATGCACACACACACACATACACACACACACACACAGATCAATACACAACTTATAATTTGATGGGTGCAGCACACTGACATCACTGTAACACTACAGTGCCACACTGTGTGGGCTGCAGGCCTGTTTATCATTATTTGGTTTACAAAGACTTGAAAAATTTAATTTTCTGTATTAAAATGTCATGTTTATTCATCTATTGTTTGCACACCTAACTCCTTCTATATTACCTGAGTTTTATGTATTAGTTTTGGAAGAGTGGGATGTGCACAATATATATAACATGAGCAAACCAGTGCACCCAGTGATAAGGACCTGGAACACACTGAGCATATTGATGGAGAGTAACAACGTGGATTATGGTCCAGGACTGGGCTGGACATTCAAGTGTTCATTATGATATGTCGTCCAAATGTTTAAACTGTTTAAAAACATTTTAATCAGAGTAGTTCCAGGCCATGGTGGCACGATGGTGCAGTGGGTCGCACTCTTGCCTCAGAGCAAGAAGGTTCTTGGTTTGAATCCTCGGCTGACCAAAGCATTTCTTTGTGGAGTTTGCATATTTGCACAGCCTATCCCAAAAATATAATTACGTTTTTTCAATCAAATTGTTTTTATATATTATACTCAACAGTATCACCTATTGCAGTTCTTCTGCAGCTCGATCCCGTACCCTTCACTTGGCCTGAACACAGTATGTCAGCATGCTATGCGAGCTTGACAGCCTATATCTGTGTCCACCGTGCGCTCTCACAGACGCATAGTGTCTCATGGCAAGCTGAATTAAAGCGATGTCAACACATTCACCCTGGCAGGGATACATTTCAGCAACTCACTGACCATTTTGTCACTGTCATGGAGGGGCAAGCACGCATTCTGTCCCCCCCGACCTCTCACCACTCAGACACACACCAAGCTGCCTCATGCAATACACCTGCACTAACATACAAAGCTTGCATCAGAGCACAAAACAATATTTTTACAGATTGAGTTCAAGACTGTTTTAAATGTCTTGTACAAATACTCGACTTAAAAGCTGGGTTGTATTTTTACAAAAAACAGTAAGAACCACAGATAAATAAGATGTTAGCGGAGTTTAATTCATTGACTGCAAATACAACACTGCGGTTTTAGTCTGGAAGAAGTTGTCCTCACTCTCAGTTATTGATTAAAGAATCTAAACCAAACGCAAACCATTATTGGTCAATAACAGATTTGAGTCAAACAAATATTTAAAAAAAACTGGAACTGGTTATTCAGGTGAGGGTGGAGCCTCGGTGGAGTAGGCAGGACACGTTTTTGTCTACTTCACCTCAACACCAGCATCGGCAGTTAATGCCAAAAGTTCTCAATTCTCATTGTCTTTGAAAGTTGACATCATCTTCGTTTTGTATGACACTTCTTTTTCATCCTGGGACATTTGTATTCTTCCACTTTTGCATATAACAAATGTCAGGAAAACTGACTCAGACATTTGCTTTTATACATACATCCTCCACAAAATGTCCACAGGTCAGTGCACGTCTGAAAGCAACTTTATTTACAATGTTCGCAAGACACAAAATTAAAATAGTTATGTCACAATGAAAATTATTATCGAGTATTAATTGATTGTCTACAATCAGTGAGTAATATTTTTGTGATAACAGATTTGCATTAATAAAAGCACTGTAAATAAACTTTGTGCTGTAGCTACATTGCTGGGATTAAAGAATGCCTGTAATATTTCAGTTTTTAAGGACTTGAACCGAATTTGGCAGAGGTCAGCAATGGTAAGAGGTTTGACACGTGACCATCTTTAACTGGGCTCAGAGTAGGAGTTTGGATATTCCCACAATGTCAAAGTTTCAGCCACAAGCTCCTTTGATAAGCTTATTCCACTTGTCAGACAGACCTGAATTATATTCTGTATTGGAGAAGCCTTCAAACCGCAACTCTACCATTTGCGCCAAGAATGTCTCCGTCAATGGCGATGATGGAAAATGTCAGAGGATGATGCTTTGTGACAGTAGCTGTGGGTTATTTATACTGCACAGCTTGTTCTCTGTGATAAATAAAAGTGTGTTTGTGTGGATGTTTGCCCGTGGGTGGCATCTTGTGTTTTGATCACTGTTCACATGTCAAAGCTTTGTTAAGATGCTCATGTTAGTCATGTAGCACATTCCGTAGTAGGCGGGGAATCGCACATGTTGTAAAGTTGCACCTACACGATCCCTTGCCAAAAGATTCAGGTGTAAAGTCGCACCCTGTTGTCAAGCTTGTCTTCATCACCCTGCCCCTGATCCATCATCCCACTGCTGCTTCAAGGAAGGAAACACAACACTGAAATCTGCCACAAACACAAAGTGTCTGATCTGAAGCTCTTCATCAGGAGATCATCCAGAGGGCTGTTTTAATTGGCGAGCGGGCAACCAGGAGGCAAACATGGAAAGTTAGAATTCAACCCCTGTCTGATAAACACTGTTGTTTGGGTTGTTTGTCGTTGCTCCTGTGTTTCATCTACACACAAGCCAGAAACACACACCCTCCACCCCCACCCCCCCCACCCCCTGCGCGTCCTCTCATCCCTTCCTCTCATGCATCCACAGCACTTTGCAGCTTGTTAGTGGGGCAGGATGCTTGGTGCAGTGCCCCAGGGGCGGTGGCATGAAGGTGACATCTATCACTTAGAGCGCCGGCGTGCTATAAATACCATCAGTGGGCTCCCTGTGGTCCCGCCTTGTGACAGCTATAGCTTGGCTTGGGAGGGAAGCAGCTGACGAGGGAGGTGGGAGCTGGGCGGAGGGGTGGGGAGATGGGAGCGGAGATTTAATGCTGAAAGTGAGTAGGCTGGTGGGTGGGGAGGTGTGTGTGTGTGTGTGTGGGGGGGGGGGGGCTTCTCATGCCTCCTATGTATGCTGTCACTAGCAGAGATATCTTAATTATACAGTTCAGGAACAAAGCTAAGAGTTTCTTCACTATGAAAAATCACACAAACACACAACACCTTGAACTTGAAGTAAGAACCAAACACACCAAACACCACCTTAATACCAGTAGGGACGTCTCTGACCATTTATTATTTACCAACTGTGACAAGAGACTGAACAAGAGAAATTTAATTGTTGGAGCCGGGACAAAGAATCATTTCCTGTGTGTATTTTGAAGAAAACTGAATTTGAGACGAAGCTTTCGAGATGATAAGGACAACGGAACCAATGACTGTATGTAAATAACACAAAAAGAAATTATAAAACAGTTGTGAAAAAAAAAAAAAGTGGTGAAATATGAACAACATGATTGACGGATAGCTGTGTTTTTTATTTTATTTCCTTCCCAGGATTAGACCAGGTTGTCAAAGGATCAGTGTCATCTTTTCAACAACAGGTAAGCCATTGATAAACACACAGGCCTTCCCAAAAATCAACAAACACAAAAGAGGTGAACATACAAACCTGTTCATCCACCTACTCATCCTTTTCTCTACATCCTGTCAGCACGATATTCATTCATCTTCGGCTAGAAATCCGCCACAGTCATTTTCCATGGTGTCAGATCGAGGTCTGAAACATGTATTTATGTTGTGATTTACGAGATTCTCTAATTATCATTGTGAAGTACCCAGTGTGTTTCTATCACGCTGGAGTTGTCTGGCATCGTACCAGTGGAGAGCTACGAAAAACATAGGATGTGTCAAACGAATTAAGCGATCAGGAAATATAGATTTCTCTTTTTTCCCACAAGAAAGATTAATTAAAAACAAGAGCCAGAGACGCTTAGTGAGCCGGACCATATTCTGATGGACAACACAAGTTAACACTGGCTGACAAGAATTGCTTTTGTTGTGTTGCTTTGGCAAAATATTCCTCAGTTGCAATGGTGTGTTACGGTAATTACAATGGGGCCAATATCAAGACATCATTGTGTGGTGACGTGTGTGTGTGTAAACCTCAATCAGTGAACAGGAATAGCTCAGCTTCTGAGTGTAGCAGGCCTTCCATGCAGGGATTGCTGAGTGTGATTTATATAGTTTGCTCTCCAATCATAATTAAAATCCAGAAAGGTTACTGGTTTGTGTGGTGGCAACAGCAACATGGATCTGAACTGCAGGGAGACGGAACAGGCGGAGATGTCTCAATCCATCTTCCCAACACGGACTCTGACACATGGACTTGTAGTTTCAGCCGGTACCGAGCACCCACTGATGCATTTGAAAAACAACAACAGCTCATATAACGTCTTTAAACAGCTGTATGCTACTGACTCTGTGTGGAAGTGATGATTGCTGCCATTGTTGTGAGGACTGGCTCAGGTCAAACCCTTTGAAAAACAAATACATACAGAGAATAAATGACATTTAAATAATAAAAGACAATTACCTTTTATTTGTTTGTCTTTTAAAGTGCAGAAACAGTTTATACATTTTAAGTGTTGGCATCTATTCACTATTCACTATTTTACTTGTGGGATTTTCCAGTAGGAAATATTGCTGACTGTGATGGCAGATTTTATATTTAGATAAGTTTAATGAAGGAATGACAAGCATAGATGGAGAATATTATTCTGAGATGTGTTCCTGTGTGGTTTAGACTTTGTAATCCTGAGATGTGACAGACTCAGATGTGTATTCGTTGGAGATTCCTCTGTGCCTCTGCTGAGACAAAAGGTTTTCACACCTAGAGTCTTTTAGGGGTTCTGAGAGAAACAGGTTTCAGACTCAAGATGCCATTGCATTGTGTTACTTTCAACGGGGTCCTCATTCAGATTGAAGGTGACCAAATGTAAGCCTGATTACAACAAAGCAGAGAGCTGATTGGATGAACATTCTGCATCTCTGTGAGGAGGGGTCTGACTTGTATAAACCAAATTTAATTTCACTGTTCTAGTGCGCTTGCTCGGATCATTCAGTGGTACAAGCAAGTTGCCCCCAGCCGCAGCTGGGTAAGAATTAAACAACCAGAATTGATAAATGTCTGCTGTGAAATGTATTAAATATTCCATTACATGATATATTAGCTAGTTCTGGTTTAAGCTACATTACTGGAAATCACTTGTCCTCCATCGTTATGAAAAAAACTGCAGTTTTTACCAGTTACTGTAAAACTGCTGTTTTGGACCAGAGTGGTGTGGAACGAGTAATTTCAGGGGGAAATGAAAATTGCAGTTTTATGCGAGGGTGAAACTAATATTCTTTGAAGATGTGGTATCGGATCGGTGTATATATTCCCATAAATGACCAACCCTGCACTTTGCTCAGAATCAGATTTCCACTGGTGTATCAGATTTATTTAAATTCAGGAAATAATTTGTCTGCAGCCTGTTTTTGGTGTCCTTTTGAATTTCCACAAATCCAAATCCAATATATATTTAGACATCTCATAAACATATCTGGTGTAAGGAAAAATCTTTCCCCTTAATTCTGGTTGGAAAAATAAAATGAATGTTGAAGCTGAGGATACCTGCCAACCACAAGTTCAACCACAAGTTCATAAAAAAAGAGTTGCCAAGTTCTGAAAAGCTTTGAGAGAAAAAGATCAGGTTTATGTTCCAGTGTTCGTAGCCCAACTGTTGTGGTTGGGTTTTGAATAACAGGGGTTTGGCTCAGGATGCAAAGCATATCAACTTGATGTCTTCACTGTTTTGGCTGAACAGATGCTGTAAAAACTTGCTTCAGCAGGAGGCCGGGCCCGACTGTGGATACCAAACTTTGTTTATGGTGTTGTCATGTAAATGCAGGAAAAAGCTGCAGCACATGAACACACAGTGTGTTATGATGAACTACACTCAGCACTATTAAATACACTCCTGAAGAGGGTTTTCATTATATCAACTTTATGTTGGCTGTGTGCTGGAGTGACAGTTCATATTCATGTAGAAATCCAAGGCACAGCTGTTTGAAACATTACACGTGAGCAACAAAATCATAAAACAAACCTTCGTACTGCTTCTCTTTAATTCTACCAGCTGACATCCAGTGAATAACAGAGGATGTTATTGAATTTAATGTTCTCGCTCTGCCAGTCCTCTCTGCTCACTTTGTTTTAGCAAAGTGCCAAAGGAGCGGAAAGAACTTGTTATAAAAACAAAAAACTTTGTCCAAAAACAAGGATGTGATGGACATTTTGTAGATGATTGCTGTCTGCTAATTGGGCGTGGGTGATTCTGGCACATACGATAAACAGATTGGCCAATATGAAAGCTCAAAGTTGTGGGTGTGGCAAATGGATGGGGGCAACCCAACAACTCAAGGATTTATAAGTACAAATACATAAAAATGAAATAAATAACTAGAATTCCTTTTTCTCATCTCATCTTTTGCTGCAAATGTAATGAATGTCATATCATCACGACTTGAAAATCCATCCATCCATCAATTATCTTTTTGTTCATCCTGTGAGGATCACGGGGGACTTTTGCCAATCTCAGCTGACGGTCAATTTATATTCCCAATCTACATGTGTTAGGATTGTGTGAGGAAGCAGGGCTCCTCAAAGAAAACCCAGCAGACACAGAGAGAACATGGAACACAGAAAGGTCTCTGACCGACATGGGATTCAAACCAGGAGCTAAGAAGAAGAAATATAACCTATGAACCTCCTGCAAAGCTAGTACCATGTTTTGCTTTGTCTTGTCTCAGCTGCTGCTCTGATGCTTGTGTATGTGTTTTACTTTTGTAATAAATAATGACAGAAAACAAAGAGGTGTTGATGTCTGGGGCACAGGAATACACATTGAATGGCTGTGTGTGGCACAGTTTTAATATTGTCGATGATGACTGCGACTGTGACTTTTTTCCATGACTAAGAAAAGACGATGATGTGCAATAAAGATCAGATTAGAAGTTTTTCCTTCTCCTACTGTATACTGTAGAACTTCTGTTGAGTGGAGTACATTTTAATTGGCCAAAATGTCTCAGCAGTTCCATATCACTTATATTCTTCAGTCTGAAACCTGCAACAACCTAATTGTGACAGGACAGATTTTCACACCTGTTTCAGCTGCTTACGAATAAGCCAATCCGAACCCGTCTGGGTCCCCTGCTGTAATTCATCTGGAGTGTGCAGCTCCGGGTGTCACCTCTGCTGCTACAGGCTTCTTGGCCTGGCGAGCAGTCTGGTTAGGAGGGCTGCCTTCACCCATTAGCAGGGCTCTGATCAGATTAAAAGAGTCAGGCCTCTTGCCAGCAGAGAGGCATGAAGCGGGGGAGTCTGGCCTGGCATGGTCCGGGTGAAGCATGGCACATTTAGCAGGCTGCACTGACCACTGATGCATTTAGCACACCGGAATGATTATGACACAAGTGGTAGAGCCTGTGCCAGTAAGGGGAAGCAGGGCAGGTGTCTCAGGACATCAGTGCTGCTTTAATGGTCTCACCCTTTTATTAGAAATCCCTGACCTTAATTATTCATTTGTTTTAACCTTATTTGGACTTTGAGCTGTTGAATATATTTTGAAGAGCATCATGTATTCTGAGGACTTTGAAATGGTTTGTTTCATTAAAAGCAATGTCGCAAGCAGCTGATGGTCCTCTCAGGTTTTCTCCAGCTGTTTTGTGGGTTTGTGGGAACAAACTAAAAACAATGATCAATGAAAATGTCAACAGGGACAGAAACTGCTTGATAAGCCAAACAAGAGTGAAGCAGGAATTTAATGATACGGAGTTAAAAAGAAAAGACGAGGACTGAGTGATTGTGTTAAAAGAAAAAAGAGGGATGAAGTGAAGGGATGGAATAAAAAGAGGGAGCATTTGTGGAGTGATTGCAGCCCCCCCCACCCCACCCCCCGCGGGTCTACCTGTGGTGGAACAGATTGGACCCGCCGCAGAGCGTTCTGATTGCTGTGGCGACCGAGCGTCAGCTGACAGATGGCTGCCTCAAAGCGTACGGCGCCGGGCCGTCCGTAGCTTCCACTGATTGGAAGTCCACGCACACACAACACCTCCCACGCCCACATGCATGGACTGGTGGCTTCTGAGAAGGAGAGGGACAACGGAGGACATGGTTGTTTGTGATCTCCGAGGTGTCAGGCATCTCGACTGTCGCTGTTCCTGCAGACGATAACCGGCCAACTGCAAAATAAACAGATTCCAATCTGGGCCACATCCACCGTTCGCAATCTGACAACCAGATTCAATATGTGGCAGCTCCGAGGATATGAACGTGCACCAGTCACACATATGTGTTAGGGTATAAAAATAAGGATTTTTTTTTATGCAATACAAACAATACTAAATCTATCTTTTGGCACAAGGCATGTGGTGCCAACATTAGCAGATAAGTAGCTAGCTATTCTAAATGATAGCAAAAAAGTGAGTCTTACTGAAGCTATGTGCTGCCCACTGCCAACAAAAACCCTGGTGGATAATGTGACTACATTATCAGCTTCATCGTTAAAAATAAAAAATATATCAAATTGCTGTTGAATCAAACTATATCAAACAAGTCTGTATATAAAAAATATGGACATTGCATCTCCACTACCTCCCAATCCAGAGATGAAACAAAAAATATCCCAGATACAAAAGGTGCCATCTTGCACTAAACACGTCATGTGAAGCCAGTGTCTGTGCAGCGGCGACGGGGGGGGGGGAGGGGGGTACCATCAATACTCATGCTTGACCAATCGTGAGTTAGTCTCAGATGTCAATGACACAAGTAATCATATATCAACGTATCAGAAACATGAACACTTGGGATAAAAATGACTGTTAAAGACACTGTGGAACCTTTGAAATGTTTCTGTAATGGTTTCAGATCATCGACTGGTATCTACCTAGATGATCGGAGCGATAAACCCGCTCGTTAATATTTACTCTGTCATGAATGCCGTGAGTCACCTGAGTTAAGTAACCGGTCTCAAACCTGCATCTTTAAATGATCCGACTCACATTCTTCAACTTAGACACGCCCCTGTTAGAGAAAACACCCTCAAACATCCACTCAGCAAAGTCACACAACTGTGAAATAGATAATAATATAGCATATCACAGCAGCCATTTCCCTGCACATTTCACTTTCTTTCTGCACCATTTATTCTCGGTTTCACTCTCACGCACACACATGTACCCACACATGCACACAGGGCGTATAGGATCTCCGAGGCAAATGGGTTGCATGTGTCTCATGGCTCCTCCAACACCTCCAGTTGCCATAAATATCTTGTTATGAAAGGCAGGTAATGAAAAGCGCTGCCTTGGTAATCCGTGACGGAAGGCAGTTTCATGCTAGTTTAGGTTCCATCATCATCTGCCTCGCTCTCTTCCTCCACCCGACTGAGACAAGGCCTTGTCTCTGGTGCACGCTCTCATCTCCAGCTCTTTGTCCCTTTGTGCACACAACCTGCACGGGTCATCATCCACGGGCCCGTTTATGCAGATTGCAAATGTGTTGTTTGTTCTGCTTTTACTCAAATTTGTCTTTGTTGGTGACAGAAACACAACATGGTAAAATATCTATTGGTCTGTTTCCCTCAACACCTTCGGTAAATTGCTGAGAGGTTTAAAAATGAATGTTTTCGTCTCTATGAGATGTTTCAGTGAGTTGAACAATTATTGATGCCTGTATCTTGTACATATTGAATAAATTGGCCTATAAAACATGGTTTTAAAGCTAAATTAGAAATAATTCTTAGTTTGGTAGCTCATGCCCACATAATATTGAAGTGAAGCACTGAAGCTCATTATATTGTGCATATAAGGATGAACTTGCACTTAAACACATGCACAAGTCCTCTGCAAAAGCATCGAGTGACAATTTGTGATGTGAAACCTTACTCTTCTGATCTTAAAAAAACCGCTCCTCTTTTCACCTTGTTTCCTTTGCCCCTCCGTCGGCGAGGGAGTAGGCTCACCGCAGAGCGAGCCATTGATCAGCCTGGATTGGTGGAGACAGCAGCTCAGTGCTGCGGCCCTCAGAGGAAGACCCTCTCACAGATCCTGGCAGCCCTTCCAACAGAATGGATAATTCTAGAGCAGCAGCTCCCACTTCGCTGCCAACAAATTTACAATTCAAACATGGACCAAGGTGGTGAAGGGGAATGTTCAAAACACTCTGATTTGTTTTTATATGAGATTTGACAGAGTTTGGATACACAGGAGGCTCCAGAGTGCAACTATTCAGAGAATTTAAATTGCTTTTCTACAGACATAACCTTTTTCTTTCCCTTCAGAGTGCAGATACTTTAACTTCAAAAGTCCAAACATGAGTAGAACACCATAAAACGGAGTTTGTAACAGATATTATCATTAAACTAGTATTTTGACTAAATTATCAAAAGTAGACGTACGTTTATTACATATAATAAAAATAATAAACCAATCAAGCAATTGCTAGAATTATTTGTGCGAGTAGATATTTAATCTTGTCTGTAAATCTAAAGGACATATGACTTCTAAACCTGGTTATCATTTTCAAAGTTAAATAATATTTGATGCCCGCTTTTAAGTGTAAACACAAACATCGCTTGTGGTTGAAAAAACATTAGAATAAGTCAAATGAAGCCAACATAATTAGATTATAGAGCCTAATAATTAATATTGCATATTCTTATAAGATGCCCTCTGCCATAGTGCTTTCATTGAGGATTATTTCAGCTCTCTCTCTTCCACAGGCTGGAAATGAGTTTGAGCCGGGACTTAAACCTGCAGCTGCTTATTACCGTCCCAGGGAGATGGGAATAAAAAAGAAAATGACACTCTATAAGCTGCTGTAGATACGACAAGATACAAGCCGATTGCCTTTCCACACAGCTCCAGCAAAATATATATGCATTTGACGGTTGTGTGTTTGCAGCAGGCTTTGTGTGTCCTGACATATTTTGCCCGGAAATATTTGTATACAGTATTTGTTTAGGGTCGATATTGTTCAGGGGAGAAAGGCACTGTCAGAGCTTGTGTGGAGGCTGCTGTCGTCAAACTACATCCAGACTTGGTGTTTATATGTGTATGTCCACCCACTCTCTCCAGACTATGTTTATCTCTCACTCTGCCTCACAGCCTTCAGGCATGAGAGCTCAGGTTCCACTGCCCTCCCGAAATTGAAAAGCTCATCAGGAGATAATTCTGGGAGCCGCCACAATGCCAGCTATTTGCCACTGTCACCTTATCTTCTGGGCCTTTTGCGCCCTGCTGCTCCTGTCCGTGCCCGGGGGAAGACAGCTTAGTACCCGTTCTGGCTCCAGCAGCAGAGGAGAGCGGGGCAGCAGAGATCACTCATTTTAATAGGCCTGTCACATCTGTTTTTAGAACCTGCGGAGGTCTCCTGCTGCAGGCCCGTGAATGAAGTGACCCCAAAAGGATGTGACAAGCTGTGATGAGCTCGGGGAGAGGAGCTTTAGGGCAGAGGTGGAGAGGAGGGGATTAGATACAGGGTGAAATAGTAAAGGGATTATCTCGAAATCATAAAATCTGGACCATAACACGCACCACGGTTTCAATTTTTTGGGAGAATGATGAATGGATTTTTTCAGTTACTTTAAATTGTCAAGAGGAGAAGGAAGTGAATCTCTGGATATTATTCTTAAGTCCAACTCCCAACCCCCCCCCCCCCCCCCCCACCCCGAGTCGATGTAATTCAATTGAAATCTCCAGAGAGACATTTTAATTCATAACAATTAAGCATAACATAATTTCAGCTGCTGATAATCATAAACGAGCGCTTAGTTCAGGGTAAACTGTAATTTAACGAGCCAGAATTCTATCAACGCCGCTGAAGTTGTGAAATCTTGTAAAGTACCATGACATCTTATGACAGTTCATGATTTATGTATGTAGTGTGTAGACTGTAAATATGTGAACACACCCCTGAAGTGTTGATGTAACATTATGATAGACGGGGTGGTACACACTTCCTTTTCCAACCTGTGGCAGATAGTCATTATCTCTGTCGACGTCAGTTTGACTGATTGTTTTGAAGGCGGCGGAGATGAGCCTCCTTTAAACTTTGGAAAAATCCAGGTGAGAGTTATTCACAGTCTTCATTTATTTCAGATCAGCCAGATTCTGACTGTTGGACTGCTACACAGGATTTTCAATGGATTTTCCCCCATTTTCATAGTAAGGTAATTTCATAGACGTAAGTGATACAAGTGCAACACGTGGGGATTTGTAATTTTTCCAGAGAGCAACACTGGCCACAGTTTTTCAGAATGAAGGGTTGTTATCACAGCATCTCCTTGTTTTAAAATTCCAGCGTAGCCTCTTTGTTCCTTGTTTTCCTCACGCCATGCTCTCTAAAGATTTTCAGGCTGCTGTCTGAATGCGCCCACATTAGTGCCTTGCCCCCTAAACATCAATAAGGGCGCTCTTATCTTTGAAGGGTGAGGGAAAGTGCACACAAACATGACTGTGAGGGCAGCCGGATCATGAGCATGCAGAAAGCTGTGCAGTGAAGGACTCAGTCTCATGCACAGACACACACAGTCACGACATAAGGAACAACTGATTAAAAGGAAACTCAAGGATCTACTCTCTGCCTTATGAAGAGTATTATGCTGTGAACAGTATATTGAAACCCTTACAACTGTTATATACCGTATTAACCGTACTAGCATGGTAGTAAAACTTGATAAAATATCCTTTTAAAATACTATTAATACACACACAGCTTCAAAGTGTTTTAACAAGTCCTCCAACAATCATTACCTCCACCAGAAGGGTTGTCTTTTCATTGCTGTCCGTCTGTTGGCAAGATTACTTAAAACCTACTCTACCAGACCTTCTTGAAACCTGACAGAATGATTCAGGAATTTCTTATAGGGCGTTATTTGACATTTTCATTCCCCAGGGATTCACCTGCTACACGGACACTTGCTGAGTGCTCATCCTATCTGCTATCCCTACTGTTAAAACATGGTTACACACAAAAACAACTCCCCTAAGCCTAGAGACGGATTGTTGTTTTGTTTTATTGGTCAGGCTTAGACATAGAATGTGGAGGGGGTTAAAAGAAAACTGTCTGTAGGAAACAGGAAATGAACAGCCAACACACGGTCTGTTGATCCATTGCCCTCTGCCCCAGTTCTTCTTTAACAGGCTTTGCGATGCCAAAAACAACAATGTGTTACTTCTGCAGGTCACAGGGCTCTCAGGTAAACATACAAGTTAGTTGTGGTGCTCATTTAAAAACAACTTCTTGTTCTTGTGAGGAATATACAATGCACACAGCCAGAAATCATATGAACACCTGAGAGGCATAAAAGAAAAACACAGAAAAACAAGTGCAACACATATTTGCAACTGAAAATAGATTACTCTTTCTATTTATAATGCAGGGAAATTAACTCACACAATACAAATATATATGGATACTTGTTTTCTCTGGTGACATTAAGATAGAAAACAAAAGAGGATGATAGCAGCAGCAGCCACATCTACTGTCAGTGTCCTTGAACAGCTCAGTGAACACGCTCGCTCAGCTGCGAGTCACTTTAGACAAGAGCATCTGCTGCAAGCCTGTAACACTGACGGCTTGTTAACGTGGACATTTCTGCTTTATTCTACACCTTGTGCTTGATCCAACCACTGGTAAGGACGAAGTTACCCATCGAAAGTGAGCACAACACAACACAAGCATAGCATATCCCTGTGTGTGTGTGTTGTTTGCCTGTGCTGACAATCATGCGGGAGGGTGTGTGGTCTGCTTCTTTCAGGGTCAAGTAATGAGCCGTCAGATAAAGGCAACCACTGTTTTGGTGTCATCTGCTTACAAGTGGCAAAACAAGCCTTGTTTAATCACAGCACAAACCAAACATGAGGGTATGGGAACGACTGCTGATGATTATCTGTGTGCATGTGAGGCACGGAACCCAGCAGGCAGCTGTTGGTTCACATCAGAGCCTCACAACAATAAGACACATTCCAGACCTCCTCGCACCATTTGATCGCTGGTTTGCTGAGTGGGAAGCGATGGAATGGCGGCTGTGTGTGAGTGTGTGTCTGTCAGAGGTGAGTGACGATCATGAAGGGTGGCGGCACCGCGAGTGTACAGGGGTGTGTGAGCCTTTGAAAAAAAAAACAGGCTAATTGAGGATTAAGTATTTCAGTTAAGTGTGTGAGTCTGGGAGCACAAACAGATGTTACACTCTGTGCTTTCAACTCAGTCACCTTTATCTTTTTACAAGGTACACAAACAGGTTTAAAGGCATGTTGTGTGTGGAACATCTCCAGATTACAGTGTGGACACATTTCCAATTGGCCATTGCTGTAAACAACTTATGGGCTCTCACTAGTCACTAGATGTGCTGTTAGTCAGGAGCAGACACTTATTACCTAACTTAAAGAATGTTATGCTGTTGAAAATATGAAGAATAAACTGTTAAGACAACTTAAAGATGGATTGTATCCTGCTGGGCAGGAAGGAGGAAGATCAAGAGCGCAGGAAGAGGTGGGATATGACTGCTTTGTCTAACCTGTAGTTACAGCGGCTGTGACATGACAGGACAGAACATAGAGCTGCAGCGAACTACATAATTAGCCAGACAAGAGCGCCCTCATTCCACCAGACTACCGACTTTACCTGGCTTTATTGATCTGTGTTTCTTTCTCCTTTTCTGCAGGAAACAAGTGCTGCTGCCGAACCTCCCCTCTCTTCCTTCTCTGTATCTCTATTAAACATTAATGCACAGAAAAACACAGATGAGCCTCTGTTACCTTAAAGCTACTTTCCGCCGTTAGCACTGTTGCTTCGAAACAAGAAGGTTTCCGGCTCAAATTTCTCTGCTGTGTTTGTGTAGGGGTTTCTCCAGCTTCTCCTGCAGATCTCAGGTTGAGGTTGGGTTCATTGGAGACTTGACCATATAGGTGTGAATGGTTGTTTGTGTCTATGTTGCCTCTGTGATACACTGGCGACCTGTGCAGGGTTTAACCCCGCCTCTCGGCCAACGTCAGCTGGGATTGGCTCCCGCACACCACTAAAAGAATAAACAGTATAGATAAGCAATGCATGAATGGACTAACTGAACTTATAGAAACTTTGATAACAAAATGTGACTTTTGTAATGACTAAAATGTCCATAAATACACAACTTAACAAATCACAACTCACACACAGTATGTGCATACATACATAGAGCCAGTAATCTCTAATCTTATCAACAAG
Organism: Platichthys flesus; assembly: GCF_949316205.1. Taxonomy (NCBI): domain Eukaryota; kingdom Metazoa; phylum Chordata; class Actinopteri; order Pleuronectiformes; family Pleuronectidae; genus Platichthys; species Platichthys flesus. Next base: position 6,029,803 of record NC_084945.1, on the reverse strand, counting down.
GCCCGGGACCCCTCCTGATTTGTACTTTTATTCCGCCCCCACACCTCAAGGATGTGTAAAACTAACACATATTTTATTATATTATATTATACTGCATTACATTGCATATTGCAATTTGACACTGTTCACTGTTTTGCATTTCACTTTTTACTTCACTTTTTATATCTTTTATCTTTTATATATTTCTATTTAGATATGTTTATGTATAAATAAATGTAACTTTGTATAAATATTAGAAAAAGTGAGTAAATAAGAAGTAAATAGTGAGTAAATATATATATATATTTTTTATTGCTTTCTTATGTGAGTTGTATTTGTTGTGTTTTAATGTTTCTATGTTCATTGTATGCACCAATAACCAGAGCAAATTCCTGGTAGGTGTAAACCTATTTGGCAATAAATACCTTCTGATTCTGATTCTGATTCTGATTCTGATTCTAAATGCAAATACTAAAATATATTATGTCAAACTCAACTCACTTCTCCTCAACCAGTATTTTCATACCTTCAGATTTATGCTGTGATGCATTATGGTCCAATTTTAACCTCCTGCCCCCTGCTAACAGCAATATGCACTGCTTCACCCGGGGAAGGGATAATTCCACAGTGACAAATCAATTTCTTCCACTCCCCGTCAGCTCTCTCCTCCAAACAGACGCTGGTTTTATAAGAGGGATTTCCTATAATCCACAGATATCTGGATGCATGCTATCTCCCCATATTTCACTCAGTCCTCCAAAGCTCCTCCAGTGCAGAGTGGCGACCAGCAGCCACCTCCACTCCCGGCTATCTGCCTAATGATGACGAGCGACGCTAAGACCTGAATGTGGCTGAAATCCACAGTAGCCACATGAGAAAAGAGGATGTTTATTTAGTGAAGGAGTATTTGAGCAGTAAAACAAACAAAGGAAGAATGTAAATACCATTTCTCTTAATGAGATAGTGTGAAGTAATTAGTGCTATGATATATTTCTGACAGATAAATGCATTTGAAAGAGACTGATCTGATCGGCTGCTTTACTCTTACTATTTATGCAAATGTGACAAGAATTCAAAGCTTAACCTGCAGTAGTAAGTCTCCATTCTAATAGAAAATATTCTGTTGACCCCCTCATGAATGTACCACAGAGTAATTTGACATATATTTGTTTTTGCACTTGTAGTTATGTGAAAGAACAACAAAATGTCTTAGAAATAGATGACATTAAAGATGCATGAATTCAATCCTGTGGCTACCATTGGATTGTATCCGAGGTAGCTCAAGGATAGCGGTGCTGTGTGCAGCTAACATCATGCGGCTCTTCGGAGTGTTGTGGTTTTGATGACAGTGGGAGTTCAAAGTGTGGGCTAAAGCAGAGCTGTTAGGAGAACTGTCATCTCGGGCACAATAGAAATATAAGACTCAAACCGATTCTCTCGGCAAGAGAACAAATCTTCGCCTGTCGGAGAGACGCTGGGAGGAAAACTTCATCCGGCTGACAGCCTGAGTGCCTCTTAATGGCTGTGACCTGGCTCGAGAGCGCACAATAAAAATACAAGGGCTGTTCTATTGTTCAAGCTTCCTGCTCTGAGTGACACGAGTGTCTGCTTCTAAGACACTGGGCCTTGAAGGTGCACCTGTGCCCACAGACCTAAATAACAAAGCCCTTAAGGGTGCTGCTCTCAATTTCCTGACAAACTGTTTGGATCCGGAACCGTCACTCCTTATTTATCCTGCACTATAAATTAATTTGATGGTGTGTGATATCGATTTTACTAACTACCTAGTTTGGAGTAATTAAAATGCAGTTCTGGATGAAGAGCATGAATTAAAAGTTGACAGTTAATTACAATATATTTATTTATGTCTCTGTAGGTAGGGTTAATTTAAGCTGCATGTATGTATGAAATCATACGTCCATTTTAAATGATGAAACCATCCCTGCCAGTATATATTTCCTTGTTTCCTTAACATAGGCATTCTCTTCAAGAGGGAAACCAAGAGTCCAGAGTCTTTAACAACAACAAAGATGACAACGGGGGACAAGTTTCTGGTAATTTACACCTTTGCATAAATGAGGCTTAAGACATAGACAAAATATGTCTAAAAAAGTGAATTTAATGACATTTCAATGGTTTGCCACACCCAACTGTCAAACAGAAATAAGAGAACAGCGAGCAGCTGCACCAAAAACTACTAAAACCTTTCAATTCCCACTTTAAACCAGTGAATTATCAATGAATAATGATCACAGAAATCGAGAGTTTGATCTATAAGCCTATTATTCCCCCCAACACGCCTATATTTCCTCATAAAGCATCCATTTATACATCCTTTTCCAATATCCCCACCCTGTTTTCATTGTCACCTGAGGAAACGCAAGGCAGGAGGTTAAGAAAAGGTCGGGATTGGTTTAAAACTCTGACAAAACTGCAAATTCACAGCAAGTGGAAAACAAAATAATTATGGTTTGGGTTTGGGTATATGAAAACAGGAGAAACGTCAGTGTGTCAAAACTGATGGAAAGGAAAACCCGACACTAAATCGAGTGAAATCACTTTCATGACGTTCCCTGGTTTTCAAAGGAAATATGGCCCCACGCCATTTCACCTTCAATTTCAGACTAAACATCCAAAGAAAACAAGTGGATGAGTGGAGTCCCAGAGAGAGTCACACTATGTAAGCAAAACTGCATTCCAGGAAATAATAACTTCGCAGACGGCCCGAACACACAACCAGTGATACACTTCAAATCGCCCTCTTCCTGTTGAAACCACTAATAACATCTGAGGTATTCATCTTTATGAAACCCACAAGTCTCTGCACAAAGAAGGAAGGAAACACTACACCCAGAGAGAGACTGCTTGGCTTTGAATGTGGCATCAGTAGTAATGCAATTTCTATTAGCACACTTAAAGTCTCTTAAGAATGTGAATACTTAGCGATTCTATTTGAAGTGGCGATGGAGGAGGACAATAATCACGAGGTCTCTAAAGAAACATCGCAGCCTAATAGACCAAAGTACCATTTAATGTGAGCTGCTGTAGTTTTCATTTGTCATTGGGGACTATTGGGATCATTTCCTCGCAACAAAACATTGAAATTATTTTGTAATGATTATTTAAAACTCACTGGGATGTTACTTTTAACAAATGTATTGTTTCAATACTTTGTGCAACACAACACAAACCAAATACACACAAATTAGACGAAACACCATACATTTTGGCGAAAGTGAAGCCAATAGTTCAACCGAGAACATCAGGAAGAAATTTCCACAATGGCAAAACTTTTTGAGGAGAGACTTTTACAGTTGATAAGAATGATCACCACTGTTTTTTACGACAAGACCACTTTTGCCTCTTTCTTAAGAGGAACATTATCACCACCTCCTCCACTGTCACCATGTTTGTTGATGTCAGAGACCCTTGACTCTGCGCTGCCCTCTAATGGGTGTATGGCTTAACAACCATGCCAAGGTGAAGGACACGTGAAAGTATGTGGGCAATGATTGTTTCTCCATTTCAAACGAATTAATCTCTTTTCGTACATAAAAGAAGCATAAATGAGCTTGTCAGAGGGGATTCAGTACATTTAATGGGATTAGCACTAATAGCAACCTTAATTAATTGGTATTAGCTGGACATAACCATGCCACATAAAATACTATTGCTTCTAGTGACTGGTGTCATTGAATGTTAAAGCACCTTGAGGAGCACAGCTGAGCAGAAACCTGCAAAGCCTCTGGCTAAATTCTGTCCACAATAACAGTAAAATGAAACCAAAACGATCCCACCGCGATTTGTAAAATGCATCATTTGTGTTCACTCTCTGTGAAACTGTGCCCTGCAACATATAACTGGGAGGTTTCTTATTCCCTATGAGCTACAGTCTCCCAGAAGAGTCCTTATATTTATATCTGTTGTCAGTGCAGGGCTGGAGAGCCCTCCTGGCTCATAAATCTGGCCATGCTTACCAAGCACAAATTTCCCCCTCATTAGAGCTCCACACCCTGTGGAAGGACCTGAAATACACACCAGTTCTGAAGCTGTGCCCATCAACCAGGCGTATATGGCTCTAGTGGAGGCATTGACATCTAATCTAAGATGAATGTAATATTTCAAAAACAAAACCAATCACTGAGCTTCTGAAGAAAGTAGTAGCTGCCTCTCATCGCGTGAAAAAAATATGTCATTAAGTCACTAAACAACGAATAACTTGAAATCCATCCATTTGCATATTTTTTTCCCCTTCTACATTTAATGATTGTGAAAAGAATTGACAGCTCTGTGATGTCCACTTTGATTATCATACTGGTTCTTGCCTTTATCCTGCACCAGTGTTGCCCTGTGGGTGGATACACCCCATCTTTAAAGCCAAACTAGAGCCACAGGGAGGTCTGGTATAAAATAGGCTCAATCTGTCACCCCCTCTCCACCTCCCACACTAAGCCCTAGTCCTTCACTCAAGCTTCACTCTCTTCTCTCAGGGGAAACATGTATGTCAGAGACAGCAGGTGTGAAGTGAGATTAGAAAGCACAAGAGGAGGAGGAGGAGGGCAGGGAGGAGGATAATGTGAAAGGAAGGGGAGAAAAACACAAGGACGGTGTTGTGCCTTTGTCTCACTTTGTATGCAAGCAAGTTTTGGTTAAGTTAATTTTGAATGCCCGTGCATCAGCTGTGCACTTTCACATGCACTGTTAATAGCTTTTGTTTCTCCTCGGAGAATGTCAGTCAGCGGGCCGATGTGATGGACAGCTTGGTGGCTGGCACCGGAAGATGAAGAAAGCTCCCAGGCCATCCACTCCTCAGAGCAGCAATTATCTCCTAGCCTCAGCCCCACACCATGGGCCTGCATGAGAATGAGCCCAGGGCCATGCCTCAACGTCTGGCACTCTGTCTTTGGAGATGCAGACCACGTACACATATACATGCACATAGTTTTCTCGAAACTGACCTGCTGGAACTACTAAATGTATGAAAAATGCAGCGTGTCAGCAGAGGTTTAAAGTGGGAAGCCTGGGGCTAGAATTTAATTTACAGAAATTGACAGGTGAGGCCCTTTGGCCAGGAGCAGGACCGGGGTAGGCATTTCTGCTGCAGCCCGAGGGTAAAACAAAGAAAAAATAAATGTATCTCAAGTTATGACACAAGGACCCAGAGTGGCCTACTAAGTATTGTTACTCCTCGGGCTGTAGCGGCTCAACAAGCCGGCTACCTGATGACTGTGAATATCATAGCAAAATTAAGTCCAACTTAGTAACGCCAAGTAAAGACCATTTTTAGATCCCCAACATTAATTCACATTAACATTTTCTTATGGTAGATTCAGACCCTTTTCTCTGAAATAACCAATCTACGCAAAAAGTGAAATAAAATCTTGTTTGACTTGTTTGGCACATGAACAAACACAAAACTACTGCCAATATTAACCTGTTTACTTGCTTGCCCGGCCCATCACTTACTTTGCTGTTTTAGTGTCTGTGCCCAGAACAAACAGTATTTCAAGAGAAGGCTTTTCAAACAGCTGAGGACGCTTGTACTTCCCGCCCATTTCCCCAGAGATCAAACAAACAAACGGTCACAGCTGCTCTTTCTGTTTACAGCTGACGATGAATTGAAAAGTTCTCGAGCGCTGTGATTCTTTCATATCACATGAAATTAGATGTACGAGAGAGGTGATGGTGGTGGTGGTGGTGGTGGTGGTGGGGGGGGGGGGGCGGTATCATGCCATGGAAACTGGTCAACAAAATCTAATAACAGGTGAGCATTTGAGTCATTACCACAGAGAGCATGGAGAAAAAAAAACAAATTACTGGTCTTTCTGCCCATCCAATTTCTATGGCCCACTTATCCATCCAATCATTGTCTATATCACTTATACTTTGAGGGTCCGGGGAGGGGGGGCTGCAGCCAATCCCAGGTCAAATTGGGCGAGAGGCGTGACACATCCTTGACAGGTCGCCGGCACATCACATAGTGAACATACAGAGAGAAACAACCATTCTTCGACAGCAGTAAAGAAGTGATAGAAGCAAGACAAGAGCTAGCGTTGCAATCCTTGGTGAGTAATGGAATGAGATGTAGTCTTTCCTCTACGTTGGTACGTAAACAGCAAGTCTCCTGGATGCTAACATTGGCTATGTAGCAAATTTATTTTCATTTCTTGTTGAAATAAGTTTCTACTGATACTGATACACGATGATCCAATATTTCCTGGTATACAGTATGTAGTTAAAGTTCTAGTATTATAGGATCTACGCTACTGATCAACTGACCAAAATGCGTTGCAGAGGAATAAAACACGTACAAGAGTGACAGGTTCCTGGTGTCTTTTTATATAACCATCACTAATGTAACACACTATGACAAGAAGTTCACATTCACAAACACCTGCCCTAAACAAACGTTTCCTGAGAGACGAGCAAGCAGAGACATTTCTACATTTGTCACATAAGCAGAGCCAGTGATCACAGAGTGCGTTGACTTTGCTGATGATCTGGTCAGTGAACTTGTTGCTCAAAATCAAGTTCAACAGATGCAACGACAGCTCTTCCTTCCGAAGCTCTTGTTTATGTCATCCCCGGGTGACTTCTAGGAACCGTGAGTTGGCAGGATGCATACTTTTGTCAACAAAGCAAAGAGGTCAGCTTTCATCTATTAGCATAGGGTTGCACCGGGAGGAAAACGAACAAAATAAACACAGCAGAGGTAACGGCAAGAATCTGACTGCAGCACCGACTGCAGCAGAGAAAAAAAGAAGTGGTAATAAGAGGAACGCTGTGTGTCTTTCTTGGTCAAACAAGGAAGCGCCTGAGGCCAGAATGAACACAAATTCCTTTCTCTTTGTTTTTTCTTCCCCTTTCCTTTTGTGTCTACAAACTTTATTGTTGCTTCTGTGTACTGTGCAGGCAGAGCTGACAGAGAGATGACACTTAGCACACAGAAACACACATAGCAACTCCTGCTTCTCTGTGTGCTCTGCTAATATTTACTCTGCCAGCCCGAACACTGCCACTATTGAGTTTGGCCATTCAAAATAATGTTTGACTAGCATTAGAACAACAGTGAGGGAACACTGCCTGGGCAATAGGGCCACTACCGCTCAGGCTGTGGCCCAGATAGAAAGGGGAAGACGGAGGGTGTGGGCTGATGGCTCTCTTTTCACACTGGTTAAACATTTAGTGAGTCAGTGTTTTTGTGTTGTTGGTTTTCCTTTGTTCAGGCCCTGTGTGTTTGTGTAGGTGTGTGGTTTGTCTAATGCTGCGTGTGGTTGTAATATCTGACATTTCGGGTTAGGGCAAAACAAAGTTGTGAAGGCAAAGAAAACAACCCAGAACAATCAGATATACGTGTTATCTCAGATGTAACAGAGCTATTCTCAATATTAAAAAACTACTGTGAATGTTCCTGGAGAATATTTAACGAAAATCACATTGAATCAATCATCCGCAGGTTTAGCAGAACAACCCGGTCTAAGGGGAATTGCTCCGACTTCGTGAAACATTAGCCTGAGTTTGTGTTGGCTCAGGTTAAGTGTTTACAGTCTTTGATGGGCCAGCAAGTAGAGTTCACTGTCCATAGGTCTGTCATGATCATCACCAGCAGAGACCATAAAACCTCACAAACAGGTTAATCAGTGTCTACCGCTCAAGTGTTAAGCCAACACAGCAGTGCCCCTGCTGCAGAGCTTCCTCCAGAACAAAGGAGGCGGCTCATTCTCCCAACACCCTCATCATAATATAATGAAAGATGAGTGAGTGTGAAACTAATGTACAGGCAGATTAATGGGGAAATGACAGCGTTTTAATATGGATCTGAGACAGGGGGGGATAGGACAACATAAGCTACCACAGTGAGCCCCTTTCATGGTTAATACTGCCATCTCCTGGTGATATGATAGACATTTAGTATTCATCATATTTTAATACTGTACTGTTTGTTAATAATTATAATTTGGGTATGTTTAGGAACAAATATCTTTATACAATTCTTGAGAGGAACTATGTGTTGTTGAATAATTAAACTACTAATAAATAAGAGTTAATACCTGGATTTGACTGAAGACATTTCGCAAATGATCGACCTTACTATTAACATTCCCCGTGTTAAATTAAGCATTTTGTAAAAAAAAAGAGTAAGGATGCATGTTTTATTCTTATAATGTTTCCCACTGTTGAGCATATCAGTGCTCTGATGCAAAATGTCTAATCAAGAGGAAACCTATTATCTAATATAAACAGCTCTACCTACTGAGATCTCCTGCTTCAACTTTACCCTGCTTGTCAGAAGAAACAATGTCACTGCACAGTATCACTTCCCTATATGAGCTCAGGCAATTATTCCTTAAGCTTGGCAAACACTGTGACGGTTAACATTTTATTGCTGGTGGAGTCCTCTTTTAAACAATGACACCGCCTTACCGTTTTTTTTTTTACACGTGACTACCAATAAAATGCTCAGACAAACATTTGATTTGGCAGAACATGACAGCCTATCAGAACAATAAAAGTCAATGGCCTTATTAAATGGTTTATAGATGGTCTATGTTTTTTTCCATTCAGTAGGTGAAAGACAAAGGGCACAGAAAGGAAAGAGATGTGCCGGGGAGGAGGAGCATATGATTACACTACGCTGTAAAAACCTGTTGGGTATGAGCTCATAAAGGTAATGTAGGACAAACATGCACAGTGAAGAATTATAACCATCCAACACAATTAAGAAACCACTGATACTATACGAATTTCTTTTTTTAAACATGAGCTAAAAAAGAAAGAAAAAAACTTGGTATGCTATTTTCTAGTAACCAGTGTGAGCTCAGATGAAAAGGAAAGCAATTATGTCTCTTTTGAAAAGCCACTTGGACAGCTCTTGTGGCAGGCTGTGAGTAGCCCCACTCATACATGACTCATTTGTACTCATTTTCCTCCAGCGACTGAAAATGCACCACACTCTGCTGCTCCTGCCAGCTTTTGGTGCAATTATACTCCAGGCCCTCCACACACTTATCGTCTCCATGTGGGGTCAACTCAGGCACTAATAACCACATGTTTTCAGAATCCAGTCATCTTGGAGTAGTGCGGTGCATTTCAAAAGAGAGAAAACCAGTGTTGTTACAGAGGGTTCAAATATGCAGCGTATAAAATTAAAGCTGCTTCATGCATCGAAGGCCGGACATTATCCTTTGACGTTAAAATTTAGGTTGCTCTGGACATTTTCTGGAACTTTTCCTGGTGAAATTTCTGCAAAATTATTGAAAGAGACCATGTGAGAATACAGAGAATACAGCACGATAATCACAGCAAGCGAGCGTGTGAGTCAACACACTATGGCTGCAAAGCTATGAGGCCTGAAAGCAAATGTTCTTGAGCCCAAACCTAAGGTTACAATGGAGAGAGCCAAGTGTCTATATTTATACAAAAGCACCACAAACACAAGTCAATAGCACAGTGAGAAATATGCAACCCAAAAAAACAAACTTAGACGTTGTGTCAAGTTCACTTGTACCGTGAGTGTGATGATTCACTGTTATCGTTGGCAACAGTGATTCTTGTGTTGGCTGTTTTACTCTATAGGTTGTGATAACAAGTGGGACCACAGACATTTAGGCCTGTCTCTGATTTAGAATAGCACATTATCTAGATTTGTCAGTTGAAGTCTTTGCTCAGCTGTAGCTTGGTTGATCAAACACTGACCTATGTTCTAAGTAAACACGATGTGGGCGTGCAGATAGCACGTCTGGTTTGCCGCCTCACCTTTAAGTAAATTACACTGACAGTTAATAAGGGCAAATGTGCAGAGGGCCTTCATTTGGAGCCCTTTCCAAGAGGAGACTTTAACCATTAATATCAGCTATTTACAGCGAGCTCTCATGTTTTTTGGGCCTAGCCACTATGGTGGAGTCAATCTTGGCCAAGTGACTTAAGGTCCTGCCCCAGGCTGTGAGATAGACCAGGCTCAAAGATAAGATATGACAACATGAGGGTGATTAATAAGTGTTTTCAAAATGAGGTGAGTTAATCATCATTTGAACAGAAGATATAGTTTGCAAAAGCAATTGGGGAACTGGTTCTGTGCCGGCTCAGAATTCATATGGTAACAAATCCGATCGAAGCATGAGCGGCAGAACGGAAGCAAACCAGAGAGAAGCTGCTGATACTGTGGCGGTTCAGTTATGATGCACCGACACTTGACTCATTTCCTTTGAATGTTAGCTAGTCAAAGCATTTCAAGTACTATGACCTTGTACATATCAGCTTCGGTTTATTGGCTTAATAGAAACGGGGGGAAACGTAATCGCCTATGTGAAATGATAAATAAGTGACTTATTCTATGATTACAAATACGCTGGCCCTTTTATATTTGCCTTTTTTCACAGTTACAATGCACATCAAATGCCTCAATGCAGGGTGCATTGGGTTAAGCTGTTTCTAGTTGCCACAGCTTTGCTCTTTGAAGATAAGAAAATGGTTGAAATGTTGCGTGAGTCTTAAATCTAATCTGCTTATTTAAGTGTGTTGCAGCAATTGGTAAAGAAAAAAAAAAGTCCTGTTTAACCTACATGAGGTTATTAAAATTTTGTAGTTATGCTTTGGCTCTCAGATTAAAAAGAAACAAACAGAATTTGATGACTTTCTTACATTTAGCCGACAAATCACAGAGTAAATTGTGTTTTTACTCAAAAAACTGGGCTAAAAATGATCAGGTTCCTGAAATGATCATTTATACAAGCATGAGTCTTCAGAGGCCTGAGAAGCAGTTTAAGTTAAAAGGGATATTTTAAAGATGCGCCTGTGTGGCGTCTGATTGAGACGATGTGTGAGTAGAGCAGGTCATCATCCGGAGAATTCACATGTCTAAGTCTAGCTCTGTGTCTGCCAGCGCTCACCTGAGCCAGAGGGTAAGAACAATGGGTAAGAACATGGATGAGAGGTGTGTCACATGTGTGCAACCACAGCTCCCAACACCGCCTGACCTGATTCTCCATTGTTTAGAGTTCACATGAGGATACGGTCTCAAATCAGAAACACATTATTTAAACTAGATCAGTCACACTCTAAACAATCCAAAAAAAAGAATACTAACATCACCTCTCTCATTCGAACTGACTGAAGCTACAGGCCACTTTTGTCAACCCTTCCCTAGGGAGGTAAAGCAGGTGCTCTTGTTGCATCACCAGTGCCTCTATGTGACTTGTTGGTTCAACCACTGTTAATAAACGTTTTCATTAAATATAATATGTGTGGTAGTTATATGACACCGGTATCATTGCAATTAAATTTAGCAAAACACAACAAAGATTGTGTCAGGGTTGATGAATGTAGCCGCAAACCTGGCATCCAGTTCTAGAAGCTATTTTTAGGGTTCGTAAAAAAACTCATAAACCTCAGAAGGGCTTTTTTTAACATCAGTTAAATATCATAATCATTATATGAAATCTCATTGTACTGCCACTTTCTACACAGCACCTGGATATATGTTTCAATCCTGTGGTAAAATAAAAGAACAAGACAAGGCAAATTTAATAATGTCATTAGATGTAAAAAAGAAATCAGGACTTTTAAATGTATTTAGTAGTGGTGTATAGACTCCTCTACAGAGTTGAAACCTCACAGCCAAAATGTAAAAGAAGAACTGGAGTTTAAAACCAGGACGATGAAGAACGACAGAGAGCAATAGAAATTCACAGTAGACCTTAATGAGTGTGGGTAGATAGAGATCAGTCTCAACACTGTCATCACTGAGACCACAGCCAGTAAAAAGTCGGCCTGGGACTCACAGCGCCTGAGCAAAACCACACCACCGACAGCTGCAGAAACCGAAGGCTGTGCCAGGAACACGAGGAAAATATCCAACCCACTTTGGCTGAAAGTGTTTATCCCTCAACAATGCCTTCCAATATTTTCTGTGGATGCAAAAACCCAGAGCTTTCATTGTTCTTGGCAGGGACCTTCATATCCTGGTTGGTGTTGACAAGAAACTGGCTTAGCGGCAATCACTTGCAAATGTATTTATCTTTTATAGCTCATGATTGCAACTGTTTTCCACCAAGGATTAAGCCAAAGGGTGTGAGTTAAGGCCTTTCTGTGGGATTTGGGAGCGGATTAATTTCCCTTGTATCCTATATGTTTATACTTTAATGCACAGACGGGTGGTGGAAGTAAAGAACACTAAGTTACTCAGGGGTTGGGCCACCATGTGCTGCTGGAACATTTCCCCAAGTATCTGGACGTCTGGGACACGTTGGCCCTAGAGATGTTCTAAACCGAGAGGAAAAACTACGTAAAGAATCAGGACTAGAAAAGTCCATGAAGCTAAAAATGTATAAAGTGTACCATCTCTCCCTTAAAAAAGCCAATCGTCTGCTGAACAGGGAAACAAACAAAGAGAGTCGAGACGAAGACACATAGATGAGGCCCTCAGCGGTTTCAACAGACGGCAGCAGCAGAAGGTGCAGACAGACTTAAAATAAACATGGAAGAGGAGGATATAATAAGCAACTTGTGTCATACGTCATCTATAATCATTTTAATGTCAGACATAAACTCTCACATTTGTATGCCTGCTGTGGTTGGATGAGCTGCCAGTGTTATCTCATTGCACTTTACATTGAATCCAGTGTTACCAGGCAGGTACCAAGATGGTTGCCACTTCCATTGGTGTAACTCTTCCCTCTAAAGGGAACAAGTGGAGCCAAACCACCTCTTTTCACCAGAGCCTCTGGTTTCTGTCTAATTAAATAAAATAATTAAATGTAATGAGAGGTTTGTACACTGCAATCTCACAATTATATCCCTCTTGCCAATGGCCTATTATGGCTGAGATGGTTTCACTTGCATATCTCACCAATGCACCAGATTCAGTCATCAAACGTGTGCTGTCAACTACAGTTTCTGACCTTATTTTCTGACATCCTTCTTCAATACCTAAATGCAGAGGTCTCTTGAATCAATGCTTTACAGAAACACTTGACAGCCTTTTTAACTGAAGCTTCACATCAACAGTTAACCTCTCTTAGACCTTTTCTTGCCAATTTGATGGAAAATTCAAGGGTCGAGTGGTTCTGCTCAGCATTTGTATAAACGTGTCACATCCCAGACCTGGATGATAACTGAGTAATTGTACCATGGAGCACACCTCTGTGGAAGCATCTGCATTCATAATGTTTTGCCAACTATTTATTCAGGTTTTACCCTGAAATCTGTCGCCCGTGTGCAGCTGTAAATAGATGAAAAGGGGACCCAGTGCATTACAATGAGCTATTATAACAGGTGGTGTTAAACGGAGCAATGGGAGACAAAGGAGGCCTACAAGTGAAACAAAGCCAGATTAGCACATTTCCCTGCTCTAAATGTAAATACAGAAAGCATATTTCTGTGTGGATAAAGGATAAGGCATCCTGTAACCTATTTATAGTATTTGTTTGTGTTATCTTTGTTCTCGAGCAGATAGTGGAGCGCTTTTCGGCGGCAGCGTCCCTGAATGAGATTTTGTACAGTCAAAAATCTAAATAATGGAAATGGTATTATGACTGCGCCACAAGCGGATGCATATCTGCAGCTTCTATTTCATAATGTTACCAATATGATGGTGTATAAACCCCAGCACATTCAGTTTTAGGGATTATGGTTACAGCGGAGCGATGCATAAATCCGAGGATGCAAAATATTGTCAAAGTTTATCTTCTCCATAGTTTGTGCCTGGCTTCAGCAGCTTTAAAAATATATTTAAAAAGTATATTTTTAAGATAAAACGCTGAGAAGTTGTATTAAAAGAAGGTATTGTGCTGAATTAGTCTTTTACCAAGATTAACCAGCCGTAATCCACTGTTTAAGAGTCGACAGCCATGGTGGCTCCTCTCTAAGTCTTATTTATGCATGGCGGTGCTTGGAGCTGAATGATCAAGTCCGCAGGCCAACACACTCACGATGATAATGCTGATTAAAGAAGGTCCGTACTGCATCCTCTCGTTCTCAGGAGTTTGGTTTCTCAATTTTGTGTGCCTGAATCCAACTAGTCAAGTTCAAACACAACATTTCAGAATTAATAAGATGTGGTAGATTCAGGAAAACAAACTCAGGAGTTGAAACTCCCAAGAACAGGAGGTAGCAGTGTGGTTATTCTGGAATTGGAATAACAGCATAGTTAAGGTCACCATCCAAGTTATGCGCCTACTCCAGTTATCATCACTGTAATGTATGTTTACATTAAAATGAAACATGGAATAGAATTCAACCGTACCTTTTTTTTTCTAAATAGTGTCAACATTGTATAGTGTTTATTGAATGTTCAAGGTTTTTCATTTATTTACTTAAATTAAAATGCACTTGCACTGACTATCAATCCGTTAAAGAAATAGAAACCTCCCAAAGTATGAATACGATCCTGACAGTATAGGTCTGACGCTCAAAGAATTTTTTTTTAAATTCATATCAAACAATTTGTATCGAGAATACAGTAGCATTCAACCTCATGATAATAAGGTAGTAATTACCCAGCTGTGAAACTCTTTGAATGAATTCACAGTCCCAAAGTACACTTTATATTAATGAGACACTACATCACTCTGATTAGGTTTTATACTTTATATAAACTGGGAAACTAAAGCTCAGTAGTTTCTTCAAAATAATCTATGAAAGTCTCCCTCAGTACACAATACAAAACAGAGAAACAGGCAGATTAGTTTGTAGTCGTCTGTAAATTGTTTGACCTGTTTGGCACTCATCGGCAACAAAGTTCGAGGGTGAAGTAAAACACAGACAGTTACACACTGCCACTGTAATACGACGTTAATCATCATAGATGGAGATCAAATCTGGTCCCAACCCTTCCCCGGGAACACTGGCAATGATAAGCACTCAAAATCAATACTCACTCCAGTCCAGACTTTGATGGATGTTTGACGCTAAGGTAATGAATCTAGACCAAGAAGGTCGTTCTGATGGCAACTCCATCAATATGATTTTAATCAGATGGAAAGCCTCTCACTGGCCACTGGCCCAGTCAGTTAAGGGCCCATGTTTCTTCAGTTGTCCCTTAATTAAAATAATGCTTAAATGTTAGTTTTAATGCACAGCAATAGCCATTATAAGAGGTATTTAATAAAGAACAAAACGATTCAGCCATAGGTACAAAGAGAGGGCTCTAGTTCAATGTTAAAATTAATTAAGACTAGGCAGTAAAGTTAAGAACTCTGGCTTTACCCTCAGCATGACAACAAATATAGGTTTAGAATCTGAGACCAGGTACTGGCAGTTATATAGTCAATATGAATTATTCTGTATATCTAAATCACAACACTACGCCCCTGGTACATTTCAAAACAAGTTTGCAAAATAAGTCTGTTCTCAGTGGGAGTGCTGACCACCCAGTCACCTTGACTGCTGGCTGATACCTGCTCTGCAGATTATAACTTGATGAATCAGCCAAAGATTTTTTGTTTACACAACAAAAAATGTCACCTGCTGTTTTTTGCTTTTGCCACATGCTTGTGCAAATATATATTCTGGGATACTTGGCTGTCATAGATCCAGACAAGTCACCTCCCAATGCAAGCAAGTGCAGCAAGTACCCACGTGAGCATTTGGACTGTGCTTCATTTTATACAGACGTTTGAATCGGAACAGACCAGTTCTGGAAGATATCTATAGAAATTATCTGTTCAACAATCTGCTATCCCAGTTACAAACATCACCTTCCTAAAATCCTTGCTGCCAATGTGGATAAAAAAATTGAATTTTAAGTGGGCATTGTATAAAAAGGGTTGGTTCTGGTCTATCCAACACTAATTAGATCTTTTATTGTTTAATAGACAAGCTGAGGTCAGGTATCCAGTCCACTGCCAGACAAGCAAAATGCCGACTATCTCGGCCAACAAGCGCTTCACCCTCCATTTAACAGGACAATGCTCTGATTGCTGGAGCTCATCAATTCCCACCCCGTCCAACACATTAGCTCCCAGACAGTTGTTCCTCTGACATATTGAGATATGGTGCAAGAACTGTGCTCTGGGCAACAGATGATGTGCAGCTGATGCACTTTGCTAATGTATTATTTAGGAAGTGGCCTCGCTAATTGAGTTTTAATGTCAGTGGCCGCTCTCCCACATGAGTCTGACCGAGCACGGGGGTAAGTTTAGATCTTGATAGATTACAGCTGGCCACTGGTGGTGGCTCCAAAGGTCACGGGGGCTGCTGGGGCAACCACCATAGCCCTAAACGTATTTAAACGGAAACCTGCCAGGGAACAATTTACTTGTAATTTAAAATGCAGACACTTGATAAAGTAAAGTGTGTTTATCAATATAGCTTTCACTGCTCTTATTTACAGCTAAATGCATTTCTAAATAGATAGTAGAGGCATCACATTGACATGAAAGGCTTTAAATACGCTAGTCCACAAACCAGACCAATTAAATATTCAAGCACTACTAAAATGACTTCGAAAATACATGTGAAAAATATGAAAAGGTAAATAAAAGAAATTATGATATAATATCACTGAGAGAATCATATGATATTTCTGAAAACAGCATTAAACCCCGTACGAAGGAAACTGGTTAAGGTTCGTGAGTCGAACTGGATCTGAAGTTGAGAAATGGTATAGGGTTTGTAAAGTTGGAATTTGAATATGCAGCCTGAACAAACAAGAATAAATTAGCATTTTTTAACAGCAACACATAGCGTGCCGCGGCTTTGTGTAGCACACTTTCTTTGCAATTACTTTTGCGAGTTCACCCTACATGCTGCCTATGATAGGAAGGCACAGAGAGCCGCTCTAGTCTTTATGAGAATCACTCACCCAGAGCGCGAGATAAAGCAGAGCAATAACTTACTTCAAAAAATCCCAACTGGCTAATTAACATTGTGAATTCAACCAGAAAGCCAGTATTCCTCTGACGGGTTTAATTGCATTGATGTGTGAGCAACAATTTAACGGCTCAAATAGAGAGAGCCGCTCTGGCTCCAGTCAATGAAGGTATTTCCTCACCTCAAAGACTGTAACTAGATTTTTTTTTTCTTTTAAGCATAATCAAGTTTAGCTCTACCTGAGCTCATTTGATGATTTAATAGACTTAAATGGGTTTTCCTCCCAAGGTTAATTATGAAGCAGTGAATTAAATTTGCCACTGTGATGATTGCTTGTTTAGAAAAATGTCTTCAGTTCTGCTCGGAGGTAATGTGATTATTGGATTGGACCGAGTGGAAGTCAAATTGTGTTGTGTGCTTAGGCTCGCTGATGAGCTCAAATGGTCACTGGGAGTCAACACACTCCTACACAGTGAAAACCAATGCATGTAGACAGCTAACCATCACTTTGTAAAACTGGTAATTTTAATCTTTACATAAGAAAATCGTTTTCACGGAAACAGACCATTCAATGTCTAATCATAGCTTAGCAACTGTAACTTTGTACCGCGGGGTTGCCAAGCTTCGGAGTTACTCACATGTAGAAGTGATGTGTGTTGAGAACAATACTACACATGTAATACTACACATGCAATACTACACATGTCAAGGTTTTGGAGGGTGGTGTTTTTTTAAAGCCAAAAACCAAGGACCAATGGAGGCGGTCTGGGTCTGAGTCAAATTGAAAAATGACTCGGTTCATATCCAGTGTGAAAACACTTCTTTGGGATAGTCCACTCTATGGAAGCTGGTGATGGGAGTTTAGTGCAAAGTTAACAAGCTCTGCCACGGCTATTTATTAGATTTAAGGAAGTTAAATATTCAGTAACCTCAGTCACCCTATAGCAGATAGTGTTAAATTCCTCACTCATCATTTAGTCCTCACTGAAATTGGTTCAGCTTCAGGCTTTCAAAATGCATTAAACAATCCTCACCCGCTCTCTGTGACAGGCTTTTCTTTTATCTTGTAGATTTATAAAGACAACTAACTCGTTGGAACGTGCAGAGGACAAGTTATTATATTATTGTGCAGCTCATCAAACACGGCATGGTCAAAAAGCAGAGCACTCGATATCATAGACGAGTTCGCTTAATGGGTGCCAGTGCTTGACCTTCTCCACAGGGCCTGCAAGTTAGTCACTCTCCAGCAATTCCAAATTGAAACGGAGCAAGGGTAACTACTGAATATGTGCAGCGCGACGAGGAAGAGGCAGCATGTGGGAGAGACAGGAGGTTTCCTCCCCTCTCTCCCTCTGGGTCTCTTTCTTTAGGCTATGCCTGATATAGCTGACTGACTTGGGACTGGCTGTCCCAGTGGAGTGATGGTGTGACAGTGTCTGAGTATTTCCATGTCGTGTTTGTGGGTACAAGGAGGGACTGCAGACCACACCTCTCTGGCTTCTTCTTTTTTTATAAAGGCTCCATCAACCGTATCAAGAGCCTGCACCGGGGTTTTCGCTATCAGGGGCCCGGGTGTTGCTGGAGATTGGGCTTTGATGTTCACAGTGCAGCGCATCAGAGCAAAGCAGCAGGTGAAAACAATCTATCTTCCTCTGTGTGACTTATGGATGTAATTCCTCTGGTTCGACACCAGGTTCAGTCGTATCTTTGGAGCGATCTGTGGGGGATAATGGAGTGAAGGAGGAGCAGACAAAGGAAAAATGTTCGAGTGTACATCTCGAGGGATTGGTTGACGGTTTGTCACGAACCTTTCAGCGACAAAACTGCAAAGAAAAGAATGCATAATGCTAGAGGCCTAATGAGATTGGTCAAATCGAACCGGGAGAGACTCTCAATCACGTCATCTCACTACACCTTCAACTGAGCCTCCATGTGCAGCTTGTCATCATTGTGCCCCCTCTGAACGACCTGCGATTACTCTCATCCTTCTTACGGCCACCCCAGCGTTCACAAGTAAATCTATCGACAATTACAATTATGCAGAGTGATTGAGCCCATCCCTCAAGTTGCAGCGCCTGCCCCTGATACATGCAGCAGGTTCTGTAAATGGAACAATTAAGATAATTGACTGTACAAGCCCCATTAACAAAGCCTGCTTTCAGCTCGGAGCCGCGATTAGATTAATTCTCGTAATGGAAAAAGCCGTTGTTGCTCCATTGTTCTCCATTTGCCCTCTTCATTCCAGGTGCCAGTCATATTCTGAGAGTGAGGGGTTTCAGATTGGACTGGGATCGAAGTGTTTTGTCTGACGCTCACAGTGAAGGACATCAGAATCCCAGAGCTGCAGAAAAATGCTCATTGTCCGATGTGTCTTGACTGAACAAATTATTTGTTTAATATATACTAGAGCGGCAACTGTGTCAACCCCAAATTAAAATATTTGGGTTTTTTGAGTTCTTTCAAATTGTCAAATACGTTTCCTAAAGGGATGGTAAAAAAATGATGTCCTCTGACCTCATCAGGATGCAGAATTTAGTGCAGGAATGTCATCTTCCTGTGTCAGCACTCATTCTCGCTTGGGAATCAATGCGTGTTCATTCAGACCCCCCTGTGCCACTTCAGTCCCCAATCTCTGATGAGGACATTTCAACACGACCAACAGCTTGAAATATGAAACACTCGTCGCTCAACAACAGCATTAAGCAAAAACTAGGCAGGGACAAATGCACTGATGGAATTGTTTCCACACGTACCCTCTGAATCTATTAATTGGTGCTTTTTTTGAAAGTGCTAATATATGCAATTAATTTAGATTAATTATTCAAAAGGGTATAATTAGACTAATTTATTTAATTACTTTACAGCCTTGTTTTCTGCATGAAATAAATACACGACCACCTCGGGGCATGATGGATACAAAAGAGAATTCATCAAACATTGACTGCTATAACGACGTCTCATTATTGAGATGAGAAACCAGCACTGTCAGTGAAAACCAGAATCTGCAGCGATGGAGGTGGAGATACATGGACTCAAAAAGGCAGTGTGTAACTGTCCCAGTGAGATAGATGCTGGTTGACTTTAATATGAGACTCACTTTGCTAAAACATAAAAAACGGTTTTCTGTCTTCAAAACATGGCATGAAGTCGATGCTGCCCTTTCGACAAGCTTACGAAATGAAAAGGTTGCACTGAAACAAATTAAATCTACTAAAATTCTGATTAAACTGACAATATTCATAGATTATGACAGTGATCTATCGTCTAAAATCAGATGAGGATCTTTCCAATTAAGTTTACTAACATTAATAATATATACAGGCTTTCATATTCTGTAACTTAAGTCATAAACACTTGGGTCCAAGTTAAAACTACATCTACAGTAATGTAATAATTACGGCAATGGCAACTCATTGGCCCAGTTAATCTTACTCTTTAAGTATAGAATGTAATGCATGTATGTTTGTGATGCTGTATTGTAATAACAGGGGGCAAATTTACACGTCTAACAAGTAAATAATGTAAGTATGACAGGATGTGGTGCATGTGGCAAGTCTGACTCACTTTCTGTCTTATAGAGGCATCCTGGGTTTCTAGTGATGCGGTCACGTTACAGCGAGTCAATCATGGCCTGTGTGGGGGGAAGGTTATTATCTTGGTAATATGAACTGTGTGTGTGTGTGTGTCTGTGTGTGTGTGTGCATGCGTGCGTGTGTTTCAGGGGAGGGAGTTAATTCTGTCATGCTTGTTCCGAGAACTTTTTACTCACTGAGAATGAGAGAACGTGTTCAATTACCAGCGCCACACACACACACTCATGCACACACACACACACACACACACAGAAACACACACCCTTAGCCTCTAGGGGACTGGGCCACCCACACATCTGCACAGTCCTTCAGTCCTTCACCTCTGGGTACCACTGCCTCCCCTGGCCTGGCACACATCCCGCTCATGCAGGGTTATGCAGCAGGGAGCTCGGGATTGAAACTTCTGCTATTAAATTTTTTTCCTTTTCTTCAGATGTTATTCTACAGAACACCGGGCTCTCTTTCCTGCGGTCAGCGCCTGTCCAATTCATTCAAGAATGATACGCATTCCTCAGCCACTTACCACGAGCTGCACTCCAGCAGCTCAGGGCCGAGCGGGGCAGGCTGCGCTGCCAAAGGCAAGATAGCAAGTAAAGTGGCTGCACTTATTGGACAGTGGTTTAGTGAAAATAATGATAAAGAAAAAGCCATATAAGACACAAAACCACAGTAGCAAATTATAAAACATATTACTTGGCAGAGAAACCATCACGTTTTTTTTTTCTTCTTCTCCTTTCTGAGG
Source organism: Platichthys flesus (assembly GCF_949316205.1). Classification (NCBI taxonomy): domain Eukaryota; kingdom Metazoa; phylum Chordata; class Actinopteri; order Pleuronectiformes; family Pleuronectidae; genus Platichthys; species Platichthys flesus. Next base: position 6,008,680 of record NC_084945.1, on the reverse strand, counting down.
AAACGAATACACAGCTGCTTCAGGTTTGTCCTATTTCGGACCATCTGCAGTAAGAGCCCCTTCATGATGTCTGTAACAGAAGACAAACCAAATACCTTCTGAGTCAACACACCCTAATCCCTCCTGCAGCTGGAAAACAAATAAACAGCAGCTCACGCTAGGCAGCCCTGCCGAAGCCGCTCAGGAATTTCAAATACTTCTGAATCTATTTTCCATGAGGTCTTCGGAGCAATCTCTGCAATCAAAGGGGTCAATTTTGTTTGGAAAGAGAAAAAAATGTTGGGTAAATATTTTCAGGGAAGCTGGTTATATTTGAAATGGATTGGCTTCCCTCTTCACCCCCTGCCCTCCAATTTCCAAACACACACACAAGTAAACACACACCTCTATTCGGACCATACCAGAGAGACACACATAAACACACAAACAGCTTTTCTTTCGACGCAATCCAGGTTTTTTGGGGGGGAGGGGGGGGCTGATCAGCGCTGCTCCCTGAACGCCACACCAACTCACACGCTTGTTTATTTTTCCCATGCCCACTTTGAATTCCAACATTTCGCCCCCCCCTCAATGAAAAGGCCTGTGTGCGCCTGCCTGGGAGGACAAAAAAGGTTGGAAAATATCAACAAGTCGTCATTTACATCAGAACAAAAACAAACAAATCCCGGAGAAAGGAGCCGCTATGGAGGTCCAAGGGTTTTTCTGCACCAGAAATCCTTCTCATGTGGCCTTAGGCAGCCTGCCAGCCAAATCTAATATGGATTTATATACAAAGAAAGTGCTTAGTTTAACATAATGAATATTTAATCATGCATGGACCCTGTAAAGCAATTTTGCAGAAATAATTGAAAGCAGACTTTGTCTCGAGGCTTGAAAAAAAAAAAAAAGGAACAGCTAAACTGTTGACCCAAAGGAGCCCAAAAATCTCATGCCGGATTAAATGTTTACACTGCTGGCATACACTCTGATAAATGAGGTTAGGAATCTGGGCTGGTGTTAAATCTGCTGATTCGGTCAGGGCGAGAGAACACACAGATGCCTGACAGTGTACATGACACCTCCACTATTTTACACTGGTCAAGCTCCAGAGTCAAATGTCAAGTTTAGAGATGGAGGAAGATGATGAACATGAGGTCAGATAAAGATTGTGAAAGCAAAACCACCGGCTTAAACTTTTAATTCAATGTTTTGCATATTAAATGTGGCTTCACTCATTCGTTTGTGGTTTTAGAGATGTGTACACTTCCAGTTGTATTGGGGATGTGAGCTGTTCGACACCTGACATGAACCCGTTTGAACCTGACAAGTAAGGCGGAGTTTGGACACAGTTTGGAAGATATTCAGGTTTCAGTCTATTTCTGTCAGGTTGGCTGAGCGATTTACATTTTTTAACTGCATATGCCTGTTATCTGGGAAAACTGGTTTGTTTATTTGGACACAAACTTTGCTTTTTTTCTATATTTTAAGTAGCTTCAAAGTTTTTTGCCAGAGCTGTCTTAAGGGAACATACTGGGCTCCTCAGGAAGTCTGTGCCTGAGAAAGATAAAGAATTCTTAAGCTGAAAAGTACAGAGAATTATTATCATTGCTATTATTATTGTTGCTGTAACAGAGGTATCTACCTCTGTTACAGCAACAATAATAATTGAGCTGCAGACACCTTGCTTTCCAACACTCCCAATACAGACAATACAGTCCCAATACAGACAATACAGACACTCCCAATACAGACGTCATAGAATCCAATAAAGGACAATTTTCAGGAGTTGAGCAAAAGCAAAATCGAGAGTTGGATAAGTACAGCTTCCTTCATATGAGCAATATAACATTTGAAATACTTCACACCAGCCTGAATTGTGCCATTCACTCCTTTGTGAATTATTAGCTCTCATAATAATATTAACAAAGACGCTGTGACGATATTGCTGCATCAGGACACACACAAAAAAAACAAGAAAAAGCTCAACTAAAAAGGACGGGGACATAAGCGGATTTGAGGGAAAGTGTTCACTTATGCAAAATAAAACAGGTTATCAGGTCTATTTGGTGATTCACTGGCACCCTTAATAAATCAGCTTAGGGTGCAGCCTAACGGCTTCATTCACCCTACAAATCTCTGCACTGCAATAACATGCGCCAGCGAGCACAGATTAATTTAATAACTCTTTAATATTCTCCGTGAAAAAGAACAGGAGACCGGCAAGTCCAGAGCATATGGGGTGGGTGGTGAAGGGCGCTATCTGTGGAATAGAATATTGCTGCAGCAACAGATTGAATATTACGTAATGATGTCATTTATATTCCATTCGAAGTGCTGCCTTCCCAGACTGGGGACTCACACAGAGCTGGGGATTTGTCGGCGATAGAGAGTAATAAGCTGCTTTCAGACGTGCACTGAACTCCGCAGCTCCTCCGTATTTTCTCCAAAGGAGGTGCATGTGTAAACGCAAGATGGGCTCCCTCCATAGTTTCTGCAGACTTTCTCCACCAGGCCTCCCAGTATAATGTCTGTAGAAATCCAGGAGAATTCAGTTTACCATCAATTCATTTCTGAAAACGACTATAGATCAAGAGTCTCTGGGTAGAGACGGCATGAAAAAGGTCGAAGGTGAGAAGATAATTTTACATTCTAACTATATCTGAGTCTTTCTGACTTGAGATGAAGAGGCTTTAGTATAAATACGTTTATTAACCTCCCATTCAAAAAAAAAACCTTCAGACAAGAGGCCTATTTCTAACATTAAGGTTAAATTCACGTTAAATGTGTTTTACAACTTCACAAACTGTATTTTTTAATTGTGTTTCTGGGAATTGATTTAAAGCAGGTGTTTTGGAGATATCAGTTTTTCATTGGACAGGAACAACAAGGTAAAACCTCCCTGAGAACAGGCCCACAGAATAATTATGCACACAATGTTTCCCATTCCGTGCTGAGAATCCTAAATGTTCTGTAATCAGCAGATCGAGGAATATCAAAATGACATGTCTGCATCGGAAGCAGGTTCTGAACACATCAGATGGTGAGATGTGGCGTGGGGGTGGAGGTGAAGCTGGGAGAGAATAAACAGAGCTTGCAGACGTTGTAATGAGAATTTGCTCCATTTGGCAGTAGCCCGCAGCAAAGGTCTCCCATCTGTTTCCCATTGGAAAGGGAGTCAACAGTTTGGAGGGGGGAGAAGGAAAAGGGAAGTGAAAGAATGAGCAGACTACAGTGACATCTAGCGGCAGCAGCTGAGAACACAGGGGAGGGTGTGGATGGATGTACACAGACACACTTTAAGTCAATAATATACTGATAAACCAACTAATAGGCTATGGGAATTATTATCTATGAAAAGGATGATATCTTTTGACTTGTTTTTTTCTGTTTGCATGATAACGTATAATATACATATACAATACAATTATTTCACAAACTTTAACATTGGGGGTGATCGCTATTCAGCTACTGCACAGTAACAACTACTCCGATCAACTATCAGAAATTGATATTTTGTGTACATGGTAAATTCATCTGATCTCAATACTTCACCAAGTGGTGATGAAGACTCTCTTCACGTGCCCCTCTACTGTCTCAGTTTAGCTTTGCGTGAGTTTATCTAAATCTAGGTGGAGCGTCTAGGTGGAGCTTTACAACAGTTCCTGAGATCATGAGGTGAGGAGAATCCGCAGATTCAAAGGTTCTGAAAACAAAAAATGTTGCCTCACAAAAGATGTAGAGGATTTAAACAAATCTGACAGTGGATAAAAAACAACAACATGTAAACGATTTTAAATGTAACCTAAACGTCGGATCTGACCTGATTGAAGATGACACACGCTGCCGTCAGAGCTCATTCGATAACTTATACCAACGTCTGATATTTTAATTGTCTCAGAACAAAGAATAGTCTGAGCTTTGTGTTTCTGTTTGCCTTCACAAAAGAACATGGGAGTTGGCTGACAGTCATAAAAGATTTGTTTGCACATGAAGTGACGGCCGTTTGTGCAGGAAGATTAAACACTGAGGTCAATGGAGAACCTGTAAAAGCACTTGACATAGAATGGCATTTCAGTTGTTATTAATGTGTGTGTTTAAACTCGGTACATACACCGGTGCTTTACTCACAAACACACACATGAGTGTGTATGAGAGAGAGTGTGTGTGTGTGTATGTGTGTTATGGGGGTGTGGGAGGCTTTTAGCAAGATCAACAGGCCAAGCAGGTAAACAGGCTGAACAGTGGCTGTCACCTGTGGAGGATGTTATAGCTTTACCCAGCACACAAGCCCTGCCTCTAACTTCAGACTGTGAGAGCAAGTTATCAGGCCTCATGAAGACGCCTTATCTCTGCTGCAGTCACAACCTCAGCCATAAGCGTGGGGGAGCACACTATTGTTTAAGATTAAAACTGACACTTACACTTTTTATCTAAATAGCCGGCGATGATATCAAAGTGTGTGTGGGTCAGACAGGACACGACCTCAGCTCACTCTGGAACCTGTGTTGTGGTCTCAGCAGTGTGGGTTGTGTTAGCCATTGAGCTGTTTACTTATTACACTGCTCCGGATCTTTATGTTCAGACAATTTATGGAGGCTGGAAATAATACAGATTATAATTCTGATTGTAAGTGATGGTACCTTCATCTTCATCTGTACATTTTCAGCTTCCCAACCCCACACTCATTGACAGCATGTCACAGAAATGAATGACCAAAAAGTCAAGTTTAACCTTTGCTCAACAACCAACATTGTAAAGCATCTAAAAACCACAAACTGATTTTTCTCGGTTAGGTTCCTCCGTCAACTTTCATATTTACCACTTGAGACATTTATTTTAACTGATCAGAATTCGTAAATTATTTTTTATAATGATTTAATATGTTGATAATCCAAGATTTTATGATACATTTCAGGAGACAGGGATACACTTTCCTTGAAGGCCCCTGCATCCTCCAATGAATACGTCCCAGATTGACCCCGACTCCGCCCACTGAGACATTATTCACAGTCGCTGCACATTTGCTCTACTATCAGAAATGTAATAAACCTGTGTTGACATTTACTCAGTAAAGTCAGGTCTAAAAAGCAATAGGCAAGGACAACCGAGGTGTGACCTTATGATTAAATGGGAAACAAGGAAACCCAGTACAGCTTCAAACCACCATTGTTTACTCTGAATGCTCATACACACACACACACACACACACACACAGACAGACACACACACACACGGCTGTACAAACATGGATTGTTGACTTGGGAGGACACACAGGAGGTCGGTGGAAAAAAGGGAGGACTGTCATATATTTTCTAGGACAATGGTGGCAGAGATTATAATTCAGAAAGACTCGAGGGTTAAGCCATGACACAGATTTTCTATTATGGTGTAAAAATCCCTTTTTAATCACCATTGTGTTGACCTGAGAAAAACTAAAGCACAGTATAGAATCACAGACAAGCCAAGGATAAAGGTCAAATCTCCCTTAGGGCTTATTCAGATAAAAACACACTGGTATGGGCCTGTTGCTACATTTAGCGGTTTTTAGATTATATGAATTGTTGTGGGACATTATAAATATAACACAACATTTTACAAAGAAAAACAACCACTGTATCCTCTGTTGCTAGGATCGCAATGTTAACAGCAGAATTATTCAGCCAAACAGCACTATCTCACAGGTATGTGCTCCAGCGTGTTGTTGATTGGCCATCATTTACGCATTGTGCTGAGTCAGCCCTTTGGCACAGCTCCCCCCCCCCACTGTGACAAAGCAGTGTTGAAATTCTCATTGAAATTAATGAGCAAGCCAAGTCGTGGTGGAGTGCTACTGAGTGTGCGGTCTAAACATAGACACCCCGTCCACCCAGCACACAGAACACTCACAGAAAATCCACTCACATTTATAAAAGGGAAAAAGTGACACATTTCAAACCATCTTTAGCTGTGATCGTTTTTTTTTTTTTTTTTTATAACTATTGTTTTTTGTGGATTTATCCTTTTTAGAAGTGACAGATTTCTGGGCTCTTCGTAAATGTATGAGTTTCAGAGGAATCACTTCAATCTACAGAAAAGTATCTAATCTATATGTTCCTGTAGAAGCCTCAAGTCCATAAGATAGCATCTGTGTTTCAATTAAGATGTGTTGAGTCTGCGATGTCATGAGGCACAACACTACCCACAATCCTAAGGTGTAATGGCAACGGCTGTGATTGGTGGAAACGTTTACTGCATCCATGAAGATCCTGTTGGCTGCAATCCGATTGTCTCAGTTAAATCAAGCTCTGGAAGGGATCACTTGCAATGGTTTAATGGTTTATGGGATCTTTAAAAAATGATGTCCACAAACTAAAATGTTTTTCTTTGTCTGAATCAAATGTTTTACGGTCAAGCTATAAGAACAAGCTAAAATGACAAACTATCTTTGAACATTCGGTTAAAGATAATATTACATATTTAGAATGTTGAGACCAAAATGTTGATTTTATTTCAAATCTTGATTTTCTAAAAGAAGAGCCCCAATATGTCTTATTTCATGATTATTAAAACTCTCTATTATTATAACAAGTCATCAAATAATGAATTTCACAATCAATTGTTTCCAGATGAAAAAAATAAACATTTCTATGTACTTCCTTTACCTTATGTATTTCAAATTATTAGTGTCATTGTTCTTTAATAGACTAATTTCCACCTCATTGAGCCGGTGACCAGATACATTTTGATGACGTCTTTTAAAGGAAAAACGGAGGTGGAATGTGTACACAGACCAAACACACCCATCAAGCAGTTTGTGTATCTGCATCATATTTGTGTTCACCGCAGAGAAAATTACCTTGTGATTAAAAGCCTCCAACAGCAAATACGCTGTTTGGTAATCTCACACTTTCACACTCAGCAGTACACGTAGCCAAAAAAAAATAAAAGGTGACCCATCTAATACAATGTACCAGAGGAAACACAGAGTCCACAGCAGATAAGAGGGGCCGTGTTTAAGCAGCCATTAGCCAGTGTTTGAGTTAAAGAAGCCATTTAGAAAAGCAGCGCTGTCGTGAGTTTATTTGCTCCGACACTGCTTACAGGCTGCCTGGTTAAACAAGCAGGGAGGGAAGGGTCAATATTTCCACAGGCGAGTCGCAGACACAAGGGCTGAGATTGGCTGATTGGTGTTTGCCACCTTCCTGCCACTTCCTGCCGATGCTCAAAGTGGTACGCCCACGACACATGATGGACATCCTGCTGACAAGTGACATCACTGCAGGTAAATATGATCAACTAATGTTTGAAAAGCAAATATATTTCTAATAAGCTGTATTTAGGTTTAAAGGGCTAAATGTATGGTCTTGTCAATTATAAAATATCAATTAGGTTTATTTTATTAATTGGTATGTTTTGAATGATCTCAATAAATCTTGATTTCAGGTCTGGGAAGTTACTTTTAGAAATAAAAGAGTATGATAATAAATAGCACCACATAAAGCGTATTAGATTTCCTAAAAGGTGTTCAGTGCCATCTGCTGTTCACATAGGAAACTACAAGATTTCTGTCCCTCTGTACTCTGTAAATACATTGACATCATGATGCTATTTTAATTACAATATTAATGAAGTAAAACAAAAAACAATTAACGGTGGAATGGTAAGTTTCTGTTTAGACACACTAGGTCCAATGTTCCACCCATTGCTCAAGCTGGGGCTGGAGCCAAAACAGACTTTTCTGCACTTGTGTAGTCGACCAGAAGAAATGAGCCTCTGACTTTGAGCTGAGTCAGTGGCATAAAAACCAAAAGAAGGAAAGTATTTGACCTCTAGCTTGTAGAGTTTAGTGTCTTTATACAAGGTACAGACAGGAAGTCCAATAACCACAAAGATTACGAGAAGGTATCAGTTACAGCACAATAAAAACCATTGCTCTTAAATATCTTTAAATGAGTAATGTCATTCCTCTTACAACAGATTAAATAAATTCCAAGGGATTTCCACAAAACGTGGTGTGAAGATAGAACATGGACCAAGCAAGAACCTCAGAAGGTTTTGCAAGATTTGTTTTGTCTTTCTTCAACATGAGACTTATCTCACTAATTTCCCAAGGAAAGAATCATGGATCTTGTTAATAAAAACAAGCACATTCAAGGTACTAATATCTATGAGTCTGGTGGAGCTTAACTGTTTGTCTTATTCTTTTCTTCTCAAATAAGTTGAGAACCTTTCAACACCAATCCATAATTTAAAGCTGCGGAATAATTTAGAGGAACAGAAACCAACCCTCATAACTAATAATCATTTTCTATATGTCACAGGATTTAAGATGGAGACTCTGAACTCTTCTGTCTTCGTGAACAAAAAAACATTACAACAAGACTTTGTTCAAAGGAATTTAATGCCACCAAAAAAGAAATCAGTGTGCTACACATCCTGTTTTAAAAGACAGGAGTTAAAAGTTTCATCATACTTATTCATGGGGGTAAGAGAATTGATTTCAGTAAAATCTACTTAACAGCTAAATATTTACAAACTCTACACACTGGAATTTCAAAACACGGGTCACTATTTTTTGCATAATCCACAAGCTTCGGCGTCACTTCTAATAAATTTTAAAAAAGCAAGCAAGCAGAACTATAAATTAAAAAACTAAAAATATTCTTTGCATGACTCATCACATAAGTTTAAGAAAAAAAGGTTCTTCAGATTGTCAGCGACTCAAGGCTTTCTCCGTCTGGAAGAAAGAAAGAAAACCCAGAATGTTATGAAATGTCATTTATAATACGGAAATGCACACAAACACCGCACATCAAACAAACACACACAAACTTACTTTTGGTAGCCATGGCTGGAACTTGTGCTCGATACTGGAGGCTAATGGGAGGAATGGGTAGACATAAATTAGCCTAACTGCACACACACCCATCAAAGTACACAATTCATCATAGATGCTGCTGCACTTCAGCACCTGAAGCCAAGTCGAAGAATTTTCAATTATTAAACCACAGTTACTTGACCAGAAAGAAGAAGTGATTTCATATTGTTTTTGTTGTATAATTATGAATATTCAAATCTTACCACGTTTTCGATGTTCTCTCGTTGAACTCGACCTTCTCCAGAGCCAGATCGCCTTTTGCGACTGAAACAAAAACAAACAGTTTCAGTCGTCTGAAGCCCTGAATTAAACTTAGGAGGAATTACCTTAGAACTTAGAAGCAAGATGAATAAGTTACAAAGAAAGTCTAAGTTGTAGGAGATAAACTATACAGGATATCGCTGTTTTAAGTGTCAATTCCCCAAACAAACAACAACAATATTGTTTTCAGTGTATTGTTTCTTGTAAATAGATACCAGATCCACTCATATTTATGAACATTAAAAAACTGTTTGCCCATCCTGCTAAAAAATGAAATACTATATACTTGGGTGTCTTCATTGTGCTTTAGGGTATTTGACATTCAGGTAGGAAACTTCACTTTACGGACAGGTGTCGCTAGAAGGAGGAGCACATACAGTTTTGGACCGTTGTGCCAGGTAAAATATTTGTATGAAAATGAATGAACATATAGATTACGGATTTTTTCCATTATCATTCAAGACAATGAACTGCAAGAAGCAGAAGTTGGACTGTTTTAATCAACACTGATGTGATTTCTCGATGAGCATGAATAACTAAGCCCGTCTCTGTGGCCCCTCGGTGCCTTTAAGTTTAGTCTCAGCTGCGATAATATGGTTAAACCTAAAATCATGATATGATACCAATACACAATATTAAAATAGGTTTAAAATGATGTTGCAGGAATCTTACTGTATGACAGATAAAGTCACAGTCAGACGTTTCACAACCAGTATTGTAGTATTTGGAAAACTTCTGTACCTCGGTGCTGTTGAAAACTCTTGACTTAGCGTCTCGATGTCAGTAAACTGCACAGCTTGTCCTCCGCCCCTGGTCTTAAAAACATTACCCTGCGGATGATTTAGAGAAAATGAGAGAACACAGGAAGAAAAATCTGTTCAAAATCAACAGCAAAAGATACAACACTGTCCAACGATCATCTGAAACAGGATCAGTGTTAAATCAAAAAGAATGTGATTCAGTTCAGAGGGAAACTCATGCAAGAAATTAAAGAATCTGAAGCCTAAACAGTGATTATCATTTTACCTTGATGAGTTGGGTCTCGATCTCCCCGTCAGAGGCGAGCTCTTGATGTCTGAGCACATACTTTTGGCATTTAGACAGAGCTTTCTCGCTGGGGGTCGACACTTTGATTGCATTGGGTATGATTGGCTGCATGAAAGTGTCTAGCTCCAAATTAGAGGAGGGTTTGTGGTCTACCCATTTCTCCCCACCCGCAGAGTGTGAGCGTCTGTGCATTGGATGGACGGGAAGGGCCGTCTGGTGATCCCAGTGTGACAAAGACAAACCAGAAAGTTATTCACAGTTGACACCAGCAGTGACCATTTAAAGATTATCAGGGAAAGCAGTGGCGGTTGATGATGAGGGTTTTAGGCTTGTGCTGAAAATAAATGTATCACTGGAAGTCGTAGAGGGGCAGGACATGTTAATAATAATAATTCATAATTTCATAAATGTTTAGAAACATTTTTTACATTTAGAAAGGGGGAAACAGATAACCACAAACAGATGTAAATCTAAAATATTCCAGTAATAAATTTATTTTTCATACAAACTAAAACCCCCACTGCAAGGAAAACAGACCAAAGTAGTCGAGAAGAAAAAGCATGCCAGGTTTGTTTTGAGTGTTTGTTAAAAGATGTACAGAACGAGAGCACTGATGACTAATGCAACATTTACATATCTGATAGAAGGAAATACTGTTAATAATCCAACACAAATTTGTGAGCAGCAAAAATGTATAAAGGTCATTAATGATTATTTCTCAATTTCAAATTAGTATCAATATAATTATATCAATAAAATAGTTTATCAAATCTACTAGAACTGCTAATGTATCAACAGAAGAAACCAATCCAAAGATTTAAAAAATCTAAAGTTATGTGTGGAACTACTTCAATAACATAAAGATGAGGAGCAGTACCGAACTGCCAGTTTGTTAGGTGGTGCTTCGGAAATGTGTTTTTATACATCACAAGAAAAAGGCAACTCTATAAAGCAGTTGTCAACAAGCAAGAGAAAGAAGGACAAACATGATGCAACTACTCAGAGGGCTTCAGGTGCAAGTCAAGAGGCTTCACAAGCATGAAGGACTAGTCTACCTTATTTTCTAGATAGGACAAACACACGACTACAGATGCAGCAGCTTCTACTCGATGCATTTTTAAACAAACAGACATTAATCTTGAATTTAGAGATTCAAGTCTACACCAAGGCTTAAACGACAGGCCTGCAGAAAAGCGCAACACATTCTTAATAATGTCTACGTTCTGACACACACACTAACCCTTCTGCCTGCCTCTAGGTCTAGCCCGTAGACGAGAGTGGTAGCAGAGGCCTCAGTGTCTTTGGCCAAGTGCTGGCCTCTCCTGCGACCCACGCTGCTGGTGCCGTGGCATAGGGGAGTCCGGCTCCTGCACTGGGGAGTCCCAGCGCCTACAGGGTACTTCTGCTCCCAATCTGAGATGGAGGAGGCCACTGAACGGTAAGCTGAAGAGGAGGTGGAGGGAGTGCTGGAGGAAGGGGTGGTGTAAGGGTCCTGAACTGCTCTAACATGGGCTCGATTTGGGTGGGAAGGAGTTTGGCTGAAGTCCTGAAAGTGATGAGGAAATGTGGCCAAGCATTGTGGATGTTAGCGGGTGGCTCCAGACTGACAAACACAAATCAGTGTCACGTGTACTCCACAAGATAGGAAATCCTCAGGTTAAGGTTGATCAGATAATCAAAAATAATTAGTAGCATGCAAAATTTCTGGAGTGGTCACGGTGTAGACTGACGGAAGAGGAAGTGTTACATAGTAAACTACTCACAGGGGTCGGTGATGGGGATGCAGACCTCTTCTGGGTGATGGTCTTGTCCCTCTCTCTTGAAGGCCTTGCGGGTTTCTCTGGACATTCAGATGAACTACCGCCGCTGGTGCTATTGCTCTCCGTCACTATGGCTTTCAGCTGCTTCAACTTTTCATCCTTCACCCACAACTTGTTCTGCATCTCCATCTGCTTGGCATTCACTCGTCTCTCCTGATAAGAAAAACAAGCAAAAACAAGACAGAAACAAAGCGAGGGAACATTTGTTTATTATTTAATCCTTCAAGACAAGAGTCTCTGACGTCGTGCACAACACAATTCTTATTTCTAGGGACTATGGTTAGTTTAATTTGTCCTTATATAAAGTTGTTCATGTACATGATATCTGCGCTACTGTCCATAATGCCACTTACACACTCCTTCTCCCACTTGTGTCGGGTGTCCGTCACCACGCCATGCATGCGCTGCTCCAAGCGCCTCCTCTCACCGAGTTCCCTCTGGAGCCTTTGCTCCCGGGTCTCCAGCTCATTCTGCAGTGAGCGTTTGTCCTGCTCATACATGTCTGTCGTCTTTTGCAGGATGTCAATCTGAAGAGATGGAGAGAAATACAAGACGTGTTTAAAATGTTGCACATCAATTTTAGAAAAGAGAAGAGTAAGATAGATTTCAAAGTGAAAGAGACGACACCTTATATTCCAGCATTTTGGATTTTTTCTCCAAACGTTCCAGCTCCATCTTCTGACTGACGACCATTTTGTCTTTCTCGTTTAGTTTGCTTTGCTGATTGTGTAGGAAAGTCTCCTTTGCACTGTGCTGGTTGTCAAACTGCTGAAGCATGGACATCAGTGTATTGGCTGTGGTAGAAAACACAGCAAGGCAGGTATTAAAACATTTGGCTTGAAATGTTTAAATCGTCAACATGTAGACAGAAAAATGCTCTGTGACCAGAAAGAAGCCTGATCCCAGTTCTCTGACCAACCAAAGACAGTTTATTGTTGTACTGACTAAAAATGGGACTGTACCTTTTGTTTTGAACTGCTCTGATATCATCTGACGAATGTGTTGCCTCTTCTCCAGGACTTCAACCAGGCGGGGCAGTGTCTGATCATCGAATGCGTCCACCACCTCACTAGGGGGCAGGGCTGGAAGGCTTTCAATCAGCCGACTCAGCATATCTGGGTCATCTAGTGCGTGAATACAAAAGATTGTGTCAAACTAGTGTCGTACAGTGATCAAATGTCTGAAATGTGCATCTGACATGTAAGAATAAAGTACGAGAGGGAGTTTGTAATGCGAAATGTACCAGAATTACCGGGACCTCCTCGTTCTTCATGTCGACGTGACATCTCATCTCTGGACGCCTGGTGTCTTTGTCTGCGTCCTGCAGGAAGGACGTAGATCGGCCCATCGGCCGGTCGCGCCACCTCCACCTCCTGGGTCATCTCGGCAAAGCGCATCACCAGCTGCAGCACATACAATGAAATACTATTACTACTACTCTCCTCTTTGCCCTACAGCCCCCAGCAGAGTTCCAAATTAAATGCAGATTTTCTGAGACCCAACTAAGGAAATCTGAGTATTTCAGGAAGTGTTTATTTAACAAATTGGTCCAGTTTCCATTGTGGTTTGATGGTAAACCAACCAGCAGCTGCAGTTGTGCCTTTACAAGGTCACACAAGTTCTTCTAGGATAAAGAGATGATTTTTTGAATTCAGGCCATTTTGCAAAAAAAATAAAACGTCTTACCATAGTTTCTTCATAATCATCGGCCTTTGGGTTGACGCACAAAATCATCCTGACTTTTCCTTCGCCGTCAAAGTAGTTCTTGAACAGATGTGTGACTTTAGAGTCTCTGTATGGTACCATCTGTAAGACAAGTGAAGCTCTGAGAAACTGCAACAGCTGTAACATTCCTTAACACAATATGAGGAATATTAGTCTAAATAGAAAAGGTACCAGAGCAACTGTAAAAAAAGATGAACACATGATAAAACACCAACCTTGTTAGTTCCATACATTTGGTTTTCCCTCAGGACTTCCATACATGTGCGCAGTGTCATCAGAGACTGATTGATGTTACCTGTACATGAAATATAAATGAGACATCACTAAATACAATGAAATCACACAAACAATCTGCAGCTACAGGGGAAAATGCCTCCAGAGTAATGAAAGAACTGACCGGCTTCACGGAGTCGGCTTCCCTCTGCTCTGGTTCGACTGGTGCGTTCGCTGCCTGCCAGGTCCACCAGACACAGCTGGCTCACATTCACCTGGTTTCTGTCCTGAATTCCAAATACACACTGTTAGCTTCACCATAGATCATCTGAATCCTTTGTGACACACACACAAACTTTTTACTATCTAACACTGTAGCTGCATGTCACCTGTAGAATGTGGTCCCCATCAGCATCCAGTGGGGCCTGGGCCAACTTCACCGTGAACACACTGTGGGAGCGACTGGATTCCCGGTTGAGTTGAGTGTTGGCCGTCCTCCTTTTCTTTTGCCCTGTTGGCAGCAGGTCAGAAATTTAGCAGGTGATCATTTACAAAAGAGATCTAATAAACAATAAGCAATTACTTGGTTTCTGCAATTACTCCTGCTGATGTAATCAGTAAACTGAATATAAGACCGCATATAAAAATGGACGACATGTCTCCACCATACGACATGTTTTCTGTCTTTATGAGAGTCTTTGGTTTCCAACATGAGAAGACAGTTAAAAACTGTTTGTCAAAACTTCAGTGACAAACAAATTGGTCTCCATGTTATACTGAATACACTGTAAATATGAGAGAGAAAGTTCTCAGTAAAACTTACCCTTCCAAAAGACTTCAAACGCCTCTTCTGTGGATTTGACCTCCACTTCCGTGCAGCCAGCCACATACATGTTATGATTCTGATCTTCACGGAGAATCTTGGATTGAGGCGCCCTGAAACAAGTTCATGTAAAGACTCAGCAAACAAACAGCAGAGTAAAGCCATGATGTGTTGCTTTAGGAAGACGAGCAGCAGAAACTAAAATGATTTAATGTTAGCTTCAAAAACTAAATTAAATACTATCTAGGGAGACACATTAACACACAAATTCAGGGGAAGAGACAAAAGCACAATTGGTTAACAAACAAGCTCAAGCCATTCAGGGAAGTTTTGCATCTCCACGTACACAGAACGAGCAGGAAGCCAATCCCCGAAGACAGAAGCCAGCAAAATGACACAAAGGTAGAAGCTACATCTATGATATTTATGAGGGTTTGGGTTTACAGGATGGAAATACAGAGACTAAGTTTACATGTACAGCAAATATTCCAACTATTATCTCATCCGAGTTAATATCGGAGTATTGCTGTCCATGTAAACGTTTCTAGTGTTGACCTATGTCAGCGACAGCCATGTTACACCTACAGACAAACAAGGTACTGTGGAATGATCTTATTGAGGCCACATACATGAACTCATTGTTCCGTACAGGCGTGCCTCCAGCGAGCCACCTAATAAAAACATTGTTCTTAAAAAGTGCAGGTTGTAAACACAGAACTTCAGAACAGAAACAGCCTATGTCTCAATAAGCTTACTCTACTAAAGCACAAGTCAAACCTAAAAACCAGTCTCTTACTTTGATCTGATTGGGTCAAACGAAGCATCTTCCAGGAGATCATAGATGTAGTTGTTGTAGATCTCGACGTAGGACACGAAGACGCTGTAACAACAGTCCTCGTCCACATTCTCAGATTTACAAGCCTCATCCGCGCTGATCATATCTGCAAATTCTGGGTCAGCCCTCTGCCTAATAAAAACATAAACAAAAAACAATAACACAAACAGCAGCCAACATGACTGTAAAATAAAGTTTGCTCTAATTTCAAAAGTACTTTTGAAAACTATAAATTAGTATACAAAGTCAAGAGTATATAAATTTGCTCATAACTACCTGGAGGCTGGTGTCTTGGGGACAGACGGCTGACTGTCTCGCTTCTGTCTCTCCAGCAGAGCGTCAACTTGATTCTGAATCTCCATCCCATTTTTCTCATCCGGTTTAAACACCTAATGAAGATTCAAAACAATTTCCAAGAGTAAATATCCCGTCCCATAGAGACTAAAACACAGAACACCCTCAATGAATGAAAAGACGTACAAATCTTTTGGCCTGAAAGGCGCTGATGCTGTTGAAGAGCATGTCTAAAGAGCGCGGGAGGAGTCCACCGTCCCCAGGAGCGCCGGTCATGGTGAAGGTCTTACCGCTTCCAGTAACACCGTAAGTGAACAGCAGACCTGGGAACATTAAGTATTACAGATACATAACCACAGAAAGACTTATAAAATCGACTTATAAAAATCATAAAATGTGTTACTATGTTTTATCCATAGTAATATCACAGACTATGAACAACATAGGCAAACCATCAATAGTCATTTAGTTAGTTAGATACTCTCAACATTAGGCCTGTGTGCTGCACCTAAACCTTAGATCATAGCCACAGGGTGGTTGTGTCTGGCCCCCCGGTAGAACCACTGCATCGAGGTGCATTTCTCCACACTGGTCTGATCAAACATAAATAGAGCTGATCTTCATAATGACCTGGTGAATTAATATTCATGTTCCTGGAAGACCTTCTCTCCCTCCTGCAGCCATTGCGTGTCTATACATCACTTTTAAGACGCAAACTAATAATCCCTTTGACTTGGATATTAATGAATGTTAGTCAGGGTATGGGATTTTGCGCAGTGAACTACATTACAGTTCATGGTAGAAAAAAAATGTAACTTACCATTCTTACAGTCGATGAGGTCATCAATCAGCGGCTTGGCAATAACGTCGAAAAGCTCAACTTGCGTGGTATTAATACCAAATATCTTTTTGAAGGTGTACTGTGTCTAAAGAAGAAATAAGGGAAGTACATTCAGCACATGTGAGAGGCATTCAACAGAGAATAAGAACCATTTCTTCAAAGTAATAAAACACTTAGGAATCCAAGAAATTCTTATCGAGACATGTTTTTTAGTTACTATGTGATTATTTTCCTATCTTCTGGAATAGTGTGGTTCTTGAGGTAGAGTGGGTTGTCCACAAATTGTTAAAAAGGTACAAACACTGCCCAACTGGATCCAGATCCCACTTACCTCTTTGAATTCTCCATTGCGGTTGGCTTTCAGACCGTCGGGAGCATGCAGCTGAATAGTGGAGCTGCTGATCATGTCAACACAACACTCCTCATCTTCTGCTCCAAGCGGTCGTATACGGCAGTACACCTGCAGACACAACAGGAAAGATATATTAATAAGATGTTCTATCTCACTTTTTTTATTTTGATTTTAACAAGCTTCTCTTTTAACTGGGGTCCAAGTGTGTTTCAGTTTGAGGCTCAACAAAGTGAGCGATGTTCACTTACTCCAACTGGATCTTTCTCTGTGTTGGAGGCCTTCCTAGGTCCGTGCCTCCGAGGAGTCTTGCCTTTGCTGTAAAACAATGATGCCACATAAAAGTTATCGGTCGGTTAGTTAATAATCCAGACTATTCAACCGAGTAACTTTCATTTAATGGCCAAAGGTATGGGGATAGCTGTTCTGAACACTACCTAACTCCAGTTCACCTTCAAGCTTGTGTGAAAGCCTGTCGAGCTCCCCCACAAGGACAAATATTTTCTTTAAACTAGGAGTGGAAACGAGGGGCCCAGGCAAACTCTTGGAAAAACAGATCACACTGGAAGTACAGTGTACGTACACGGGTATGTGTCTCCATAATTGTGGCCATATTAATTCCATAAGACTGGCCCAGATTCAAACTCATATTTAGTTTTATTATTTATCATTATTACAGGATTTGTAATTATTATTATTGTGCAAATTATTATTATTTGCAATGCGTCTCCCCAGGATCACACTGTCCCATCATATTCAAGCTCTGTCAAACTGGCTGATATAGTGAAAATAACACGTGTGATATTTATAGATGTAATAATAGTGTTAATGAAAGCAGCACCAGTTAATATAAATTATAACAACAGATCTGGAGTCAGCTACTTGCAGTATGTAAGTGAGAGTGTGAAGAGACAGAAAGAGAGAGATAACTTGTGTTTCTGTGGCTTTAAACATTTTCGTCTCAATTTTTTAGCTGTTTATTTTATTTGTCTAAATTCGGACCGTTCTTGTGTTTGACAACTGATTATTTGTCTTTGTGTGCAGGTCTGTGCTCAGTTTGACTTTTATGTGAATGTTATGCATCATATTCAATAAGCTCCAGGGAGTTGGAGGCTTTAGAAACCTTTGAACCCAGTAAATCATTGTTTACATCTAAGCATTGATGTTTAGTTTGCTGAGAAGTCGCTGCTGAGCTCGAACATCCACATCGACCTGTGATCACACCACTAGCCTCCAGTTAGCATGATGGCGGGCTAAGCTAACGCTACGGAAGTGCTCTTCATTTTCCGGACTATCCGCATTTATCTGTCTACAGACCAGTCGCTGGCAGACGGACGATGTTGAACCCGGTGGGTAGAAGTTATTTTCACAGACTGTATAATTATTAAATTAATATAACAGCAGCTTTGACTCACCCTGTTCTCTGCATCGTTAAGCTCTCACAGCGGACTCTGTCTTGATTTGAAAACTTCCCTCTCTTCCAACGTCACCACAATAAGCAGGTATTTCAGCCAATCACAGCGGCCTGCAGCGGAAGTCCCGCCTTTACTTCTTCCTCTGCCTTGTCCCCGTTTGAAAAGAGGGTCGTATAAAGCGTAATGGGGCATTACCGCCACCTAAGGGTAGACCAGCGTTACCTCACCCTTAAAGATTAAATTATTAAACTGTTATAACACTGAGGATATTAAATACTGATTATTCCCATGAGTTTAAATAAAATAAGATGCAAATTTATATTATGAATCAAGATTCTTTGCAGGTGGGTTTCCCCATTAGTTTTAAAAAGATGCAATAAACACTTGAATGTGTACTTTTGTTTTCCGGCTATTTAACTGCTGGTTCTCTCTCAGGAAGGCAAATTCAGTGATAACTGTGATATAGATGACTTCTTTAACATGATCCTGTGAAACAATTGACCGTTTTGGTCTTATCCTCCTGTGTGTCAGTGGTTTTCCTGGATACAAGCTTTATATATGATGCCTGAGATGTGTGGCACAAGCACATTAACATCAATGCTTAAGAATTGCAACAGATGTGAGTGATTGCTGAATGTAACTCATCTCATTTTACTGTCAACATCCATTGTTACCTTAAATGACAGAAACCGTCCTTGAGAAAAAAATATTGGACGTGAACTTTGACTTATGTTGTTTGATCCATGCGCCCGACACTAACATGGAGAAGGTGGGGTAGATAAGTTATGCTGCAACCATCCACCAGGGGATGATCGAGATGATTTGGGTTCACTTTAAAAGGTTATTTTACTCTAAACTATAAAGGTCAAAGGTAAGGGAATGGGGGATGGGGGGGGGGGGGGGGTAGTAAGGGATGTGATGATTAACAGGTCAGAAGTAATTAATAAAATATATAATTCCTGATGCACGATTTCCTTATTTTGTGTTTGTGATGACAGAGTAAAAAAATTGAAGGCAAACAAAAGGAACCAATTAAAAGGAACTTGACAACATTACAGCACAAATGTTACAGAAGAGATAAGAGTAAAAACAAAATGAAATAAAATATAATAAAAGGATTTGAAAAAAATTGGTGGGATTTGAATTAATTTTAATAATCTTTTGTCAAGAATTAAGAAAAAAGGTCTGGTGACATTTCATATTTCTATTTGTCAAAAACACGAATTAAGCCACAGCTTCTCCATTCCGTCATTTGTTTATTTTCTATTATGAGAATTTGACGTATGTATTCATTCTCCCAATATTCAATCCACAACAAACTGTCGGGTAACATCTGCTCAAAACTATAATAGTTCATTATTTTAATTAAGATATTCCTAATTATTCCTCTAAACTATTCATTTGGGTCATGGATTTTTTTAATAGATTTATATTTTCAAAAGGACCTGATGGACCTGGCCGAGGACATCGAGCAGAGAAGATGTAAAGATCTGAGAAAAGCTATTTTATTATCTTGAATGTAATTTACTTGAGAATAAAATTTTTCCATTTTGTCTTACTTGTTCCAAGCATCTATATATTTGCTGATTCCGCCTCAACTAATCATTGAACCTCAGAAGACGTGATATCTGAAAAACTGTGAACATTCCAGCTCTGTTAATATACATTTTAAAGATATTAACTTTCTTCCGTCCAGTGGCTCAGTGAGTGTGTCCGTGCTGCGAGCCACCATGATGCTACAGTCACCTGTTGATGCTAGTCAACACATTCTCAACTTCCTGATGGGGGTCCCCGCCAACATCCTGGCATTCTGCACCTTCTGCCGCAAGGTGCGCCGCAAGGCAATAGACATCCTCTTCTTCCATTAAAAAAATTATAATTATTACATATCATATTCATATAATGATATCAAATATATTGATTATTTAATCTTAAACCTCACAAATTATTCATTGTTTGAATAATAATTCTTTTGATTGAATCTGAACTACACATATTGTCACTGTGTCTTTTCCAAATGTTTCGCATCAATTTTCATATCATAAGGGCCAAAGCAGTGAACAGTGCAAAGGCCCTAGAGTATCTCCAAGCAAAATTCATTTGCTGTAATTTTAGCATTTCCGAGGGGCCTTAACAGGCTTGAAATCACACAAAACTTTGCACAAATGTCCAGTCTGATATGAAATTACACATTATATGGGTTATCATGAAGGAGGGTGGGGAAATGGCTTATTGTGACCCCTACTATTTAAATTACCCCTAGAATTATGACATTCTATCAGACTAGGACTTGAAAAAAAGCCTCTTGGATTGAAAATATTCACGAGAAATTCTGCTCAGTTCATTAATGAGTCCAACTGAACCTCGTCAACAACCACTGTGTTGGGTCGGAGACTCCTCTTTAGAATCCAACTGATGCAGAGTCAGTTTGGTTTAAAGTTTATTTGAAAAACACCATAATAAATATAATTTGTACTAAAATACTTTCAACGTTTGTAAAGGAACAACGTGAGAATGTTCTTCTTGTTCTTTCTTCTGTTCAACAGTTCTTACATAATTAGTAACAACACTTAAAATGTTGTTACTTTACAGGCAACTCTAAGCAAAAAATACATCTTCTCCAATCATAACTGCCTCACATTCTTCTGTCACACTTCCTTATAGCACAAGCACCATAAATCATCCTTGTGTTAAGATTCTGAGTAACACATATCATGGTAACAATCATTTTTGTCAAATAAATCACATACTTGTGCAACTGATGCCTTTAGTTTCAGTTTACTCTACCGGTCAAACATCCCGATGAGTTTATCGCAGAGTGGAATCCTTAATCAACCTAAACATTCAGCTCTTCTTGGTTCTGGAGTCGTCCTCACAGAGTTTTTAAATCACCCACAATGCACTCTTTCTGTGTCTCGTGATCAGCTGGGATCCCGGAGCGATGGCTCACGAAGCTGCAGGTTTAGCTGCAGGCGCAATCCTTGTGCGTTTGTCCTTGTCCTTTATTTAGACTTTTACCATATTTCTCCGCTTGGCAGACGGGTGCAGTGATGAGCGGGAGACTGTAGAGGCCAATGATAATCAAATTCAGAAGCACACAAAGCACCGCCACACCCAGTGAGTTGGGAATGGTGATGGGGATGGAGTGATCGAGGAGCCAAGGCCGTCGTTCCGCCATGTCCTGTTCCACGGCCTTCATCTGGAAGTGGGTGCCGAGGATACCGCACACGTGGAAGAGTTGATGGCTGTGACCTGCAAAGAGTGGAGTCGTGTTTGAGAACAGGGACGTCAAAGTGAGAAGAAGGAAGTTCAGAGCAAATAATTAATATTGCAGCTGAAAGAATGCAAACACAGAGAGCTGGTTATCTATAAGAAGTGTTCTATAACGTTTAACTTTTATCCTTCTAACTCCAGTCTTCAAAAAAATCTCTGAATTGACTTGAACTGTTCAAAGATCTGACGAGGATTTTTTTGTTTGACTTGTCATAAAAAAGTGGGAGAAATAGAAATTTGTCAGAGCTGTAAAAATTGACTTCTTTCTCATGCAAACCTTTTGATCACAAAACTCCTCCAATGTTACAGGTACACCAATGTGAGCTTCATCATTTTGTCGTATTTCATCAATCTTTGACTTTGCCTGATATCTCTCAGTTTTTTGATGAAATGGTTTTGAAAACCTCTCATACCTTCGTTTTGTGCTCTTACATTTTATATTGTGCGACATCATTTTGTTCAATAATTGACCATATATTTGATTGATATAGGTTGTAAATTCTGTAAAATCATTTGCAAGATGCTTGTTGGAGAGGGCTTCATCAATAAATACAAATGTAAATCAACAAACACCGTTAATGCAACATAACTGACTTAATCAACAATATGGAATCACTAAAAACACTTAAATTGCTTCACAATGCTGAGCTGAGGTTCAGAAATTTTCTAACCCTGTTGCAAAGGTAGATATACTTTTTGGCCACCTGGAAGCAGTAGAGATGTGGATATGGAACTTGTTGCCATAAAGTTATTTTCATGGTATTTATATGTTGATAATCTACCTCACCTGGATCTATGACCTCACACCGAGATATTTAGCTTGCCCTTGGTTTTCTTTTTTTTGTGTGTGTCTTTTGTGTTGTCCTGTGGGTTTCTCATACAAACATATGTCAACATTAACTACTCAGTCATACCGATGTAGTCGAAGCTGCCCGGTGCCAGGCGCTCAGGTAAATGTGTGGCAAACAGGAAGCCTGTGAGGAAGGCCAGGGTGATGTGGCGGCAGTGGAGGAAGTTGGTGTCGTTGTCTGTGCATCCGTCTCCATCACACAGGAACACCTGTGAACGCAGCAAACACACATTTAACACAGTGAAGCCACAAAACAGGGTTTTCACTCCACTGGTCAAAACTACTGTTACAACTAAAGGATTTCCATTATACTTGGTGGAGGGGTGCAGTATTGGCTTGGATGTTGATGTAAATACAACATTTCTGTTTAATGAAGAAAATTTGATGCAGCTTGATGGAATCTAACAGGCCAGTTGGGCCTTGTCAGAGGTGCAGAGTTATTTTGTGTACGTCCAGAAATTTTACTTGCTGCCACTTTCTGAATCAAGTGTGTGGTTCACTTTAAATATTCGCACGTACTAACAATCATGCAAAAAATTTGAGTTGAAAAACCACATGTGGAATAAATATTAGTCACGTGTAGTGCACTTGTGAGCTTGAAGCACCTGAGCCAACACTCTGGATCTGTGTTAAAAATCCTATTCAAAAGGAAACGTGCAGTGTTCACTAAATGCTAAAATAATCTTATGGGCCATATCCAGGTAAGTCACTATATTCTTTGCCACTTGTCTTGTGAGGACACAGGATGACTGAAGAGCACAGTGGGGCCGTACCCTGTAGAGCAGAGGAATGTTGACGAACAGGCAGGGGTAGGCGAAGGCAACCACACGAAGACTTTTGCTGAACCTTGGACGCCGAAACTCTGGGAATCTGAAATTTAAAAAAAATATTTTCAATCCTGCACACACTCATGAAATTATCCTCAGGGTGAAACTATATTATATCTGTAGAGGGAGCTGTGTAGAAACAGCCAATGGTAGTACCCCAAATACAGGAATTCATTAATTCAGTACCAGAATATACAAATATAGAGATATACACGGGTGCAGTTTAAATGTTGTCATCTCGAACCAGCTTTAACTATAGCAGGCCTGTGCTGAGTGGTTAGAAGGATGAGGGATATTTAAAAAAAAAAACATTTACCAGAGAAATTTAAATCCTAGAGATATAAATAATTAAATAATTAAAGATTGAATAATTTTTTTATATTCCATGAGGTAGATTATGTAAACGTCTTCTTATGAGCACATGTTTACCTTTTTGTCTAACCTGCCCGGCTGGAGCTACTGTACAATCGGGGTTAATCACTGTTTAGGGTTGGTCACTATAGTCATGGTGAGGCCACACCCATTGTTAGTAATAATAGTCTATTGCTCAATTGTGCTTTTGAAAATCCCCGTCAATAACGGCTGAGGAATGCATACATGCAAAGAATTCAAAAGACTCAGTCACACACATTGTAGTGACAACAGTCACCAGGATCATTTCAGGCACAAGACACAGGCAGAGCATGTACATTGGTCTTTACCTCTTTATGGTGTCATGATTATACTGGAGAAATGGTAAACCAAGCCTTGGCAGGGGGGAGAGAGAGAGAAGAACAAGCAACAACATTAATCAGGTGAAGAAGAAGAAAAAACAGTGGCAACAACGTGATACGTGCAAGAGGAACAGAACTGATTTGTAAAGAAAAGTGTAAACAATGAATGCAAGCATGAGGAGATCATAGTGTTAAGACAGGAACTAGCGTTAGAATCTCGTCACCATACCTGGAGTAGCAGGCCAGGCCGGAGCAGAAGAGCGTGTTGAGCACAGCGATGGGGAGGTAGCACTGATGGAAGAGGCCGTTCACCCACTTGTCCGGGAAAACATACGCTGAGTAGATGGTCGCTGAACCTGCAGCAGCAGCAGAACACCAGTAAAGCTTTGCTCCAAGCTTTAGAGCGAACAGTCAAATAGGACCTAAGTGTGCTCTTGGACATGTTATTGGCCCCTGATGGATCAAATCTGCCACTATAGTCCCTGATAATAAGCTCAATGCACGATGACCATTAAAGGGAGTTCTCATCAGACACAATCACTGAATCAGGTGCGCTCACCCAGGCTGTAGAAACTGAGGGCAGCGTAGTCGAAGTAGAAGCAGATGTGGCGAGCCCGCGCCGACATGCTGCTGAAGGTGTGAGCACAGCTGGACGCCAGCGGATAGATGCAGCAGGAGATCAGGAAGATGACCAGAGGCCAAGTGAAGGAGTCCTGCCACGCCGTCTGCATCAGGACCACCGTCACCAGTTTCCACAGGAAATACCTGCCAGAGGAATTAAGTGTGTAAAATTAATAATTATGGCACATTGCCCAATACCGCCTGTATCTTTGGTAGGTTCGCTGGAATATTTGTCCGAGATAATAAAGGAGGAGCTGGACTTGATTGTTCATCATACACCGCGTGTGGGTGTCAGAACAATGTAAACAGACTTTCCCCTCCAGACTTCAGCTCCGACGAGGAACAGTTACATCGAGTCACTTCCTGTAACTTTTCAATTTTACATTTCAGTTTGTTGAAGGATCAACAGACAAGTGTTGCTGAGGGTTCAAAGGCTCATGTTGAGGCCGTCGCCGGCACTGAGGCGTCATGTGCTCAGGCTCATTCCTAAAAACATAATATCTCAAAATCTATTTCAGGGAAACTTCTTCTAAATTTGGTTCAAATGTTCAGTTGGACTTATTGGATACATTGACAACACCTCCAGAAAATCCTTTCACAAATGATCACTTAGACTCGCAGATTGACTGGTTAGGTTTGCATGCAGGTCAAAGGTCAAAGTTAATATGACCTCATATTAGTCTGGATAAATAAATGTTTGTGTACGGAAACTGCACCAGTTGGCAGAGGCTTACAACCACAGGGTAGTATTTGTGGTTTTTACATGTGGAGTCTATATGCTACGCTAAGCTAACTTCCTCTTATCTCTTATGCCATCTGAATGGCAAAAATGTGACACTCAGCCATGCTGTGAATGATCTATCACACCAACCAAAACAAACTGGCTTAAAAATTTAAAGCATTTCTTGCCTGAGAGTCGAAGGTAAACACAGAGGGAACATTTCATAACGAGCAAAACAACAAAAGATCAGAAATGAAGAAACCTCCTGTTTCTTCTCCAGCAGACTTCAACGTTAAACAGCCACTTAAGTATATTTGTTTAAAACTTGTTGGTCATGTGTCAATGTTTGAAAAACCAAGATGTTTTTTATGAAGTATCATATATTTTGCCTGCAGCCGTTTCACAACAGCTCTGCACAAAATGCTTAATCTTATCAGGAGCCTTTAGTTTGCCTTGTGTATCACAGCCACTGCTTTCAAGGCTCAGTGCACCTCATTAACAAATCAACGTTATTTGTGCTTTTCCTCGTCACTGAGCAGTTAACTAATTGTGGCACCTCATATGAAAACCTTGAGCACGGATCTGCTCATTAGCGTCTGGCCTGCAGGTCCATGGTCCCCGGGCACAAACATCCATGGTCCCTTGGTACGTATATATATATAAATATATGTATATGCATCACACACACACAAACACACACACACACACACACACACACACACTTTCTCTGCGGACTACGCGGTCAAAACAACTACATCTTGGCAGGCAGGAAGTGCAGCATTGCTGGCAGATGATGGAACCTCTGTAGAAACACACACATGAGTAACGTTGTGTTTGTCAAACACTGAAGTCTGGAGGAACCTGAGCAGCCACAGTGTTGCCTGTACAGTAGATGGCTGTGGGGCGTATTCTTCATTCTCATCGTCCTTCTGTCTCCCACCTTGCATCTATCATGGCTTTCAATTCCTCTTCCTCGTCTCCACAGCTCGTCTGCACATCACCTCAGTAGATGCTGAGAAATGAGGCAACGAGCTGCTGCGTCTTTTTGAGCTACTTGTGTATGTTTGATTATTTATTCTCTTCATGTCAGGACCTTTTCCGGATCTTTCCATGTGAAAAAACGCAGCCTGAGATTGTCCGGGTCAGAGGAAATTGTCTGAAACACTCAGGTGAAGGGTGAAGCCCCGGTAGAGCAGCAGGAGGCTGGTCATGACGTATTGATCCTGCTGCAGGTGTCACGTGTTGTTCTTTACAGCACATCAACACTCTTGTTGTCTTTCCAAGTTTGACATCTTTGACAACATCTTCTACGTGTACGACTCCTCTCTCATCCAGAGATATTTGTATTGTCTTTTTGTTTAGTCTTTGTTTTGTGTCCATCATGTGATGTAAACTTCATCAACACGTCCACTCACTCGCTGTGAAGTTTCACATTTTAATTAACTTCTTTTTTTGGAGAAAGAGGGAGTGGCTGACTCATGGTGTTCAGAGAGAAGAACACGTGTCTTCTCTGATATGTAAGATATGTTCTGAAACATGTAAGATTGTATAACAACATGAAGGGTTGACATAAAATAAATTTAGATTTGTGTCTGAATATGATATCCTTTATAAGCGGTACAAAATTCCTCTTCCACTGCCTGACTGTGTTGAAGGTCAGAAGTTTACGACTGGTGAGAATTTGGAAAATAGTTTGATGTGAAAATTGTCTTCAAGTTACAAACTATTCTGCATTAGTGACTAAGTCTCTACTTGTTGCATCTCGAAAAAATAAACAAATCGACCTAAAACATGTTTCTGAATCTATTATGTTGTTAGTTGTGACGCTTTGCAGGAAAAATAACATGAGTGTATTTTACCATGTGGGTAGAAAGTGTGTCCAGATGTTGAGCGTCTCATTGGTCAGCTGGAACAGGCTCAGGACGCAGTCAGTGGCTGAGCTGCGGGGGTGTCTGTACCCAGAGATGATGCTGTCCTCGTGGAAAACCTCAAAAAAAGAAATACCTCAGTTAGTCTGGAGTTAGTTCTATAACTTTTATAAACTTTTTTTCCCCTTTTAGGTTTGATGCAGCAATGGAAAATGTCTAATATGTATTTTAAACTAAGTATAAAATAATACAGAAGACAGGAGGAGGAAATAATCAGTGAAACAAGAGTTGCTTGTTTAATGTAAAAACTTAAATATCACAGTTTAAAACCTACGATGTCACAAACTTGAAATTAAGCTTTCACCTTGTTATGCTTCTTAAAAAAGAATTAATTAAAAAAAAAATCGTTTTATATTTTTGAACTGCTCATGTTCATACCAAACTTCAAGATTCAAGATCGAAGCCACGAAAGGTTTATCGTCACACCGGTTATACAGGTGTGACAGTGGAAAAAGCTTTATCAGAAGAAACTCTGTAGTAACACAAATAATAATAATAAAGATATTAACAAATATACATTTCTATCTGCGTTGAATATTTATAAAGATTGTTTTATTGCAATATTTATTAATTAGCCTGATGGTCTGAAGGTCTGGAAGGTGACGGACCTGAGACAGTGATTTTTGTGTTAAGAAGTTAAAATGAATAGGAGGCTGTGATTTCAGAGTTTTTCCCTTCATGACTCTAAACGAGCAGATTTTATCCAAAGCAACTTGATGCTCGACAGAAACATTGATTTCATCTCACATCAGAAGTGGATCCTTCTCACCCACACACGTGTCTTCTACCTCACAGGTGAGCAGTGGTTAATGTGGACTGTGTGGTGCCTGCAGCTCAGTGTGAAGCGTCCTACCTGTCCAGTGGAGATACAGTGAAGAGCAACTTACTTTGGGTACTTGGTTGATGGTGAAGACTCGTGGTAATCTAATGAGGCTGAACATGATTGTGTGGCTGCTGCTGCTGCTGCTGCTGCTGCTGAGGTCTGAGAGTCGAGCTGATCTGAGGGCGCGCCACCGGCTTTACACGGGTTGTGTGTTGCCATGCCGTCCTCCAGGTTCCTCCCCTCCATCCCCTCCTTCTTCGAACCCAGCGAGAATATCCAGTATACCTGAGAGCTGAGCCACACCTCCTCCTCGTGCTCCTGCTGTGTCTCTGCGGAGGTGTGTCGCACACAAACACACACACGCACACTAACACACACACACACACAAACACACGCACACACATACACACACACACATACGCACACACACAGCATCGTGTCTCCATGACTTCAGATGACATTACAGTGATTCCCTGGAGACTTAATCTTACCTTAACCATGTGAACTAATTGCCTAATTCTAAACCTTAACCTTAACCTTAACCTTAACCTTAACCTTAACCTTGACTTTAACCGTAACCCTAACCCAAAGCTAAACGTAACCTCAAAAACATGACGTCATCTCAAAATTGAATGATTCATGATATGGGGACATTCTGTCTCCGTAACGAAGAGAAGTCCCCATAATGTGATACAGAGATATAGGTCCCCACAACATGATTAACACCCGGACACACACACACACATACACACACAGGTTTGCGTACCTATCTATACTAGGACTTGCGATACATCCAGAAATGGTGTTTTACCTTAATAGGACTTTAAGCTTTAGTCCCAGTGATCTACTGGGACTGAAAAAGTCAGTGTGTAACGTCTTTAGGTCTATATTCAGTCTTTTAACATAAGAATAAAACAGTTGTTTCATAACAAAAGTCTTGTGATTGTAATTGTGTTAACGTCCTGTCACCAAATGATGACAGACGGGCCTGTGGAGTCGGTTTCAGGGAAAGACTTCAGTTAAATTTACTGACTTTACTGTTGTTGTGGTGAGGCTGATGTTTTCAGACATTTTCCATTTTCTTTCTAGAAACTCAAAGCAAGTGCAGCAGAAGAGACGTTGCATCTCAGCTCAGATCTGAACTTATCAACAAATGCATTCTGAGTTTCAGCCGCGCCTGATAAGGCTGCATCACTCCGTGAATGGAGGGTGTGAATTGCTCTCTCACAAAAGTCAACAGAGTTCCTCAAGTGCCATTTTTCTCGCTCGTCTTCTTGTTAAACTCACATGTCACCATCTGCCCTCAGACCGACAGCAGCGTCACACCCAGCGGAGACAGCTGAGTTTATCTTGTTCAAACTCTTGAGCAACAAAGGCAAACACGTCTCACTGCCAGAATTAGGTAATACAAAGTAGGAAATGTTACACAGTAGAAGATTCTTGAGCTCTTCTGGATGGGTTAAATCTACAGTAATCAGTCACCTCCAATAAAAGTAAATCTGGCTTAAGTTCAAATGATAAGTTAATGCTTCAACTCGAAAGTTTGATGGAAAACACAAATGACTTAAATACCTAATCCTGAGGGTTGTTTTTGCATTCCTTTAACCTCTGAGATCGAGTTGTGTCAAAGCTTTTCTTTCCGTGATGCATCAGGTTGATCTGTATTCTGCAGCCACAGCAGCTCATTGTAATGAACCCACAAATACACACACAACGCACTGCAGCCGAGCATCATGGGATCTCACTCTGCTTCCTCTCAGGGGAGCAGAGCTGCAGAGCAACAACAATAATAAACCAGCCGCAGATGCATGTTTTGTTTGTGCAGTCAGTTAAAGTGGAGTTAATATGTCATCAAGACTTTTTAGTGAAAACAGTTTAAACAAAGTCAAGTGCTGAGGTGGAGGAGAGAAAACAAGGTCAAGTTACAACCACAAAGTTCAATGTTGGAGTATCAGTGTGAGAGAGAGAGAGAGTGGGAGAGAGAGAGAGAGAGAGAGAGAGAGAGAGAGAGAGAGAGAGAGAAAAGACTCCCCACTCAGCAACTCTGCTGAGTGGGGAGAAACAGATAATACTAATAATAACAATACTACTACTACTACTGCTACTTCTACTACCACTACTACTACTACTACTACTAATAATAATAATAATGTCTTTATTTATATAGAGCTTCTCAAAGCCAAGTTAGAAGGTGCTTACACACCAGTAATAATACATAACAAATCACATAAAAACTAATAAATAATAGTCATAAGATAATAAATAAAAGAATACAATCATTTAAAAATATAAACAAGACCTCTCATTGGAGTAATAAAACTAGAATAAGGTCAAATCAGGGAATGAGATATGATACAAATTTGTGTGAATATTGGATTCAAGGGAAGGTGCTGACTTTCCTCAGATGAACAGATCGACGCAGCTTCTTAGTTTGAAGTTAAGTTTAATTTAAACCTGTTTTAGTTTGTTTTCTTTGACGTGTGAATGAGAGCCGGTGTTTCATTGTCCTCGGGCAGCAGAAGGTTTCAGGACTGTGGGCTCACAGCTGGGTGTGGCTGGGCGGGGTCGGGTGAGAGCTGTGTGCTTTCCCACACCAAAACCTGACTGGCACACTTCAGCTCACACTTCCGATTGTCAAAACAACAAGTGGGCAAACGGGATTATAATCGGTGGAGGTGTATGAAAACAAATGTGACACAACATGTGGCTGAACCGGAGTAGAGATCAGAAATACTTGAATGATCCCAAAGGGTGATTGGAAGGAAAGGTTTGTTCTCGTGTCTTTCTTTTAAAATCTAAATTCTTCACAGCATCTCCACCACTGGTCTGACTGCAACTCACTAGAAACCTATTCCCTCTATATAGTAAAACGTAGAGGTGTGGAGTGTATATATCCGATAAGTTTCAACGGCCCCTTAACGAAACCAAGTTTACACATACTGATCAATTATCAGTCCTCTAAACATGGCGATTTAATTTCAAGAAGATTCAGGAATTATTCTCTGAGAAATCAAGGAAAATTTTGAAAAAAGTGAAAGAAAATACAATAATACAAAGTTATTATACAAGAAAACAGTCATTGTCCCCTAGAAGGTTTGATTCCAGCTTGTGTGTCTTCTCTGTACCATCTTTCTTTCCTCAATAAAACTCTTATAATAAAAAAAGAATGGACATCTTGTGCACATTTAGCTGAATATGAAAAACTAATTATTTGGGATCCAGCAGTCAATGATATTGATGCTGACACTTGTACCATCCAGTCTGTCCACAGGGTGTCAGTGTTTCCAAACAGAAGCTGGGATTCAGGATCATTATGAAGATTCACGATCAGAATCAGAATCAGAATTATTTTATTTGCCAAGTATATTTACACATACAGGAAATTGCCTTGGTGTGGTTGGTGCATTTGTACATAAAACAACAATCGGACATAAAACAACTATATATACAGTAAGATGAGGAGAAAAGCCACTGAAAGGTCCAGTCTTCAAGAAATGTTTTATAATACGACACTAAGATCTCCAGACTTTGACCTGAGATTCAACAGATTTCCTTCTAACATGTGTTTTATTGAACTCATCAGTCAGCGCAGACCTCACAGCTACATGTTGTGGAAACATCTCAGGGAATTAAAGGGCATCACTGCAGGTTCCTCATAAGGCTGCAGAGTCGCTCGCTTCATATCGACTGTTAATGAGAAAAAAGTAACAAGTTCGCTTCAGGCCAAACTCTCAGCTCCTCTTCCTCTCTCTTCGTCTCCCAGACCAGATGAGCCTCCTGTGGAAAACACTCGGTGTTTGTGTGGCATCAGCACAACGACCGAGCAGCTCCTCACATCAAACATTCAGTCAGTGTCGCTGAGGCAAATGTTGATTTCTTTAATAGGGAGAGAACTTTGTTTTTGTTTACTGCCTTCGACCAAAAGAGCTGCAAGTCTTACGATGAATTATTTTCTGATCTAACGTGGGCTGTGATTTAAAATGCTTCTTGAAGTTTGCATGTTCCCCCCATTTCTCATTTCTCTTGAATATTTTTGACCTGGATTGAACATGTCAATAAAAGTAAATGTGGAGATGTATAAATATATAGTCCATAGTCCATGGACTGAATCCTAAATCCCATATAAATATTTTAGGGACTTCTGCATTGGCTTCACTTTCCAGACCTGGATTCCATTGGATCCATTTGTATACACAGTCTCTGGATGTTCCTAAGAAAGTACTCAGTGAGATAATGTAACTATAAACAAGAACAAACATCTATACAAAATAATATTTCTGATGTTAACATGATAATTATCTTATTTTTACATAATTTCCCTTGAATTACTCCATAGTTTAATAATTCATTTTTTTTACACAGACACATATGAGGTAATAACAGTAATGATAATAATAAATAATAAAGTTATTAATTGTATTGTATTTTTCTTGAATTAATCATCGAACAATGTATTTTTCTATTTACATGAACTAGTAACACTGATATAATATTAATAGTAATAATGCTACCCGTGTTGACAGATGGGTGTTCGACTGCTCGGCAGCTGCTCACAGAGTCGCAGGCTCCCTGGTGTTTCAGTGGATGAGATGAAGTTTGTGTCTCCAAATGTGTGCGACTGATAAATTATTAATAATCGTTCGACTCCAGGCGCCTGTTTTTTCTCTGTGGGATTTCAGACTTTGGTTCGGCTCCCTCCTCCAACCACAGGCTTGTTTTCTCCCCAGCACATCTCTCATTCTCCCTCTTTACTCCCCCCCCCCCCCCCCCCCCCCCCCCCCCCTGCCGCTGTCTCCTCATCGTTTCTCCTCCAGCATCATCATCACCATCTCAGACTCGGCTGGAGATTGTTCTGCTGAAGACTTTCATCCTTCCCGTCTCGAAAAAGTAAAGAACCCTGTCAGCTGCTCATGAATGAACAAAATACAACCGATACCAGGTTTTGGAAAAGAGACGGTGGATTTATTTTTCATTTGAGCGTAACGACCATTTCTCCAGTTTTCATTTAGCAGAGCGGAGGAGATCGAGCTGAATATGAAAATGAAAGAAAAAATGAAGTTTGAAAATGATTCGGCAGAGAACTAGGAGAAAGACTATTTAATATTTAATAAAAGCACCAAAGAAGACGACGCTTAATATCATGGACCAACTGAAACCAAATCTTGTTGATCGCCCCCTGGTGCAGGACTGGAGAACAGATCAGGTTGTATTTCACTGCTGGAACCCGCCCAAATACCATAAGTGTAAAATCGACAATTTGTCTTGCACCCAGCCGCCAAAAGCCATTAATCGTCTGGCGAGCGAAAACATGTATTTTTCAAAGTTTCAAAAGAGCCAGACTCGCTGTTTCCCCTTCACTTCCCTGTTGTGCTCAGCAAACCCAGGCGGCTGCTGGCTGAAGCCTTTGGTGTATATTTAATGGAAGGATGTGAGAGAGGTATCGATTTCCTCATCTCTACCTCGCTGCCAGAGAGCAAGAAAGAAAAAAAAAAAAAATCATATCCACCTCAAACTTGAGATTAAAACCTGGGGAGAAATTAACTCGTCAAGGTTAAAGGATCAGAAGCTTCCGGATCCTTCTGGGACCTAAACTGTCTAACTGCACTTTTAAAGTTCCATCTCTTTCCGGATGCTTCCAGGTCCACTTTCTCCTCTGAGAGCCGCAGACGACACACAAACAAACCCGACGCCGCCGGGTTCATCGTCGTGTTAATCTCATCAAGCGAGCAAATTTATTGACGGGATGAAGGCTGCGGCCTCCAGACGCCAGATTACCCAGGATCCCCTGTAATGTCATCACGGCCAGCGGAGGAGGCAGGAGAGGCCGACGTGGAGGCTGCGGAGAGTCGCAGCTTATTGGGTTTACGTCGGGTTAATTAGACGACTGGGAGACAGACCCGCCGTCGGGGGGGGGGGCGCTAATATCATTAACGTCGGCTGAAGAGGAGGAATGAGATGCGTGGGCTGGAGTGTGGAGCTGTGAGGGAGAAATGCCAGAAGGTAATGAAAGATGCAGGCGGCAGGATAGCGTCTTTCTTAGGTATCAGAACTGCCTGATTAGGATTAAATATTAATCACTATTGTTTCTCAGCGAGAACAAAGTGTTCCTCCTCCGACAGACGAGAGCCGATCAACCTAATGCTTCTAATATCCAATGAATTAAAGGGCCGGGATCTGAACTAGAGCTTTAGGATCATGAGACTGTGTTAATGTCCTCACCTGTGATGGTCATACTTAAAGTTTACTCATCCTACTGACACATCAATTTGTAAATATTGTTTTATATTGTTGTATGTATGTATTACTTGGCAATGAACCCTAATAAAGATTAAAAAAAATCAGCCAGGAACTGGTTAGAGCCACAGACCGTAGATAAAGATGGACGACACGTCAGCTCCCAAAAAGTGAAGCCAGAGAGTCTCCATTGCCCCCTGGTGGCTGGCTGCAAAAGGACACAAACTCTGCCTCCTCCCCTTCAGTGGACTGGACATAGACTAAACTAAGATGTTTTCTCAAAAAGAGCTTCTGTCGTTAGAATGTTTGCATCACATCTTTGTCCAAGTGGAAATCTGTCCGATTTTTTAGTTATTTGAAGCTAAAAAAATGGACTTATGATTCGTCAACCCATCATTCAACAGGACGTCGTTAAAGCAGCTCTATCAGCCAATCAGAGCAGACGCTGGCTCCAGATGTCTTCAGAGCAACATGGTGTTCCAGGATGAGAAAGGGGACATGTGTCGTTCATCTCTATTTACAGTCTACGATTAGACCTTTTCTATAGAATCTGAAGTTAATTAAAGAAAAGAGGGAAAACTTCAAAGCTGAGGAGCAGATCAATAATTGATTCTCTCATTATCTTCAGATGAATATTGTATTGATCGACTACTCACCTATATGTATCAATGGAAAGATGTGAATAGTCACACGAGTCTCATAACAGTTCATAGTATGATCATCTTAAAAACACTGAAGGACACAGAACTTTAAGAAAAATGCTTTTATTTTTTACACCTTTTAAAAAGCAACTTTTATAGCACAAAGATTTACTCTGTATATAAACACTTCTCTTCCTGTGGCTAAAAAACGGTAGCTTTTGCACATTGTGCTTAGATTGCAAAGTCTATACAACTGCTCTGGGTCTCCTGCGGTGTAACGACCCCAGTAAACATTTTATTGCATAAATCACATGTGACCTCGGCGGTCATATGTTGACGTCTTCTTAATGGATAGTGGAAAGACAGGGAAAAAAGATACCACTGAGAACGAGGAAAAGGAATTTCTCATCTCCACTATACAGTGAACAATCATAGCAGCTTTCTTAATGAAGGCGATGCACATTGTCCTAAACAAAAATAAAAATAAAGTGATTATACACTGCAGTTGTGCTTTAGTCTAGAAAAAAGAAAAAAAAAATCAGAACTGCGAATGATATCAACAAATAAACAAACACACTTAGAAATAAAAATGTAAAAATGAGCAAAAGCTTTCAAGGCTCATTTGCAGCTCTTGGTTCACTTCCCTTTTAAACAGTAGCTGACTAAATGCTAATCTCTAGTTGCACACAGCCCCCGTTTACCATGAGTGCATTTTACAAGCGAGTTGTTTTTGCGATAATCTATTTAACCTACATTTGATAAAACGAGCATGTCTCAAAAGGCAGTGTCTCGCTCCACGACTTCTCCGAGGAGACGCGTCATTAAATACTGAGTGGAAATGAGTCTGCACAGAAATATACAAATTCAAAGGTACTTAATTCAATGACTTTGGTATAACCCAAACAGAGGAAACATCAGCTCCTGATAGTTTCACTTTAAGCAAAGAAGAATCAATAATGCGTTCATGGGAAGTAGAAAAAAAACGCCATCACGAAATTAACAAAAACAAAAACTGCAGATTATGAATATGTGCACACATACGGGTCCTGTCTGGGATAAAACTTTAACTGTTAGCTTTATGAACTGAGCATTCATATCACTGTTTGCATCCACTACATAAACCTCTGGTAGTATCAGGGCCACTGCAAGAATAAAACGCGTTTCCAGACAAAGTAAGACGGTGAATTACCTTATTAGGTTTAAAAGACATATTCAGGTTCATAGTTTTGACTTTGTGATATCATTTGAAAAAGTTTAAATGCTGTAATGATCTCAAACCGCTGCAGCTCCTCCTTTCAGCCTCTGTCAGAAACAATTTATTTTATCTACCGTCTCTTTAAGGCCCCCCCCCCCCCCCCCCCCGATAAAGACTTTGAGCTTTTTAACTTTGCAGAACTTTTACATTCACAACAGCCATAAAACACAAAAGCATAATGTGCCGGCTTTAAAGTCAGGAACCAACTCTTTTCATCAGAATGAATCACAAGCTTTTCCTTCATTTCTCACACTAAGACGACCTGAAATCAAACTCTGTGGGAAATAGTGTTTATCTCAAAGTTTCCCTCCGGTTTTATGAAAACGACCAAAGAAAAATTCACCACCGCCACTTTTCAGAGGAACGTCGGCGCCACATTCTCCTGCTTCTCATTAATAATCTTTAAAGCAGATCAATGAAAGCCTCATTGAAGCCGAGGGCTCCACTCTGTTGTGTTTGTGAATGTGAGGCCGGTGGATGCTGACTCATCCCTGACGAGCGACCCCGCCGCCCGGCCGCCTCTCCAGCCTATTAGCCGGGTGAATTGTTGGTGTCTGGGCGAGTCGGTTTCTCCTCGAGCTGCGGTCAGCAGGGCAGCGCTCAGATTAAAAACACTGAGTTCATGCACCCAGAGAGAGAGAGAGAGAGAGAGAGAGAGAGGGAGAGAGAAACGAGAGCCTCTTTGTGTTTATAAAGAATTCACCCCCCGGCTCCACTTCTCCTGGCTTTGTTGAATTTAACGTTAAGAGCTGACATGGCTGTGAGATGCAGCTGTGCCTCCGCTGCTCACCTCTTCCTCTGCTCTGAGACACAACACACACGTCTACACTTAGCTTCACCTGCAGCTCACTTTGAGAGGAAGATGACTCTACAGCTGTTTTTCAGACGAGCACTGAACAGCAGCAGGGAAACGTCAGGAAAACTCAGAGCGAGTGAGCGATCAGGTGCTTTGATGACGTTTCTACCGCGCAATGAACGCACAACTTAAAAAATGCAGAATCTAAATATCTCAGGATGAGAAGACAAGTAGAAGATGTAGACAAAGATTGGGAAAATTTGGAAAGACGAGATGCACATGATTTGGGCGATAACGTCATAATTTGCCGTAAACAAAACATTTGATTTCCACAATTTCTACGTCACATCCAGCATCGTCTTAATGTTCTGATAATTTCCAGTTGTTGTGAATGTTTCTGAACCAGATAACTTCCTGCTGCTTCTTCATAGGTGGGAGAAAAACTCAAACTGTATTATGGGATGAAGGAGCTTCAAAATAAAACGGATCTTACTCCAATTTTCCATTAGAATTTGTCTTGTAATGCACATTGATCTCCATTCATCCAAACTGCTGACTCATCTGCATCCATACTTCCTTGTTTAAATGGAAATGATGAATAATAAAACCTAAGATTGATCTTAATTTGGAATACGCCCACGAAGGAGTTAAATATATCTGACTCTGAACCGTCCTGCTTTATCCAAACCGTGCAAACGAGAAGAACATGGGGGGGGGGGGGAGACTTTTAAATCAGCAAATCTTCATTTCTCAGTCGCCTTCTTTCTTTTTCATTAATCACTGTGATTTGTGATCAGCTGCGACCGCACACAGACACACACACACACACACACACAGCTGACTGGACTGAGTTGGGATTCACAGCCAGGTTCTCCGAGATGGGAAACTTATGCTTTACAAACTGAGCTGAACTCAAAGTGATGCAGAACTAATTACTTTCAGCCGTGTTCCTCAACGCCACATGAATTATTAATGATTCTTTGTGACCAGCCAGACTTCAGTGGGGGTTTGGTTTCAGCTGAGAATGGTGGCAAACAGCATGTTGTCTTAAAACTTTACTGGTGGATTACAGCGGCTTCAGCACTCGTGACAAACTAGGACAAATTAGTAATTCAGATTATTGATTATACGTCATGAATTGTATCGGAACGCTCATGTTGGGGCAGCTCCATCCCCAGATTGCTACAGACTCTGGTTACAAATGATCGGCATTTGTATCCAGGATATTGTGGGTTCATTTCTAGACAGTAGGTGGAAATGTGTCGTCCATATATTTACAGTCTGCAGTGGGTGAACAGCTGGCGGCCGAGCCGTTGCAATCAAATATTATACATGGTCCACGATGTTGAGTTTATATTAAACACAAATACTTAAACCGAGTTCAGCTCACGAAGCAAGCAAATGTGTGTGTTATGTGTATCATAGAGAAAAGTGCTTCAGAACAGATCTGGAAGCTACTGGTTCAGAAAAGTAAAGCATTCGACTGTTCAGCTTTCCTGTGAAGGGATGAGGGGAAAATAAATCTCACCTCAAAGCTTAGAGAGAAAAAACTTAAAAATCGTCATTCGAAGGTTATGAGATAAAAACGATGAAGTTGAGATTTATAGTCCAAAATAATAAAATATTGATATTCCTTATTTTTTTGGCAACATTCTCCAAATAATGTATCATATATTCTGTTATTTACAGTTCATCTATTCCAATAAACTTTGCAACTCTGGGGTGAAATGGTAAAAAAGTAGTGGTGGATTTATCGAAGACCGTTGTGACCTCAATGTGATTCGGTTTTAACTATTTGAAGAGTCTCTTCTTTCTCTAATAGTGTATATCACACACACACACACACACACACACGGTGTGTGCATAATAACAAACACTCGCTGAAGGAAAAGGGGAGGAGAGCTACAGTCGGCAGAAAATATAAAACCTGCAGCAGAGATGAGAACGTTTTTGAGTTGTGAGCTGCAGCTGATTAAACTCATCTGTTACATGTTGAACCTCAACCAGGAACGCACTCACACACACACACGCACTCACACAATGTGCGAGAACCCACCTCACATTCATTATCCAGTTCACACACACACAGTCTTCCCCTCAGCTGGATCACATTGGTGGACTACACTTTGCCTAGTTGTGCTTGGCGCGAATCCCTTTTAAGTAGTTTTTCCAGCGCTTGACCACATCTCTGAAGACGGGAGCATTGTCTATGGACGCCAGCAGCTGCAGCTGGTTAATGTGCGTAGTGTGATAGTCCCAGCGCGCCAGGTTGGGGGCGGCGCCCAGCATGAAGTGACGCAGGTCATAGATGCTTCCCGACCCCGTGTCATAGAGCGGCAGCATGGCCTTCAGCGACTCCATGCCGCGGCTGAACAGCTGCCCCGCCTCCCTGCCAACCTTCTCTCCCGCTGTCTCAGTCAAGTCGTAGAGTCCCAGCAGGGAGTAGATGAAGCCGTTCAGGACAAAGGAACTGGGCGTGGTGGGGTACTCCTCATACCAGTCGTACTTGTTCATGAACACAGCTTTGACCCCGTGCTGCGCTGAAGGCACCTTGTAGGGTCCGACTGCCTTGAGGGCAGCGTTGAGGTAAACCTGGTCCTTTGTGAGGAGGTAGGCTCTCACTAATGTGGACATGGCCTGGCCCTGGGCCATGGCCGAGTACCAGCCGGGCTCCAGAGGCCGGAAGCCCTCGCCCAGTTTGCGAGTGACCATGATGGGCCAGCCGCCTCGCTCGTCTTGGTTGCGCACCAGCCAGTCGCTGGCAGCAAAGAAGGCGGCCATGTGGGCGGTGGTGGAGATGGTGACGTTGTCGACGGAGCCGCGTCCTTGTAGAACTAAGCGCACCACCCGTCTGGGCATGATCTGAGAAAACCAGACACAAAGCAAAGTTTAACTTTGTTGCTTGAAAACTGGAGAGATTAATTATCTCACTTTAATGACACAGTTAACTCCCTTCCAAGGGGATTCGTGATTTTAAATGATGACTCATTTATCCATGTGCTTACTGATTCATTTTCTACTGAGAGGTTATTTGTTTCTGCTCCAGTCCAGTTAAATATTCATTAGAACACAGATATTTAATGAACCCACCTTAGTGGCCTTCACAGCCTTGGTGTTGGACAAGCCGACGCCCTTCCTCAGGTCGGTGAGCAGGTCCCGGGTCAGAGTGCTCCAGGCGGTTCTCGGCCCGATCCCGTAGGTGATCTCGTGATCCTTGAAGGCGATGAGCTGCGAGTTGGTCACATAGTGAATGGTGAAGGGGGGGCCCTTCTCGGTGGTTTCCAGGATCACCGACACGCTGCCGTTGGAGGTGAACTTGATGTCCAAGCTGAGGATGAAGTCTTTGGAGTTTCCCAGCTGGAGGGAGACGCCTTCTGACGACTCTGTGGAACCAGAGGAACAAATGTGTCTGAAGCAGCCCAATGGAAGGAGAAGGTAACAGCCTATATTCAAGCGCATTCCTTCAAACTAAATAAAAGACTTAGTGAATTTAAGAACTTCAGACAGTTACTAGACGACAATTGGCTATTTTTAGCACAGTGACTGGAAGTCTGTCTCTGAATAGACGTCTTTGATGCTTCAATGAGAGCTCGTCTTTTTACTCATGATCCCAAGATTCACTCTGTAGTCACTATGTCAAATCAATAACAGACTGACGACTTCAGACACACTCTCTGCCTTTTATTTCAGGGGTCATGAATCGTTATTACCTGTGTGAAGTGTGTAAGAGTGAGTGTGTGTGTGAGGTGTCTTTGAAAAGTGTGCGTGTGCACGAGTGCAGAGACAGAAGTTAGACTCAGACAAGCACAGACGAGGTTCTCATGGGAAGCTGAGTACAGATGTTCCACTGCACATTGAAGTTAATTAGGAAGACAGAATGAAGAGAATAGAGGAAAAGAAGTGAGCAGCAGCAGGATGGAAGAAGAGAGTGTGACGACTGCGGCTCTTTGGCTGCTGTCGAATCGTCTACTTTAGTTAACAAAGTTCTTCACCGAGTGAAATGATCCAGAAGGATTTCAGCTGCAGCCATGACAAGACCTTTTTGAGTTCTCTTAATGATGAGGAGAGGAGCTTCAATGTTTCCTATGTTATCTCCTTAAGGAAACACTGGGCCATCCTTTATGAAAGGAAAAGAGGAAATGCTCTCAGACAATACAAATCAATTATTAAATTATTATTAAAGCATTTCTCCTTTTTTTATTCCATATGTGTATATATTATTTCAACATTTCAGCAGTTTGTTTTGGATTTATTTTCAATAATGTGTCTTTAGTTTTTACTTCCTGTGAGTAAGTGATGATTAAATGTTCCTTCAGTATAAACTGAAAATCTTTTATCAGGAAGTTGGATTGTGTTCTCGATGAGGAAAATGTATTTGTACATCTGAAAACAATATTGTGTTTGTCCTTGTACTTGTTAAATATATAAATAAAGCTAGATTAAAAGAACTCTTCATTAAAGATTCTCCTTCACATTTTTCCTCAACCTGATGATGTTTTCCATGTTGTGGAAGGGATTTTGTTTTTGTGGTACTTTTTGTCAGCGGCCCTTGTATGTTCTTTTCTCCTCTGCTGGTTGAGGAGGAAATCAGAGTGGCAGACGGGCGTCAGGAGAAGATGAGCCACATCTGAATCCATTCTCCTGATGGTGATACGAGAGGTCTGGAGGAATCAGCTGTCTCTCTCTCTCTCTCTCTCTCCTCCCAGGAGGGAGGGTTTTTGTTTGGTTCTGTGAGGTTTCTTTTTTTACTCTGTCTCTTTCATAGCCTGAGTTACACTTTCACACATTCAAGCTCTCACCACAGCACTGATACTACTGACCTACATATTCCACAGTAGGTTTTCTGTAGAGCTTACAATTAATGCCGTTTTCTGCCATGAACCGACCAAACTTTACGTTTGCGTTTCACATATGAAGAAAGCAGCAGGAGAATGCTGGGGTCAGACAAACGGAAAAGCTGAAGGCAGGAAGAAATGACTTACAAATTCCACTGTCTTCTACATGTCTCCTCTTTTTCCTCCTGAGAGATGTGTAGTCTCACATGAGCCGTTTCATGACAGAGTGCAACTTCTCTACTCTTCCCACACACTTCCACGGCGCTGCTCTCACCCAATCATCTCTCAGCCAGTTAAACTTGAGTTGAGTTAATTTCAAAACCCAGGAGCACCACAATCTCCTCGATTGATCTCCCCTTTGGCCTC
Source organism: Platichthys flesus (assembly GCF_949316205.1). Lineage (NCBI taxonomy): Eukaryota > Metazoa > Chordata > Actinopteri > Pleuronectiformes > Pleuronectidae > Platichthys > Platichthys flesus. Next base: position 5,966,338 of record NC_084945.1, on the reverse strand, counting down.
ATTGCTGGGTCTAAACAAACCTTTTTCTAATCAAGGCTCCCCCGAAGGACAGAGGGAGGACAGCGTGGAGGAGTGAGGAAACAGAAAAGGAGGGTAATGGAATGATGGGTCGCACAAGAGCCCTTAAGGCCAGCTGAAGAGCGGAAAGAGTGAAAATGAGCCAACAGCGAGAAGACAATTGAGAATCGGAGACGGAGAGATCTCGCATGACACGAGCTGAAACAGCAGAGGCAGACGAGGTGGACGGAGACACAAAGACAGTTGATCAGCAGGAGAGTGAAGGAGAGAGCCAGTCTGGCAGGGGCCTCTAGATGACTACGGCTCTTTAATGCACTCATAAATCCATTACTTAAGGCAATGCAGAGAGTAAGTGGATTTGTACGCTGGCCCTGTGATTACACTGCCATCAATAAAGGATGGACAGGGAATATAGAGGAAGAGATTCCACCTCCTCTGCTCAGCTCGCCGGCTGCTTAGCAATAAGGCAGGAGACAGAGGAGACGTGCAGCTCGATGCACATGTCAGCACAAACCCTGCTCGTATTCATGAGTGAGTGTGTGAGGCGAACACGTGAAAACACATGTACAATGCATGTTGTGCGTCAGGGGACAAAAAGAAGATGAAGTGACAGGACAACAGTCAATGCCGTTCAAGGATTCAGACAGAAACACATTCAGGAGACATGGGGCTTATTTAACCTCTAGGAAATTGGAATGTTGATTTATTTTTATTCGTATTTCTTAATTATTTTTCTTCAATTCATCTTTTGCCCATGCAATATTGTAAAATATGAATAAAATACTAGGCCAAGGTGATTGATTCAGTGTCCAAAACTTAAACATTTGATAAAACTGAAACCATAATGACAACCTGATTGTTGGCCTTTGAGATTTTGAGAAACATAAGTTTTGATTTTATCTAAAGAATTATGCAACTGGTAACTTCCTGTTCAAATAGTAGATTTAATGAGGCATTTTTAATATGAATAAATTGGAAGAAAATATCTTAAGCAGTGATTCTCATAAATCTTTAAAATCAAAAATGTATGTTTGAGGAAGTATTCACTATTTTCAAGTCAGGATTCAGAAGATGTGCCTTGAAGTCTTGAGTCTGTGTGGACCATTAACTGTGAATAAAGATGGACGACATCATCTCCACTTCCTTCCACTGACCAGAGATTAAGCAAACATATCCTGGTGATGGTGGAGAAACAGTATTTGAGAAATGCTTTTGATATTTCGTGAGTCAGGTTTAATCCTGTTTCTACAATATCAAACAACTAATCAAAACCAAACTTACTGGAAGATTAAGCACTCGAACATACTTCAGTGTAATAAGAACTACATAAAACCATCAGGCAAGTGGATCACAGTGGCATCTATAATGGCCTGACTTTGTATTTGTGATGAAGGAGTTACTCAAGGTCTCCCAGGACTGAAATCTTAAGGAGCTTTAAAGAGACTTTGTATGTTTTGTATGTTTATCACTTTGCTTTAATTTGGTGGCGTAACACTTTAAAGATTTGAGAAAACTTTTTAGACGCAGTACAGCTGGCGACAGATGGTACTGCGTCTGCAAACAGTGAACAATTATATCATTCTTATATCAATAATCGAACCACGAGGGGATTGAGAAAATAACGGTGCTCTGTGGAGGACGGTGTTCGTGCAGCCATGTGCAGATGGTAGACAGCGGGTTATTATCAGGGGACTGACGATTGATCCACTTGTCAGAAGCTTTGAGGGGCTGCTCAACACAGGTGCCCTAGATACAGTAGAAAGAAGGGAGAAGGAGGAGAAGGGAAGGAAGGCAGAGGACAGAGAGAGAAACTGACAGCAGAGGAATAAAAATAAAGAAATATGTACGAGAACAGAAGGCATTAAAATGAATCAGACATATATGACTGCAACGTTTAGGACGCACAAGAGTGTTGAGGGCTGATAAGTAGGTGGAAATGATAAAATACAGGTTGAAGACGGAAATACAGTGATAGACAGTGAAGATTAATGGAGAATGAAGACTGTCAAGGGAAGGCTGAAGAGCGATGATGAAAACATGATGATGTCAAGGAAAGATGGAGAGTCGAAGCTGGAAGAAACGAGCTGAGCGATGAGCAGAGAGACAATAAGCTGTAGAGCGATAGAATGAATGGAAATGATGAGGATGATGATGAGGGGATGAAAGCTGAAGAAATAGGAGATGTGGGTAAAATTTCATCCACTCGAGAGAATTCAGAGAAAATTTGACTGTCCTGGAAATCTCAGCAGATCAGATGAGAAGAATAAACTCCTAGTCATCGCTGGGTCAAAGATTCAGACTTCTCTCGTTTCCAAAAAGTATCTCTGCAAAGTGGCTATCGTTATTTTACAGATCACAACCACTTATAGATTTGCACAGTCATGTCTCAGCACTAAAGACATAAACCTGGGTGTCCAACTTGTTCTAGTAGTTATGCTTAAGCTTAAGAGTCAACAGACAGCAGTCTACTAACTCTGCTGCTTTCAGACACGTACTGAAGTTTGGACATTTTCCAAGAGAGGCAGGATCAATCGTTCTTCTGACACCTGAGCAAGTCTCTCCCTTATTAGAGGAATAGACAGCCGAGCACCAGCCTGGTCCTGTCTGTCCTCCTGTACACTATCCAGACTTTGAAACTGACCTCAGACCTGAAACGACATCTGGCTGCCTTTGATACCAGCTGTCTGTGCAGGATAGGAGGCCTGAGGTGGTCCCACAGTGTCTCCAATGCAAGACTCCAGCAGCTGAATGTAAAGCCACCTGTCTCAGCAATGATCAGGGCCAGATTCTCCCCATTAAATCTGCTCAACTGCTCTGGGACTTGCCACCCTGAGGATGGACCAGATATCCTAGGAGAACGTGGACTGGTCTCCTCTAGGAGGACCTGAGAGTCCAGAGAGTAGAGCACATGCTGGAGGACGTTATCACAAGCTCAGTGTTTTCCTCCTCGGACCCAAATTTGATCCCATTGATTTGCTCAGCTGTATCTGTGCTTCTGAATAGTTTGGTCAGAATTAAAATCCACAGCATCTGAGTCTGTATCCCGTCACATACTGCCCGGAGAGTAATCCTGTTAGGGATGCAGTTGAAATAACAATAAGAGTCAAGAGGTTTTTTTATTTTATATTTTCCGTCTTCAAAGATCAATTTTTAGATGCATAAGTGAGAACACCGCACCCAAAAACAAATGACTACATGTTCTGAGGCACCTGGAGCACAGTGTTCTCTGTACCACACGACTCCGGGATGCAATGAGATAGAGGTGAATTAAATTTGATTCCTTGGAGGTAAAATGGTGCAAAGTCAGTAAGCTTTATCGCGAGTGATTACATTTTATGAAAGTGTGTTAATTACGTACTTGAGGAGAAATGAAGAGACAATAGGGCGACAATTCAACAGTTTGGAAGGATCTTATAGTTCTGTCTTCAATTTTAAATTTCACAAAGATCTCAGAGAATTGTTTAGATGTTAACTCAATCTGTGACTCACCCTTTATATACATCTATATATAGATATATGTGTATATACTGTGTATAAACATGTTATTGTACTGCCTGTGTTATGAGTGCATACAACATTCTAAAAAAGGTTCATTAAAATAAGGAAACTTGTAATTACTAAAATTACATATAAATCCTTTCGGATAATGTTAAAGATAATGGAATCTGCCTAATGACAACAGAGAACCTGACCTCGAGCTATTAGGGTGATTTGATCTACATATAACTATATTAATATTACTTGATTTAGGAAATAACGTTATGCTAATCTACAGAATGTTTAAATTATAAAAAGACAATCGGACAAAAGCTGATCTAACTAATTCCTTGACTTCAGCTAAAAACAAGAATATAGTTTTAATTTCAACCTGATCTCGCTTAAAGGAGGCGTCTGAAGCACCAGCAGGAATTTTCACATTTCGTTTAGACAACATAAATGTGACAAATATAAAAAATATAGGATGAAATGTGTGAAGCTGCTTCTTTAATCAATTCTGTAATTTATAGGACTCTGTGATTACGTGGGGTGTCCGCTGTCAACCGGCATCAGCCGCTCGTATTCCACGACTGTGCCGGTGACTCATCCTGTCCTGAGGGTGCAGTTGCATATCGAGCCTCTTACAGCCACAGTTAAAGGAGATAAGCTGCATGCCTGGAGGCTGTCGGGGCTCGTGGCAGGTTTGCTTACCTGGAGCACTGAACTGACGCACGGAGGTAGCTCGGGTCTTGTCGTGGACACGGCTGAGAGCACAACCTTTCGGCACACTCCAGGGTGCTGTGCTGGCCCGGCTGTCTCTCTCCTCCACGGTGTCGTAGACCTCCACGTGTGGAGGGCGCTCTGTCAGGTTTTTGCTGTAATGGCTCAGACCGTACTGGGCAATCTGGATGGCGTAGAAGTAGCCCTGAGGGCCCCACTGGGTTGAGAGAGGCACGCCTGGGTGAAAAGAAGAGAGAGTGGTAAATTAAAAGATGTAAAAATAAATAAACGAAACAGGACATTGCAAAAACATTATGCTTATGTCATTTTCTAGTGGTTACTTTGAATGTTAAAAATGGTTCTAAATCTTGTGGTGATCATTTCTTTTTTTAAACTCATTGCAGGGAATTAAGCAGATGTTCCTTTTAACATGGCAGATGACATAACCATGATTACATCAGTAAAACTGGACCAAATAAATAACTAAAACTTTCCACAGCACTAACAAGGATTCAAATCTGAGTCCATCTTAATTTGTAAACAGAGCAACAGGAGAGAGCAGAAAATGGTCATAACAAATAAAGAGCAGAAAAATGTAAGTGAAAAATACCACCGGCAGAAGCTGTGGCTAATAATTTCACAGCGTGGTGAAATCCAAGCTAATCTACAGCATTTCACCGGAGGCGAGCTTCAGTGTTCACACAGCCAGAAATAGCTTGGGCAGGAGCATCAGTCTGATTAACAGATAGTTCACTTCAAGACCTTGTGATGGAGAGAGCAAATGTGCAATTCAAACCCCATCCTCCAGAGAAGAACACAATATGCTCTGATTAGCGCTGGTGATAATGGGCCTCCTTGTCTCAAAATAATTACCACTCCGAACATAGCTGATCACTTGTGTTTTCTGCTGGAGATATACTTGCTGTTAACTACTAAGCAGGAGCATCATGGAGCTGGTATATCCAATGTCTGTTTTTTTGCTTCGATTGTGCACGTCCTCAGAAATTAATGCTACGCATCCACAAGATGCAACATGAATATTAACAATGGAGGGCAGATACTTTCAATTTTCACATCATTGTTGATTTACCGGCATTTCTTTCTGTCTATAACTGCACCCTGATAATTTTTAACCATAAACTAACCTCTTCCTGTTTTTTCAAATTGCAAACCATGAGGTTATATATGTTCTGAATTCTGCGGTGTGATATCTACTTGAATACTCAGGTAGCATATATAGTACATGGCGAGTATGTAAACAAATACACTCATGAGGCATCTGGGTGTCAACACAAATGTGCAGAAAAAGAAAATATGACCCAGGCTCAAATCAAGACAATACTAATAATATAATCACAATTAGTACAACACCTCCTGATAGAAAGCTGATATATTTGATTGCCTTGGTAAAAGAAAACAGAAAGAAACACATAAACTCACATACAAACTTATACAACCCCACCAACTCCCACTTTCTTCCAATCCCCTGCCAGACTCTTCTCCATGCCTGTCTTGTTACGGGCATCTCCCTCGACAGCTTAAGTCAAATGACTGTCAAAATCCTAACTCTGTAACAGTGTGCTACTCACTGAATAACTCTATGTAATCCATGTGGAATTGACTGTTAAGCCTCCACATATTTCTCCGACTCCAGCGAGAGAGAACTTGAATTCAAAACCTTCTTCTAGGTCTTCTATGTGTTGGAGCAGCTTCTAAACCCACTGGAGATAATAAAGCTACAGACTAACTTTTGTTTTTGACCCTGAAACTCTGACATGTTGATGAATATGAGTAGAACCTAAAGCTGCAGTAAGGAAACGGCTCCATTTCAACTTTGAAGAAAATGTCTGCAATGTATCATGAAAGCCAAATAAATACTGGACATATTATTTATAATTGTTTGTCAGTTCCTTTTCCATAATGGTTTAAGAAACCAATCGTGTGTCAGAACTGAGTTTCCCTGAGCTGTTTTGTAGTTTTATCTGCCTCCTGGTGGCTAAACCATCTTAATGCTGCTTTAATGTTTGGAATACAGCTGAGCTCATCATGAAACACTTATATATTCTAATTATTAAGCTGGATATGACACTTCCTGCTGTTAAGTGTTTCACAGAGCACTGTTTCCCATCAATTAACTAGACTGTGGCAACTCGAGCCCCCCCCCCCCCCCACCCCCGGGCAGCTACCGCCACAGATTCCATCTAATTCTGTGGGAAACCCAGCAGAACACGAGGGTTGAACACTCGAAAAACTGCATCATCTGGCTCTAACCCAGCTGTATTAGGTAATTATATGAAACATATCCTGCACTACAGGTGTAAGCCTATTGGAAAACATTACAAATGAAAAGAATAACAATGCTCGCCGTCTCCAAACCGGAATTTTATTTTATTTTTTTAAATGCACCGATTGAAATGGGATCCTAATGTTGTGTGGTTTGGAGTCGATGTAACCGCCCTCTAACCACAGTGGTTTGCAGCGGTGCCCTTGATTCTGTTAGACTAGCTCCCCTCTGTTCTAGAAAGGGATATATTGTGTTAAGTAAAAAAGAAACCAGGCATCAAGAGCAGAAGTGATAATGTGAGCATTTTGTCAAGCACTTAAAAAGCTATGGGACATGTTTCATTACTGTGTTTGAACAAATGTGTAAGTGATGGTGGTCCGCAACAGAACTGGGAGCAAAGATAAAAGGTAGCGCAGGAGGCAGTGGGAGACACAGAAAACGAGACGTATCATGATTTAAGAGGGTGTTGTTCAGGAGGATTAACTACTTCCACTAATGATAGTACCCGGCTGCCGGAGACTCATTTTTCTCAGGGCTCCTGCGGCTTAAGGCAAGTTTGATTTAACACTTTTTAAGACTTTTAATGCCACTCGGACTGAAATCTAAGATCAACCTGTAACTGCATAAAAACGTGTGGGCAAAATCAGCGTCTGGGAAAATTGCGAGGATCAAGTCTCCTATTGTCTGATTTAGCTTGAATGATGTGTTGTTTAGTTTCCGTGTTCAGACACAACAGGACCTTTGCTTTGTGGAGATCTCTCACCTGGTGAACGTATTGGGAGAAAACTGTATTAGGAGATGACCATAGCACACAACCTGATTGCCCTTCCTGATAAAGAGTCCATTCTAACCTCCCAGGGGCACAGAGCAAGATTCTGCTGAGCGGTCCTTTTAGCTGACCCCTGAACCATTTTCAATTCACCTGAAACCCCAGTGCTCCCACATCAATCCTCCCTCCTAAGGAGCAGTTTACTCAATTTAGCAACCTCTGAAAAACTGGATCTAAAAAGAACAGATAAGGTATAAACTAACTATTTATTGAATGGAATATTTTCCATTTTCTATTAAGTTTAACATCAAGAATGTACATTTATCAGAGCCCTAGTTTGGCGACAGCTTACAGAGAGTGCATCTCTTTTTAGCATAATTGCTCCAAGGACAATAACAATGTTTTCTCTCATTGGGATTCTCTTATTGCAGTGAGAGTAACAAAAGATTCCTACAAATCTACATCCTGTGTCTAAGTGTTTTTAAACGCACGTTATAACCAGTTCATTTAATATATTAGACTTATAAAGACTTTTTTTTAGGAACCTGCTTCTGTGTCATGGAGACTCTGGGGAATTAAGGACCTCAATATCTTAAACTACAGCGAAATCACAGGCCCTCCGGTAGATGTGACGAGGAACGAGTAGTGCTGCGAGTGTTTCATGAATCCAGACAACCTACATTCGCATTCAGAGACTGTCTGAAACACCCTCAGTCTCAATTAGTTTCATCCCAATACCATCACAGTTTAAAGAAACAAACGACCGTTGGAGCTGTGGATATTAGTACAAATTTAACTGGATGTCCAGCAATTTAATGCCGGAGTGATGTAGAGTGGTCATTATAACATTTCATATTGCTGTGGGTCCTGTTAAAGCACTTTTCCACGGGTTGAGGGAGACTCGGGAGAGAAAACGCTCCCATGCCCCGTGTAAGCCTTAAGGTGCCTCTGACTGTGACAGGCTAATTAATGAACTGCTACTTTCACGTATAAAAAAATATGTTGAAAAGAGGTGTGTAAGCTGGTGGATGTGGAGTGCTACATCGCAACAGAGCCCTGGGCTTAATTAATGGACCTTGATAAATTGTGCGGGTGTAAGTGCAAGTGTGTGGCAGCGTTGAAATGTTTCCTCAGTTCTATACGAAGAGAAACGATCTGAAAGCAATTGGAGGGGGAGAATAACTTGGCTCAGCCCAGAGAGAGGGCTGTACTCCTTTCTGACCCATTTACCACTTCGTATGTTCCCTCTCATGCATGTGTTGCATTTGGGCTCAACTATGATGGAGGAAATATAACTTGTCACCCAGAAAGGCCATTACGTGCAGCAGTTCTGATTAAAAAAAAAGATGGAGAGCTACAAACATATAAAAAGCAATTTATTGAAAAACAACCTAAGTTAATGGAACTTATCGAACAAATGTGTTTTTTTTATAGGTTTTCTGACCAACCTCACAATTCTGTTCTCTGCAGACTTTGTCATAAAGAAATCCACTCAGCGGTTCTGTTTGTGTGATGAACTGAAAAGCAGATTTCTGTCAACACATAAAAAAAAATGCCAATGTTGGAAAGTGTACCATCCATCTCAGCAGAAATACCTATTTACTGCTGGAAAATGGCTCTTAAAAGACACTGTCTCTCATTACTCATCAAGCTAACCTCCGCAACTGACACTTTGCTCGTGAATAATTGAACATTTACTACATGTACCCACCATAGAAGGAAAGTCTGGAGTGGAAAAGGACTCAGGACTGTGGCTGAATAACTGTAAACTGCACCCTTTCAAATTCAGTGATAAAAGCAATGTTTGACTATGCGAGGGAAGACTTTGGGGGACGAACGCTTCACTTTGACTTCCTGTCGTGACCTTATTTTTGTGACTTTTAAAGGAGACTTTTTTTAATTGACAATAAAGGACGTCTAATGAATCTATTAAGTTTGAAGAAGTACTTCTTCAAGTAAGCGGGGCACGGAACTATATTGATGACAATGGGGTTTGAACTAATAGTTTTTTTTAAATGAGATATTGATCCTTCCTGGCAATTATTTTGAAAGGAACATTGAAAGAGAAACAACTTTGAAGACGAAATGTGAGGGAAGAGGAGAGAAATGAATTCACTTACCAGAGTTCCAGAAAGATTATCTACACAAAGAAATGTGCAAATGTCTGACTGAAGGAAATATACGTTTTTAATTGACTTTCTAATCTGTTTTAAATAGAAGTTATATTTCTTTTGGGAATGTGTGGCAGAGGTGCTTCTGAAATAGAGCTTGAAATCAAGTCATTTCATTCATGATGCATCTCTTTGCTGTAATAGTCCTCATTGAATGTAACATATCTATCAGTGGTGTCTAAAAGTGAATCACAGTTTATGATGTAATACCCTCCTCATCATCACACATTAAATTTCTGCTGTGTTGATGGTTTATGCTATGTACAAGTGAGGAACCAGATGGTTTATTACCTGAGCCAATACAGTTATGATTTCAACCCTGTTTGTTTGGCTCGACCTCACTATCGAAAGTGCCTTGAGATAATCGATTGTATAAGTTGGTGTTAAATAAAGACAAATGAATTGAAATTTGAATGGTCCATTTGTTTGTTTGTTGGTTTGTGAGTAAGATTACACAAAAACAACTGAACAGATTCCCATGACACTTGATGGAAGTAAATCAGCACCAATTGGGTCAGAGAAGAACCCAGTAAATGTTTTTGGTGATTCTAAAAGCAGACCCAGGATTTTCTTTATTCACTTTGTTAAATATTGTGAGATTTTCGATTTATATCTAGTGTGTGAATTTTGGTGCAGCTCGACTGGATTTAAGGGGACTGTTGCCAGAGGTATTCGCTCTGAGTGACAACTACTGTTGTCGGTGTGTTTGCATGTTGAATATTTTATGCCCTTGTGTGTCACAGGGGAAAAAAAAAAACACCAGCACACTGACAAAATGCAAATCCAAAAATCCAAACTCAGGGTTTTGTTTTTCCTACAAAATGTTTGTTTTTCAAGAATCTAAAATAACACAATTCCTATGAGTTTCTTAAAGATATTAGTATTTAGCTGCACGGTAACTACATTTGATGAACCTCAAGCTGTGCTCAACTATGTGAACATCAATGATTAAAGTCCTTACCTTCCACTCCACTTATGCACTTGACGCGGTCACGGACCTCCACGTTGTAACCCTCAAATGACATGAAGACGCCATCGGGGTGGTAGGGCTCGCGCTGCGTGTAGACCTTCGAGTAGCTGTGCTGGAACTCAAAGCGGTCGTATCCGTCGTACTGCACAACTTTCCCGTACACCTCAAAGTACTTCTCCATCCAGGTGAAGGGCAGGTAGATCTCTCCGCCCTCACGCCGCCCTTTGATCGTGGATTCGTCGTTGATCAGGCAGTCAATTTCATCAAACTTGACGCCGCTGACGCCCCCAACAACAGGCGGGGGCTCTGGGGGCTGGGGAGGGTGTTGCTGGCTGCTGATGCTGGCATCCCCCACCCTGGGACTGGGAGCCACGAGGGCGGCCCGGGGCAGGAAGTGCACCGAGGTATCACTGGAGCATCGGTTCCACAGCAACACAGTGATGAGTGTGAAGAGGCAGCAGATGACAATGAGGGTCTTGTAGTTCACCCGAGCAGCCAGGCAGCGCATTGTCACAAGTCACCTGTGGGACAAAAGCACACAAAATAAATACAAATTAAATCATAATTACTTGACTCATTGTTATTAGAGAACAAAGCATGAAGTGTAAAAGGTGCATATCTAATCACAATGACCTAAATACAGTCAAGAACATATAGCACAACTTTTGGAGGGCAGAATAAAAATAAAACCAATAAATGAATACCAGAAATAAGGTTATGCAACATGACAACATGTTTTCATGCACTGCAGTAATTAAGCAACTGTAACAGCAGATCTAAATTCATGTTCCTCTCTTCCCCAGACTTTGGAGCCACAGTTGTATAAGATTTTTTTGTGTGATTCTGTGCATTTGTGTTGCCAATGCAGTGAGAAAGACAGGCTCTGTAGTGAGAGAGCACAGTTTGTCCTTTCGACAAGAATGTGTCTTCTAGACTTGTGGGGGGCTACTTAGTGTCAGCTACAGTTTCACTCAGACTTTGAATGAAATAATTCGGAAACAAGGATCCATTGTCGAGCAGTGGATGAGAGAGATGGTAAATGCTAAAAACTGTTTTGTGACCAGTAATAAGATGTGGATTGTGCTTTGAACGCCACTGTGTTCATGTGTCTTGTTTAATAGTCAATGAACAAGTATATTTTCTACAAATGGCTCTATTGTATGTTATAAGAAAAATAATTTTTAATTGAAAGAATGCAACATGTAAAGAACCCAAAAGGATTAACGATTAAATGGCCAAATTAAAGTTATTTTGTTTTAGAACTCTGAATGGAATGATGCAGCAAATTCCTCGTCAACTTGCCTAATTGGATGGAGATCTCATTCAGCAGAGAGCGAATCAGACATGTCAACATTGATTCACATTTAAATGTTCTCAGTGCGTCTCCGGGGTCTTCACCACGCCAGCAAGAAATCAATGTACATACTGAGGGGTCTCCTCCTCCACACTAATTGCAGCTCATAGAATTTACTATCATCGGTACAACAGAACCAGGTCCTCTGATGACGGAGTAGGGAGAGGAGGAAAATCATTACCCTCCAAGTTAATTCCAATATCTCAGCTTAAACAAAGCCACGACTAAAAGGTCAGCTTAATTATTGTGCATTAATTGGACAGTTGCTATCAGCCATAGCGCTGCAGTCAAATTATAGTGCCAGCAGGTTTTTGAACAAGGTTAATGTCTGACTCTTAAATAGGGGAATGGACCTCTAGAGTGCTTTTACAACAGAGGATGAAGAATAAGATTCCTCTAAATTAAGGCTTCGGAGTAAAACTGCAAAAAGCGGAACCGTGAATTTAGGCTATTTGATGGAATAATTATACATAAATAATGTACCACTTAAATAGGTACAGCACTAGATTCACTGTTGTTCCACGAGAAAGGTGAAAAAAACACGTACAACACTCATTCGTATTAGTTCTAGATTAAGGGGGACACATTACCCTCATTTCCAGGTCGATATAGTAACTAAAACTAATAACAGATGTTAGATTGAAAAAGCCAACTTTTTAAATCCATCAGTCATTGAAATGATACTCTGCTTTCTCCAAACGACTGTACAGTAAACCTGTACAGTCAATAATTTACTGAAGTACATTAAATGCCTTTAAAACTACTTAGGTAGACTGTTTTGTGAGAATGAGCTGTGCTTGGAGCAGTTTAAAGAATTCCTCGGTAAGCCGAGATCAGCTTGTTAAAGAAGTAAGAAAATAGACTGAAAGCAAGTAATCTGTTTTTAACATGTATATTTATAATCGTAATGTTACGTACATGACTGAAAATAAGGAAAAGCACATTCCATACGGTTTTAAACTTTTTGTTGTCGTCTTCGAGTTGGTGTGTGATAAAAACTTTGGTCTGCGGCTGATGAATTACTGCCACACATAAAAGCTATCATTGATATTTGGAGAAATGTCAGCCTGCTGATAACAGATCGGGCCGGCAGAGCTCTGTCTGGGAGGGAAATGGGAGGTGGAAGGCCCGAGGACTGCACCCTGAAAGATAAGTAGGACCAAGCCTGTCAGGAAACCAACTATAAATAATTGGCTCTTTTTATAGTAATTTGTCGCCAGTGTTAAGCTCAGGCTCAAGGAGGATAGACATGGGCTTAAGCACTGCAGCATAAAGACTATCCTAATGCTTTCCAATGACTAGGAGACAATTTGTCTGAAGCCATGTCCCATTTCACAAATGCAATTTACTCAGACGACAGAACAGTGGGAGCAGTGAAGGAGTCACCGGCAAGTAAATTACAAAAGCAGTTGATTTATGGATCCAAAGTCATGAATGATTTGATTCAGGTCTGTCTCATACACATCTGACACACAAAAAAAGCATTGACCCATTTGCTATATGGCTGAAACTAGTTCAAGAGGCTGAAAGAAACTCACTGGAGACATGAGAGATTCTTATTAAAAAAAACAAGAGACAGACCAAAAAAGGCAGAGAGAAATAGAGAGCCGAGAAAAGAGACACACTGAGAGTGCAAGCAAGAAAATGTAACTAGAACCAAAACTTTATTTGTTCCATATTTCATTGGGATAAATAAAAAATAGCAGCAGATATAACTCATCAACAGTTGGAGTAATGAGGCACACGACACACTGCGGAAAATCCACTTGTCAAAAAGCAAAGGATCTGGCAGGGAGTCTTGCAAATATCAAAAATGTTTTCTGCCTCAATAACACTTCATCATAACTATATTACACTATGTGGACGAGGAGACAAAAGGGACGAGAAGACAAGTTAAATGCAGACGGGTCGTTGCATATATCCCCGTCCTTGCTTATCCTTATTAAATGGTTCCTTATTATATTAAATAACGTTAACTGGAGAGAACATGTAGTATGAATTCAAGGACAGAACTGTGAGCAGGCTGTTCCCAATAACTGGTATTAAATGGTCACATGAACTGTACAGAGTCAAACGCTGGTAAAGCATTAGACTGCAAATCATTTTGAAAAGGACCTTCTGCCCAGCAGGTAGTAACGAACAATACCGGCTCGCCACCGCCAAATGACAGCCACCTCTTCTTCAGGATCAGGGCAGACACACAATACATGTCCAGTATCCTTGTTCGATGCTGTATTACCCTGCCACATGTCCTCCCTCCTTGTTCGATGCTGTATTACCCTGCCACATGTCCTCCCTCCTCACTCCCCCGCTGACCTGCGCTCGCTTTACAGGTTAATAAATACCAACACTAATCAGAAGTTACTAGAATCCGAGCAGTCCTGAAGTTTGTGTTTGTTTGATTCACTCTAGAGTTTATGAGAAACGTATTTAAACACATCGATAAAAAAAAGTCCAACATACACACACACACAAAGACACACACACACACACACACAAACATGAGACAGGAGGAAGCTGAGACACCATCAATCTTTATATGCAGTCTTTGTTTACAATCCGTTCTGCAGTGTTGTGGCATCTGAAAATCTCTTGACATATTCATCTGTTACTGGACTTCAAGGACCTTAGACAATATGATCCCCCACAAACTCAGTGCGGCTGGTGTTGCTATAACTCAGGAGCATTTTAGGTCTGAATCCCTGCTTTTGCCGAGGCAATCCACTCATCCAGTCGTTCTAAACCCACATGGATTATTAACATTTTGTGGTTAGGTCCTTTGAACTGCGTCGATGCAAACAATTCAGTTTAACACCTCTCGGCTGTGTTTTGACAAATCGGCTGCTGTGTACAAGTTAATTACAAGGCAACCAAACAACATTTAGCTACTTAGACAGTAGCAGAACTGTCCCTGGTGTATTTTGACCCACATTCACTTACATTTATTAGACGTCTGCTCTCAGCAGAAACACAACAGCAGTGGTTGCTTATTCAGAAGCTCAGACTGGCTGTGTGTTTATCTTCCTGACAAGCTGAACCTTTTAGTGGTGCCAATAAAGACTGTGTTTGTTCAGAGACCAAACACTGGAGATGATCATCATGTATTTTATTTATCTAACCAAGCATGTGACTGTTCAAAATTTAGATTTGTATGACTCAGAGTTTTTATTAATTTATTTTGTTCAAGGTATGAGGACATGTTGTATATACAGTATGAATGGACCTTTGTCTAAACTACTGGTTACAGGCACTTGAGGAGCGTTGCATGGATATGGCCCCCTCGGGTAATAACACTGTTTTGATCTGGAAGGAAAACTACCCTGACATGAAATGTATAAAAAAAGATAGATGAGACTGGACAGGAGGTGGAAGACAATCCTGCCAGAGGATAAAAGTCTTCCACGCTTGACAGATAAAGGCAAAAGATACGGGAAAAACAAAAGCAGCTTTTCAGCTTACATGCTCCAAGTGTCCAGCCTGAGGAAATTGAAAAGTGACTGAAATAGCTGGTTGTGACTTCTTGAGATTTTGTGGAAGATTTTATAAGATTCTTTGAGAACATCCGAACCATCAAACCGTAACATGTGTACTGATAAATGCAGAGAGAGAGGAATGAAGGGAGGCTTCTGCTTTTTGGTCAAAAAATTCCATAATCACTTGTTATTTTTCATACTAGAGCAACAAAAAACTGTAGTTTTGAAAACAACACATGATGAGGGTGATTATGCTGTAGATTTGTCTGCTGTGTTTTGGAGGAAGTGGTAATTACGACAACAGCTACTAGGAAATTTTCAGTATTGTTCTTTAAGGAAATATATATTACCCTTCCCAGCTTGTCACTGACCTGTGACAACTCATTGAGCAGAAATAATGTGTCGGACGTTAGGGACTGATTATCTAATCTTTAAACATAAAAATAGATCAACTCAAAACTGTCACCTCGTTAACAAGCTGTCACTTGACTGAAGTGCCATTTAGAGACAAAATGAATGCAGTGAGTTTAGGACTTTGCCTCCCGTTGCTTATTCACAGTCCTGTCACACATTCACAGGTTGTGGAGTGGAAACAGCCGACCGAAAATGACCTAATTCAGCAACAAGCTGGAGCTGTATTTGTAAACATTAAACAACATATTCAGTGTCTATGAGATGCATGTATGTGGCAGATGAATCCTACATGATACTCTTGACAGTTCTACACATGAACAAACTCAGTCGTGACACCCTGAGGTCTCGGGCCCCTCATGGCCGATAACGCTCCTTTTCTTGCTGCTGCTGCAGATCCTCGAAAGGCTTTAGACTCTGATTGTGAGGATTTGAGCTGTGATGAGCTGTAACATACGAGGGCTACCTAGCTGGAAGCCCTGACGATTGCCTCATCAAATGTAGAAAGTTATCCCCAGGCTTAAATCTATTGGCATTAATCCTGCCTGACACAGATAGCACTTTTTTTAAACACACTGAATTATTTGGATGTCTTAATCTCCCTAAAATTCCTGGTGATAAGGCTTGACAGTTGTAGCAGGTCCCTAAATACCACCACTTGTTTGTTCCATCTCTGCATCCCAACTCGAGCAGTGTATGAAATCAAATCTTTACCAGCAAAGCAAAAATAACATGTGCCCTTGTTAGCTGCACTTCAAATTGAACATTGCTGCTAATCTCTGTCTGGGTCTCCGGTGCATTTATAACAATGTCAGACCTGCTGCAGCACTGGGCAAAGGGACGGCTGAGTAGAGTTGTTTTCATTCTCCCGATGTCCTCTGGCGTTAAAATCACAAGCAGTCATCACAGCAATAAAAGCTTGTGAGCCACCCTCAGGGAGCTATTGGAGCAGAAGCCCAGTGTATGCGTGAGGTGCAGGTGCTGCAGTCCGAGCTAAACTCTTGATGGTTTCACTGCTCTCCTGCACGGGTGAAATAAGGATTTTTAGACTGGCTATAATTTATCAGCTTATGCTGAGGCTGTGAGGTATGTTAGCTTCTGTGCAGATGGGATGGTTTGTGTGGGTTTGTGTGGGTCTGTGTATTTGCGTGTGCATATATATTGCTGTGGTTCTCAGCCTGAATATGATAATGTGTAGGCATCAGGGCGAATTCTCGGCAGCAGCTGACAGGGGGAAAAAATAATGCTGCTTAATCCCACAACTATTTATTATGAGTTGCAAATTGTCAAAATGTTATTATAAAACTAAATGTCAGCAACAGACAGATCAGGAATAAAACACCAGTAGATTATATTTAAAAAAAAGATTTGTTAAAAAACAAGGTTGACCCGACAATATTGTCGGCGAAGTCGGCACTGATCTGAGGTCAGTTATCCAGTTATTAACTGTACAGTTAATTTAAACTTTCCTGAGCTGGAGCCATTACACTGGATTTATGCTTCAATGATTTACCTCCAGTGGTGACGTGCATAAGCTCCAAGGTTATGTCATAAACTTCAACTTAGCTGACGTGATCCTCCTCAAAAATGGAACTACACATGCCAGCAAGAACTGTGATTGGTTGCTGGTTTTCTTCTACCCGTCTATTTAAAAATCTGTATGTGCAGCTTTCTTTTGCTCTGTATCACAAAGTAACGGAAAAAATGCAAACATGAATTCTGCAGGGAATATCAAGCATGTGCTGCCAGGTCATGTTTCTACTCCTGCAGAGGCATGAAATTCGTAGGTGAAACCAGAATCTCAAATATAAATCTAAACCTACGCCTACGAATCAATGCCTACAGGACTCCTGTTAACCCCTAATCCAGCTAAACCACATGATACTATGTAATAGGTCTGATAGCAAATTATTAGTAAACATGAGTCAAGTTTTAACACATTTAGAATCTTTACTGTTTTTGCCAGATAGTTCATTAAACATGTGCATGTAAAACATATATGTTAAAAGGTCAGTTGTTACTTTTCTGTGTTTTTCTTTAACACAGCACAGTGTTAACAGATTTGTATATAGTATTATAACTGAAGTTATGTGATGAATGGTCAAGTAATGGCTTGAACCAAAAACTACTGCCCACAGCCCAAATAATGTGGCAAAAACTCAACGCTGCAAGAAAACAAAAGGTCAGTTTCACTGGACAGTAAAAGTCGTAGAGTAACCAGGACAAGTTAACAAATGCAATTTCATAAATGTTGTGCAGAGGGTGTAGTTGTATGTTTCCACCTGGTCTTTGTGTCTGCAGAGTCGCTCTGTCACAGACTGAGGATGACACCAGAGCTGCAGCGAGCACAGACGTCTGCATACATAACAGCTCTGAGGACTCACTTCAAGTAAACCTACCAATCATACTGACAGTGGTGTCTGCCCCCCAACAAAGCCATGTTTCTTTTTAAATGTAGATGATAAAAGTTCCTTAGATTCACAAGATCACAAATTGTTTTGAGTATAAAATAATGTTCAGAATCTCATCTCAATAGCCAATTTATTGTTTGGTCTGTAGGCTGCAAGTAAACACACAAAAAACAATTCCCTAAATGTCACTGTGACGTCTCAATATTGTTTTAGTGTCAGCTTTTTTTCTATGAAGTCTTCAAGCAGTCGAGGGGTCGGAGCTCTACGACTGCTGCCACACCTACTTGATTTGGTCTAGTGTCACCACAGGAATTCACTTCAAACAGAATAGTCAGTTAATTAAAAATTATTTATATACATTTTCAATCAATTGACAAATCAATTCTTTGTTGTAGTTTTCAGTGTGATCTCCATTCAACTGTTAAATATAAAACAAAAACGTTTCAGACAAAAAAACTAGCAAGATATTAGTACTCTTCTTCACTACACTGTTAAAAACAATGGCAGATTGTTAGCGAATAAACCTAAAAACACCACATTGGACCAAAGTTGTGAACTTGCGTCCGTGCTCAGTAATACTAGTGAGTAGAGTACACTGCTTTGAATTAATGTGCCCATGTGCGTTATCTCCAGTTGGAGGATTAAGCAGGTCATTACCAAAACTGAGGCCCACTCAGGGATTAAGAGAACTCTTAATCAAAGGGACGGGAGACAAGAGAAAAATGGATGCATAATTTTAGAGGCAGGCCATGCTAGCTGTTTGTCTTGCAACATCTTGCCTCATAAAAAATGATACTACGGTAGGATTAACTGCACCAAGTCTAGAAGTGATGCAGCAAGAAACAGGTCTGTATGAAGTGACACTAGAAATAAAACACAATATCTTCTTCATCTTTTTCTTCATAGTTGGGTTAAAATCAAGATCTTAGGAAAACCAAACTTAAATCATGTTGCAGTACAGAGTGGCTCCTTTTCTAAGGCCTTCTTGTTTTACTTCTTGACTTTTGCTTTTCTGCACTGAACAGCTCCTCTTCTTTTTTCTTTCTTTGTTTAATATTTTACAAACAACTTAAAATTCAGCTAAATAACATGGCAAAATCTAAAAATAATCGAGACATTATGTTTTCTGAAATATATGTAAACTTTACACAATAAAAAACAATAACTTTTTACATTGTGCTCATTTCATATGTTAACCAAAGGGAAAAACTGCATGTTCACTTTAGTCTTTGTTCAACCATCAACCACAACAGGGTTTTGCTGCAAACATTACTGTGCATGAAGGATTCAACATAAAACATTATTAAAATAACATTATCACACAATGACTATGGGACGTAATGGCCTCTCACATAATGATGATCATTATACTGTTGTATTGGGGTGTGGGTTGTGCAGAGAGAAAATCACCACAGCTCTGCTGTACAAGCTAATGCAGCCAGAGTTAGTTCAGAGCCCAGTCTTTTCCTTATGCAATCAAAAATTAATCAATGTTGACAAGAGGAGGAATGCAGAGCTTGGGGGACTCGTTGCAGCTATGCTTAGTTATTCTATCACACAAATAAGACCAGGCCTCTTTCACAGTGGATACGGAGAAGATTTAATTTGTCTATGTAATGAAGTCTAGCACAAATCTGCATGCATAAGAGGTTAGGCTGCACATACCGAGCGTGCATGAGCAAATTATCCGCACTAAAAATGACAGCTGGAGAATAAGCTCTCCTCTGCGGCGCTTGTTGGAACTTGAGGACCTTAAAGATAACCACTGCCTTTCCCTGCTTCTTGACAGGGAGGACTTTATAGGTACTGACCTCTACTCCATTCACAAAGAAACGGCCAAGTGGCTGGACATCCTCTCAACGTTCACCCCACCTTGAGTCTCGATGCAGGTGGATCTTCTGAAGTTTCCTCGCCACCTGCATATGAGAAAAGAAGATGAGTTTTTGTGAGAACGATTTTGGCACTGATTTGAACGTTTAAGAGCATTTAAATATCAACTCTTCAGTGATAAGTATGAAATGTAGGCGGTGTTTAAGTAGCTTGAACCTAATCTGGCACTGGCCCATTTTCTTGGTACTTAAAACGCGCTTACAGCTATTCAGGATCACATGGGGGGGAGGAATGCTTGGTTTGGGTTATCTCAGTTTGCACTGAGGGCAAGTGAGGTAAAAATACTGGAGCTGATCACGGACTCAGTTCAGTCGAGTCAAACACTCAGATGTCAGGGACGGTTTGAATCCATAGTCGCAGCTGTTGATCAGCTGGTAATCACACAGAAGAATTAACTCCTCCCTGCTCTGTTCATCTCAGCTTCACCAGACGCTGCTCTCATGAAGTCCTTTGACACGCCAAATGCTTCTCGATGCAAATTGTGACTGATCGCTGCTGCACGCGAAGCAGCTTTCAACACAAACAATATTTTGGAGTGAAATAAAGTCAACTGTAGAAATTGTATTCATTGTTGCTAATGAGAACGTTAAATCAATGCCCCATAGACGTTTAACACCGATGCACTATAAATTAAAATGAGGAAACAAATTCATATTTGTAATTGCAGCCATGATGAATTCATAGGCTTTCTGACAGCAGGGTCATTAATGTACAACCGATCTATCAGCGCAAATATGCAGAGTGACGTGGATACTTTACTCCACAATTAATCTCACCAATGTATTTCTCGCCCCTGTTGAAACAGGCAATTAAATTAAAGAAGGTGCTAAATGGCCACATCACAGAGGGGGTATTGATCTTCTCATGAAATGGGCTTATTGACAAAACACTTAAATTAGATCTTGTGGAAATGAAACCATAAATGAAATGAAATCACTGCATGGTTCACTGCAGTTGAAGGTGAACGGATGAAAACGATAGTTAACATCTCACATTATAATGCAGTCAAATAAGGGATCAGTATGATGAATGAATCAAAGCACCACTAACTACCTCTGTTGTGTTTTTGTTCCTGTTTGTTGTATGATGATTCGTTTGTGTGTTTGTAAGCAAGATTACACAATAAACAACTGAATGAATTTCCGTGAAACTTGATGATGAGGTGTGGGTCAGAAAAAAAGCCATTCAATCTTGAGTCTGCTCTGTACGTGCCACTTTCTTCGTTATTTATAGATTGGGCATTTTTCTACACTTCCCATTCATGTATCTTGAGGGAACTGATAACATGTTTCATAGAATTTAAAGGGGGCTGTCGGACTTTAGTGGAGCTATGCACTTAACTAAGTACAATTCTAGCTGCCACTGTAATTAATCCCAAATCAACATCAGAAGTAGTGTTGAAACACACATGTATTTGCCGTCTTTCTTCTTCAGAGTCTTCTCTTCAACTACAAGTGAATGATGCATTTGCAGGATATAACAGCAAAATATCAGAGTGCTGCTGCAGAACTGAGCCGAAACTCTTTCATTAATATCCATCAGCTTGTCTGCTTCAAATAAGTAACTGCACGAGATGGAGAGACCTGCTTTCCAGCCTATCTGTCTGTTAGCAGATTTACTGCAGCCCAGCCTTGGCTAGAGAAGCCAAATTCATAAAATGGATCTAAAATGAATAAAATGTTATTTATGATCAAAATCTGAAACCTGAAATTCAATTTTATGTAAATATTTGGGACATAATGAAAGTCTGATGACACAGAGGGGGGATGGTGTGTGTATTTGTGTGCCGCCTGCCTTCATCGGAAAGATGGCACATGTTGTACCCAGCCTGTGTGAAAAGGAAGTAGAAATGTCAGCAGTCTTAATCAATATTCCTGGGCTACTGTATGGGTGTACTGATGCTGTTTGAGGCAGGTGTGCTGCAGGCAGATGGTGAGAAGTAGAAAATGAAAGCAAATGTCAACCGAGCTCATTCTTTCTGCAACCACTCCTGCACCACTCCTGCCACCCAGGCACATGGTAGGAAACATTTCATTCTGGGTATCCTCCCTGTCAACATCCGGATATAACCTTTCATTGCATAAAGAAACATCTGATGGCTAAAGTCCATCAGCAACCTTTTTTGCATATGTATGTGGATAAACTTAAAAAAACCAAGACTGTATTTCGGTCAAGATGCAAAACATGGTCGACTCGAAGGTTTCTGGCCCAAAGATATTGTCCCTCGCCCACAGGTTATTCAAATTCACATGAAGAAGCTTTAAATGCAGATTAACTTTCCAATAAGCACTGAGAAGTCAGAGCGGCTGAATTTTCACTTCTCAAGTTTATCCAGGGTTAAAGTATGAGTCATAATAAAATCTCTTAAGGATGCATGATCAAGGGTAAGGAAAGCCAAGTCGCTCTCTAGCTCCTCTTCAGGGCGGCTTAGCAGGTCGCTCTGTGAGCTTAGCTCTGCACTGACACCGTTTTCATAGCCTTTGCATAGTGTCCTATTCAGACGACCTTTCTAAAGCAATGGACGAACACCTTTAATATGAATCATCAACTTTAAAGCACTCTCCCGTGAATACATTTTGAAAGTGAGGCTGAGGATAGTTTTTTTTACAGCTGCTTGACTGGGAATGATATCAGGTCATTAATTAATTTAGTTGCTCCTCATTTGCTGCCATTCTGACAGACGCAGCCATCTATCAGGACTTTGAGTGAGGGTAGAAAAAAGAGAGCTGGAGACCCATCTGTTGGGCATTCTATATATTTTCTCAAGGGAGTCAATGGCTGGCCAAACATTGTATGATCGCACTAGTGATGCCACCCTGGTGCCAGCTACCACTGACCATCTGATGCCCACAGCGACATCCAAGAAGTCTGAATCTGCTAAGTGAGGATCTCAGTTAATTGAGTTGTCTGCTTACAGAGTTAGAGCAAAAATTTGATGACTTATTATAACAAATTTCAAGAGCTATGCCTTCATCCACACACCTACATGAATACACATACAAGTCAGACACATCACGAATTTGATAAAGAAATTTTTTTGGTCAAAATTCCACTCGAGTATTAGGACCTATGGATTTATGGAATTAATTCAAAAGAACTCTGTTGTAGGAGGGAGAACGAGAACCTGTGCATGGGAGAGTTTCACTCCATCCTAGATCATGCATACCAAACTGAATGCTTCTTGAGAAACTATGAAACCCCTCGTACAGCATGCAAATGTAAGCAACTATAATCGCAACCACCTACCAGACATTTCCCACCTCCTACAAACGGCAAGATCCTACAAGTCCGAGATATTCTTCCATGAAAATGACACGTAGCCTAAAAATTATGACTTTTAGTAATGTTATGACTTTATTGTTGATATCTCATATTTTTTCCATTTAACTTACCCTAATACTCATTTAGAAGAGTTCAACACTTAATGTAGTTACTGAATAAAAATAGTTTGGCTATTTTCAAATTAGTGTCTGCCTGAAGACAGAAGAAGAGTTTAGAAGACACGTTTGTCTGCAGAGTCAAAACCATTATTATGATGTATTATGTGTGTGCAAAGAGATATTGTCACCTATAGCTAAATTTAGATTCAATCCATCACTAGATAAAAAGGAAAAACGAGGCTTCGCTTCCCGGGATAATTTACATTCTGCATGTTTTATACCAAAAAAATCAGCTTCTTAAAAAGTATCTGAAACTCCAGCTCATTACTGTCAGAGGCAATAACACTGAAACAATTTTCGGCATTTTAATATGGACTGCAAGGAAATAATATAAGGCTTTTTCATTAATACTGGTCAAATCAAAGACAGGACACTTAGAAACAATACCCGACCCTTTACACTGCTGTGGTCGGGCGTGATTCACATTCGCTGCCGTACCAACAGACTTTGCAAACAGTTTCTTTCCCTCATTACTGAATTAATCCAACACATTATATCGCGAAAAAAACATTACTTCATTATTTTTATTCATTATTCGTTATGAACCTCTCAATGCGATTCTTTCACCAGAGTTTAATTAATGAGCCAGAAACCTGAGGGCCCGAGCTCTTCACCAGTGCTAGGCATAGTCTTCCACTCCACTGGTCCCATGCCAACGTCTCCCAACTCTCAGAACATTAGGGAAATTTTCACACTGGATTTAGCGAACAAAGAGGGTTTCAGTGTGCCGGCATCACATGTCGAGAGATGTGCTGTGGCTGTCACAAGTGTTCAGGGATGTAGACGGTAAATTCTGATGTTATTTAGTGGTGCTTTGCATATATTTAAGGGCTCTGTCGCTGCTTCTGGTGCCTGTGAAGAAATGCAGCTCTGTTGAAGCGACTGACACCCAGATCTTGTGCAACTGTTCACTCAAAGTTTGCTCTCTTGTTTCCAATAAAGAAACAAATGTTCATAAACAGACATATTTCCACACTGAGGTGTTTCCCAGAGAATCATCAATCGTACTGTTGGCAGTAGAGGATGTGAGATCGTCAGAGACCCGTCTCATGATTAAGAATGCGCCATAGTCAATATACCTTCTTGTGATTGTAGAAATAACAGGTATGGAAGAGATAGAGCGACTTTAGAGACGAGTTAATTGACCACAGATGGCGTCATTATCAGAGAGATAAGAACAAAGCAACAAAAAAGCTTAAACTAGATCTATACCCGAGTGGTCCGCCTGAGTTCGGTCTACAGTGGTAAACACTGCTTTATAAACCACATCAGTCATTAGTTAGACTTGAAATAAACAAACATTCAAAGCTACTTTTTTTTGCATCAAGTCATTAGATCATGTTACCATCAGCGTTGGATTGACACAGTTTAAGGCTGAGGCAACAAGAACAAACAGGCTCTGGGGAGACAGATGGAGTTGGTGCAGAAATGCCGTACAAAGCAGAGAAACTTGAAAACTGAAGCGTGTCTGAGAGCCACTCCTGCTCCGCACTCCAACTCCACACTGAAGAAAACAGGATGAGAGGATGAAACTTGGAGTGGGAGGCAGCAAAGGCAAGCTTGCAAGAGGAAGCCAAGATGAAAGTAAATAAGAGTTTGAAAGTTTTTGGAAGCTGAGTAAATTCCCTTGGTGCCTGTCAGGCCTCTTCGGTGCTCTCTGTAATGAACTCTGCTTTCATGCTTGTCGGCAAAAGCTGGGAATGGAAAGAACATACCACAGGATAAGCACACAAAACAGCAATAAAGCTGGTAAGGCGCAGGAATTATTCATTATCTCATTAAGGAGGTGAAAAAAAAGAGCTGGAATTCTGAACTTACAGACACCAAAGAACCGTCTGCATGAGACTTCACCACTTTTGGTTACGCAGAGGTTATGATAATCCCATAAGATTATGTTAATCTCGATTTCTATAAAATGGAGTAGGGCTGCAAATAAAAATGACTTTTTAATCTGCATATTAACTGCATAATTACTGAATTGATAATTAATCTATTCAATATATAGATTGTCAAGACAATGGATGTCATAGTTTTGAAGTGATCAAGAGGACTCAGTGTATTTTTCTTTTGACTTACTAATAATTATAAAACAGAGAAAGACATAGAAACTGGAATCAGTGTACGTGAGACATTTCTGTTTAAAGCAATAATTAAATGATTAATCAAAATAGTTGCCAATTAATTTCTTGTTAATCTATCAACTAATAGTTCCAGCTCTTAAATGGAGTAGACAATGTAAAGCTACATACTTAGCTGATACTACAGACAACCATTTCTTGACTTTTCCTCTTAAAAGAAAACTAAATAAAGAATCGGACACAAGTGCATGAAAAAACATATTTTGTCTTTGACAGGACAAAACCCCAAGTACAAAAAGACAAATGAGATGACAACATGTCCTCTCTGCCCCTTTCCTTCTGACGAACAGCTCTGAACTTTTTAGTAGCACAGACACCTCGGTGTGAGCTCTGAAGAAGAAGAGGGCTGTGCCGCAGATGCCTTTCACATGAAGACAAGACTTGCAGCTTCAGAACCTTGTTAGTTCTCTGAAAAGGCCACAGACTAGTTAGGAATATTAAGCAGCTCTTGCTGTCGGAAATCAAAAGGGTTTTGGAAGAGAGTGGGAAGCTTCAAAACCGCTTTGATGGTATATATCGCTCAATCTCCAACAGATATGACGGAATTGAAAAATAAAGACAGGGCAACAAAGAGCTGCAGGGAGAGGAGGTTGACAGAGGGTATTCTTCTGCTCTCAGAATTCTGCCTATGCATATATCATTATTCCTCAATCATTGAGTCGTGCTCTTAAAATGTCAAGACTTCTGACTGAGAAGACGAGAGAGAGCGAAAGAGAGACAGAAATAGAAAAAGAGGAAAGTGGGACACCAAAATGTTTCAGGTCATTGATCATAACAGGCACACTCAAGTAAGGCAAACTCAGTTCTCACATCCAGTAATGTCCAAAGGCAGAGCACATTTACAACATTAATAAGTTACGCATCCGTGCGGGTCTGTGCAATAATGCCCAGCACCACTACTTCTTTATTCTGCATTGAAAAGAGAGCAACTATAGAAAGAGAAAACCAAACGTACTGAAACCTTTAATGACTCGAGATTCACTTTTGGTATCTAGCCCCTCCTTAGATTGGTGCGGACAGTGTAAGTCAGTATGACGATGGAAAAATACTCATTGTGAAGAGGCGGATGAAGGTGGGAAGCACATTAGAAATCCTGACCATGATCTCTGTGTGGAAGGAATGGTTTCTCCAGAGGACTCTATGGTCAAGTTCCTAATGAAATCATTAGATCCCAAGAGGTCTTTTGTGGGAATGATTACAGACACTACAAGCTCCTCCTGAAAGGGTTTAAAGACCTGAATGTGCACTGAGTATTTCTTTGTGTGGCTCTTAGACAAACATGTTGATTTAATAAAGGGCACTCCTTTTGCAGGGAGAAAATTAAGCAATCACTTTGCAGGGAGAATAGATTTAGCCTGATAACACGTCCTTCGTTCACCCCCGGAATAAAATAGGCTGCTGTCCTTGAAAGAGGATTCACAGACAAAAAACTTCTCAACTTGAGAAAAAAGTCAAGACTTTGAGAGTCACTTCAGAGATAATGAAGACAGAATGCGGTGTGTGATACTCACTATGTGAAATGCCTCGTCTCACTGAGCTAAAGAATGCAACAGCCTGTGGGCCATTCAGCAACAAGGTTGAACATGTTTGGCAAAGGAGAAAAGAGCTGTTCAGACAGAGGGAAAGGTAAAAGCCTGGTAATATGTAAAAATGTCTCTTTCTAGTTGGTCTGGTCTCTGCTATGACTCGTCTTGTGATTATTCTACTAGTTGTATGTGCTCTGGTGGTTTTCTCTGTGTTTTCATTTTTGCTTTAATGAGCCAGGGACTGGAGTTGGAAATTAAGTCAATTAAACTAAACCCTAAAAAATATCAATAAAACACAGCATAAAAATTGTGCTTTAATGTCTTTTTCTTACCTATATCAATGAAACCCATCTCTTGTATAGCACTGGGCAATGATGTGGTATCTCCCTTAAATAAGGACCTTCCCTGGGTTGGACAGTCACAGTCCCTTTTACATTAGAGGGATAAAATGGTTTGAAGACATGACATTGAGACAATGCACGGTCCATCAAAATCATCACTGCTGTCAGACCTGAGCTGAATGGGAAATGTGCTGCTCAGACACTGGGTGTGGGTGTGTGGTCGCAATGGGAAATGGATAAGCAGCAGATACACGTTGTGTTTTTCTGACTGTACAGCACAGTCTATTTATTCAGCAGCACTACTTAGATATACGGAGAACACAGAAAAAACCACCCCTCTTTTCTGGAGTCAGCATTCCAGGGGCTTATTGACTTCAGCCCCATTCATCATGACGAGGCAGATGTCACAAAAAAAGGGGAATCATTAAACTCTTGTGCAGAAGCAAATAATCATGTACAGCTGGTATAGTCTCCGTGTTTGACGAGTATAAGTGGAGCTGTTGCAGGGTATCTGACAGAAATTGAAGCATGACACTTCTACTTGAAGGATTGGCCAAATCATTAGAAGTGACAGAATTTATATTTAACAACCGCTAAACTGAATGTAGGTGACTTTGACATTAACAAATTACAAGCATTTGACCAATCGGCTACCAAGGCTTAAAAGAAGAACAACCCTTTGAGAACCAATTGAATATTTGATTCTTCTTAAGGACGCAATGTTTAGACTCTTCAATTCATTGTGCCGGCATGTCTGTGAACTGTGGGAGCAAACCGAAGGCCTCAAGTGATTATTAGGATATTGATATATATATTAGCAATGGTGCAACTTCATGAATTAAGATAATTAGCTAAATGTATTGCCTTGATTACTATTTGACCAAAAGCACAGCGCATGGAAATGTTATGTGATAATGTGAATCTGCTTTCTTCCATCAAAGGGTTTTAACAGCAGATTGATGGAAAGTATTAATTTAAATGGTTTTACCATATGGTGAATGTGTCTGAAATCACTGTATAAGAACTGAAGTTGCTGATATATTGTATAGATTTATAGTAAATCAAATAGCAAATGTTTCCAGACATGAAACTACAGAAGAGCCATGGAGAAATCAAGCGCTGATGAAGCAGGTGCACCAGCTGCTGCAAAACAATGCTGGGACATAGTCCGAGCTTAGAATGTCCGGCCAATCCAATCAAGACTTAACAGGTCTCTGGGGCCAAGGTCAAGTCTCCTACCTCAAGAGAAGGAAAACTTAATTTGCAAGCCTAATCAAGTGTGAATGTCACAGTGGCATAGCAAAGGGTTGAGGAAGGCTAATGTTGTTCAGGGAGGACGAGAGAGCACCAGTGTCATTTCATCATAGTCATTGCATCAGTTTTGCAATATTGGAGAGGCAGGTTGTAAAAATGGCTATTAAAACAATTAACACAGACATCCTTAATCCACACTTGGGAGTAAGAGAGGATGGCTCTCATGAGAGTGAATGTAAAATGGTCGTCCAGAGACATTTCACTACACAAGCTTCTCACACTGAGACCATTAGTTATGAAGCTGGATGGAAAATAACTAATTCATACAAAATCATTGTTGTCTTATCTTCTTATCTTATCTAACCTGC
This sequence comes from Platichthys flesus, assembly GCF_949316205.1. Lineage (NCBI taxonomy): Eukaryota > Metazoa > Chordata > Actinopteri > Pleuronectiformes > Pleuronectidae > Platichthys > Platichthys flesus. Next base: position 5,937,323 of record NC_084945.1, on the reverse strand, counting down.
TTTCCTGAAAAATGACTGAATAAATAAATCAGTGCAGTGCAACAATCACTTTGTATGTCTTGCTTCATGCCACAAATGACAACCCCCAACCGAGCTGCACTGAGATCATGGCTGACTGCTCAAACGTCCACTTGAGTGATTTTGTAGCTCTATACGAAGCAGGGGTCCATTCTACCCGTTTCTATTTTTAATTGTTGTTTGACAGATGGATCCGTCTAAATTGTTATAAAAGATGTTTGTACCTAGCAATTATAGCATTACTTCCAAACTGTCCAAAGTTTTTTGTGGAAATACTTGCTTAGTTTATCTGACTACTCCATAGAGGCAAATACATAGTCTGTTTACCATTATTTAAGAAAATCAGTATATCATCACATAAGAATTGAACATACATCTACAAGATTTTTCCAACCACCAACACTTCAAGTGGTGAATGCTGCTTAGGATCTCCTGCTGTGTTCTCACATCAGCACATTAGAAATAGAAATTATTCCTTACTTTATGTCCTTTGTTCCTGGTGATATTTTGGTCCATTTCAATTCTGACTTATGAATATTATGCAGATGAAATGCATACACTATGCAGTTCCTTTAAGTAGCTAACCCGGAAGCCTGTTCTCTGTATTTATTTCCCACCCAAATTCACAATGGCTGTTATTATTAAAATGAAAGACTGGTGTGAAAATAGGTATTTTACTGTGGAGTCATTACGAATACAATGCAGGAAAAAATAATTAAATGTCAAAGCACACACTTCATTGGCACAAGCACCAACAACCAATGAAAGGGTAGGTAAATATTCTGTTTGTTTAGCTGGTGCCAAGTTCTTTAACCATCATGGGCAAGAAAGGTTTGGAAAAGAGAGCAACACAAGGAGTCTGAAGTGTGTACAAATGGAGTGAGAGGCATTCAACCTTTTAGTACAACACTGCGAGGGTGATTAACATTGGTTGCACAGAACAAAAGCTGTGAGACAACACTGTAGTATCTCTATTCACTGCCACTGCAATAGACACTTACAACTCAGACAATGGCAAGAGACAATTCTGGCTGAGACGAGCAGCACTATATTATTGGCTTAAGTTGGGAAGGGCAGTGAGGTTATAGGGTTGAGGTACTGATGCTGTGACAGATAGTACAGCAGGCAAAAGCACAAGCAGTCCACACATGGTCATGAGACAACCGGAGCATCTCACTCCCTGTGGAGTTTTTTTACGATTCCTTGGAAAGCCTTTTTTTGGAGCTACAAACTCTGGATTCACACATCATACAAAAATCGTTGTTGGACACATTTTTCTGAAAGACTTGTTCAATGAAAGACAAAAGTATGAGGAATGAGAAGATTGAAGCGCGACTGTTCTCTGTGTGCCTTAGGGCATCTAGGGCCACTTTCTTTTGTTGTATGGGCTGGTGCGTGCTTGGAAATGAGGAGGGGTATAGAGGAGGAGGCCTGGGGGAGGGTTATGGCTCCAAAGTATGCAGACATAAGCTGTGCATGAGTTGCCTTTGAAGCAGGCCATGGTCGGTTGTACTGAGAGGGTCACAGGGCCAAGGTTTAGAACAACAGGGTCCCACAGAGAGCCTGGACTCATCAGACCACCTTGACCCACTGCCAAAAGTTAACACAGAATGCAGGCTAGAATAACTAGAAACCTGTTGACCAAATGCGAACAAAAGAAGCCATTGTGAAGGGCTTGTTGGGTTGTGAACTTGTGAGTATTCAGAAATGCAACTAGAAATTACTGTGGAGAAATGAATGTGAGCCGATTGCCAAGAAGTTAAACACGTTGACAGTTATAATGGCTTTGTAATACCTATCGACAAGATTGAAAAGAAAATGGGCCCAAATTCGTCATTTTCTTTAAGGGCAATTGACCAAATGTAATATTTGTAATGGCAGAGTGTCTGAGTCCTATACCATGGATGGCTGGAGCCCTTTTTGTTCATCTAATACATGAGCTGTCTCATAGTGGAGCAGCATCTTGACACCTCATTGCATCCAGACAAAAACATGAGCAAATACAAACTTTTTGCCTTCGCACTCCAGGTTTTATGGCATTGACCGAAAGGAACAAGCAGCATACTCATAACTATGCAGAAGCGAGCACAAAATTATGTTGGTGGTTTCAGGAGGAGCAGCGAGGTCAGTCCCATGCAACCCCTTCCAGAAAATCAATGGTCTGGTCTGGAAAGACGCCATGCCATGATTGGTTGGTTCAATTGTGTAGTCTGCCAAGTCACAGCAAGAAATTAGGATTCTGATCGTCTAAATCAGACACAGATAGCATCTCAAAGGACTGACTTATGGTTTTTTTGTCTGAAACCCAAATAATACAGTCTAAATGTCATCTGACACCTATCATTGCATTGCCACAAACTTCACAAAGGAGTCAAGCAATCCTCCACCTGCCCACTCACACACAGAGATGTTAGCCAGTCATCAGGCACTGACACAGTCCTCGTGAGTGTCTGGGGTTAATTTTGGGTTAAGGTGTTAGGGCTTTTGGAAGTGTTATGCATGCAAACCTCTTTCTATTAGCCTATTATTAAGCTCCATGGGGCATTCAGGCTTTGTCTGTGTTACAGACAAAAATCCCAGTGTGAGCAGACTCAAGCTACTGCAGCAGTGGGCCAGACGCAAAGTGATTATCAGACATCAACATCATTTAGGGGAGCTGAAGGAAGATAGTATAACAGCTCAGCGTCAGCAACTTCCTCTCAACTAACACAATATCTCTTATCTAGTCTTTGAATTGGTGCAATGCTGATGAGAACCAACAATAACAAAACCACAGTCTTCTTTGATTTTAGCTTCAGTTGCATTTGCTTCCTTTCCTCAACACTTTCAAGGTTTGCTTTATAGGACCAGTGAGGCTATATGTGGGGAGTTCAATTCAAAGCAAGACAGCAAATTTTTTTAACCTTAAAATAGCAGCTTCAAAATTAGTTTAGTACACTGACTTAGAATCACCCTGGACACCTGTTCTTGTAGTATGTAACTTTGGTGAGTGGGCACAATCTGAGAAGTGCATAGCCAACAGATAGTTGGGGTAAGTTCCAGAATAATGACCATCTGTAGATCAGTTAACAGACGTATATGTCATAAAAACGAGCGTTTATCTTGAATATTCAGCAAGTAAACCTTTAAAAATAAAACAGTGACATCTCCTATTGTTCAGGAAGCCTGGGCCATAAGGAATCGCCTCCATTCAGTTGTGTTTCAGTTCAGTGAGTGGGGTTACACAGTCAGAGCTCCGGGTCAAGAGACTGATTGGCTTTGTTTTTTCTCTACATGAAACCCCCTAATCGCTTGGACACAGGGCCCAACAGAATAAATCACTACGTGGCTGCAGGGGGTGCTGCTGCTCAATAGAACGTACATAATGCTGCTTTAACAGGATTTCATTTCCAATGGATGCACCAATGTTGAGAGAGGAAAGGGAAGTAGGTTGGGAGTGTTTAAGTCCCCCGTGAGAGACTAAACGAAAACAATTCTCATCATAGGGTGAGGTTTGTACTGACAATGACAGTGTGAACTCTCAAGGACAGCTGGAGAATGAGACTCTGCCGCTGCTGCAATTGTTGCCAAGATTATATAGGTTTTAATCTTAATGCCACACAGTTTTATAAATTCAGCTATGGGCATAAATATGTCACGCTCACATTAAAATGTGTAATCAGGGCGTTGAGTAGATCTTTCTCCTGTGGATTCTTGTTCAGACAGACATGTTTAGACTTGGCAAAAAGCAAGGAATATATTTTTATAGGCTACTGCATAATTCAAAGAGTGGGCAGATCAAAGACCACTAGCAATGGTCTTTAAGGGTCATAATTACTATGGAGTACACAGCAAAGGCCTGGACATGCTACAAGTCCCATTACTGATTTCAATTCAGCTCTCACTCTGCAGAACTGAGATGAGTTCAACGTAACACACAGTTAGCGTTTGAAAGCTCGCTGTCCTGTGCTCCTCGATGTTTTAGACATCCCACTCATTTGAAATAAGACGAGAGAACTTCAGGCACAAGGACACTTCGTGCAGTGTGGTGAAATGTGCTGATTAAGGGCACTCATCAGGGAGGAGACTGAAATGGCTTTGGAAGGACATACATCAACAATAAATCAAAGCACAGACAAAACGGCACTCTGCCAAACTCTGCAAGTAGGCCCTATGTTTTTAATAATTACTGGAGTTGACACACTGAATGAGGGGATATTGGTTTAAGACTAGAATTGTGACATGTTTGATACCACACAGTCATGAGGATTGAGTAAAACTGTACAAATCGACTGCAGAGACACAAGAAGCTGTGAAACAACAGCATCATGCACAGAGACCAGAGGGGCATCTTTGTGTTTTTCCTATGTCCACGTCAGATTATAGGCATACTTGTATTTAGATACTGTGAAATAAAATCTGCACAAAACCAAAATGTCAAAGCTGTTTCAACTTCTTTAACTCTTTATGTGACGTGTGTATTATTCCACACACATAAAAAGGTATCAAACTGGCAGTGATATAATAACACTGCTAAGTATACGGAACAGAGCTGTAGCGTGAAAGCGGATAAGGACAACATCAAGGCTTCACTGTGCTTTCTGTTGTAGGTGTAACTTTTGATGAGGTACATTTTGCACCACAGCAGGAAATGGCCTTAAAACATCTAAGAGGGTTTGGTAGAGCTGTTGATTGATACCAATGACTAAAGGATTACTTTGCCAGCTGTGACGATTTATGTGTTTCAAAGCTCTCTATTCCTCCGCACCGGCAACATCCGTGGCTGGAGACAGAAGGTGTTTCAGGATGTCCTCTGTCTGTATGTACGCACCATTCTCATCGACATATCTCAGGAACGTCCCATGTATTTAAAATCAGAATCAAATACGAGATGTATTTTTCATTTGAGTCGGCACAGATATATATCTGACAATATTTTTTTACATATTCAGAAAATTTTAAACATTTGTTAAGAATCCTAAAACCTGGTAGTTAAGAATTGGGAAATTTCTTGTCGTAGGAGTTAAATTTCATTATGTATATTGAGCTTACGAGCACAAAAAAACGTATCTCTCTTAATCCCTTGGGGGACATTTAGAAGGATATGGACATATGTTAGGACCCTGAAAATAGCCGGATGCCGGTTAAGATCCTTAACAATGCACACTGTTAGCAGCTGTGTAGTCACCAAAACAGATCTGGGATCAGTCTGTAACTAATCGGTGTGGACGGGCACAACAAGATGTGCAGTCAAGTGTGTCACTGACAACTAAAAGGTAAAGCTAATGTCATTGCATCTGTTATTACTTTACTCCCGGAAGCACAATTTGACATAAGTGGCCTCTTCCCTTCAGCCTATAATAACAACCCAGCTGCAGAAATGTCTGCCATTTGTGGGAGGAGATATCGTGGGAGGGGAGGGTCATTTGAGGACGATGAAGTTACTACAGATTAAAGAGACATTAAGGTGACACATAATAAAGTGACAGTTATCTTGCAATGAGGAGGATGTTAAGAGTATTTTCCACGAGGGAGGCATCTGATTGTCACTATCTTCAGCTGCAAGAACAAGGAGTCCAGCAACAGATGGTGGAGCCTGCACAGAGCTGTGATCTCCACATCGTGGAATAATTCCTGGGATTAGAGGCAGAAGACACGGAAGCGGATTTTAGACTCGTGGAAGGTATCGACCACCATTTCAGAATATAATATCCTGGAGAACTGGTGCTGTGAGGTCACAATAAACACTGCTTGAATACTGATATTTGACTTTTTCCGTTTTACTGCACTTAGACAATAAAAAACACACATGGGGGGGAAATACTTATTCTGCTTACTTTTGGTGTTTAAAAACTTTTGCACAGCACTTGCAGCCATTCTGTTGCAAAGGCTAAAAACACCTCTAGTGGGAAACCTTAGCTAACTGACGCTAAAAGCAAAGCACACAAGGGACCAGGGGGCTCAAGTTGAGTTGCTCAGTTTCCCAACCTGCTTCATTCACAAAACAACACGTCTGTAATGGCTTCCTCGCGCCGCCACCTCATCACAACCTCAGGACAATAAGGAGGAGAGAACGTTATTTACGTGGCGACCTACACACACAGACACACACACACACAGCTAGCTAGGGAGCCAGCCAGCAGCTACTTTATACTAAGCAGTTAGCATGGAAGCTAACAGAGGTGTGTGCCTCTCTCAGAGAGTCAACACAGAGAGGTGATGGGAAGTTGCGGTTCTCTCCCTCCGCTTCGCCTCGCGCCAGCCGACGAGCTGAAGGTTGAATCGGACACTTATCGGCGGGGATGAGCCCTGACAGCGCAGGGGACGCGAGCGGGCTGCGGTTCGAACGTTTCCCCCCCGCTGATGGAAAAGTGAAGTGTCGGGGGGAAACGATCAGCTAGCTCTGCAGACACCGGGTCCGGACCGGGGGAGACGGCAGCGGTCTTACCTGGAGGGTCGCACCCGTCGAGAGGAGTTGGTTGCTCGTCAGTGAGTGTGTCGGTTCGGTGGGTGTAGTTTGAAAGAGTCCAGCTCCGGGCTCCGGATCCTCGGCTCCACCACTGAAGCTCCGCCGCGTCCTGCTCAGCCACAACTGAGACTGAGCGCAGCTCGGGATCGGATCCTCACCGAGAGCAGCCACAGCCTCGCGAGAGGTGGCGACGGCTGCGAGACTTCAGAGAGCCAATCACAGGGTCCGGCTGGAGCTCTGAAGACAGGGTTATAAAATATAAAATATAAAATAAATTAAGAAACAATCAAATCGAATTAAATTAAATGAAGAAAAATTACATCAAATAAAATAAAGAAAAAAACAATAACTTTAGATCAAATAAAATAAAGTAAAATAAAGTTAGTAAAATAAAATAATACAAAATTAATAAAAGTACGATAAAATAAGTAAAATAAAACACCGCAAAATATAATTAAATTAAATCAAATCCTTGAACTATACCTTTTATCATTTGAGGAATGGGGTACAATAAAATAAAATAGAATAAATTCCATCGACCACACAGCTTATCCATTGAGGTAAGGAGGTAAAATACAAATTGAAACAAGAAAAAAGAGACATCCATCCATTAATCATAGCACTTATCCTTTTAGGGGGAGGGCTAAATGAAAAACAATGAATAAGAGCATTGATATTCAGGATCTGCTCTAAATTACTCAATGAGGATTGATCAGTCAATACCAGACAGAAGTCTTTCAAAAGTCAGTGTTTATTGGTGGAACCTGTAGCTGAAGATACGAACAGACTGTCACATCAATAACACTTATAATTGCCCCCAATGCTGTACAGAGATTGATGTTAAGTGATACATTAAATTCATGACATCTAAAAACAAATGAAACAGTGAAAAGCAATATTTAATTACTGTATCCAAATAAGGCACTTGCACCACGGGAGGCATCACAAATCTTGCTCAGTATTACTAACTGTATAATGTATTAGGCCAAGCCTTGCTCATTACATCTCCAGAGGAAAAGACTCAATGTGTAAATCTTTGTTCCTTTGCTGTGAGGAAGGTTCGGGAAGAACCAATATTACTTCAAACATCACAATGCATCACTGTAAATCCTGCAGTGGAAGGAGATACACTCGGTAGAAACTTTTTAATAGACCCTCCTGCCAAGTTTCATTGTTCTTTCTTTGATGTTTTTTAAATGGGAAATGATTTTAAGCATAGTTTATCAATAGTGAGCATAAGTTTTCCTAATAAAGTTTCAATTGTTGCCAAACCACTGGATTTAAAGCTAAGACGGATCCAAGCTTCCATATTTCCTCTGCCCCACAGATGAAACATAATGTTCACTCCTGTTTTACTGTGTATTTAATCCCACTCCCTAACTGTCCAGTCCTTGAATAAAGTATCTTTAATTTGGTGAGATGTATCTCTATGGACTTTCCCACATTTGCATTTCCCTCACAATGTTCTGTTTGCTGTTTCCACACAGCATTTGCTTACGTTTGCCTATTTTAGTTTAGGTTTGTTGTTTTAGTTGTACGTGTGTGTGTGTCTTTGTTCTTGGCACTGTAAGGACCCACAGAGCCACTGAAACTTGGAGTCAAACACACTTGGCCAATTAGGCTGATTCGGATTTGTATTGCTATTTCCTAGACTATAGCCTTAACTATGATTTATCCTTGGTTTAGATTTTGTGGGTGTGGAATCTGTTCAGCAACATGATGGTTACCAGCATGACCAGAGGGAGAAAAGATGTTCAAATGTTAAAATGGCTTTTATAAAGTCTCATTTCTAATGCTGTAATGTCTTTTGCATGAGGCTGCATGAAGCAAAGACTTAAATAAATGAGGCTTTCCCCCACTCTTCAGTATGCGCTGATGCCAAGTGGTATACAGCACACCACAAGGAAGATTAAATGAGGATGATATCATCACAGGCACACAGAGCTCAGGGTACAGCACATGCATGATGCAAGAAGGCAACATCTTCTCTCGGAAAGAACTTTCCCATTTTCAGTGAGAGTATCACAGTCTGACTCACTGGATGTAGGCTGCAGCTCTGAGCCTGACATTGGCCGCATGGCTCACGCAGCATCATTCTCCTCTTCTGCTTCCGGCCTGTCGCCTCTTTCAAAATTCCCTTCACAGCTAGGAATGACCTCAGAACCAACAACCTGTGGGCAATAAATGGGACATGGAGTTTTAAAGAGGATTGAGATTGTGCATTCACACAGGCAATATGTCTTTTACTATTTGTAGCATTTTCCTGTGATCACCTACCAACATGCAAATGTCACAACAAAACACTTTTAACGTTTTATAGACTATATAGATATAAATATACCTGATACGAAAGCTACCATCTTCTGCTGATGAGGTCATTATGAGCCCAATTCTGCACAGTAGCAATCAGGGGATGGAGCTAAGGTACCGTCACGAGTCGGTCTCACCTGTCAATCATGACGTTTGACCCTAGTTTTATAGCATCAAATAACAGATTAACCCCACCCCCCCTGGGAAAATTAGTGCTCGAACATACATACGTTTGAAGAATTACCTCAAATGACAGAAACCATCTTTGAGAAAACCTTTATTTCACACTTACCTTGACTTTTTAGTTTGGTCCATGTGCCATCCACCAACATGGAGAAGGCAGGGTCTAGGTGTATACTGCAGGCAGCCACCAGGGGGCGATCGAGTCAAGCGACTTCACTTAGCGTGCTCATCTCAAGATGGTGAACATGACATTGTGAGCTAACATGCTCACAGTCAGATATGATGATCATGGGAATAAAGCATAGAGCTGGGGACAACACAGCTTCACTTTGTGACTCAAGCGCTCCCTCAGTAGAAATATTCTTAGTCGTAGATTTCCATCATCCTCCGTTGTTTTTTAATATGTTTGTCTCTGTAAGTAGTGTAATATCCCTTTATTACAAAAACAAGGAATCCCTTGGTGATATTTTTGTCCTAGAGCACAGTGTGAGAACGACTGTGGGAGGACAGTGTTATGTGGAGCTTCATTCTCACTGTTTAGAATCGTGCACAGTTTGACTGAATCTTCTATATCAGTATCTTTATTCCAGTTTTTCTTTATAGTTCTTAAATCACCTAACAGGATACTGTGAGAATAATGTTCCCATAATGCAGAAAGATTCTCAATAAAGCCAAAGAAACAAGATGCACAAGGGAATTAGATTATTATGCTGTGTATTTATGACATTATGCTATTATTTTGGTATGACCATATGTTGATCTGTCAAATATATCCATTAAACTTGTATGTTGCATGTAAATCCAGCCGTTCCCTCCGTGCAGAGTAGTATTGGATTCTATTGCTGCCGTTCTGCAGACTCAGGAATCTAAATTGGGGATTAGACAGAAACAAATCAAAGCTGATCATTTTCTCTTTTCACATTTCCTCCATCGACAGAGAATATTTCAGAGCTTACTCACGTTCCTGATTGACAAGCAGGAGCAGCCCTCTCCAGCAGAGCCCACAAAACCGAAAGTTTATGGAAATTAAAATTTGCATGATTGTGTGATGAAGGCTGATTAAACACATCACAGCTGAGGAGATTTCTGGCTGTTTTTCTGTGGCTCAAACTCTCAAAGTGTGCTCTTACCTCCAGGTTTAGAATGTGGACTCTCTGAAGCAGTTTCAATAGATCTTCAAACACCCGTTTTAATACAGTGTCAGAAATCCTTCCACTGCAACAGCAGCATAACACAGGGATTAGTGCAGCTCACTGTGAGACGCAAATATCAAACTCCTTTCTTAAAGATGCTGGAGCTGGAGCTTCGTGGATCCTCTTTTACAGCAGAGGAAGGGCAAAAAGCAGCATGAGTAGAAAGTAGATAAATTCTTTAAAGAGGCTTTTAAAAAATAATAACATATTGAAGGCAGAAGTTAATTTTATATGAGTGTGAGCCGTACCTGTTTCCAGAGCAGCCTGGGGGATGGCTGCGAGGATCTCCGAGGCCACGCTCTTCTCTCTGGGCCTTTGTAACCGGCGCCAGCTCCAGACCGACTGACTGGGCGAGATAAGGCGCTTGAAATCCCCCACCATTCATTTGATCTGTGCCATTTGTATTCCGAGTCTGTTCCTCATTTTAACTTTTGGAAAAAGGGGAGAGCGGGCCGCGCCACTTTAATGTGATGTTCTCCTTATCTGATATCAACCCACTGGGCACAAGAAAGAGAAATGAACTGACTGACAGCGCTGCGTGGACACAGATGGGGGGGAGGGCGGTCGGGGGTCTCACTGTGGATGGAGACATTCAAAACCAAGCTGTCTCTCATACAGCTCTATCAATGTGTCAATGCCTAACCATTCCCTTTCCAGTGCTACGCCCCGTCACACAGTTCTACGTGCCCCTTTTAACTCCTATCATTTTTGCATCAGACTGAGTGTAATGTAAATTGCGCCAGTGAAGAACAGCCTCACTTCCTCTCAAAACACACAGACGCCCTGGGAGACCATTTAGATTGATAACAGTTTGTTAGTCAGGCTGCTAATTTACATTCTCGGGAAGCATAAAGTTGTGTTCCTAATGAAAGAAGAAGGAGCGCAAAGGAACATAATCAAATGCTAATTTTCACACATGGTTCCCTGGGACACAACGGATCCAGTGCTGGATGCAGCTGGTGGCTTTAGAAGTGAACAGCCTGTGAGCTGTAATGTTTTATTATATAAATTAAGTGGTGCATCGAAACAGATTGATCAAAAGTGAAAAATAAACAACTGTGAGTTGTTTACTGTTGGAAAAGTGAGTGACAAGACCCAGACGTTCAAATTACACTGAGACTCTGCAAGATCAAAAGCATCTGTGAATCTTCATCTCAGTGGGTTTGTTTGTCTGTTTGCAATAAATACTGGATTGATTTTCATGAAACTTAGTGGAACAATGTGATATGAGTCAGGGAAGACCCCATTATACTTTGTTGAAAATCAGGTTCACGGGCGGTCATTGAGGGATTCTTTTTCATTTTCTTTAACATTTTTCTTTTAACATCTTGATTTCTCAGAAAATAATTCATGGAGCTTCATGTAAAAAACTAAAATGTTTACGGGACAAATATTTACGAGTGTATGCAGTTTGGTGCAGATCAAAATAAATATCTGTCCTATATCAAGTGAATTTTTTTATAGCATTAAGTTGGGCCGTGGAAGTATGTGCCCTGCTAGCTGTATTTTTTATTATCAATTGTATTGTGCACATACAAGTATCGAGGATACATGGACTTACAAGACAATAATAAAAGTAGCGTTGCAGCAGTGAAACGTTCCAAGACCTTAAAAGCTCTTTAAGGCCGTCTTGTTGGCCTCTAGCTGCAGGGGCCTTCCTGTGTGGAGCTTGCATGTTCTCCCAATGCCTGCAGGAGGACTTGCAGGTTTCTATAGGTTGATAGGAGATTTTAGATTGTCCACAGATGTGAGTGGTTGTTTTCCCTGTGAAACGCTGGGGACCTGTCCAGGATTTGTTCCAACTCTCCTCCGATGTTAGCCTCAGCTCCCCCTGCAGCCCTCGAAGGACAGGAGGTAGAGATAATGGATGGATGTCGGCAATTTATGTTGAAAGCCTGTCTGCAGAAAAAGGACAACTCCTAATATACAATATGTCTGTGAGTCACCACTTCTTTACTAAACACTGTAGCACCACTCCACATCGGAATGAGACAGTTAGATAAAGCTCCAGATGAATACATTTATATTTATATGTGGAGTGTGTCATTACTGTCCCTCCGCAGCACTTCAGCACATCTCAAAGACGCCGCCTGAGTCTCAGATTAAGATTCAACACGGAGACGAGTCTGTCTCGGCCACATGTGATTGATCTGAGTGTCCAGGGTGCAGCATGAGTGCAGCTTTTGTGTTTCACTTTATCAGCTCTCACATCAAATATTCATGTCCCGTGGCTTCTATATACTTTATCTTAAGTGGAGCATTACATCAAGAGGGATCAGTGCCTTGTTGATTTTATAAGATATTCTACTCCCTGAAGAAAGTTCTGTTTAAGCAGTGAACTAAGTGAAAGAAAGATGGCCGACGAGTCAGGGTAACAAGAGTTTTAAAACCACAGCCTGCGAGAAGAGTTTATATCTTTATATGGCAATTTTCTCCCTCTCCCTCTTTGTTTAAATTAATTGACAAACTCACTGGTTGAGCGTCTTCTAGGTTCAGAGGTCAGAGATGTTAAAAAAGAAAAGCGTTACATTTTAAATGAACTATGCTGATAAAAAAATACATTCTGATTGACTAGTATAATAAAGTATGAATATAAAGCATGTGTAAGAAGTATCACTTTATCATAGGAGTCTAAATACTGTCACATTCACAACTCATTTGTGTCAGCGCAAAAATCCACAATAACAATATAACACCAGCTAATGTGCTTTTGTCGAAACACTTGCAAAACATCACTCCTGTTATTTATCACCTTAATACTTTTCCTGGCAATTACCGTAAATCTGCTAATTTTTCAAGAGGTTGGAGAAGTGCTGAAGGCGGCAGCTCCTCTCGACAGCTGAATGAAACCTCAGCTTTTCCACTTGTAATCCGTCACTGAACAAATCTGAGTCCCTATGCTAGAAAACTTGAGCTGATAACTGTACTGCCTGACCACTTACTGTACTGTAAAGCACTGTACAGGGTTAATTACACAAACTAATGAATAAATAGAATGCATTATGAAGAGAAGAGAGGTTCACTGTAAGCACTGTAAGCAGACCCTGACTCCATCTCACGGCTCTCACTCTACGATAGGGCTCTGGATTCAATCAGTGTTACATTTTGGGTGGGATTTTAATTCTAGTTTTATCAACTCTCTTTTTAAAATGTGTCATTCCTGTTGGCATTAATTATGCATTCCTTTTTTATTTTTTGTCTGATTTAATCTGAGTACTTTTCATTCAATGCATATTTTGCATCGTCCTCGCTCTCCCGGCCGGTTGTTCTGTTTCAAGAGCTGATTCAGTGTCAGCGATGACGACTCGCTTTACAACTATCTGTGTCAGGGCCGATCGCTCTGCTCACTGTGTGTCATCACACTTCAGTGCTAAATTAAAACACATAATAAGCTCAGGAATGAGCGAGTGGGCGTTCTGCACTTTACCTCAGCTCCAGTGGTCCTGATTATCTCAGTTCTTTGGTGATTGAGGAAATTAATGCAGATGTTTGGGTCGCTATCACCAGGTTCCTTCCAGCTTCAAACCATAATAGTTTGCTATTCTTCATTTTCATGTTGTACAGCACTGACACACATGCAGCCAGTAGTGTGGTGCATTTGTTTGCAGCAGGAGAAGAATATTTGTTCATGGCCTCAGGTCTGCTGCATGTGTACAAAGTGTTTTTTGCTGCAGAAGGAGCTGCACGAAATGTAAAACACCACCTCACTTGAGTCAGTGCTGGTGAACTGAAGAGGATAAGTTTGAAAATGAAAAACACAAATGCTGTGTGCATGGATTTAGAAAATGTTCACGAGATTGTACTGGTGATGCTAGTATTGTGCATATACCCTGTGTTCTTTTGTACTGTTTGTTGTACATGTTGATTCAGGTTACAGAAATGTTACTTTGCAGCTGCAACAACATCCTCGACGACATCAGTTCCGTTTTTTGTACACGTACACAATCTCACTGCTGCTGTGATCGCACGCTGAACAAACTCTGCAAACTTCTAACGTGAAAAAAGGTCAAAGTGATCCTGCAGGTGACATCCGACACGCTCTCATTTAAAAATAGTGTTTAAAAACAAAACCAGGCATTTCCACTCCAGAGGAATAATCAGTAATAATCTCTGTCCATACCAACATGTGGTAAAACTCACATCACATATTCACAAACACTGGAAATGCACATCCTGGTGTAAACAGGAAGCAGATTGAGTGCCCAGCAGTTGAGGAGGAGTAACGATGAAGTGGAACTGTTGATTAACAACACTTGTAATACCTTGTTCACTTTGCATTCACCATATACAGTTGAGCCATGAACCAATCAGTGCGAAATGTGGGTCTTTGCATCATTATCTTATCGGTTTCTTTCTGTTTCACATTAAAACACATCTTGAGATTCACACGCCTAAATCTCACAGAACTGCTAAAGGTCGAGTTGCATTGTGGGAGATGTAGGGGTCAGGTTTTGAGGGAGATATCTCTGGTTCTGCAGGATTGATACTGATCTATTTCTTCAAACTGCATGAAAAAGCAAAAGAAAATGTTGTAATATTCCATCCAGACATACTGAGTCGTGGTAATTTTTTATTTGGGGCCGAACAATAAAGCAGTTGTTGAATCCTTTTCCCCTGGCAGGGGAACAAATACTCCAGCAGTGAGAAAAGAGTCGGTGCTCACGTTCCTCTGCCAGCAGCTGCCTGCTCCTTCTCCTCCTGCAGGCAACGTGCGTTCAAAAGACTGAGGAGGAGTCACACACACAACATGTGAGAACAGGTTTCTTCAGTGCCAGTAAACTGTAGCTTTCTCATGACTCAGGTACAATTTAATTAATCTCTTAATACGTCTGTCTGTCATGAACTCAAAAACGTCTGTCGAGGAATTTCCTCCCTTTCTTTAAGCTCTGCCCTTTCTGAGCAGCCTTCTAGTTATCACATGTTGGAGTAATACCAGAGGAGCCCCTGCTACATTCCAGCATCTGATCTGTCTCAAAGGATCCTAACATGAGGGCACAGCGTCAGATCAGCGTGCAGCAAATATGTAATTAACTGTTATCCACTGTGTTGAAATACAATCTCTCTGGCATCGATGTTGGTGTGAATGAGAGAGAGAGAGAGAGAGAGAGGGGTGCAACAAGGAGGGAGAGGATTTAGATCTGAAGCCGACACTTTGATGGACACAAGTGGAAGTTTTAAGTAAATTTCATATACTTAATCATTTTGGAACAATGCAAGATAAGTTAACTTAGTGAATGTCCTCTTCCTTCTACAATCTAGAAATTCAGATAAAATATAACCACTGCCATCTTGGGTTGATGTGATTTGCAGCCCTGCACAGAAGGGATGTGGGATACACAGTATAATGCTGAAAGGCCACCAGGGGATGATCCAGATGCCTTGGCTCCACTTTTGGGGAGCTGTCATATCGTCCACCTTTATTAACAAGTCCAGAGATTCCACAGATCAGAGTCTCTGACCAAAGCCCTCAGACTCTGAGTCGAGTCCAAACATGAGTCAGAGGTGATGGAGCTGACCGGGTGCAGCAGGTGTTGTTTGGCAGGAAGAGGATGGTAGAATCATCGGAGGCGAACAATGATCTGGAGCAGCGTTGGTGGAAGAGTCGTGATTCTCGGCAGCCGATGAGGAGACTCAAGTGTGTCTGTGAACTTGCAGGAGAACCAGATGCTCATTCAAGATTCATGAAGCACAATTTAACTTTCAAGAAGCCGTTTCTTTGCAAAAAAATTCAGTTTCATTCCTTGATGAACTGTCATCTGTCTCAGCTACGATAAAATAAAACAGAAGCAGGATTCAGTTTTCTGAACTGGATCTCACATCGATAATTTAGAGAAACCTCATCCCTGAGATCAATCTGCAAGGAGCAGAAGTTCTTTTTAAAATAGCCTGAATATTGTTTTTCATTTGGTTTGCCAGTGGTGGCAAAACAGAGATATGTGGTGGATGCTGGTGGAGCTATGAGCAGAAGAGAGGCTGAGGAGTGTCTGCACAGTAACGTCTGACTGCCGGAGCTGAGGCCTCATTAAATTTTAATTGCAGCACCGTTCTGAGAGCACTGGCATCTCCATCCAGATGCATTTGACCTTCTTTTCTCCCTCAATCCGCTCAGACCAAATAAGTGTGAACATTTCATCTGTCCTCGCGTGTCGAAGAAAACATGGAGTCAGTGAATTTCCAGTTAAAAGCACAAAACCAACAGTGAAAGATTAAGCACCACTCACTTGTCCCATGAGAACAATCTGCATTTCGGTGTTTGTGTACATCTGAGCCTCCTTTGCACCTCAGACAGTGTGAGACACGAGGAATTCTGCTTGTGGCTGCACATACGAGACCAGCCTGCTTGAGATATGAAAATAAATATGCACAAGTTCAACGTGATTCACCAACAATAAGTATCACACTCCGGAATGGAGGCTGCAACCCGAGCGTCTGAGTTTCTCACAGCTCCAGGTTGACGTGAGAAGCCGGCGTCACGTGAGCAGGAAGCAGCCTGTTCAGTATGCATGCTGCAGGAGATTAGTGTGTGTTTATCGTCTTCCTGTCCTCAATGGGTGTTGCGTTACGAGGTACTGTCTCCAAAACTGCCAGGATCAATTAACATGAATTATAAATGTCCACTGACGCTGTCGGTCTGGAGTGCTCGTTTTTTTTCAAGCCTCCATTGTTCCTGTGGAGCGGGGTTTTAATTTTGCAGAAGGTACGAGACGTTTATTCTTCTCAAGGTAATATGAAATATTCTTCTCAAACTCTGCGCCCTCCAGAAGTAAAAGAACAACATGACACGAGCCGCCCTGCTTCTCAGGAAGGATTGAATTCACATGGAGGAAACTGATTTCATCTCATTTATGGACCAAACACCTCTGAGTTAAATCAAGAGGCATCAATGAGGCGTCTCTGCTCCTGCACTGAGATCACTTTACACAGTTCAGCACATACAGCCGGGGGGGGGGGGGGGGTCACACACATTATCCAGGTCACTGACCAGTGGTGGCCCGTGCACCAGCAGAAGCTGTGCTGCTTCTGCGCGACCCAGAGGGGAACTGGTAACATCAGAGTCCTTTAAATACAAATAGAAGTCGGTGCACAGGGAAGACGCCAGCGAAGCAAACAACCCACAAGGGGTCGAGGCAGAGTGGAAACCAGGCTGAGGTCAGAGAACATATGAGGCGGGATGAACTGGAAACTAACAAAGATGAAGGAGCCACTATGTTCCCTTGAGTTCCCACTGCAGACCTCAGTGCTCTACTTCGTAATTAATAACTTTGTTCTTGCAGCTCTGCATGTTTTTGCTGAATGGATTTATTGGGATTTCTATAATTGACGTTTCTGTCAATGAGCAGTTGACAAGTTATTGATCAATTGAACCCAAGAGCTAAAGAAAATAAGAGCAGTGAATAGTCGGAGGTGTATTATTGTGTTTATTTACTTTCAGGATCATATATATATCTCACATATCAGCAGACAAACAGCATTCATAATTATATTTCATTTATCAGCTGACAATGTCTGACAGTTGTTTTCTAGTTTCTTCTTCCTGACGCAGTAAAGTTTTGACACCAGAGATATTTCCTGAGCTTCGTATTAAAACAACCCTGCAGTGAAAATGATGTTCAGAGATAAAAGCTGCAGTTTGGAGGATATAGAAGAAAAAACATAAGAGGAGCTTAAAGTTCTGCGTCTGGAGATCTGGCTTCTGCTCAGAGGGAAACTGTCCGTTTGCTCCTGCAGAGGAAAAAAACCTTCACTCTAATCAAACAGATTCAGGTTTTCATTTTATATTTCCATGCAGCTGCTGGTGGGAGACGAGTTAATTACAGCCGACAACTATAAATAACACGAGGAGAAAGCTTTAATGTGAAATGTGCAGAGTGCTGAGTGCAGGGAGATCAGCCGAGTGCTGAAGAGTTTAAAACACTTTTCACTTCGCTCGACTAAAATCTGGGTTTAACAGCAGGTGTTCTGTGATGTTCAAAGGTGCATGTGAACATTTGAATACCTTATCTTCAAATATGTGCTCACGTTTTTGTATTTAAAGCTCATTAGCAGCTTCCTCTTTAGCTGTTCCTCTTTTAATCCACATATTCAACACACTAACAACAGATATTGTCAACATCTATTCCATCTCTTCTTAGCAAACATCGCCCTCTTGTGGTTCAGGGATTGCATAAAGAAATGTTGTCTTGAATTCATTTTAAATTTCTGGCAAGTTTATTATTCAAACTTAAATTAAACCCTTGTTGCCTTCATTGTATTTTTGTGATATAAAAAGTGAATCACCATTGTTAAGAATAATAGAGGAAAAGATATAAAGATTTTTCCATACTTTGATACAGCCTTGGAAAGTTGTCTTGAACTTATATAAAATGTATATATACAGTAAGTAACTAGAAGAGCTGATTTCTGTTTGTTTGTCTGTCGGCAGAATTACACAAAATCTATTGAACCGAACTCTTCAGGCAGGTTTAGGAAAGTGATGTTTAGGAGTGTGTGTAATTAAGTGCAGCTTGATCTTAATGTGATCAGGTCGTCACATTTAAACAAGATGAACTTTTCAAGAGAGAAAGAGAACCTTTAGGAAAAACAACACGACCAGATCTTACAACAGGAAAATACATTCACACACAAGAAAATAGATCAGAAGTTACGACACAGGGATCTGGAGACGACTAGAAGGAATTCAGTCTTTATTATTGTTATTTAAATCTGTGCTTTACCCACTGTGACGTACATGAGGGTCATGTGAACATGAGACATGTAACTGAGCAGATCTCTGAATTATCAAAAGAACTGAAAACAGGTTAAAAAATTAGTTGTGCAGAATTAATCAAGTTTAAGAGTCTCCGGAAAATCAAAGTTTGTGAATGTTATGTCCTCTGAAGTCATGGATAGAGACGACTGAGCGTGTGTGTATGTGTGTGTGTGTGTGTGTGTCTCTCTGTGTGTGTGTATGTGGGTGTGAGTATTATATATTTGGAGTTATTTGAATTTAGACGAGTTACTAAGAATAATCTAAACAAGAATTATCCTCCTGTGAAAGAAAAGGGCCTCGGGCTCATGAAGCTCTTTTGAACATGATACAATCTGTGACATGATAAGACACCAGAGGAGGAGGTGGAGATTGAACTGATATTAGAAACAAAACAATCAGACATTAGTCGTGTGTTCAACGAGGTTAAAGAAGCATTTCTTCCTTTTTTTATGAGCGGAACCTGAGAGAAAAAGTCTAATTCAAGACCATTGTGCTATAAACAAGACACAATTCAAGATTTAATTCAAGATTCAAGAGGATTTATTATCATTTCAAAACATGAGGTACATGAGAGGGAATCAAACTAAGTGCTGAGGTACTGGAAAGCAGCAATGAGATCTAAACTAGAATCTAAAAACTAAGCAGAAGTCGACTCACACATTGCACTCAGACAACAGGTTTAATTTAATGTTTCTCTCTGTTTCTTGGGGTGAATCTCCTCGACCCTGCAGCTTCCTGATCGACACTCGCGGGAATATTCAAATGTTTTTTATTATTTGTTGTACCAGTCAGTTTGATAAATGTGTCCTAGAGCGACATCTGGTGGTTGAAGAGGATTAAGTCGCCCTCTGGTGGCAGTGCTCCAACCTCACCCAACACCTAACACCCAGTTGGTGCAAAACTCACACTTTACTGCTAAACTTTGTTCTCTCTAATATGTCAGGATGGTTTTGTGGAAACTCATGATATGTTCTTATGCTTCTTTAGTTGTTGTCGTCCTGGATGTTTTATCTCAGTTTCATTTATTAGACATTCTGCTTTTCCTTGAAGTGTTCTACTGACGATCACTTTATCCTGTTCAATTCTGTCTCAACCTGCTTTTTATATTCAAAATTATTATATTGTTCATGTTTTATCACAGATGTATTTATGTGGAGTACTTTGAGTTGTTTTTCATTCATGATGTGTGCAGTATTATTGTTATTATTACTGGATTTGCATTAGG
Organism: Platichthys flesus; assembly: GCF_949316205.1. NCBI lineage: Eukaryota > Metazoa > Chordata > Actinopteri > Pleuronectiformes > Pleuronectidae > Platichthys > Platichthys flesus. The sequence goes on along the minus strand of NC_084945.1, from coordinate 5,917,197 downwards.
TTAGAGAGTAATGACTTGAATTCACTCACTTCTCAGTCAATTGTCATGAGGCAGTTATATTTAATAGCGATTTGCATTAATTGCATCATATTTCAATTATTAACACTAGATTCCTAATGGATTGAAGCTTTGAATGGCTGCTGTTCCCCGTGGTTAAGATCAGCCTCATTACCCATGATGCATGTGTGTGGTTTGTTATGTTTGCTCGACACTGACAGAGCAGGACAGTGTTAATGTGCACCAGAGCTAATTGGTTAATCAATTAGTCGACTGAGACAAAGTGTACCTGATCTTGTGAACTGATTAATCACCTTGGTCGTCTTTCATGTAAAAATTATAAAAGGACTTAATATCAGTATATCTACAGGTATTGGAATTGATCTGGAAATATTACCTTGTGTTGTTATTGACTGAACAATCGATCTAATTGACAGAGTACTCAGCAGGTTAATCAATAATAAAGAGAGGCTAGTTGTCGGATGAGGCCTCAATGTGCGGTACGGGCTGGTTATAAAACCGTTAGTGCCAGTTGGGCTCGTCTCCTTATCATTAATATGCACATTATTTATCAGGCTGATAGAGTCACATGGAGACGCGGGCAGACGTTGCTCCCTCTCCCTTGATTACGACTGGCATGAATTTCTCTTTGGCTCCACTCAGGCTGATACATTTCATTATCTTCCCCTCGCATCACGTTTTAATTCACTTAGGCCACAGTCGCTGCTTCATTAGACCAGTTACTGTTCATCGAGCGGATTTAGGCGACAATGTGAGGAGATAACCCCCCCCCCCCCCCAATCACCCTTCATTTAACTATGTTTCTATTTATATGAAAACCCACATCAAAAGTTAGACTGATAATCGAAATGTACTCACCCCACTGAAGACCACTGGCTCCAGGCTGCAGGGACTCTGCTTCCCCCTGGTGGATGAAGCCTCTGCAGCCTCAGACTGACACACACCATATACACACACACACACACACACACACACACAACTTGTCTTATGAGTGGAGGTCTGACTTCTCCTCTGAATGATCACTGCATCAGTCTCTTATTTGTGTATCACTGAGTATGACAAGGTTTGTGTTTTATCATTTAGTAATCAATCAATCAATGAGACTTTAATAGTGCAGCACTTTTCAAGCAAACAACACACACACACACACGTGCTTCACAGAACAAAAGCAATAACAAAAAAAATAACACACACACTGCGCAAAACAATATTTACAGGATCTGAGGAAACGTTATTGTAAGTCTCATACATTTGAAATGAGGAAACACCAAAGGCAGTAAAAAGAGATAAAATGATAATGAAAGAGAAGCGGAGAGAGGAAAAGGAGAGAAAAGATTGAAGATAAAATAATAAAATACTTCAAGAAGATTGAAGAAAACCAGATAAAAAACTTTATTTTAAGGTGAAACTAGAAATACAACACGCTGTTGTGTGCCTCCACCAACCAGAGCAGTCTCCATCTTTATATTTAAACACTTTTTCCCCCCATATTCATATAAGGTCACTGTGAACTTTAACCACCGAAAAGTAATCAGTTCATCGGTGAATCAAAAAGAATTGTGCCAGATGTAATGAAATTATTGGCAGTTCTAATACATCATATTCATGGGGACGTGAGGTCACCGTGACCTTCACCTTTGACCTCCAGGTCCCAAAATCTAATCAGTTCATCTTTGAATCTGAGAGAATGTTTGTACCAAATTAAAAGAAATTCCCTGCAGGAGATTTTTGAGATATCGCGTTCACATGAATGAGTCGGACGCCCACGCAGATTGACGGGAATATATGAGTCAATGAAAAGAAGAAAATTATATATATGTAAAACTGGCCAAGATGTATACATAAATAGAGAAATAAATAAAAGCAATTATAATGATGGTTTGCTTTTAAAACCAATATATATATATATATACATATTTAAGATTAAATAATCTGAATTAATCAATATATTTTGTATCATTCACTGAATTTGACAAGTGGAACTGAAGTGGTATTGTTGGGTATCTGCCGCAATCATTATCCTTTATTATACAACTTAACTGTCAGTGTGCATGAGTACAATTACAACACACAGTGCTACAGGAGAACTACAATATTGACACTGGTGGACAATTACTATATTGAGATATACACAGGTGAATGGTTAAAGCACATACAAATAGAGAGAGTACATATATATATATATACACACAATATTGGGATTTTGTTTATTTATACACATCTTTTTATAGTTGTCGTCCAATATACCGCTGTCTATACCATAGAGAATCTATACCCATATCTATGAATGCATGGATATATGCATTATTTTTGTATACCATACCTGCCTATTTACTTATGAATCTATACATTAATATACACGGACACGTCTTGTCTTTATATCTCCTTAATGCAAAGTGTAGTTTACATCCTCAGAGTGAAAGGTTTTATATCATGTACATTTATGTCCCTTATGTTTATTCTGTTGTCTTTTTAATTCCCTCTCCTTCTGAATCAATCAGCTGACTTTCACCAGCGTGGGATCAGTAGTGTGATCTTATTGGGTAAGGGGGGGGGAAGAGTTTTGTGAATGAGAATCCAGATGTTGCAAACAGCTGTTCGAAGCGATGTGGATCTTTAACGTTGCTAATCCCGCACACACACACACAGACACACACACACCTGACACACACGTGCCCTCTCGTCCTCGTGGAGCTCCTTCACTATAAAACACCGTGAGAGTCTCATTATTCTTGTAAACTTCACTGAAACAACCAAACTTCAACAACAAAGACCCCACCCAGTTCCAGCGGGGCGGCGCCATTGGCCCGCGTCGCTGTAGATCCGCTCCCTCTTCCTGCGCCGGCTCCGATTGGTCGACGGTGACGACAATCCCGCGCCGCGCTCCCGCCCACCGAGCGGATCAAGTTTGAATGAACGGCAGCAGCTGCTCCGGAGCGGGGACGCACACTTGGATTTGCGGTAATTATCGAAAAGTGCGGGGCTCGTCGATCGCTGATCCAGGATGGACATGAAGAAGAGGATTCACCTGGAGCTGCGGAACCGCACTCCGGCTGATGTAAGTGGGCCTCCCGCCTCTGCTGCTCCGTGGTCCCCGCTCGGCTAACGGAGGGAGCCTCGGTGCGATGATGCGTCTGTGAGCGGATACAAAGTTTCCTCTCAAGTTAAAATCCGGTGGAGACGTCGCCCCGCGGGGTGGCGGTGCCGGTGCTGCGGGGGGACGCGGGGTGAACTTTTGTTTTGCGGGGCTCCCGTTTGCGGCTCCGCGGTTATAAACAAGGCGACGCGCCGCGAGGAGCCATGTTTGGAACTTTTCATCCACGAACGCGCCCCTTCCCCCGTTTAAAGCCCCGCGTTGTTCACTCGGAGCCGCGTTTTCTCTTTCTGTGTAAAAACCACGTTATCGTGTGTTTGAGTCGTGCACTTAGCGGGAAGAGGACGCGGATGCTCGAAGGAACAAAATGATCAGCGATGCGTAAAGATCCCCGCCTCGTAGCTGCGTCCGGGAGCCGCGGCTGCTCGGGTTATTTCTGCGGGTGATCCGGGGTTAGCCCGCAGCCCCGCGCAGCCGAGGAACGGAGCCCCCTCAGCGAGCACGGATGACCGAGGGATCGCTCCCAGGCACCGGGGCACAGCGACCACACTACGGGAGAAGAGACACTAACACCGGCTCTGTTTATAAACTGAACCGCTCGGTCCTTCTCCTGAACACAAACCGTCGAGCCTCGTCGTTGTTGTTGTTGTTGTTGCTCCAGTTTTCCAGAACTAGGACACGACGCCATTTTACCCAGAAACAAAGGCGAAGCCAAACACCGCGAACTACCGCGCAGGGGACGACGCAGAGGACGGTCGTCTTCTGTCCCCGGGTTTATAACGGAAGTACCCCCCCAACATCAACATAGGTCATTCACCGACGGTTTATATCCGACAGCTGATCGGTTCTCGCTCTCGGCTCCCGGTCGTCTTCATCCGCCCCTCCTACTCACACATGTCCCTGAGCACGACCCGTAGCTCCTCTTCTCTCGCACGAGCGGAGGAAGCAACGCGCTCAGGCTCTGATCGAATCATCGTAGTGTGATATTTACGCAGTGGGAGGAGAATCGGAGCATCGCGATACCTGCAGCGTACAAATGTGCGCAGGCTACGTGTAATTAATGCGTAATAGTCCCGCTTCTGCTCGTCGCTGATTGGCTGACGCTTGTTAAATATCCGGTAACAGCGCACCTGTGACCGCAGAGCACTCTGTTTAGATATCACTGCGCTGAGCTGCAGCTGGTTTTCTCAAACATCTGCACATGTTCCACATCTGCAAACTTCAGACTCAGCACGTGTTAATGCAATGTTCGATTTCCCATTAAAGGGATAGTTCACCCATAATGAAACTTGACCCATTATCTACTGATGGAGAGGGAGGGTTGAAGTGGGTGGAGCATTTCGAATTTTAGCTTCTCAGTTATGAGGATTTTAAGTTTTACTGCACCGTGATGTTAAACTGAATAGTATGAATTATACTTGTATTTAAACTGTTGGTCAGACATTTGACGAAGTCATCTAAGGCAGATTTTTTTGTGTGCAATTTTGTAGTATTGCAGTTATAAGTTGCAGCTCCAATGTACATTGTTGTATTTTGTATTTTATTATTGGCCTTTTCTTTTTTCAAAGTGGAGCCAGTTTTTCTACCTAATATCCGGCTGGACAGTTCAGTAATTGGTTGTAAACATAAACTGCAAAGTAAATAGTACTTTGAGTGGAGTATAAGATAGAAGTAATGTGTGCATAATTCAAGTACATCTACAAAAGTATGATGATTTCCAAAAGCTGAAACAAAAATCGTTCGGCAAACATATTTATACAAAATAGTGCAACGAGATTTATATCAAGTAAAGTAACAATTTTCTGCGTCAGTAGGAGTTAAATCTTTCATCGTGAGTAAAACAAATGTTTTAACCTTGAAACAGAAAATAGACAAACACATTTATAGACTTTTAACCTTTTCCCAGAACGGACAGATACTGATGAGATGTGTGTTTTGTTCTTCAGGTCAAAGAACTCGTGTTAGACAACTGTCGCTCGAACAAAGGGAAGATCGAGGGTCTGACAGACGAGTTCGAGGAGCTGGAATTTTTAAGCACAATTAACGTTGGACTGACGACAGTCGGCCACTTGCCAAAGCTCAACAAACTCAAAAAGGTGGGTGTGTTTTCTTTCTTTTTGCCCCCCCTTCCCCTCGAGCAAAACAAACCTGTCACTTGAAGGTGTTGAACATTTCCACTGATCCACAGCTTGAACTCAGCGATAACAGGATCTCAGGAGGGTTGGAAGTTCTGGCCGACAAGTGCCCCAGCCTCACACACCTCAACCTCAGCGGCAACAAGATTAAAGACCTCAGCACGATAGAGCCTTTGGTGAGTGACACCGGGGACCATCAGGAGAGAGAGAGAAACCAGCCGAGAGTCTTATTCCTCAAACTTTGATTCTTCTTTCTCCTCTGACAGAAAGAACTGGCGACGCTGAAAAGCCTCGACCTGTTTAACTGTGAGGTGACGAACCTGAACGAGTACAGAGACAACGTGTTCAAGCTGCTTCCCCAGCTCACGTACCTGGACGGCTACGACAAGGACGACAAGGAGGCGCCGGACTCAGACGCCGAGGTTTACGCAGAGGGCTTGGACGACGATGACGACGAGGACGATGGTACGTACGAGCTGCCTCACGCACCCACATGCTGGGAAGCTGCTCTTAAAGCTGGCTGATAATAAACCAACACTTTGTTCACTCAAATGTAGACGAGGAGGAGTACGATGAAGACACAGTACCAGGAGACGAGGAGGAAGATGGGGAGGACGATGAAGAGGAGAACGAAGAAGAGGAAGAGGACGACCTAAGTGGAGAGGTGGGATGAGAATAAATGAGTGTTTCATTCTGTAAACTGTTAAATGTCCAGTCTGAAATAATCAAGACTAACGTTACCTTTTTCTTTTGTTTTAAAGGAGGAAGAGGACGAAGACGTGAACGACAAAGAGGCTGACGATGATGAAGATGGAGAGGGTGAGGGTGAGCACAATTACTGGCTCAGAATTTGTCTCCAAGTGTTAGCAGCATAAATGTGCACAGTGATAAACAAAGTGTTCTTTTCTACATGTAGTTACTAGGAAGCTTTGTTTATATTCTTCCACATCAGAACTGTATCACATGTTGTTTACGTGTCAGCATGTTCATGATCTCCGTGTCACCACCACAACCAGCAGAAAAGCATGAAACCATCATACAGACTTTATTAAGTTCTTAAGTAGGATTCTCTCTTTACTAACTGGATAGCAAAATTGCACTGGGAAAGGGTGGCACGGTGGAGCAGCGGGTGGCTCTGTCGACTCATAGCAGGTTGTAACTTCATTTGGCTGTGAACACAAACATCTTATTAACGTCTGTTTTTAAATGTGAGAAAACACCAGAGTAGTTTGTCAGGAAACTTTTTATTTTCTTGATTCCTGACTCTTCATGTTGGAAACTCTTTGTTTTCCAGAAGCGGAGCAAGGTCAGAAGAGAAAACGGGAGCTGGATGAAGAAGGGGAGGAAGACGAGGATGAGGAGGATTGAGAATCCTCCTGAAGAAGCTAAGTTGTGACCTGTTAAACTTGTTATCTCCCAGTCACTCCCCAGCAGCCCCATGTGTCCCCGCCCCCCCAGTTTCATATTGCAGTAGGAGTGGTTGCTTGTTATTGGCCAGTCAGGTAGACGGGGTTGTCTGGAGGAATGAGTTCTGTCCCCTTGATGCTCCCGTGTCCCCGTCTTTAACGTCCACTTTTGACTGCTTCGTGGACACCCAGTTTTGTAATATCCAATATTAGCAAAGATAAACCTTTTTAAGAAACCTTTTGTTTTCTCACTGTTTGTGTAAGACCAGTTTTCTGATGACTTGTGTATTTGAAGACCCCCCCCCCCCCCCCCCCCCTCAAAAGAAAACCAGAAAAATGAAACAAAAAAAGAGTGCATGTCTAAAACATTTTAAAGTCAACAACTGGATTCCATGTGCGGCTGCCCTCCCCCCCCTTGTCTTAAACTTATTTTTGCATTGTACTTTTTATTTTGTATTTTTTAATGTAAGTTATGTGTTTGTAGTGTCACCAGTATGCCAATACTCTGCTGTCCTGGTGTGAACCTTGTGTCTGAACATGCACAGTGTGTGACCCTCACTGGGCGTATTTTTAAATCATAGCAAAAACAATAATAAAAAAAAAAAAACCGTGTCTGCCCTTGTCAAAGCTCCTCCTCCTTCAACCCTCAGCTTTGATAGTTCGGAAATTACGTGTTCTTGTAAATAATGACCAAATACTATTTTTTTGTATTCTCTTTGATGACGGCAGACATTGAACAGACCACTGAGGTGAACCTTTGAATTGTAATAAGATATTGATTATGTAATGCTGCTTTGTCTCAAATACGCAGTGTGAAATTTTCTTGAATTTGAAGAGAACTTTGTATGCATCGATCTTTCCACCAAGAGACATGTTCAACATCAGAACTCACTCTTGCTTTTCCATGTTCTTCTCTGGGACACGCAGGTGGCAATGTTTGAATTTGTGGTGGTAGAGTAGAGAAGTTAATTGATATATTTATATATATATAAATGGAGGCTGCGACTTGCATCATGTGTGCATTGAAGATGTATCGTTTCAAATTGTGTAAAACTCTGGGAAAACGGTCGGTTACTTGGACTTTGTTTTCAGTCGTATATACGCAGCGGTCAATTTGGCCTACCTCAGTGATTCCTCACTCTGTTAAACCCACTGTCATCAGCCAAATTCTCTTTGTTTTTCCCTCCCACCCACTTCAATAAATCCCTTTTTTTAATATACGTTTGGAGGTTTGTGGTTCTTGTGCAACAATACTGACGTTTTTCCTTTCAGCTGCTTTCTCAGGCTTTGTGATTGTAAACGTTCTGAGAGGTTAAACAGACCAAAGGGAGCTCCTCTCTGCTGCTGAGGCTCCTCGTCAGTAATCCGGCCAATATTCCTTCATGATTGTGATGTCACGCGACATCTCCGTGGCCCACATTTGAGTCTGGCCCAACCCCCAACAGAGCCAGGGGCATGTTCAGTCCCAGACGGTTTGGTGCAGTGTTCAGGGTTTGAGAGTTAAACGACATGTTGGCTTGAAACAATGTACATCAAACCTGTAACTAAGTTTTCTCTCATATTATTGACGTGTAGACAAACCCCACCTGATTAAAAAGGTTTGCATTGATTGAAGATGTTTTGGTTGTAAGTATTTTGTAATAAATTGAATACTATAAGCGCGTATTCCAGCCCATGTCAACTACCTCTGATATCTCTATAAATTTAAAAATACGTTTTGTCTCGCCTGAACGCAGCCCAGGTGAAATTTAAGCAGACTCCTATATTTCCTACTAAGTGATTGACCAACTACAACATAGTGGGTCAGCTGGCCAATCAAAGAAGACTGGGCTTTATCAAAGAGGGGGGGCTTTAAAGAGACAGGAGCTAAAACCCAGTGTTTGAGACAAAGGGTGAAAAGAGGAGCTGCAGCAACGGACACTGAGAGGAAAGTTATGAGTTTTCTGAACATTAGGAGAATATAAAACTTTAAAAGTAATAACACAAATACAAAGGATGAACCTGAATATGAGCAGAATATTTCTCATTTAATTCACCAGGTATTTCCTTTTCTCATCCAGGATACACAGACTGACATGTGATTCTGATCGCTGCACATTAGACCTGCGGTTTTAACAAAGATCAAACTGAGCAGTAATAAAATCCCAAAGTTTTCTTCTTTACTACAAAGTTTATCAGGCTCAGGGCCAAGGTTAACACTAGTTTGTTAAAGCTCACATGCCAATCACTTCAACATCATCATTTCAAAACCATTACATCTTTTACATGTCGTTATCCTACCTGTCCACAAACAGCCATTCGATTCCATTATTCACTACAACAAAATGAGACGAAATCTATCGAGTCCGTCCTCGTCCTCCACCTTCTACTTTCACCGCAGCCTCTTTATTTCACCTTGGCAGTAACATACATTTACCATGAACATGGCTTTCTATGGAAACATCCTACATTCACATGAGGGAAAAAACTCTGCTCTGTTTTTCTTAATATATGAGATCGATCACCTTTTCCTCAAAATCCTTTATCTCTGAGAACATTGAAGGAAACTTGTACAATGTGTGTTTTGTTCCAGTTTTATTTGATTTGGGTTTGAGTCTCTAAGTAATATACACGGCATTGTTATGTTTGTCGGATTTACGCAGGCACGTCAGGACTTCTGGATTGTTCTGAAGGAAAGTAAAAGGATTTTGAGTTTATTTTGAAAAATTTAAGCAAAATAAAGCAGAATTTGTATTTTCTCAGGAGAATGCATAATGCTCTGTCGTTTTCTGATTGTTGAACTTGTCCAAATCCATCATGAACAGAATCAGGCAAAATGTGACAGGGCTTCACAGATCATAATACACACAGGGGTGTTCAGCAGAATTGTTTTAGGTATCTGCTTGAACCTGGTCGCTGAAATAACACATCCAATCACCACCAACTTCTCTTAAATCAAAAAAATGATGGTAAAACATGAGAGTTTAAACATGATGGAGTTTAGGTTGATGATACAAGGGGAGAAGGAGCAAATGACCTGAAGTCTCTAGAGCAAAGTTACACATCTACAGTAAACATGTCTCAGTAACAGTAATGTTCTTCGATTAAATGTGAAAGGAGGATTATTGTTACAGTTTCCTGTGTGAAGAGCCGAGAGCAAATCTTCACACCTTCAATTCCAACATTCAGCAAAATCTATGAAGCGTCACATTCATTACTTGCACATCCGCCACGTCGTACAAAAACAATGAGATTAAACAAATGTACAAGTTAATGGCTAAAAAGGTCGAACGTGACAAATAAATAGAAGCAAATATACATTGTCGCCCTCAGAAACAGCCCGAAAAACCAATAACAGCCTGCAAAGCTTCCCTTGAGATGAAGTTTGAGTGGTTCAGTCCGACACCTCTGGATCCACGTGTCCCCTGCTGCTCTCCCACCGTTTAAATAAAGGATCAAAAACATGGTGAGTGAATGAACTATCCCGTCCTTGGTAAAAAACTGCATTTGGATACAACTATGTGTCGGTGTGGATTTACAGCCGGGTGAGGAAGGATGTAAAGGGATAAGCAGCTCGTTGAAAAACACAATCCACGTCTCCGAGCTCTCTTCACGTCTGTTTGGTGCGAAGCTACGTCACGTCGGCCATCTTGGGAAGAGGTGGCAGCTCGCAGCCGAGCGTGTCTGCAGCAGGGTCTAAGGCCGCGGGGAAGAAGACAAGTAGGAGCCAGTGACGAGTCTTTCGTCTCTTCCAGTTTTTGCGTGGACAAAAAGGCAAAGTGAGGCAAACATCTCCACGCTCTCACCAGAAATATGCAATAACTGATCATTAACGCTCGACTCAATCCATTTGTAAAAACAGATGATACCAAATTTGATTTGATTTCAAACTTTCCCTGTCGTTTAGTTTGTGTCAAGGTGGAAAAATCCACCGACACTTCCTCATCTCATTATTACAATATTCCAGGAAATCGCACCAGCTAAGATATCGAACAAATCGTGTGCACTACATATATCCAGGGGCAGCAGGAATGAAGTTATGATATAATGCGATATATCAAAAGAGCATAGTGGGTTGGGGGCGGGGGGGGGCTCAGAAGCTTGTCGGAGGTCCGATTCGGAGGCAGAGGAAGCAGCTGTGTCAGTCCAGGAGGCTGCGAGGTCACACGTTGTTGGGGCTAACGTTCTTCAGGTTGTTGAGCTCCAGCTCCAGTTGGCGTATTCGCACGTCCTTGGTGGTCAGATCCTCCTTCAGCCGCCGGAGCTCGTCCTGCTGCCGGAAGAACATCCGCAGGAGCTGCAGAGGAACAGGAACATGTTGTTGGATCATATCAACATGATATATAAACTGTAAATGTTCAGTATTCATAATGTGATCAAAAGAGAAAGAACTTCCGACTTTTTCAGGAGTGAATCAATTTTGTTTGACAAAATCTTGATTTAACGTCCAATAACCAGATGTTTCTGAAGCAACTTTTATTTTTTATTAAGTTATCAAACCGTTCACCTTATCAAATGACAAAATGAATCCAACTATCTAAACTTTATTTATTTTGTTATAATTATTCTTTTGAATTTCAATCCCCGTTAGCTGCCAGAGCCTGAACAATAGTTTTTTTGGGTCTGATCCTGAACAATATTAGGGGGTAAAAAAAATTCCAATATTAATTATCTATGTTTACTGAGATGTCGTTATCAAACTGACAAAGAGGTTTGTTATTTTATAGTTTAACCATGAACAGAACTTTATATATAAAATTAATATAAATGAAAATCTTTTCTGTTTTGTTTCCTATGTAAATTAAAAGTTGTACTGACACCGATATGTTGGCTCATATCTTCCAATTGAATTAAGTTTTAATGAGTTCATGTTTGACCTCATCACTTCCCCACAGACCTCGTTCTCTGTCCTGGGTGGGACGTTCTCCAGCAGGTCGATGCCGTTCACCACCACACTCTTCTTCTCCTTCACCGGGGCCTTGAACACTAACTGGTTTGGCCGCTGGTAACCTTCCTTCAGAGACATCAACACTGGGTCTGTTTGTACAAAGGGAGCAGAGCATGTAAAAACCAACACGACGCACAAGTCCCACACGTCTGAAGTGTTGTTTACCTCTGTCGATGCCGCTCAGCCATTCGCTGGCAGACAGCGCCGGTTCTGTTCCTGCTGTCATGGGGTAGATGTCCTCCTGGTATGTGTCTGACTGAAGAAACCAGGAAAACAACACATGAATTATTGTTTTCTACAATAACATTTGCCATAGTTGATTATCTGAAAATGTATAATGTCTTCCTCAGGGCTCGTTTCATCAGTAGCTGGCCTCTTGTCTCTGTTTGTCTTTTGTCTTCATGTTTTCATCTCTGTTTGTGAGCAGGATTACGCAAAAACGTCTTAAGGATTTCCATGAGGAGGGAACATGGGCCAAAAAAGAATCTTTGAAATTCTGTTGGAGGATCCAGGAATATGTTGTATCACTTTCTTTAACATAGTGAGATTTTATTTTGAAATTTTCACAGATTTCCCAGGGAATAACATGGGTCTTGATGAAAGAAACAGAACAATTCTTTTTTCGGTCGAGGTATTGGGTCTGCTGAGGGTTTTCATTTCCCCTGTCCTGGTTTGCTCTCATCTATTTACAAGAGAGTAAATTTCTGTTTGTTTCCTCCCACAATACTGGGAGTTCCTAAGTCATTATGTGCCGGACAAATGTAATATACCACATAAATAAGTAATAAGAACAAGAACAGAGACAAATTAGTTGATTCCATTATTTCATTTCACTCTCACCCTCCTCGGCACGATCATGGAAATGGGCTCAATCAAACCCTTCAGGGTGACGAGCTTGTAGAAGCGGAACACCTCGCAGGCCGACACGTCCAGCCCGTGCTTTGGCATCACGCCTGAGGGCGAGAACAGAAGCATGTGGTGACTCTGTGTGCTCTTAGCATGTGAGATCACATGTTACTGATGCACACGTGACTCACCCAGTCCTTTCTGTGGAGCCGGGGACCTGAACTCCATCAGATACTGCAAGTAGGGCTTCTCTGTGGTGATCTCAAAGTAACGGATGTTACCGTCCCCCTGCAGACACACAGAATGAAAGTAGTTCCTCTTTTAAGTCGTTCACATTAGACATTTTAATGCTCAAAGTTTACTAGAGCCTCTGATTCCCTAAGTAAAATTATGCTGCTTCGGATTTTGCATCTTTAAATATTTACCTCTGCCAAGGAGGTTGTGATTTCATTGCCTCATGTCTGTTTATTTAATTTTTTTAAACCACTCAACTGATTTTCTTGAAACAGAGAAGAGCAAATTAACTTTTTAACAGATTAAATTAGGAGATGTATTTTTAACATTGAGATGTAGGGCGCTTTTCAAACAACTTTTGTGTTTTCTCAAGAAATACGGCAGAGATCTTTGTGAAAAATATTCTATGGGGAGTGTTAATATCCATGAACAAGCAGAATTTATAGGAGATCCTGAAAATAATCCAGATTTATGCCATGATTCAAAGTTCAACGTTGTTTAAAGAAATGCACAGGAGACAAAGAAGGAATTAAAGCTCTGATAACGAACAACAGCTTGTAACTGCTTCATGTGGTTGACTGAACACTCCTCCCGGACAAAGGACCAGCTGTCTCTCTTCATCCTTCTGCTAGTGTTTGTAAAATACTTGATGAAAGTCAAAAGACAAAAAAACAGAAATATAGTTTTCTACAGGTGTAATGTGCAGTATGTAACTCAAACATGATTTATAATGGGAATAGAAACATACGCCTTTCATGGACTAAGTTTCTGACCTTATACAGGTGGCATCCAAGAGTAAATATGGGATATATTATAGTAGTTTAAAATAAAGTAAATGTTATTTGCACGGTCAGGGGAAGTTCTAACCTTTCCTGCCAGGTACAGCATGTGTGTGTCAGCGTCGTAGAAGGGAAACAACAGCCCTGAGAGGCCGTCTATGTCCTCCTCCGCAATTGGCATCGACAAATCCTCCTGGGAAGAGCAGCACACTCACAGAATTAACACACACACACATGCACACAAACACTTGCTCCCCCCACTCTGGCATTATAGGCCTGAGCCATATGGAGGCGTTGTCTGACCTGATCCCATAGAGCGATCTGCCGGGTGTTCCAGCGAGAAACCCCCGTGGTGAGCAGCCGCTTCATGTTGCCCAGGAAAACCACTCGGTTTACACGGTGGTTCTTACAGCTGGCTTGCTGCAGGATCAACAAGCAGAGATAAGACAAAAGCTTCAGTGCAACATGATCGCTCACAGTTTGTAAACAGTTAAAGGTCCAGTGTGGAGGATTTGGGTGAAAGGGATCCAGTGGCAGAAATAGAAACTGAATATAAAATGTGTTTCATCTAAACTGTACGAATTTGTTTTCTCTACCCTGAAAGGGCTTTGTGTTTACATCACTACGGAGGCCGCCATGTTTTTTAAAGTATTCAAAAGTGGACAAACTAAATACAGTTGAGGGATATTCAGCTGCATCATGCAACTTCACCACTAGATGTCACTAGATTCTAGACACTGAACCTTTAAGTCAGAGTTTTACAAGTTGCAAATAATTCTTTCACTTGTAAGGGCAAATAAACGGATTAACAGTCAGGTCACATGGTAAAAATATGTATATTTAGGAGTTCTTCATGTCCACGCACACTCCAATACAAAGATCCGTCCCCTCGCTCTGACCTGCAGGACTCTGCCGGAGCGCGGCTCAATGACTCGCAGCGTCTTGTCCTTGCAGCTGGTGGCCAGCAGGCTGCCGTCCGTGTTGAAGGACATGCTGAGGATCACGTCGTGGTGACAGTCGATCATTTTCACCGGCTCTCCGATCTCCAGGTTCCAGATCAGGATCTGATGCGGCCAGGAAAAAGATTGTGTGATTGTGTTGTGAGGTTGTGAATGAAGACTGACTCTGTCTGGTTGTGGTGCTACAGACACAACAGTTTCTCTGCTGATCCAAGGTGAAGTACGAAGAATTACTGACATCACTTAAGAGGTTTCTTTTGAAATGAACTCAGTAACACACACTGATAATATCCAACAGTATTCTAGTATATCGGAGGGAGAATTTGAATCTCTGTGCTGGTGATGTCAGTCTATGCACAGTGTGGACTTAAGCTTGTTGTGTTATTGTTGTGGTACCTTGTAGTCGTAGCCGGCGCTGAAGAGGATGCCGCTGCTGGTGGGATGCCACTCGATCAGACCCACACGTCTGCTGTGACCGTACAGCTCCAGCACGGCCTCATTCATGTTGCGCCTCAGACCGCCTTCTGGGATCTCCCATACTCTCACCTGACATGTTCACACACACACACACACACACACACACACACACACACAATATATATGTGAATACATATACACAAAAGACAAATATTTATAAGCCCTTTCTTTAGAGCCTGAATGATATGAGCCTTTTCAAAGAAGTATCGGTATCTGCATTTGCCTGATGATAATTTATTTTACAACGTAAAGAAATAGATAAATAAAGAACAGAAGTGCATTTATGTTTATATCTTATCTCAAAATGTTTATTTTCTTGATTTAAGTTCTTATAATTGGGTGTATTTGTACTTTGTTTTAAAGTTCATTATATCATGTAATATATCTGTATTGGGAAATATTTACTCCCTAATATTGACATCAGCCTGAAAAAAACTATATTGGGTCGGGCTGTAATCCTTGTGTAACAGGTTAGTAGGTGAATTAATGTGGAACACGTTTTTCTCATCTTATTACCGTGAACTGAAAAACACAATCAGTGAGACGCAGCGATAGATCCCTCTGATCAAACACACCTCTTGCTATCGATGCAGGCCGCTGCATTAGGATTAGAGTGGATTATAGGGATGGCTCCAGACTGTGTTGGAGCAGAGGAGATTATCCTCTAAACAAGTGAAAGCACCTCACAGGACTCAATGCTTTCACTCTGCTGGAGTCGGTCATGTAACAGGTGCATGTACTGGGAGGAAAAGGGCCACCGGGGCTCTTATGGTTGATCATGTAACATGTGAGTGATAGTGAAGGGGATGTGATTTTGTGTCTAATTTCATTTATGTAAGTCCCCTAATGGATTAATGCCTTGCTCAAAGTCATTTCCCATCTGTCACTTGCCATTTTCAGGGCACTGACCCATAACAACATCATCGACCAGAATCCAATCACAAGCCTGAGTCCAGCCTGAATCAGTGACCCTGTGACTGAGTGAATTGAATGAATACTGGATTGATGACCTGTTTGCCCTCAGGGCCTGTGGGCCTTATTAGCTGCGTTGGTCGTCAACCTCAGCAGATAATAAACTCACAGTTTTCACTAATGCATTGATTTTCACATCCTCATAGTCATGAAGGGAAAGTTTTACCGTCTGTGATTCTCCTGTGGGTCACTTACCGACGTGTCCTCGGAGCAAGACGCGATGACGTTTTCAAAGAACGGATTCCATTTGATGTCCAGCACGTTGCCTTGATGACCACACACTTTTGGGTAGTGAGAGTCCAGGCGACCGGCCTGAAACACAGAGACAGAAGCAGAAACATTTCATTTATTTATTTTAATCAAATGACATTTTTCTGTGTGAAATGTCAGGCAGGCGAAAATAAATAAATCTGGATTTGGTTGTTTTTTTAAATCACAATCTCACACTTCATTGGACACAATCAATTACTGGATGTCTGAGAACATCTGCAGAAAAATCCTCCAACTGCAAAGAGATATTTATTATAGAGACGACATGAGATGAGCCCTTGATTAGCATCCTGTGGCCAAAAGTGGAATACACATATTTCTGTAGCTGCACTATAGATGTACGCTAGTGAGTTTGCTAGATTTTTGTTGCATATTACTGGAAATACTTCATTTTGGCAAAAAGTCAAAAAGCTTGTCAGCATATTTGATACATTTATTGACCACTAGACTGTGACACAGTCTAAGAACTAAATGAACTAATCAGTAATTCATTATTTTGTTAGAATGAACTCACTCAAATATAAATGAACCTACTTCGGAGAGACGACAGTGGTAAATATTGCAGAGCTACTGGTTGATGGTGTTTTCTTGTTGGAAGACAAACGCAGTCATTGTTGATACTGAAATATAAATGAAGTGTTTTTTCGGTTGCATTTGTTCATCTTGGATGAGATTAGCTGTCGTGATGAGCAGCAGCTCTTCAGAGAGAACCGCGGTTTTTAAATCAGCACGGAGAAATATGGAAGCAACTTTAAAATACTAAACCATGAGGTATGTTGTTGATCAATTACAGATGACAAATTAATGCTAGGGCCAATGGAATACAATCAAAAACGTGGATTTATAAAACAGCTTGTGTCATAGATCCCACTCAACTGCAGTAGAACATATTGCTCCGATACCTAATAAGCTGTGATATACTGGATACAAATTTATTAAATCTGCATTCCCCTATTCAGATAAAACAAATTGCTCATATTGACGTGACCATGACAAACTAATAAAACATGACCCCAGTTAAATCACAACAGTGAGATGATTCGATAAATCCTGAGCAGAACAAAACAATAACACACCTGGTTATTGCGTGGGGACGTCTGAGGCACATTGTTATTGCAATAACCCACAGACTCCACAGGGGGGCACTGGCTCATAGCAGCAGAGACTGGAACCTTTTAACGTCTGTCGTGATGTCATGAATGTTTGATGACTTCAATCCACTGACCCCTTTTTTTTTATTTCCTCAGAGATTTGTTCTGCGTCCAGCCGCCTGATGTGTGTGTGTGTGTGAGTGTGTGCGTGCACGTAAGCACTGTCCTCACTAAACCCTGCCGATTCACTCACTAACTCTCAGGCCTCTTAACAAACTCTCATATGAATTATAAATGATTTACTATTTTCAGTAAAGTCTAGAAAATGTATCACAGGTATCACTGTACCTCCACCTTTCAACTGAGTTAAATAAATGCATAAGAAATTCACAAAAAGCATAATCTCCTTGGTGAAGATCATTATTATCCATCTTATAATTCCAGAATTCTCTCTCTGTCTGTCTCACATATCTCGAGAACTGTTCATCTTATCAGCTTCTCACTTGGCACGTGTATTGTTAAAGGCCCAAGGAAGTGGAGTGATGAATTCCTGTTCAATTTGGACACGTGATTAGTTCAATAAAGAGGTGAACGGCTCTTTGTGCAGCAGCGGTGGTGCAGCGTCAGGCTTCTGTGGACAGAGTCCTGAGTCACCACAGGCAGTGGTGGGAAGTAGCGAAGTAGAAATACTTCGTTACTCTACTTAAGTAGATTTTTCACATATCTGTACTTTACTTGAGTACTGATTTTTCCTGATGACTTTTTACTTTTACTCACTACATTTGAACACAAATTTCTGTACTTTCTACTTCGTATACATAAAGAAGTGCAAATAGGGTATTGTTAAAAATATATTCTTACTGTTTGTATAACAGAGCAGGTCAAGGATCTCCGGGAGAAGAAAAAACACATTTGAGGCGTAACCAAATATACGCGAGGCGTTTAAGCTGGGCCTGCGACAGGCCTGACCTTTGGGCTGACCTTTTTGTCGGTCTGTTTCTGTATCTGTCTTACCTGCCTGCCTACCTGATAGAACCTTGCAGTCCCTTTGTACTCAGGATCTTTGGTTGTATCTGAACTTACCAGCCTGTCAGCACTCTCGGTTTTGTGGCCAGTTTAGGTTGAACATTTCCTTCGTAAACTCCTGATTGTGTAAATAAAATTCCATACATGCACTTATCTCCCTACGTTTGTGTTCTTGCACACTAAGTCCTGCCTCGTTCCACTGAACATATCAGAATATGGATTGAATTTTCGAAAGGCTTGTCCGAGTAAATTCCGATGCTGCCTTATGTGGAACCTACGTGTGAATCATTTAAGAACAGAAAGTCACAGGTAAAACATTTCCATTTGTTTCTTCTCTGTACTAGCGCTGTTCAGGCTGTTAACAAAAGAGAAATCTTATTTTGTGTGCTAAAACTTGTTTACCTTTGTTGAGTTATCATAAGGGGCATTGTGTATCATTCCTGCTACTGATGAAGCTCCATTGTTTAGTGATATCTACAGAATTACACTTTGTAAATATCTAAATGACATTTAGTGGTTATACTGTGGTCTATTAGTGTTCTTAGGTAGACACAAGAGGCACTTGAATTTCAGATGCACTAGTCCAATACTATTTGAACCTCAGCATCTGGGGTTCCAAATTTGTAAAATTATACATTATATGTATATTGTTGTTATAATTTCAGTTTAAATAAATCCTGAAGAGAACAATTTTGGATTGTTTTTTGTCTGTGTAGGCCTACTATAAAAAGCACTTTGAATTTTAAATTTTTGTACTTGTACTTTTACTTTTGATACTTGAGTATATTTCAACACCAGATACTTTTGATACTTAAGTCGATTTAATATGAGCTACTTTAAGACTTTTACTCAAGTCATTCTCTGACGGGTGACTTATACTTTTACCGGAGTCACTTAAAGGTAAGATATCTGTACTTTTACTCAAGTATGGCTTGCAAGTACTTTATACACCACTGACCACAGGCCAAACAAACAGCTCCTTCCAAACAGGCAGGTTTACTAAGATGAGAGAAGAGGATGTAAGATCAGCAGCACATGTTAAAACCAGAGGAAAGAGCGTCCGATGAAATGAAACGATGAGAGAAGAGAAAAACAAGGGCCGAGTGTACACAGAGTACAAAACTATCAGCATCATCCATTAGAATCTCAGATACATCACATAATTTCATCAGATGTAACAACATTAGATATGATGTAATTGCTTGAAGAGGAAGATGGTGAAGCCACAACATCGAGAGCTCTGTGACATCAAGCTCTTGTTCATTCCATGAAACTTTGGACCCTGAAAGATTCTCACTGTGCCCGTGTGGAAACTCAACGTAAACACATTTCTATATATCCGGAACGTATGATGCAAGCTCTTACTTTATCATCTTGATAAATGCTTTTTCTATAGATGACTGGAAGGTTTTAACATGACCTCGAAACATTAATAACCCTGGATCTAAGGGACTCCTGATTTAGCTTCAACTAATTACCTGCGAAGAAATGAAGGCAATGGAAAACTGCTGGGTTCAGAGGCCCAAGAGGTTTTAAAAGGGATTAAAAAAACATAATGGGACTTGAAATTAATAAAACTATGGTTCATATGCGCCTCCAATGCTTCCTATCTACCATAAAATGCAAATAAAATAATAAGAAATATAGCCTGTGACAGGAAAACAACATCAGGGCTCAGTGTCGCTCTGCAGCTCATCTCCTGACTCCTGCAGGTGATGTACAGATGTTACAGCTGTGATCAGAGTGTCACTACAACATTCCTTAGCAATCCGTGGCTGTAAGGTGGATGAACTGAGCAGAGGATTAACAGCAGACTGTGTCAGGTTTATTCTCCCATATGAACGCCCGCTGCTCCCTGAACTGAAAAGAAAACACGGGCTGAGTCATGTTCAGTAAATCAGACAAATTCAATTTTCTCACAGCTGTGCTTTATATCATGTTGACGGTCTAATGCATGTTCCTGGTGCTTCATATAGATGTGTATATATAGATGTATGTATGTATGTGCTCTGCAGGGTGTGGTCAGCTGGTTCCCTCGCTGTCACTGGAGCAGTTGTTTCACTGTACAGTGAGAGACTTTGTTTACAGTGTTCAGTGAGAAATTCAAATGGAATGGTCAGATTACTGTAACAGAGAAACAGCCTTGTTTGTGAACGTGAGTATTATCCATCCTGTGGTGTAAATACCCTTATAAAAAATAATAAATAATCTGTGGAGCAAAGGACACATGAGAATCTGCTGGTAAACAACAGAAAAAGAGAAAAAACAAGTATATTAAAGGTGCTAAATATTAATTGGAATTAATATGATCGCAGCTAATGCTTGAAAACTCACAGAAATATCAAAAACTGTTGTTATTCTGCTGATCGACTGATGACCACTCGACTACTTCTAGTAGTAGTAGTAGTAATTCTGTAGAGATATATAGATAGTAAGTGAGTCAGAAAGCAGCAGACTCACTGCTCCCTTGTCCTCGGAGCTGAGTAAGAAGTGTTAGTGACCTTGTGTGTCATTTTCTGTGCCGGGCCGGGCGCCAGGTGGTTCACCAGAGGTGGTCCTTCCTCTTGCCAGTGACGGTGTCTGGGGCCAAACCATACGGTCGTCTCGCCGGCTGTCATCATCATATCACGTCTTCTACAGATATACCTCTCCATTTAAATATAGTCACTAGTATGAGAGTCAAATTTTATTCAGATTTTTATGTTTTGCTGATATTTCTCTACCTTGTTTGAGGATGACCCCAAACGATCCTGAGCTTTTGTCATTTTTGGACCTTTTCTGATAACATCTCCTAAAAGGAGCTGACAGCCATTGACTCTGGTTAGTGGTTAGACTGGTTAGATGACTGGTGACATCCATCTGTTCACCACATCTCCTTCTCGTTAGAAATATATTCAGCAGGTTGGTTTCCTTTGGATAAATCTAATCTATAACCCAAACATATTATACTCTAAATGTATGATGCTGTGTTTGGAAATGACCGATTATCCGAATATTTAAAAGCCACAAACATTTCACCACCTCTTTCATATGCTGCAAAAATACCTTCTTCTTAAGGAATCACTTAAATTTGCTGATTGACTGTTTGGGCGTGAGGACTCTGCATTAGAAGCCGACATCTGTTCTGCTGCTGAATATGATAAAAGCCATCTCTGAACCGCTAAGTCAGCAGAAACCACAGCAAATGCTTCGGTGCAATACACTCACTAGGAGGAAATCGATGATTATGATCTCTGGATGGGTTAATGTGGAAAGAGTCTTGACGCAGCATCAAAAATAACTTTAATATGAGTTTCAGCTCATGAATTATGAGTTACTGTTGATTATTATGTCCAAAAGGTGTTTTTCTTCAACCCTATAAGATATGTCATTAAACACAAGTGAGAACACTCGAGGAGAAGATTTTTCTTTTGTTTAGTTCCTTAGACATTAACTTTCATCAATCAGCAAATAAAAGTGAGAACCAACACATCGATATCGGCTTTCTTGATATTCCTTCAATTCACTGACTGAAGGAAATTAGCTCATATCCTCAGTGCATCTGTCATTAACACAAACACTATCAACTTATCCTATTCATCATCAGTGATTAATTAAATAATATTACACAATATATATATTTAATTGGAGTTACCACAGAGTAGTTACATCGGAAACCAGCGAATAAGACCAACTCCTTTCGTCTATGCAAGCCACAATTCATAAATAAACACTGTAGTGGGTTGGGTTACTCCATGTGAAGCTGTGCCTTCAAATTTAAACACTCAAAACAAGGTTTTGAAAAAAGTATGTTGTTTGATCCTCAGTATATATTAAAAACTTGAATATTTAAAAAGGGTAATATGACTATAGCAATTTAACCAACTCTCTGATACACACACACACACTGACACACACACAAACACACACAGACACACACACACATACACACACACACACAAACACACACACACAAACACACACACAGAACAGCTCATGATGTCCTACAGTGCAATTCAGCTGAGCTCTCACTGAACACTTGTTGATAACAGACAGACTGGACTCTACTCAACAGCTAAGAGCTTTTCAAGCACTTAGAGACTGGCAGAGCAAAGCACCAACTGGTTTCTCAGACCCACAATGCATCATAACCAGTAGAAAAATAACGCGTATTGCATTTAACACCTGATTCTTCACATCAAACCCAGTGTCACCACAACAAATCAATTAATCAATTAATGACTTTACTCTATAAATGTGGGGTAAAGTAAAATGTGTAGCTTTGAGCTTTATCTTCCATTGAGCAAATTAAGAGTTTGGCATTGCAACAAGCATCAGCTCAAGAGAATAATGGGAACCAGTTACCTGAACCACAGGTATGACGATGAAAGAGCCTCCGCCCGAGCTCTCTGTGACCACCGCGAGGAACTTGGAGTTGACGGCACAGAAGTGGTTGTCATGGACGTTCTTGGTGATGGGGACACCGTCGAAGCAGTGCTCCCGGTTGGTGACCTTCCCGTAGACATTTCGAAACTTGGAGCTTCGGTAGGTCGGACGCCATGACATCTGAGGAGGAAAACGTAAAATCTGATTTATCCTCTCTTATTGGAGCATCCATCCATCCAATTACATGTCTTGATCAAAAACAAGCCATAGACCAGAGATGTTCAAAACACATTTATAAACCTGAGAGGAAAAGTCTCACATTTCAGTTGGAACCAGACAACTTCAGGCATTTAGAATTTTGCCTCACACGACTCAATTCATTTTCTATCGATTGATGAATTGATGATTTGCTTCAGGACCTTTGTGTTTAGATTCTGCATCCACTTAAGAATCTCAACATCATTGCCATCTGTGCTACATTTGCTTTTGCATCTCCACCATCGGGTAAATTTGTAGAAATAAACCCAGTAGCAATTTTAAACATTAATAAACACACCAGACTGAAACAAAACAAGCTTAACAAGCTCATTTAACTTTTGTTCATCATTGGTGATGTTTTACCCAGTGATGGCTGCAAAGAAAGAATCAGTGAAAGTCTACCGTCACATTGAGCAAACCCACAGTAGCAGGGTGGGTTGTCCCATCTGTGCAGACATGATAACAGTCACACATGCAGTCGTGTCAAGTCGCCCAAATTGGTGCAGAGAGTGAGACATTTGATGAACAGGATGAAAACTGTTCCGACGCTTCATGTTAGAGCCTCAGAGGCAGTGATGAATGGGACAGTATTAAAGACCTTCTTCCACATAATCACAAAATGATGAATCTCTGACGAGCACATTAGTCCATGTGCTGTTTGCTTCACTCAGTTTGAGTCCATGCAGATCCTCCACCAGAGAAAAGCAGCCTTTGTTTGGAGCCACCACATAAAAAAAAAGGAAAGTGGTTACGCTCGATTCAAGAACTTTCTTTTGTTTGGGACTTCACCACGAGAACGCATGAGAAGGAGCACTGGACTGTTGGCTCAAAACTTGACTCAGCCACAGGAAGTGGAAGTGAAATGACCTTTGTACCACAGGGGAAAGTTGTGGGGGATTTCTTACTAATGAATTTGGAAACTTTTAAAGAAAATGTCCTGAAAAAAATCGTATCTGATCACGAGTTTCAGGGACATGATTGATGGAGACTTGGTTCTGTTCAGGAGACGAACTGAGGAGGAAAAGAGTTGAAGACTCATGTCGGATCAGTGGCAGCAACACTGGATGACATCAGGCAAATCCTCTATTCAGTATTGTTCCCTGGATAAGGAGGGCAGGGGGGGGGGGGGGGTATTGTACATATGCACACACAAACATCCGATGACAGTGCTGCTGCCATTGTCTTTCCCTGTTCGGGTCCATCTCACAAGTGGTCAGCACCGAAAACATGTGTGGAGTTTATTAAGTGCACAAGGCCACGGCAATTCTTCACCTCCACCAAGGAGGTTATGTTTTTACCTCTGTTTGTTTGTTTGTAAACAAGATTACACAAAAACTACAGA
The DNA here is from genome assembly GCF_949316205.1 of Platichthys flesus. Lineage (NCBI taxonomy): Eukaryota > Metazoa > Chordata > Actinopteri > Pleuronectiformes > Pleuronectidae > Platichthys > Platichthys flesus. The sequence continues at coordinate 5,892,998 of NC_084945.1, read as the reverse complement.
ACAGATTACCACACAACTTGGTGAAAGGATGCAGAATGGGTCAGGGAAGAGCGCATTCAAATATTAATGAGTTTGTATATTTCGGTGTAAATATCGGTTCCATGGAACTTGGTGGAAAGATCGGACATTGGTCAAGAATAAAAAACATAACATTTTGGTGTAGATCCTGTGAATGGACAGAACCCATTTTTACAAACATGGACCTTGAGGGAAAAACAAAATGTGTTACTTATGAGCATTTGTCTTTGAGTGCATACAATTGTTTCAGCCGCTGTACAGCAGAAATTCGGCCGAGAAACATATAACTACCTTTAATATGTAGCTGAGATAATGTAGATTTATACGAGCATCAACAGTTTATATATGAATCTTCAATTGGGTTTTTAAGTAATTGTTTATAAATTATTAGATTTGCACTGAAACCACTATATTTGCCAGCTACAGTCCAAGATAAGTTTATGAAATACTACTTTTCAACAATAGATTTCACGTCCTGTGAGTGATGATTTTCTGTGATCAAAACAAAAAACTTGACCATGAGAATGAAATGTACTCCGGCGGAATATGTCCATGCGTCAAGTAGATTCCCATGTGAGCTGTCTCGACCCTCGTCCCTTGAAGGTCCACGTCCTCCGCTCTGTGGCCGTGTCTGTGTGAGCAGGATAATGGCAGCTTGTTGAGGGATGAATGTAGAACAGAAGAGGAGCAGAAAGTGGCCGGAGGGACGGTTAGAGGAGAGAGAGACGGGGGAGACTCATCTGCTTTGAGCTCTCTCTCTATACAAGGATGCTCATTCACGGGCCGCTGGCATATGGTACAGAGAGGATGTCTGTGTGTGTGTGTGTGTGTGTGTGTGTGTGTGTGTGTGTTGTCTTATAATCTCACGAGTGTTTGCAGCCAACACACACACACGCACACAAATACACACACAGACACTGATCAGTGATGTGCTCATAAACAAAAACACAGTAACTAAGAGAGCAAATGACTGTTTCTAAATCACAAGACTTGTGCACTTGTGCATTCCTTCCAGGGCAACACAGCATGAGACCTGCACTATGCAGACACTGTTTTCTTGCACTTTTTCCCCATTAAAGAAAAGTTTTTTATGTCAAGTTTCTACTTTTCAACCCAACTCTGAGCGGCACTGATGTCCTGATGGAAAATGTCCCCTTACCTTCCAGTGTTCCTGCGGCCCTCTCAGTTTGCAAACCTCCACCTTCCTTTCCTAACTGAGCCGCCAGGATCTCCGCTCTCCCTTCCTTCCCCTACAGAACCGAGCAGACGGCATGTGTGTGTGCCTTCGCTCTCATGCCTCCCCCCCTTCACTCCTTTAAACTCACTCTTCCCACCCTCTTCTCCTCCTCCTACTCGCACTGATGGCCAGAGGACTGTAGCACTCCCCTCCTCCCTGCTCGTACTCGTCTCTCCCATCCTGCCTTTCACTCAGCCCTCTGTGTCTCTCTCTGCCTTCACCACAGTCAAAGCTCCAGGCCGGCAGAAGTAGACGTTTTTGATTAGAAGCCATTCATCCTGCCTCCTTTCCCACACACTGCTTGTTTAGAATCAGAAGGGCCCTTTCTCCCCAGCAACACCAGCGGTTTTTCACTACCCTCCATCATCACCATTTTTTAAAACAACAAATCTCTCAGTGGCCGATTGATCTTTATAAGATATTGTTTATATGCTTTATAATCACATGTTTAAAGATTTACTTGGGCTGAAGAAAACCTCAGATTGTTCCTCGCTGACGTCTTTCACTTCCAAGTTTCTGAGACGACCCCTCAGGTCAATACAACCGATGCAGGTGTTATACTGAAAATTGCGTCCCCTGGTGACGGTGTGTGCGTTTGAAATGTAGATGGAGCCCTGCAGGTTCACTGTGGAGAAGGTTCGCCTTGACCTCTTGGCTTGGCTTGGTGTGTGTGTGTGTGTGTGTGTCAGTAACTGTGTCCATGTCCAACCACATGTTGTGTGTTTGCACCAGTTTACATTTACTGTAGTTTGTGGCTGTGAGGCACAGACCACTCGAGACAGTGTGTTTATTGAGTTTTTTTTCCATCTTGCCTCAGGACACTGCTCCTGCTGTTTGGTGCTCACTCAATCTTTTTCTTTCTGTTGGAGTTTTTCACCCTTTTCCCAAAAAGCAGCACATTTTCTCTCTCCGTTCAAAACAATCCTAGAAGAAGCGAGTCACACCAGGCCCATATCTAGCAGCGATTTGAAACAGAAAGACAAACCATCTCACATATTCTTACTGAAAGATGTGATGAAGCACTAAAAGAAGAAGAACATGTGTTTTATTCCATACAGCAACTATTCACCCCACAAATAGTTAAACAGAATGTGGACTTTAGACTCTGTTTAAAGTGAAGACAAAGCATCTCAATCGCCTTCAGGTGGCTGGCTGGAGTAAAGGTCACAAATCCTTCCTGCTCCATGTTAACGATCGGGTCATAGGTCCATCGAAACAGTACATTTTCTAAAACACAGTTTAGTTTTGGTTTTAGTTTCTCAGTTATTTGATGCTATAAGTCGTTATTGACAGTTGAGGCTGACTCCACTACTGCGGACTCTGGCTCCAAACGTGCGACATGGCGACATTATTCATATCCAGGAATTTTAGCTTCATTTCTGGATAGTGAAAGGAAGTGAGGATGTGGCGTCCATCTTTATGGATATGAGAAAAAAAATGGCTTTGAAAAATTCACGAATAAATTGAAAACTAGACTGTTTTCTTCAGTTGTCTCAGCTGCAGTCGAATGTTCGCTCGATTCCCAAACTGCCCACAGGCAGTGACAACACACAGACTCAGTATGAACCACAAAAGACCATTCAGTCTCCACCAAATAAAATCAAAGAGTAGAACTACTCCAGTCAAGATTGTCTGTGTGTTGGGGCCAAATAAGGAAGTGGAACCATCTGAGCTAATGTTCAGTACAGAAAGAAAGTCTGCCGGGCGACAGTGCCTCTTGTCACTCAGACACAGTGAAGCCTCGTTGTCGTGTCACGCTCCGTCTTTTCCTCTGCTCTCTTGGCATGGACACTGTACAGTCATTTATGATGACTTCCCCTCACTGCAAGAAGTTGATTGAACAAAACGAGAGATATCCTATTGGCAGAAATGTCCTCTCAGCGTGAAGTGGGACTCACACAGGAAGTGTCCCAGCTCAGCTGAAAGCACGGGAATGCTTTCTACGATGCTTTGGTGATGTCTGTCATGGTGATGTCTGATGGGACGTGGTTCTAAAAGGCTTCTGTGTGCTGTTGTTGATTATCAGAGCAAAGTGTAGGCCATCAACATCACTTCAGCACATTCATCCTATGCACAAATGGTGACCCTATATATAATACAGCACAGAAACCTAATCAGCTCTTTCTTAAGAGGGAATCAAACTGTCATCTGGCCCAAAGTGCATTAAAGGAAACTTATCACATATAAATTAACTTGGGTCAATATAGCAGTGGTGACACTAGGTTTAGATTTCAGTGGATAAGAAACTTCATCCAAAAAAACCTTGACATTTGTAATATTTGTCTTTCACCAATACTGTGACCCATGAGCTCTTGACTTTTATTTAACAAAGGCTTAATAAACCAAACTGCACACGCTCAGATATATCACTTCCCTAAATGGGCCAGATATTTTATCCAAGGTCAATTAATTATACCTTGGCAATAAAAGTAAACGTTGAAACAAGAAAATCCTGAATCTGCCTCTTTGCCTAGATCAGCACCAACATTTTGTGGTTTCTTCTTTGTCCCATCCTCATTGTTGAATGAAATAAAAAAGTCATAACAAAAGTATTAGCAGAAACTATCGGAGAAGATGAGACCTCCTTTAAGGTGCAGCTACATGTTTCCATGAGACAATACAATATAATCATTCTTCCAAAAAACTATCTTCCAAAATGCTTGATACTTAAGCATCTCAGTGAAAATCAAGTAAATAAAGTCCTCGACCAACACTGCAGGCAGAGGCAGCTGTTAGTGGCACATGGAATAAAACAGAGCAGAATAGATTTAACACACCTGCTCCGGCAGCCCACACTAAATCACTCCATCTGGCTTTGGGTCTGATTTTCCAGGCGGCCAGTTCGGGAATGTTGGAAAGGTGAAATCTTTTATTTGAGCCTGCATCAATTTCAATCAGCTGAAAGTAGAGGTCACCAGAGCGACTGGAACTTGACCAGTTCCAATTAATGTCTATTGTCTTATTGCTGGAGTTTATCAGACAGTTAACGACACGCACAAGACTGAGGTGTTACACGTCCCATTAAACTGATCTGTAGGGTTGGGTGTCAGAATGTAAATCACGTCAGCTCTGTAACCAGCAAGCTGTCTCTTCTGGAAACTACAGTTTACAGCCATGTTGTAAAAATTCATGGCTCCCACAGGATTATTTGTTATAACTTTATCAAAGGTCAAACTATTAATTCAGCATTTTGTGACTTGATGATCAAATATCTACAGATCTTCAATCTCACTCTCATTAAAAATAATCTATACTAATAATCTTTATTTATTGAGCACTTTTAAAAATTCACATTATCAAGTGTTTGTAACATCAGCACCTCTAATGTCTCTTTGAACCAAGTCGCCTTTACCCGTCCTTGCATCACAGATCCAGTGCTGCAGGAGTGGGGGAGTGTGTTAGCATGATGATCGGGTATTACTCTGTGATAATGGCAGGAGATGCAGCAGCTAATGGCAGCTCTCAGGTTTTTACACCAGCCCTATTAAGCAGCGGTAATAGTGCAAAGAGCGCGCTGCTCAAGGACAGGAAACAAAGAAGCGCAGCTGAAGGGCACTTATCAGAGCGCAGGAACATGGAGAGGTGGGAGTCCAGGAATCCATCCAACATATTTTGTTGACATGTGTTCATCCTGTGAATAAAATCACTGTACTGTGGTATTTCTCAGGCTTCCATACATACATGCTCACAAATAACTAGTTCTAGATATTTTCTTTATCTTCTTTCTGTCAGATAAACTATTTTAGATTCAAACATAAATCAGACACACATATTTCTATTCTGCACTTATGGTCAGTCATCTTGAAGAAAAACCTTCATAAATGTCTTAATAATTAAAGGAATTAATCATCTCCCCTGTGTTCACTTTGGCTTCCCCCCCCCGGGAGTTTGCTGCCACATGCTTTTTGGAGCATAATGATTTGAGCTGAGCCCCACACCCCAAATGACAGAAGGGGGTTGTAGATGCAAGGTGTGAAAAGAAAAGAAAAGGCAGAGAAACCAGAGGACGTGTGGAGCAAAGAGACAAATGACACACACAGAGAGGGGACAGTGTCTCAAAGTGAAGAACGAGGGGCTGAAGGTTAAAGAGACGAGACGATAAGAAGAGAAAAGAGAGTGCAGAGACTGGAAGGATGAAATATTTAAAGAAAGGAAAACAGAAAAAAAGAAAAGAGCAGACAGAGAGGAGGAGGAGCAGACGAGGCTTTTACCCGGCAGAGATTAAATCCCCTCTGTTAAACCACCTGGGCACTCCACAGTGTGCAGACACACACACACACACACACACACACACACACACACACAGATATTTTCAGAATTTAATAACTGTAGCGTCAAAAATATAATAATATCAGTGTCAATGCTCCATTTTCAGAGCTGTAAATAAATAATAATACTTGCTATTGTTATATTGTCTGTGTTATTTATTTATTGAAGTTTAATTTTAATACTGTAACAAAAGTGATGTTGAATTATCAGATCTTGAAGAGACAGAATTAATTTCACATGGCAGACATCTCTTAGAACAAAGCCAACACCTAAAGATGATTGAAATTATGTCCAGGAGGAAGCTTACAAGCTCTGACAGGAGCGACTCTAAAGAAAGTTGATTTATGGCACAGTCCACAACCATCAGCTCTAAAATGAAATCCCTCTGGCCGGGGTTCAAAATGAGAAAGCTAAATGGCAACGAGTCCAAAATGCAGACGCAGGAGATGCGGGAGCACTTTCATCAGATTATTGAAATCTGTCACTGAAACAAGACCACAGGAACGGCTCTGTGGGAGGAGCTATTACTTCACATTTACTAAGAGACTGCGTTTCCAAACATGAAGGTTATCGCTGAGGAGTGAGTGTTAACAGCTGTGTGTGTTTGTCTGATTGTTAGGAGCATTACATGAAAACTGGGTCTAATTACATGAAACTTGGTGGAAGGGAGGAACCCAATAAATTTAGCTTTGGATCTGGATCCCTGGACGGATCAAGGAGTCTTTGAGTTTGAGATAAGGTGTTTTTTTTTCACATCTCCACCATTTTCCCAGGAAAAAAAAAATGGATCTTGATGAAAATTATATTTATGGCATATTTATATGGTGAAGCTTCATTGAATTTAAGAGGCTGTTGGTCCTTGGCAGAGGTTTGCACTCTACTGAGTTCTGTTCTAGTTGGTCTGTGCCAAAGAGGTTAATTCATTATATCAGAGAAGCACAGGTTTAAATAATTCTTTAAATGATGGTTAATTGCATTTCAAATACATTATCACACAGTTAAGGACTTACTTGGAATCAGCCATATTAAACATGGCACAAGGCAGCGACTTGCACGACATCAGTTTCTACTTCCAGATTTCCGCAGTTGTTATTTTCCACATTACTGTTTAAAACAGAAAATGCTCTCGTGCCCATCTCGGCACCAATGGGTGTGTTGGTGTTAAATTGAGGTGCGGTCGGGCTGTTTTGAGGCAGTAAAAAACGATTGTGCTTTTCGTGAATAGAAACCTGGTCTGAAGTCAGAGTTCCACAGATATTTTAAGAGTGCATAATCAAGATAGTAGCATGTGCCTACGCAGGCGCAAACCACATGCACTCAGATTTTTCACTCCCACAGATGGTCTGCATGTGAGCAAAGTGTAACTGTTTCCTCTGCAGGGAAACACACTCTCTTACTACTGAGCAAGTCCACCATTATTAAACCAATCTGCCACATTGCAAGTGAATCTCTTAGCATTTACAGGGAAAGGGAGATGACGCTCTGATTGGTTTATTGCATGTTACACCCACGATACACCCATGACTTATAAAGAGGCTAAGAATAACACTTTTTGAACAAACGCCTGGTCCAGAAACCATATTTTCCACTATTAAACTAACAAATGTGGATTTTGACACACCCTACGTACACTGAGACTGTGTTCCTTAGACATGTGCTTGAATCAATGTTGAGCTTTATTTGAATGTCAGCAGTGTAAAATACCTAAATATTTATCGAACAGAGCTCTTCAAATTCAAATGTTCTTGCCAGCCACTATTCCTCTTCTCTGTAAAACCATAAATCCATCAAGTTACTGGTTCAAACACAGTCACATCGAATATTTAAGATTATGAGAAGTATTTATTCCTCAGGTTTCCATTCTGGTGAAAACGACTTGTTCATCCAACCTGGACGGGACACAAAGCTTTGAAGTTCAGTACCACAGAGCCTCTGTGTGCAAGGAGATCCTGCTCAACTACTTCAGCAACCAGATGGACTGATCACGCTCTACCTTCTCAATCTATCATTGCATTGTCTTTCTCTCTCTCTCTCTCTCATGTCCTCTCACCATCTTTATCTGTAACTCTGTCTCTCTTCGCAGGACAGGAGGGAAGGATGGCGTGAAAAAGCAAATCCTAGACAGAGGACTGTGCCAAGCCAAGTGCCAGACCATCTGCCTGGCCAAGGACTTCTCCAATCCAGACAGCGACTGTCTAACCTTGGATATGTGCTGCAAGAATACTAATCCTCCGATCACTGATGTAATACACTTGGAAAGACATAGAAGAATATGATCATTAATCTAAAAAGGAACAGAATATGACTAATTGAGGTATTAGAGTAAGTTAATGAGTTAATAAGCCAAATGTTATAAGTATTTGAGCCACAATTACATTGACATAAGGAAAACAATACTTTGTTCTGATGTTTGACACAGTATGATATATTTTGCTTGATACTTGATGCTGAGATTCTTCCTCTGAGGACCATGATCAGTACATTTTATGCCATCTCTGCTTTTTGATTAAAAATGTCCCTGTGCACTAGAGGACATTTTGGACTAATGGTGCCGCTACACAAGATGTAGGGTCATTGTGCGACTGTAATTGTCCGTCTGATCAATGTTGAGGTATCTTGTTAAGAGATGAACTGATCGACAGTGGCTGCAGAGGCAGGATACCAGGAGTAAAAACCTATTACACAGCGATTTGCATGATTCAGTTACGCAGGGCAATGAGATAACCGATATCCTTGTCCAGGAACCTCAAACACATCAATATAACATTAGTTGGCAAGGTCAGCTCTCATCTATCTCATGGTTACTCACAAGTTAATGTACTCTGGTCGATTCACAATGAAGATGTGCTGTAAATACAGGCTCTATGAAATGATATCTAGATATGTTCAGTCTCTTGAAAAAAAAAAAACAGTATTTATCTTAAGAGAGGGTTTGCTGAGGCAATGAGTAGTGTGATGATGTAAATTTAGTCAAATCAAAGCAAACATATGATAGAGCTTCTTCATGATGCAATGAGAGGATAACACATATTGTCTGCCTCTGTTAGTTCTTCAACGGAAAGGAGAGATAGGTACATCACAGTTTATCTTCATTGGCACGAGACAAAGGCGGTCCAGAGACACACAGATTGCAGATCTGGCACCTTTGCCAGCTCTGAAGTGGGGGCAGGGAAACTCCAGATGTTGCTGTTTATTCAAGGCAGGGGGGTGAGGAAAGACTCCTAATGGGTTTTTCTACTGAAGTAAGCAGGTTGAAGAAGAACTGGGATATAATGTAAGGTCAGGTCATGAGTGGAGATGGTAAATGCCCTGTTTAAAATCAGACAGATGAAATGAAGAGAGAGATTGTGCTCTTCAATCATGTTGCAGGGATTTCTAACTGTTCTACCTGAAGCTGTTTTCAGATAACTGCAGAAGATGTCTGGAAAATTGGGTCCAAGCGTTTTCTGGGGTTTGTATATGAAGAGGCAGCACGAGATCGTCCGAATCTGACCCTTTCTCAAGAACAAGAAAATGTCTGGAACATCCAGGTGAAAGGAGGCGCTGCAGGAGAGGAGCAGCAGGAGGTAGGACATGATGTATAAATACAGACATGTTTTTGTTTATAGCAGATCAACAACAGTGGTGGTTCTTATCACCAAACCCTCTTGAATCTCTTGGTCTTTCTAACTGAACATCTTTGTCAGCATCTTCTACGCATATGGCTCCTCTTTTTCAGGGCATGTTTGTATTCTTCGTGTTTGGCGTGTTAGAAAACATCATCAGGAGAGGCAGTGGACTATGGGCAGAAAAGGTCTCTGGTTCGTCTCTGGTTCGACTCCACGGAGAAACAACCAAAAGACGACCTGGATTGATCTGTCCAAAAATCCAAGAGGATTCTCCTTACCCTGTCTAGTGCCCCTGAGCAAGGCACCTTACTCCCCAAACAACTCTGCGTGTCCTTCACCAGATGGGTCAAAAGCAGAGGTTAAATTTCCCTACCTGCATGAGTGTGCCTGTGCATGTCTGTGCATGTGTTTGGGACAAATAAATGAATCTTAATCTTAATCATTCATTCTGCTCGCTCGCTGTGAGTTTTTCTGAATATTTTCCAGCTGTAATCGCACAAGTTCACATTTTCCGGACGTCTTTCTAGAGGCCTGGTTTGAAGAGTTATCTCACATAGTCTCTACGGAAAGTTTCAGGGAACTGTCCGGACCTAAGTGCACATCTGAAGATTGGGCAGGCAGTCTTCCCAATTACAGACACGTAAAGTGTAGAAAAAATCTGGCAGATAGTTCGGCTAACGTGACTGAACCCAAATATAAGTTCACAATATTGTTCGATTCTTGGCCAACTGGGGCGACGGGTTTCGGTTTCCCCACTCTTGTCTGTACAGCAGCTTGAGAAACTTGATCCCAGATGTGCAGTAGTGGTTAAAACAACTGTACAATAATATGCATTCCTGTAGATCTTCTTTCTCTGTGTCTCAATAACATTCTTTGAGTCAGCTTTCTGTTGAAAATGTGAACACACACACTCTCAGTCAGAGAAGGAGGGGGTTGCCATCACCTCTGTCTCCATGTGAGAGCCGGTTAAGCCACAGTTGGAACCACAGTATTCCCACATGTGGGTGAAGGTTAATGTGTTGTGACTTTGACCTATTTCAGAAGAGCCACTGTGTTGATGAGCTCACCCAGGAGGAACTAACCACAGCGCTGCAATATTAATGCTGCTGTCACTCTATAACTGCACATGGCTCCATATGTTTATTATCGTTTTTTACACTGTCGAGGAGATATATTATATAGTTAATATAAAATATAAGTACCACACACACGGCTTCTTCTCTATAAAAGTATGTTATTCATTGGTCACTCATGTTTCTCTTTCCGTTCTGTTGCATTGATCCAGCCTGTCGATCGGACCTCAACACTACAGCAAGTCGATTTAAAAATGTCCCAGTTAAAAATCCACTTGTAAAACACAGACCTCGTTTCACTGTGGACACAGCTGTTTAATTTTGGATATTATTCCATCAGGGATTCTTTTATTGGCACCATCGACTCCCCACTGATCTGCTCACTTCCTTAGTCATACTCATATTTACCTTATTATCTGCATCCTCTTTATTTCTGTGTATCCTGTTTTTTTGTGGGGATTAGAGTAATCTTATCAAATCTGTGATGAAACATCCACGTTTTTCAAATCATCCCTGATCTGTAGACATGTGCTGTATTTTTTATGTTCCATTAATGTATGCGTAGTTTAATGCAACAGACCTGCAATAAACGCAGGCTTACATGCTTCATTCAATGCAGATTCATGTATGTGGTCATTCTGTACGCTGCAGCCTGAGATATTCACAGACTCAAAATAAAGATTAATGTTGAAGCTTCAAATCCTCTGTTTCCATGACACGAGGACCTTCGTTAATTAATTTCACTGCTGATGCCCTCAGCACCTTTCCACTTAAAAGTTTTCTGCCCCTGACGCTGTGGAACAACGTCTCTGAGTATTTATCACAGTGAGCACAGAGGTTCAAATCTCCTCTTCCTCACAATGAGGAGCGGTGAGAGCTGCTTCGGTCCCTGTGTGACTGGCAGGATGAACACTGAGAGTGTTGATCCACAGAATGTGGCCTCCTACATCCTTTTTATTGTTTTGAATTTATTTTAACTCATCTTCTTCTGTGGTTGTTTTATGTCAACTACTTTTGTTACTCTTTGTGGTCATTTTCCATCTGTTGACTTCTAAAAGACAAAAGATAACAGTGGTTCGATACAAAGGATTTGCTGCAGGGACCCCCTTGACCCCTGTGACCTTGGGATCCATTTAATAACCCATCCATTTTTCTGGGAATCTTTTTTTGTTATTTTTATACACCTCCGACGCAGGTTTTTATATCAGCTCTGATTTGATCATGAGGAAATTGTTTAACTTGGTGTTTAGCTATGTGAAACTTTTGCTTTTCTTCACAAGAAATTCATCAAGAGAAAACCGCCAGAGGAAAATACAACAAGCTCAGCAAATTTTGTCTAAATTTTATGTTTGTTTTATTAGCAAACTTTACACTATTTATACCAAAATCTGAAATTAACATTACAAGAAAAGGTTTTATCAATGCTTCAATCTGCGCTTAATCATGTGTTTTCTTCATCCTCCGTTTCAATCCGTCTTTCTGACGTGTGTGTTTCTGTCCTTGTTTCTACTTCATCTCTTTCCACGGACCATCTACATAAATAAATGACCTGCCACATCAGTGTAGACCCTGAAAACCCTCTCAGCAGTAGTCAGCACCCATGGTGGAGAGGAATGCAGACGCAGATGGCTCTCAGCTGGTGAATTCGTCCAGTAAACAATAACACACAGAGAAACTCCATAGAGTGGCTCTATGTCCAACCATCCTGTGTCCACAGGAATTTCCTGAGCACTGAACTTTAAATCCAAAAAGTCCACACAAGGTTATGAAAATGTCTTTTTAACAAACTTTGAACTAAAGAAGGATGAGGTCACGTTGTAATCAAAGTAGACAAAGGAATTTGAAGATGCTTGAAAATGTCCCTAGAGAAATATTTAAACTGATGTTTAATAGAATTCTGCATGAATGGGAAATATTGTTTATCATTGGGGTTAGGGTTCAAAAATACTGTATTACACTCAATGTGTGATGGTGAATAATAATAATAATCACAAATGTTAATAATTCCACCGAGAAGTAACCGGGAATGCAGCTCTAGTATGACTGGAGTTGAATGGATTCTAATGTCCAGTACTTTGTAAAGATTCTTTGTCTCTGGCGTGGTCGGACAGACAGTCCACTGTGTTACCGCACTGAGAGACTCCAGAAATCCAGACAGCTGGAATAAATAAAAAAAATTCTCCAAATATATGGCTGATTGACATTTATACTGCCGTTCCTCAGATGGAAACATCAGATAATAGTTCTGTGAAATGAATTCCAGAATAAATCAACCCAAGTGATGCAGTGTCATGCGGCTGCTTATGAAACATTTTCAAGACAGATATCCAAAAATGTTTAAAATCATAACACCCAGAAATGTTCTCATCGCTTACTCTTAGGCACCCACATAACCCCCTCACAAAACAAACAAATAAACACACAAAATAGGTATGAACTGAACTTTGGTTTTGTTACATCCCTAATATACTGTATATACCTATCAGAAAGCTTTAGAATCAATACCACGTTTTGTTATCTTTAAAACGTCTCTGGAATGACGTCTAGCTCCTCCCTTGGTCAGAGGAGGTCCCTCATGTTCCTGACCCCCAAACCAATCGAGAGGAATCACGTCTGCAGCAAGAACAACTCACTCTTCTTCACTCTTCTTCTTTAACACAGCATCGGTTATGTCCCAAGTCTAATGTCTGAGCTGACGCCAGGTTTCTGCGGCTTCATCTGCATCTTGTCGACTGATCTCTCAAAAAAAGCCAACTGAAGTCAAACCAGCCTCACTTATAAAACCAATTGCTTTGGCCACACTCCTCTAACAAACCGCTGACACACCCGGGTTTATCTGAGGCTCAAAGCTCACACTTTATGCTCTATCCTTTTATAAGAGGCTTATTTATTAATGGTTTATGTGATCATGGGCTCATCAGATTGTTAAGAGCAACAAACCAACGTGACTACCTTGTTCAAATTTTTTTGCGGAACTGAATTGACTCCATTTGAAATTGTTGCATGGTTATTTAAACACATGTCAAATATAAAAGAAAGACATGGAGCAGTAGAGACAAGAGCTAAGAAGGAAGACACAGAAGGGAGGGAAAGTATTTTGTGCTACGGAGACTGAAATCTATATTTACACTGCTATCGGTGCCCATAGGCGGAATACAGAGCTGGATGTGACCCTGATGAACTCTGATACTGTTGTGTGTCAGTGTGTGTGTGTGTGTGTGTGTGTGTGGGTGGGTGGGTGGTAGCATCCTCTTCCCTGGATGTGATTTCTCTCGTTGCCCGACTCCCGCACTGACTGCTCACTTATGTTCACTCAGGTCCTCAGCACTGTCTCGTTCAGGGTAGAATACAGTTCTTCTTGCAGTATCAACTGATATGTGCAAATACAATATAATCATCTGTATGTTAGTGAGTTAAATGCATTGATATACTAATGCAAAGTGTTAGTGCTGTATAGTGTGTTGTGTTTAAACACCTATATGCATTTAAACACAGCACAGGACTGCTACTGTCAGTCTGCGATTTCTGATGTGGGATAAAATTACACAAGTAGATTCCATGACACTACGTCATCAATCCTCCAAACCAGGCAGCTACTGTTTCAGTGAGTCAACCAATGAAGACTTTGCTGCAGCGGCACTGCAACGACCAGTTCTGGTTACTGTCATGATTCTGCCCCCATTCTTTAGACTTTTAATATATTTTTGATGACTCAATATCTCCTCCTGGGGATCAATAAACTAACTATCAATCTATCTTATGTCTTTTTATTTTGGTTAAACTTTGTGTTGGACTCGTTTTTTAAATTGATTAAATTAGCCTCTTTGAACCAGTTACCTTCTCATGCCTGGACTTTGGATTTGTGGGTGTGAATTTATCTCTCTGTTTGCATTTTGGTTTCTTCTTGTTTTATTGTAAAGCTTCTTTTCTCGTGTGTCTCTCTCTATCTTTGCTTCCACTCTTTGTTTGGTTTCTTCCTTTGTGATTGTCCTGCCTGAATGTGCCACACCTGTGTTCTCTCCACTCTCCTTTATCAGTTTGTCTGTTCACATCCCTGCATTTCTCTGAGTTTTCTGGTTAGTTCTTTATGTTTTAAGTTTGGAATTTTTGTTAACCTGCCTACCACAAGTCCGATTGCCTGACTGGTTTCTGAGGATGTTAAGTTTCTCCAATCTGTTATGAATAATTTGTGTTAGAGAAATTTCTGTGGTCACGTCAACATCACCAAACAAGGCACATTAACAATGAAACGCAAACAATCAGATAATCACACTGGTTGTAAACAAACTGAGGTTTATGCAAGATATTAGATATATTTAGTTCAAATTCCAAATCTGAAAGTATAGAAGATAACATTGAGTTGGTCAAAACTACGGAAACTACAGCAGACAAAACAGGGAAGTTGGTCTGTAAACTGTTGTGGATGTTTATGCCAGAAGGGTTTTATAATTTTCTTTCGTTTTCTCTGAATGTTTGACAAATCTGCAGGTTTGTTTGATTTCACGTTTCCTGTTAGTTTTTTACAACTTAATAGTGAACCCATCCCTCAGAAAGAATTTTGTTAAGGTGTTTATTAAACTTTATAACAATTGTGTTTGTTTAGTTTGTGTCGCTGCTGAATTGTGTTGCAGGGGTGAGAAACTTAAAACTTGTTCAGTGATATAAAGAGTGGAAAATAATATAAAAATTCTTTAAGTATAACACAATTTAGTTGTCAACTATGTTTATATGTTGTATTCTGCACATTTATACTTCATATACACACATTTTCCACTGAAGTGAACTCACGTCATTATAAATGCTGCTCTGACGAGGTCCATAAACTAAATTGTTGTAATTACCTCTGGAACTATAAAAATAAATTCACGAGAAGAATATTCTGTTGCCATTATTTATTTCTGATGTTCATCTTTACAGCTGCTTCAAGCCGTTCAGTCTGTTTCAAGGCGCCAGAGCCAATCTGAGAATAGAGCTGCTTGTGTCACTATAATGCTGTCGTAATGACCAGAGGAGAGAGAAAAATAAAGGCAGATAGCTTTGAGGTATAACAGAGATTCAAAACCAAAAGGACACAACAAGAGGAGACAAGTGACCAGAACAAATTGGAGATTTCAAACTGATATGTGTAACTGCAGTGGAGTGTGTGAAAGGATTAAAAGAAATGATCAAACAATGAGGGAAAGAGGACTGAGGAGTGTTGTATTCAACTAGAAACTCAACAAATCATTCAGTCTCTGTTCCTTAGAACGATTTACGCTCAATTAAATTCATAAAAATAGAAGTTCCTGAAGGAACTGAAGCTTCTTTGAATTATTATCTAATCTTACTCGACATTAGGATTATTTGTGTGTTCAATGATTTTAGTTCTGGATTCTTTTTTACCACTTTATCCATCTCTTACACACAATCATACACAGCTGCATGTACATAGAAACACGCCAGTCTGTCTCAGTGCACTTATTGTCTTTCCCCAGGCTCACTAACAGGAAGCACATCCTATGTCCTGATTCCACACATAGAGGCTCACACAAACACACACAGTCATGTCTCCATTACTTCAGAGGACATTTCCTGAAGACTTACTCTAACTGTAACCATAGTGACTACTTGCTTAAATCTAAACCTAGCTTAAATGTAAACCTAACCTAACAGGTCTTTACATTAACATTCAAGGATTTAAATTATGGAAACTTGCTTTTTGTCCCCATTAGGAGGACAAGTCTCCACAATGTGACCATGTCCCCACAACATGAGTACTACCTGGGCCACACACACAATATATATCGGTACAAGTAGACACACACACAGACACGCACATTCCATGAGTTGTGTACCTAAGCTCAGCTGGAGGGGAAAGTGGATGCTGGTAATTGTCACTCTCTCTGTGTCTGTATTTCCGCTGCAGGATGTTCCCTGCCTCCCTCCCCCAAAACTAATAGCCATAAAGAAATCTCTGCCCTCTGCACTTTTCACAGGGAATTCTGAAGACATACTTTGTGGAGAAAGTCATCTACTACACAAGAGTCTGGATTGTGCAAATGCTTCTGCAGTGGAGGATTTTATGCAGTGACACAAGGAAAGAAGAGTTTCCCAACTCTTTTGGAAAGAGACCTCAGGGTTTTCACACAGATTTGAAATGGCAGACACACACACACACACACGCACACACATACACCCACACACACACATACACATAGACACCAACGCACACACATAGCGATCATAAGGAAGCTTTCTGACAGGCAATGAGCTCATGAGATCTGAATGTCTTCCTGTGGTGAATGCTTTTCTGTGGCTTTCTTACAACTATTCCCCTTTTTCCCTCTGTCTTTCTCACACACTCTCTCTTTCTCTCTCTTACACACACACACACACACAGACACACACAGACACACACAGACACACACACACACACACACACACACACACACACACACACACTGCTCCATTTAAAGTTTATATAAGAAACAGAAAAAAAGCTTCTTCCAGGATTTAGTATTCTTAATCTGCTAAAGTGTTGTGTTTCTCTTGCTCCAGGAATAGTGGGGGTTTTAGGTTGCTAGGCTAGCGATCTAGCTCTGGGTTCAATGTGCCAGTCTGAGTGTCACTGTGTGTGAGAGAGCGTGCGGGTGAACATTAAGCTTGACAAATGGCCAGTGGTCTAAATCAGACTCAATTAGGATTTATGGTGGGCAAGATGCTCCAAGTAAAGGATTCGAACAGTTTGTGTCTAAATGCGTTCGGATTTGTGTGAGTGCGCGGGCACAGCCTTTTCACAGAATACTTTATTTTCTATTTTGACTGAACTAATAAAATCAGTATTAAAGCATTTCAAAACTTGATTTGCAAAAGCTTTCCTATCTTGAAATGAATCCCGAATCGTTTCAGGCTATAAGAGCCTTAACGGCCTTACAGTTAACAGCAGAAGCTATATCATAAACACACTGAAATGGCTTTCAGATGTTTTTCCAACCACATGTGTGCCTGACATCAGAGCAGCATGGGTGTCCTTTATAATTGGGGTGTTTGCAGATATGTAATTGCAAACACACTTAACACAGCTGGAAGGTTACTTTGAATTATACAGATTTCACGTCAGCTGGTTAAATATAAACCTTTTGCCGGAGTCAAACATCCACGTACATGTGTCACGGCTGAGTTTTAGATCCACAGAATGATTCCTTTATAACGGGCGTACATCTGGGGGCTCCTGCCAGCTTCCAAAGAATATTTGAGCTTTTAATTTGGGGTTTAGAGTTAAAATTGGATGAGGGTGAGGTTAGGGTTGCAGGGCAGATGGTTAAGGTTAAGGTTATGAGCCAGAAAACTAATTAAGCCTTACAAGTTGCTTGCAGGAGCAGTCATATGTACATAAGTAAGGGTGTGTGTGTGTGTGTGTGTGTGTCCTCTGGGAACACCATTTATCCCCGTATTGACTCCCTTCAGTGTTCGCTGGGGACCATTTCTGCTGGTGTCCAAAGAAACAACAAAGGGATTCTCCAAAGGTCAGAGCCCCCCCCCCTCCACTCCTCCTCCCTTTCGTCACTGTCCTCCTCCCTTGGCGTCCCTCGTCCCAACCCCTCCCTTCCCAGACCTGGCACACTGCTCTTTCTGTGGCTTCCAACTAAAAACAATTGGACCATTTAAGGGGTCGCCCTGCACATCACAGCTTTCTAATTCGACAGAACCGTCCAGATAAAAACGCTCTGTGCAGCTCTTTCCATGGCAGCCAGTTGTCGTTATGCTTTATGGCACATTTGAATGGTTAGCTTAATGCTCAGAAATTGCTCTGACTATGAAACAGGAATCAGCCCCTTAGCGCCTTTATTGCTTTAAGTCCGTGGCTGAAGGTTGTTTGGCAGACGGAGGGCCGCGTGACCTCCGTCTTTTGGAGAGGTCAATTTTCTTTCACAGAGAAATCCCGCCGTGGCCATTATGCCTCTTTCCTGAGCCCTGTGGACTGGGAGCAAAGCTGAAACTGGCAGGAAGGTAACTCAGGGCAACGATCAATGGCAGAGCTCAGCCTCTTTTGCCCCCCCCCTTGCGCTGTTGGAGGATGCTGAGGTGGCCTTTTATGTAACAAACTGAACGCTGAGTAGCTTTACTGTATAGCTTTGTTGTTTGGGCAGGATTTATTCCGTACCCACACATTCACACAGTTTAAGGTCAAAAGGCAGCCGATAGACACGTTTGCTATTTTGATGGTTCCACTGGATCTCAACTACTCGCTGCCGATTTGGTAGTAATGGAATGATTCCACCCACCTACACGCAATGTGTCTGCCAACTCACACTTGTGCCCTCCCACCCATGTGCAAACACTGGTGCACACACAGACAAACACGCAATCGCAAAGCAGATGGGAACGGAGTGTCCAGATATAGTTGTTTTAATCTCATGCAGTGCCCCGGTGTGCTCGCTGTGTTGGCAGTTCTCTGCTACTCCACTACAGCATGCTGCATGTAGCATGCATGTAGCATGCTTATTTTCAGTTCAATATTCGACTTATTTCCAGGCCACAGCCATGGATATCAAGCATCACATATAGATAGGCTGCATATTCAAACGATAAGGTACAAATGACACACAATACATTCTCTGACTACTGAAGCTCAAACAAGCGGCAAGTTCTGTAACTTGAAGCTGATTTCCAGTGGAAATTAAAATTTAAATGTCAATGGAAATATAACAAAGCTGCAAAAAGCAGTGTATTAACATTATGTCATTTTCAGTTGTAAAATAGGCCATTACACCAGTTTGGCTCTAGGCATATTCTTTGGTAACTTTTTTTAATATTGTGACTTTTTTTGTTTTTTCACTGATTGCCAAGGAAATAATTAATGGATCTTTTTTTTTAATTAGGCATATTTAGGAGATTGGTTTCTGTTTGCAATTTGGTGCAGCTTGATTGAATTCAAGGGACCAATAGGCCTTGTTTTTTTATGCACTCTACAAAGTGTCCTTCCACTGTTTTACGTCCTCTCCTCCTTCCTCCATTTAACACAGAAGGTAGATTCTGCTCGTAAACCCCAGAGAATGAAAAGATCACCCAGGTATTTAGAGATGCAGTGCCCTTTGGTATTTTACAAATCACATTATAACTTTCAATTTGAGGTATTATGATATTTGGTAGCAATTTAAGTGATAAACCTCCAGGCCAAAATAAATGAATGCCAGTAGACTGAAGTGTTGGTCTTAAGAAGCTAAACAGCTTATGGTCCCATCTCACAGAGGACTCAGCCCTGTGGGGTCACGTTTGAAAGCAAAGGCCGTGGGTTTAAACACACACTGACCCACTTTCTCTGACAGCATTTTGTGACAGGAGTGAAAGTTGTCTACTGCAGCAAGAAACAAATACATTTCACAGAATATTAGCTTCTGTATGTCCAGATATATTTCAATTAGTATGGAAGACTTCTATATGTATATGCAGCTTTACATGAATCAACAACAAACGTCTGATATGGAAAAATTAATCCTGAATTCATTTCAGGGATGAGCAAAAACCAATATAACGCTTTATAGCTACGGTATCTTGAAAAATGTGTAATGGTGGAAAGGGGAAAAGCAATACTTTCCCCCAAAGACATAAAGACACAGACATGAGAGCTGTTTGACCGGAAAAGCTTGAATACTTTATGTGGCAGAAAATGCTGCTGTAAAAATGTTATAATCTGTTGTAAAATTTAAATTATATTCATTTTTCAAGGACCACCACCAATAAGAATCTCTTGTTTTTCACTAATCACATGATAAGTCAAAATTGTGACCACACCCCTTCTATACATCATATACACGCTTTAACCCCAGAATTGTAAATGTAGTGAAATACAGCAAACAACAGCCTATGGACTCTATAAAGATCCATAGCATTGGCTAATGCCAATGCTAAGGTCAAAACCTAAATAATACAAAATGTACCAGAACAATTTACACTTCCATTTCTTAGAATTCTGCACTTAATTGATGTGTTGATGCTCATAAGCCAAAACTACATACACAATACACATTATAAGCTTATATGCATCCAAGCTGTAATATTAAGAGGTGAGACCGGACAATAGGCACAATTGGCACTAATACCCTTCCAACAACAGAGATCTCAGAAACGGCTGAGAATCCTACCCATTACTTAGACAGCTTCTCTCTGATCACCCGTGATCAGTTTACCAAATTAATCTCAGGTTCTAAACCAACAACCTGTATCTTAGATCCCATTCCTACCAACTTACTTAAAGACATTCTGCCCCTAATTGATAGTTCGTTACTTAACATTATCAATCTGTCATTATCATCAGGTTATGTACCACAGTCTTTTAAAATAGCTGTCATCAAACCCCTACTCAAAAAACCCACCCTAGACCCAGAGGTTTTAGCCAATTACAGACCAATATCTAACCTCTCCTTCATTTCTAAAATCTTAGAAAAAGTGGTAGCCAATCAGCTGTGTGAGTTTCTCCAGGAAAATAATATATATGAAGACTTTCAATCGGGGTTTAGAGCCAATCACAGTACAGAGACAGCCTTGGCAAAAGTCACTAATGACCTTTTAATAGCCTCAGATCAGGGACTTGTGTCTGTCCTCGTTCTGTTAGATCTCAGTGCAGCATTCGACACAATTGACCATCAAATTTTATTACAAAGACTAAAACAGTTAATTAACATTAATGGAACCGCCCTTAACTGGTTTAAATCGTATTTTTCTGATCGCTCCCAATTTGTGCAAATTAATGATGAGTCATCTGTGCGCACCAAAGTTAATCATGGTGTTCCACAGGGCTCTGTGCTCGGCCCAATTTTATTCTCATTATATATGCTTCCACTAGGAAACATTATCAGGACACACTCGGTAAATTTCCACTGCTATGCGGATGACACCCAGTTATATTTGTCAATAAAACCTGAACAAAGTAATCAATTAACTAAACTTCGAACATGTCTCAAGGACATAAAAACCTGGATGACCCGCAATTTTCTCTTATTAAACTCAGACAAAACAGAGGTTATAATACTTGGCCCCAAACACCTTAGAGATGCATTATCTAATGATATAGCTGCGCTAGACGACATTGCCCTTGCTTCCAATGAAACAGTCAGGAACTTGGGAGTGATCTTCGATCCTGATTTATCCTTTAATAGTCACTTAAAACAAATTTCTAGGACCGCTTTTTTCCACTTGCGTAATATTTCAAAAATTAGACATGTCCTTTCACAAAAAGATGCAGAAAAACTAGTCCACGCCTTTGTTACATCGAGACTGGACTATTGTAATTCATTATTATCAGGCTCCAGCAGGAAGTCGTTAAAGACTCTACAGCTTGTCCAAAATGCTGCAGCACGTGTCCTGACGAGAACAAAGAGAAGAGAGCACATTTCTCCAATATTAGCATCGCTACACTGGCTTCCAGTTAAATCTAGAATAGATTTAAAATTCTCCTCCTCACCTTCAAGGCCCTTAATAATATAGCGCCTTTATACCTTAAAGAGCTGTTAATACCTTATAAACCCACTAGAGCACTCCGCTCCCAGAATTCAAGCCTACTTGTCGTCCCTAAATTCTCTAAAAGTAGAGTAGGAGCCAGAGCTTTTAGCCATCAAGCCCCTCGGCTGTGGAATAATCTACCACTTTCAGTTCGGGAGGCAGTCACCATCTGTTCGTTTAAAAGTAGGCTCAAAACCTTCCTTTTTGATAAAGCTTATAGTTAGAGCTAATTAGTGCGCCAGAACGTTACTTGTTCTATTTTATGACACATGACACACGGAGCTTCTCTTTCCAGCTTCTCCTTCCTCTTCTCCATCCCTATCCCCCTTCCCCGGAATCCCTTTGCTTTATCACCCGCAGATCCAGGGCCTCTGTGGCCGCACCATGGATTACGGTTTGTGGATCGCGCACCGGGGGTCGCGGTGTTGGATCCAGTGTGGCGGATTCTGAGTCATGTGGGCTGATCGTGGTGCTGGTGGCGGACCCTGTGTCGCGTTGGCATTGGGCACGGGCGGTGGACCAGGACCGCAGTGGTGGCTTGTGATGGGTCCTCCTGGTGGGCGGCGGTGGACGGTGACTGAGGACTGAAGTGGCGTCTGGTCTGGATGGTGGATCGTGGTCTAGATGGTTGCTGAGCATGGACTGTGCTTCATCAATGCTGCTAGAGACTTTGATTATTGATGATGTTCTCCTGCACGTGGCATCTATTGCACTTCTGTCCGTCCTGGGAGAGGGATCCCTCACATGTGGCTCTCTCTGAGGTTTCTACATATTTTTACCCTGTTAAAAGGGTTTTTTGTAGTTTTTCCTTACTCTTGCTGAGGGTTAAGGACAGAGGATGTCACACCCTGTTAAAGCCCTATGAGATGAATTGTAATTTGTGAATATGGGCTATACAAATAAAATTTGATTGATTGAGTAGAGACTGTCTAAGGTGAATCTTGTTGCAGGCTATTGAATGTGTGAGCTGAGGGTAGAATGCTGCTTAGCCCTGTCAGCACAGCAGCCTCTTGTCCTGTATCCCTCCCCAAGGTGACTTCACTGCTGTTGGCAGGCAGAGCCAACAGCAGTGAAGTCCCCCCCCCCCACCCCCCCCCAACAGCACACACACACCCATCATCTTTTACATCCAATTGGATAATGTGCCTTCATACCCTTTTTTTTTTTTTTTTTTGCAAAGATGTCAAAGAATGTTTATGTGTCTACCTTTGTGTCTTCACTCCTTCCCCCTCCTTACCTCATTACCATCATTGCAGGTAGGAATTAAAATGCAAGACAAGGAAAAAAAAAAAAAATTCATTGAAATTCTTTCCAGTGCATCTGCCCTTGTCTACAGTTAGATTTAGGTTTGGGCTCGAAGCCAGATCGGTAGCGCCTGACCTTTCCCTCTCTCAGTTCTCATAGTGGAGAACATCCACCTACACAGCTGCACACTCCTCCTACAGGCAGGGAAACAG
This sequence comes from Platichthys flesus, assembly GCF_949316205.1. Classification (NCBI taxonomy): domain Eukaryota; kingdom Metazoa; phylum Chordata; class Actinopteri; order Pleuronectiformes; family Pleuronectidae; genus Platichthys; species Platichthys flesus. The sequence continues at coordinate 5,869,855 of NC_084945.1, read as the reverse complement.
CACTTTGAGAGCAGCTGTCTGTGCTATTGTGTAGTGTTTTTAAAGAGTTCAGGACAGAAACGCAAACTAAACATTTCTGCATTCACAGAACTTGAGTGTGGAAGTTGCAGGTGTGTGACTGGGAGTAAACAGGCCATTGTCCTGTGTCTACAGTCGGTCATCTATTTTGGTCCAGGTTAATTCTCTACATGGGAGCAGGTGTGCTAATTTCCTCTGTCTCTTCCTGTTTCTCTCTCTCTCTCTCTCTCTCTCTCTCTCTCTCTCTCCCTCTCCCTCTCCCTCCCTCTCTCCCTCTCTCTCTTTTAATTGAATAAGAGGATTTAACTGGATGCTGCAGTGTTAAGCACAGACTGCGACCACCAATAGAAACATGGGTTCATGTAAACACTCACCCGGTCAATGAGTATTTTAAGATCAGCTTAAGACTTCTACACACACAAGCACATATACACGCGCATGCACGCATGCACACACACACACACACACACACACAAACACACACACACGCACACATACAAACACGCATGCGCACACACCCACACACCAACACACCCACAACCACACCCACTTTTGGGGGACCATGCATTGAATCCATATTTTCCGAGAAAATGTATTGTAGTTATTCAATACCAAGTTTTAACGCAAGCTTTTCATCTTTTATTTAGCGATGAGTCCCTATAATGTGACTGTAGTTAGAGATGCAGAGGCGTTTTTACAAATTGATTTTAGATCAGAGAGAAGCTACAATGACAAGAGCGAACTATCAAAATCCCAAACCCCCAAAAAAGTGATGCTAAAGTCACAACAAGGTTTAAATCCCACACATGTGATGCGATAACTGAGTTTGAAATGCACCAAATCTGTCAAGTAAAGTTCATGTAGCTTTTACATATATATAAAATAACTTCATCATACCAGAAAGTATGAAAACAGAGCATGTAAACACAGAAGTTAACAGATTTTCATCAGAACCTGATAACATTGCTGACGGGAACAGTCACCGCAACACACATTCTCACACATCCTGAGGCAGCATCATCCTGACAACACGGCAACTCCAACACACCCCTCAAAAACTCATCCTCCACAGACAAAAACACACAAAAGAGAATAACGCCCTTAACTAACCCCCTCCAGGCTCAAATCCCTGGTGACGTGAATGAAAGTTGCCCCCCCCCCCCCCCCCCCCCCTCCTCCCCACCATCAGACGTGGTCTTACCTTTGTGACAGTCATGCAGAAGTAGTGTGTGAGGAGCAGGCCAGTGTCCCCTTCAAGCAGAGAGCAGTGCCGCAGGAGTGGCAGAGTGATGAGGAAGAGAGGAGGACGCAGCTCTGCTGAATATGCAGAGAGAGAGAGAGAGGGGGGGGGGGGGGAGAGAGAGAGAGGAATAGATGGAGGGAGAGAGAGAGAAAAGAGGAGGAGACAGACAGGTTGGTGTGTCTGGCTCACTAATGCCGAGAGGGTGATTGCTGCTGCAGTGGAGTAATGGCTCGTAGTCGGTTACTACAACAGGGAAAAGCTCCCTGCAAGGATACACTCCTCCCTCCTCCCTCACCAGCTGCACACGCAAAACACACACACACTCACACACACTGATGATGCACACGCGGTCTGTCTGCCCTGCTCTCTGTCCGCTTCTGTCTCTTGCGATATGATTAGTGATGGGAGAATTCAGCGTATTGATGAGCAGCGAGGCAGGGCTGCAGGAGGAGCAGCGCTGCCTGGGACAGGAGGGGAGAGGACTGCAGAACCAGAGAGAGGGAGGGAGGGAGGGAGGGAGTAGGACGTTGTGTCGCAGTCTGCTACTCAGGCACTGAGCTGACTGCATGACCTCCAGCGTGTGTGAATGCATGTGTGTCTGTGTGAGGGACACAAGCATTGATGGGGGGAGGACAGATTTCAGAGATGTACATCAAAACTAAACAGAATCTAGAAACCCAGATACAAACTCGTGTATAAATATGAAACAGGTAAAAGTTGTGAACCTGCACTTACGACGATACAGATTATTAATCTCATTACCCTTCACCCTTTATAAACCTAGGACACAACTAGAACAGAGGATATAAATAGTTCAGTGGATTCAGTGGAATAAAACTGTGATCGGTTGTGTTGTTAATTTGCCAAATTATCAATAAATAGACCTATAAAATGGATGCTTTAATAAAATTGGTCATACTTTTGCTTTCAATGTATGATTGGGACACAACTAAATGCAGTGAATATGAGACTAATTGGGTGTTTGTATATGTACATCGAAAAATTATGTTTCATTGTATTAACAGTTAAACCTTAAACGTCTTGAATAGGTATATTGTCTTAACCTTTCATAGCATAGCATAGCATAGCATAGCATAGCATAGCATAGCATAGCATAGCATAGCATAGCATAGCATAGCATAGCATATAGTATAATCACATAAACACACTCACACCTCTCTGTCATACTGCTGGAGAAAGACCAAGATTCCAGCTCAGTTAAAATGTCGTAACGTCAGGTGTCTGAGTGAGAAGCTGCAGCCCACAATACTGGCTTTGTTTTGTGTGTCCACGTGTACATACTGTGTGTGTGTGGGTGTGTGTGTGTGTGTGTGTGTGTGTGTGTAATGTGTCTCTACATGCTGATAAAGGCAACAAAGACAGTGAGGTTCTTCTTCGATAGAAATGATCCACTGCTGGCAGGTCAGTACAGTTATGTGCATTTATCACACACACCCATATTGCCATTCAGTTGTCACTTTGCTCCTCCGTCATCTGAGGCCCCACTCTCAGTATTTCCTGTCTAGAACAATAGGATTTCCTTTGTGCGTTATTATGGGGAAGAGGGTCTTCAAATTCGATCAGAGGATGTCTGAAATACACAACTGACGCTAAAGCTGGGAAAATGTTAAACCCATCATTCCAATGGACTGGCCTCATGCTAATAAAAATCTTAAATCACATCATTATAGGTTGTAGTTTATCATGAGAAACTCATGTAATGAGGGCTTAATGTTTAAATAAAATAAATGAATTACCTTTTCATCTTAAAAGCTGTGGCAAGACATGTTGTTTCAGCCCCTTGAAATGAAAAGAACATTTGTCATTTTTACAAAATGGAAGGAGTATGATCTGAGTTATAGTTTTCAGAACATTGGAGGTACGTAATCTTTCCATTTCCACCTTGTAAAGGGCGTGAGGGGACCAGACATCCTTCCTCTTGGAGGTGGCCAACCAGAGACCTGCAGACACAGAGTCACAAATGTTCCATGAGTAAATGCTCCTATTTACAGAACATGGAGGAGGGAGGAGAGGAGACGTTTAGTTCATTTTCATGTGAAAGTCAGTGGTGACAACTTTAAGGTTGATAAAGAGAACAATAAACAACAGTGGTCACTGTCTGGTTTTTATCTATGTGCTTAACAGCCATGATTATTTTATGCTCCTGTTAACTATAGTTATTTATGTTTTGCATTAAGAATGTAATTCCCTTGTTTACGTTTCTAAATCTCAGGTACTTGGAGGAATCCATTATAATTAGTAGTTTGCTGCCCTCCAGTGGTAACATCCTATTGTTACCTCCATATTGTTTGACTAACAGTGCCAATGTATTTGAATTTACAAAAAATGCTTATTTCTTTTTAACAGGGCTTGTAAACTAACCGGTTAAATTATCTACACTTTGGAAATGTTGAACTTATTACTTACTAATGTGCAGTAAGTGTCAATTCTACACAATGAAGACAAACCAAGTCACCCCTCTATTGAACCCAAGCAAAGTAAGATGGATATTATATTAAAGCAACCGTGAACTATGATCATTGCACAGTTTAGTTTTCTTTCTTCTGAGAAACAAATATCAAGTTATTCAAGAATCAGAGGGAAATCCACCCTCTGTCGTTTTTGGAGTTTAATGGTTAAAGCAGATTTGACATGTCTTTAGAAATGTGGGCTGAAGAATGACAGAACTTTTGGAAATAAAACTGTAAAAATGTATTATGTCACCTAATTTACAATACACTAGTTATGAATGTTTATTATTGAATATTAAATTCCTCTCTTGATGGAAAAATAATCCCTGTTTGTGGAAATTCCCTTTCATTGATGCAGGTGTAAGTTTATGCATCTCTTACCTTATAGAATGGATGAAATAAATCATGGAGGAGATCGAAACCCATCATGACTGAATCAACCTCAGCAGAAGTTCGGAGTAAAGAAGAAACATGACACTGCGGTTTGGTTTCTGTTCGCTCTGACTTGTAGTTTTGATGAAACAAGAACTAGCCAAAACTAGCCACCTAGCTAAAAGACAACTAGCCACTTGGCTAAAAGTCAACTATCCACTTAGCTAAAAGATAACTAGCCACCTATAGCTAAAAGACAACTAGCCACCTAGCTAAAAGTCAACTAGCCACTTAGCTTAAAGACAAATAGCCACCTAGCTAAAAGACAACTAGCCACCCAGCTAAAAGTCAACTAGCCACTTAGCTAAAAGACAAATAGCCACCTAGCTAAAATACAACTAGACACCCAGTTAAAATTCAACTAGCCACTTAGCTAAAAGACAACTAGCCACATATAGCTAAAAGTCAACTAGCCACCTAGCTAAAAGTCAACTAACCACTTAGCTAAAAGACAACTAGCCACCCAGATAAAAGTCAACTAGCCACCTACCTAAAAGACAATTAGCCAATTAACTTAAAGACAACTAGCCACTTAGCTTAAAGACACCTAGCCACCTAGCTAAAATACAACTAGCCACTTAGCTTAAAGACAAATAGCCTTCTAGCTAAAATACAACTAGCCACCCAGCTAAAAGTCAACTAGCCACTTAGCTAAAAGACAACTAGCCACCCAGATAAAAGTCAACTAGCCACCTACCTAAAAGACAACTTGCCACTTAACTTAAAGACAACTAGCCACTTAGCTTAAATACACCTAGCCACCTAGCTAAAATAAAACTAGCCACTTAGCTTAAAGACAAATAGCCACCTAGCTAAAAGTCAATCAGCCATCTAGGTGAAGGAAAATAAGCCACTTAGCTTTAAAGACTAGCTGTTTATTGTGAATTTAAAATGCTGCAGTATTAACTCAGCTTCTAGTTCGAGCTTGACTGGGGTCAGTTATCTGGGTGACACCAGACCCACGTATTCACAGGTTAGTAGACTTTAAATATGATTAATAGTGTCACCATATATAAGAATCATATATGGTATATATACCTTAGTGTGGAATTTGAATGTCGAATATACTGTAATTAGTCACAACTTAGTAACTGTGAACTCAACGGGCTATTTCATATTTTAGGTGCACTGTCTACTCAAATGTTTGTTTATTCTTGTTTATTTAAGATTAAGTTAGGTTGTCTTCCAATTGAGCTTTTTGCAGTTTCTTGATGAGTGGGTTTGGAGACATTTTTCTTGTCCAGCTTTTGTCCCCGATCAGAAAGTTGTGTCATTGAATGGCCACAGGAAACTTTAAAGGGTTCCAAAGTGGAAATCATTGAGTTTTATGCACACAAACACACACACACACACACACACACACACACACACACACACACACACACACAGTACAACCCAATATACTGGCGATATGTAACGTTTACATGTAACAGGGACAATAAATCTCTTTAGTTTCCATTTTTATTTTCTTTGAACAAAAATAGCTTTTATGTGTTGGCCTTATTGAGAGGTTTTCCGTTCTGGATGAGGAGCCTGGCTTCTCTGACGGGTTCTGTTTGGCTAAAGACTGTGAGGTTTCCAGATAGATGTGTTGAGTCAAAAGAAAATGAGCTGACAGTAATATTATGGCATGTTGTCGAGCACGTATGATCTCATCAAAAGATTTACTTTTTTTCTGATGAAAATGACAGCTCGTCTACATATTCTGATGGAGCGCTGTTGGCAAAGAGGATGCAGGGGACTTTTGTCAAATTCAGTCTCTCTCCCCGTACTCTGATCAATTATCTGCCATACTAAATTATACCCGAGAGATTTAGATATTTCAGATTCAGTCAAGTTTTCCATAGATGAACCACCCTAGAGCTAAACCACCTCCAGCAACAATTTGCAGCAATATGCTTTGCAGTTAAATATCTCAAAGCCCAAAATTGCCTGCAGGCTTTATATTTTCAAATATTTTAGTTCAGGGATTCACTCCGTTGTTTGATTAATCCTACAAGACGATTAAACAAAAATAAGTTTTCACAGGTGGGGACCAAAGAAACTAGAATCTGCTTCACTTCACCTCATTTTAGATTCTAGTGTCACTGAGAAAACCTGCCTTTAGATGACCTGAGGGGTCTGGGGGCTTTGTAATACAAATCTATCAGAGATGTATTCAGGCCCGCGGCCACTAGCTGCTCTATAAAATAGGCAAGTAATAGAATATAAAAAAAGCTATCCTTTGACACACATCATTGCAATGATTCAAATAACCTTCTGCTGACTCACAATTCCAAAACCACACGATAATCCGTCATTGCGATGACTTGTCTCACAGACTAAAGGCTGCTTGCATAGGCAACTTAAAAAACTGAAATGCAAAAACAATTTCATGCTTGAACGGACGCCGACAGAATCCAGAAACTGAACTGTGGCTAATGTTTCCATTTACTGTAATAACTACATAGCAATGGTCTAACACCCTAAAGACCATAGGTCAACAAATACTTCTATATTAAATTACTATGTAGCTTACATCGTAGCCATAGTTTGACAAATTAGAATCTTAATCCATCAATCAAGAGATATGTATCCTCACGCAGGCTGCAACTCTCCTAAGCTGTTCTTACACCTGCCTGCATGGGTTAATTAACTCTGACTACAAAACTGTGAATCCATTACTTACACGTTAATTGCTCACAACTTCCAGAGCTCAACAAATATTTTTAAAACACTGAGCCTTGCCATATTGCTGTGAATATGTCCTGAATTGAGTCCTATCCACAGGTGGCGCTGTGGTTCTTTGTCGTGAAGCACTTGCACACATAGTGCACATACATTGCTCCTTCTGTGCTGCAACTAATGTCTGTGTTTCTTTTTCTTTCCTCTGCTTCCCCGGCCAGCTGACCGCAGAGGGATGGAGAGAGATAAGAATGATGGAGGAGAAAGGAGACAATGACATACAGCAAAGGTATGTGGTCAGATTTAAATGAGATTTACAGGATATGGGTGTGAACCCAAAACCAACTCGGCCACCAGAAAGGCCAAGTTTGTATTTACAGTAATGAGCAATTTGCCCCATTACCCCAGCTCCTCTCTCATACTCTTTCCTTTGTACCCTGACTGAGTCCCCCCCCCCACACTTGGATCCTTTAACACTGGCCCACCGCGTGATTTCCCCTCACAGAAATTGTTGCTCTAGTGGAACATTTAATGCACGGGGGCTCAGATTTCGGCTTCTCCGGTGCACGGCACAGTGTTCCAGCCAGCCACAGTCTGCACACAAACCACTTCCTTTATCAGCAGCAAAGTGAAGAAGGAGAGGGGGAAGCAGAAGAGGGGAAGGCAGCAAGTCAGACCAAGAACAAATGAGTAGAGGCAATGCAAAGCAGCTGATAGTCGTTGACAGAAGGAGGAAGTGCAGCTAGTGGGAGTGAGAGTGATTGAGATGGTGAGCAATCAGTCTTGTGTATTCAATGGAAGCACACTCTGCAGTGTCCTCACAAGTTTGTGCCTCTTTGTGTACGTGTTGCATAGCTTAATCATGAGTCGACAATTCCACAGCACACGCACAAATGCATCGCTCCAGTCTCGCCTTCTCTTCAAGTCATTTTCCACTGGTTTTTAATTCATCCGTCTCCAGCTACGTTTCCCCTTCCAGAGCCTCTCGTTTGCTCTATTTTTTCACCTGCCGGTCACTGGAGCACATTTATGAAGTCCTCTGATGGAAAAATGCCTCCAACCCTCAGAGTCCTCACCAGACTCCTGTCAGCATCAAGGAGAGACGCTCTTGAACTTAATGCAGAATTTTAAAAACCTTGCATAACCTCTCTTCCTGCCTTTTTTTAATGACCTTAGTAAACCTGTTGTTGAGTTTAAAAGAGTTGGTTGAGGATAATGCAATTAAGATGCTTTAAGGAGAGAAATATATCAATGATTTGGGTTTATTGCTGCCATCATTTGGAATAAAGACACAAACTGAGTAACCAGACACATATACCTTCCTTTGTTTTTTATATTATCCATCTCCGTTTATCGCTGTGTGTTTTTCCTCTTTTCCTTTCTCGAACACACACTCACCCACACCGAGTCTGGAAAACAACACATTCACATTAAGTCAGTGACAGCAGCACAAAGACTTAACATGTGGTAGCAGTTAGGCAGATCTTTGTAGTTCAATAGACCTCAAATAAAGAAAAAAAATACTGCAACCATAGCACATAACCTCTCATCAACTACAGACGCGACAGGAGCGAAGATACGATATAACTTTAAGTTTTGCCTCAAATGCTCCATGGCCATTTATTTGGATCTAATAAAACAAAAGGCAAGAGGGAAACAGTGATCTGAACTGATTGAGTTTGTCAGTTTTGCCGACACTGCACATTTGAATATTACTTTGGTCTGCTAGGTACCCATCAATGAATTTGAAGTCCCCCTTATCTCCATTTGGTCTCATTGTGAGGTCTAAATACAAGCACCCATTTCTTTATGTTTTATGGCTTTGTTGTGACAGGTTTATATTTAACACAGGCAAGACTTTTAGATAAAAAAGTGTGACTAGATAATAGATATATAAGAATGAAATTGAATTTGGTGTGAACAAGAGGAATAACTGGAGACACTGGTGGTGGTAATGAGGATGTGGAGCATGAAGCTGGGACGTCTCAGTAAGGGCTTCTGGTTGGAAGGTTGAAGAGTGATGACCGAGTTGAGGTGGTTCAAGGTCAAAGGTCATTGTGTGATCGTGTTGCTAAACTGACGGCTGAATGACAGGGGAGAGAGAGAACATTTTAAACTTTGACAGCTTACAGGTAATTGGCTCAAGGCGAGCTTATCAGGTTGTGATTGAATGAAGAGAGAATGAGGTGGTGGAGCCTATACAACAGGAATTCTGCATGTGACGAAAGCTGGTCGGCTGGTCGTGCACCTCCCTGCTCTTTAAACTTAGCGTGCGTGGTGTAGATAACAACTTGGATGATCTAGAGGCAGGAATGTGTGAACAGGTCCATTTCTATGACCCATCATTCATGAGGGAGCACAGAGATTCCCAGATGGCTCCTATAGGAACTTTGCAGAGACTGTTAGTATAGACAATAATTCTGCAGGAACTGTGGAAAAAACCTCCTCAACCAATTTGTCAAGGCAAAGAAATGTGCACAAGCTCAGAGCGGTGCTCCTGGAGGAAACAAACCAGCGACCACACTGTTCTGTTTGTGTTTCTTCTTCTTCTTTTGCCCACAATGGTGTGATTGTATTTTTCTTAGTGCAGATACCTTGTCAACAGTTAAGAGAGGACTTCACAGAGTCAGTACGCCTCAAGCCCAAGTATGAAAGGGAATGGCATCCAGACAGTCTTCCATGACTAAACTTTCCCTCAGCTTTATTTCACAGGTAATTCAATAATCAAAAACCTAGTGAAATAATACTGCTACTGCAACATGGTCAATGAGTCATTGACAAAGCATATTATCTTTCTTAATGGTGAATTCAGCAGTAGTAGCCTTGCAGATTAAAATATAACCATCTGTATTAGGTGAAACTATAATCTTCTGTCCTGGATCTGTTCCAAAACAGAAACTGCAGAACGTTTTTTGTCTTTTTCTTTGTTGGCTCTATGACCATCTAAGTAAGTTGCATCGACCCTCTGCTAACACGATAGAGTAAAAAAAATAAAAATGGTGTGAACGTGGTTGTGTGGTCTTCTTATCTCAAAAGAAGCAATGATAGACACGCTAGTTCCAAGTCCAGCACTAACTCCAATGCTCATTCTTCAATCGCTGCAGCTCCTGTCATTGCTTACACAGCTTGCTGGCCAGCCTGAAGTTTTCATTCCCAGGCTTAACGCTAACAGGCTATGGTTTATCATAAAAGCAGTGGAATGCTATTGAACATTCTACAGAAGATCACATCCTTTCCAGCATTCTGCCAAAAAATAGTTACTATATGATATGATATCCCAAGGAAACCAATTCTCTGCCAATGTCTGATGGCATCATCTCCTTCTGGGTGGTTTAGGAATTAAAAAGCTCTCTTGATGTGATCTTAAAAAACTAGTGGGATTCGTTTCTGTTTTGTAAATTGTGTCTGTTCTTTGACTCCCCCTGTTTCCTTGTCTATTGTTTCATTGTTTATATCTGACAAAGGACTTAAATGTTAGATGCTATGGATTTACTACATTCCATCTTCTCTCTTGATTGTGTTTGATTGAGCTGGTAATCAAACTTGGAAAGCCTGTAAAGTCTGATCAGTGCCAGCTGCCAGAAACCAGTGGCATATGTCTGCTACATGGATCAAGCGACACAGTTTTGTTCTATCTATGCATCTGCCTTGATTCAATATGACATAAAGCAATTTAGATTCAATATCCACATGACAGAGCATTGGATAATATTCAAAACTCAGAGGAATACACAAGGATATCGTAAAGATATTTCCCAATCAAAAACTTGCTCCGGGTGGCATACTCCTTAAATAAATTAGGTGCATTTGTATGTATTGATTTTATATTTTCAGAAGGATATCGGGATGCCTTTTTAAGAATCTGAGATCATGTGAGTAGAGGGCGTAAACAAACATTTTCTACAGTTGAAGGGTGTAAGGTTTGATTAAGATTGACAACCAAGAAACTAACACAGATGGTTTGGAGTGTCTGTTGTTGTCCAGTAATCAAGATGATGATTTAATAAAAGCCAGAAAACAGTGCGTGTTGTCACAACAGTCCATCTGCAATTTGTTTGGCCTGTTGAGGGCGTAGATGTCCTTTTCTAATGTTTTCACCGTGCTGAAGCTAATAGCTCATATGCACCCTGCACAGTCACATCTGTGTGGAAACAGCTGGTGTTGAGAAAAAGCATTTGAAGCCGTGAGAGAGAATACAGCCAGAATAATTAGGTGAGAGGCCTGCGTTTCTTTCTGGCTTGAAGGCCAAAAACAATCATGAGCTTGTCTTAATCGGTGGGTTAGTGGTCTTTGAAAGGTTTGACCTGTTTCTCTGACGGGTGATTAAATTAGATTAGATTAGATTTCTTTATTTATCCACACAATGGGGAAATTCACTTGTTACAGCAATGATAGAAAAACAGAATTAGAGTAACAGTGCAGAAGCACAATAAAAAAAAAAAAAAAAAGAAAAAGATCACAATATGTACACTACTAAAACTACACATAATAATTGTACAGAAACAAACAACCTGCAAAACAGACACTGTGCAAAAGCAGGTGCTGGGGATAAAGTGGAATGATGTTAAGGGTTATTGTAATGAAAACAAAAATATGCAACAGTAGTGACCATGATACAGAAAATAATTAAAAATAATTAAGAAGTAAGTGACCATAATATAAATAATACTACAAGATAGCATACTGGAAATATAGATATTGCAATGTAACCATTTTAAGTGACCATGATATAAATATAGATGGTAAGTGTTGTACACAAACATAAATAAGAAAAATAAAAATACAAATACAGCTATGGTGAGAGGTTTTGTGGAGATAGAGATAATAGACAGGGACTACAACATTATCAGGTGGTGCTGGTGTTGTAGAGCCTGACTGCAGCCGGGATGAAGGACCTGCGGAACCTCTCCTTCTTACACTGTGGGTGTAACAGTCTGCTGCTGAAGGAGCTGCTCAGGGACCCCACAATGTCATGTAGGGGGTGAGAGGTGTTGCCCATGATGGACGCCAGCTTGGCTAACATCCTTCTGTCCCCCCCTTCCTCAATGGAGTCCAGAGGACAGTCCAGGACAGAGCTCGCTCTTCTTATCAGTCTGTTGAGCCTGCTCCTGTCTCTGTCCGTGCTACCCCCCCTCCAGCAGACCACAGCGTAGAAGATGGCTGAGGCCACCACAGAGTCATAAAAAGTCCTGAGGAGAGCCCTGCACACTCCGAAGGACCTCAGCCTCCTCAGCAGATGGAGACGGCTCTGGCCCTTCTTATAGAGGGCATGTGTGTTGTCCGACCAGTCCAGTTTGTTGTTGAGGTGAACCCCCAGGAATTTGTAGTTCTCCACCACCTCTATGTCCAATCCCTGGATGTTCACTGGTGTTAAGTTGGATGCTTTTTCCCGGAAGTTCGCGATCATCTCCTTCGTCTTGCTGGTGTTCAGCTGAAGCTGGTTCAGCTCACTCCAGCTGACGAAGTCTGTGATGACCGCCCTGTACTCCAGGTCATTCCCCTCAGGAACACATCCAACGATGGCTGTGTCATCAGAGAACTTCTGGATGTGGCAGTGTGTGGTGTTGTGGGTGAAGTCGGAGGTGTAGAGGGTGAAGAGGAAAGGGGAGAGCACCGTACCCCGAGGGGCACCTGTGCTGCAGAGGTGATTAAATTAACTTGTGGTAAAAGTGATGTTCTGAAAGCAACCAAAAGGCAAATGACCAGTGATAGAAAAACAGCAGTCCTTTATGAAACTGAAGATATGTACAGAATGGACTCAGTGCTCATAAACTGTGTAATTGAAACGAGGGGTTCCAGCTGTCGACATCCACAGGGGACATATTTACCTGCGCTTGGCAAAGGAAAGACACTCAGCATGCAGGGACCCTGGGCACCCCCGGACCCTGCTCCTGGAATCGCGCCGTCCTCTTACAGTAAATCACAGAGCAGTAGGGGTTGTTGAGAAAATTTAAAAGTCTGAGTTGGTATTTCCACCTAAACATCTCATTCCTGGACACCAGCTGTTTAGCAGAGTAAAAAATGGGGCAGCACTAAGCTATATATCTATGTGGTTTTTGGTGAAGGTAACAGATTTTTTTTTCCACGGCTCATTTTTCAGACTTTGTAGGGTATGTGATGCTCATTATGGGTTTGTTGAAGTGTCTTATTGGCAAGGCTGTGGTGTGTGCGTGCGTGTGAATGTCTTTCTATGGTTGTGAGGACATATTTGTGGGAGGAAATGGTTCTGGACTGCAGAAGTGTATTTGTTTTTGTTCAGTAACCTGGAAATCTATACATAAGAAATCCTAAGAAGTAAAACATTTTGGTCGTACCTCACTATATCAAAGGTATTTTTTTTAGCCAAGACTTTAGTATTGGCTACTAGTATATTCTGGGGTAAGGCATTTATTTGTGACGGTTAGAGTATGAGGCTGTACTGTATATATGTCAATGAAGCTGAAGGCATGAGCTCCATAAAATGTCCAGACGGAGTTTGCCTTTCACTGCCTGGGCGGACACTGCAGGACATGAAGCACAATTCCACCGGGGAATGCTCAGTGTTTTTTATTTACAGCACATCGACACTGACGTTGACCCTTATTGCTCCAAAGCCCCGAGTCTGATTGTCTTTCAAAATTGTCAAATTGTTAATAATGTTTGAGTAAACCATCTCTTTTTCCATCAATCCAGTTTCTAGTCTGTGGCACGATATAAATGTCACCGACTTGCCTACTTGCTTTCTTTTTCTGGACATTTCTCTGCTGTATTTTCACACAGGCTCACAAGGACATTTTCCGAACCTTATACTTGGGGTCTGGCAGACAAAGTTCTGGAAAATGTCTGGAGCAGCTTACTCAGACATTTGCATTCTTATATACAGCCCCTCTGGAGAAAATTGAAGGAAAATATTAAGATGAAACGGCTGCAGTGTCCTCACATCTATAGAAAGATACTCAATGTGTGTGTACTTTGGAGTTCACTCAATATTTGATACTCGAGGTGCCGCCCAGGACATTTAATCATTTAATATCTGAGCCTATAAAAATGTCCTTCAAGGTGTCACCGTTGAAGGAATCAACATTTTTGTGGGTTTGAATCATGTCAAGTGTATACGTGAGAATCATTAAATCTCTTGCATTTAATGCCAATGTCTTAATTTTTTCCAGCGAAGTCGGTTTATATAACAGTATGAAGATGAAATATATTAGTTTTAAAAGTCTGCAGGAAAATGTGTATTTCACTCCAATGCCACCGTGATCCCATTTGGATTTGTTCAGTAACATGAAATATGTGATGAATGTGGTTATGCAGTTATTACCAATCCTTTTATTGCTACGGTGGGTGAAGCTTAAATCATCATTATCTTTTCATATGTTGCAAAAATTGATTTGTAGTGAGAATGGAAGACTTTCACAAGCACTGCACTTTGTGCAACCATGAGTATCTGAAGCTGATAGCCCTCCAAACTTGACCAAGTTTACTTTCACTCAACACATAATCCATTCACCAGAATAAGCCCTATAGCCAAGACTCTGCAATTTGGCCTAATACACCAGTATAGGAATGCACACATATCAGTGCACAGTCATTTAAGGTACACAGTACACAACATTCCCATGAGAAATTTAAAACAGATTTAATACAGTGCCTTATTTCCCTTTTCCATTCCTTTTACATAACACTCATTAGCTCATGAAAGGCTCAGCGGCATGTGGCCTGTGTTTGATTCACTCAGGGCTTTGTGCACATGTAAAGTTTTAATAGTTAACACTTCGTAAATTGAGTTTGTTCTCCATATCATGTGGTCACCAGAGACACCAATAACATTCCTGACTTATTTCATATTGTGCCATTATTTATTCCAAGGAAACCCTTTTTAGGTGTCACACAAGCCTCCCAGTATGACCACAGTAAGATGGTTTAACCACTGGGAAGCTGCACTAAGTGGTGGAAATAAGAGAAGGGCGCAGCCTGCTCTTTTGTTTTCCCTGACCAGATTCAATCTGCCAGTTTGGGGGAATCTGGCAATTCTCTGGTCACAAGCTCAGTCCTCAAATCTTAAGCCCATTGCTGCCCCGATTCACAAATTCCTATTTATTTTTCATGATGTCCCCCAGTGTCCCAGGGCCTCTGAATGTGGGGGCCTAGGCCGACCTAAGGCCAAGTCCCCTGGAGGTGAGAGGCCTCTGGCTAAGGACTATAGACTTTGTCAACTATCCATCCCAAATATACCACAAATACCAACCTCACTTTCTGTACGGTATAACAAAAACTCTCCCGTTTCTGACTTGGTTGTTGCACCATAGTTGGTTAACCACACCAGCTATCTTATAGGGAAATAGCATGTTTCCAGAGAAAATTCACTGATCAAACCTGTAATGTTTTTTATTAATAGGATCGTTTTCCCATTTTGTTATTATAATATATATTACCTCTGCCAAAGAGGTAATGGTTTTGTTTGAAGCAAGATTGAGCAAAAACTTTGTGGAATGATGGACCATGGGTCCCGGAAAAAATAACTTAAATTTAAGAATCCAGAACAGGGGAACGATCAAGGAATTCTTTTCACCTTCTTGAACATTGCGAGATAGTGCTTTTAAAAAAATATATTTATACATATTCAGGCATGTTTAAAGGACTGATGTTCATGAGTTTGTGCAATTCTGTGCAGATCCAAAGGAAGATCTGGATCTAGTGAATTTAACAGTGCTTTCATAATGCGACTGCTGTGCTCTGGTGGAGTTATGTGCTCTACTGCCTGCCTTCTAGTTTACGTTTTCTAACTTTGCATGGAAAACTGTTAAATTTATGCTGGGATAAGGACATTTTCATTAGGTTTGTAAAACCTAAAGCTAAACAATGAACGCAGATAGTGCTCCCTGACAGGCTCCCACTGTAATATTGGCAGTTGCTTTCGAATACCAAACAAACTGAGCTGGATTAGCAGCCATTTAGGGCAGGGATCCTCTGCTTGCCAAATGAAATAGCTCTTTTGAAATTACAAACATAGTTAAAGAAACTGAATCTGTCATCTTGTGAGCAAATGAATAGCCAAGGCGGGTGCAAAAATAAACAGAAAGTTCAAACCCTCATTTGAACAGTAGCTGCCAGGGCGTAAAACAACAAGGAACGCCATCACATGTAGACTGTCCCCTCGGAAACACTACACCACAAGTTGTGTTGCATTAGCCATTAATGTGTTATCATAAAGGTTGCATTTTAAAAAGGTCTATGAGAGGGATTTAACTCGGTGTAAGAGTGGTCAACCTGCAGGAGATAATTGCACATGAGCTTTGTGAAACCTAATAATTACAAGCAAAAAAAATAGTAGACTGTTTGGTTTTCCGTTGAGATCCAAAAGGACAAAAAAAAAAAAAGCATGAGTACAATTTTTCCATCTGTCTCCCAATGAATGTAAATGCTAACGCAATGAAGCAGGAGAGCCTGTTCTCCCATGATGAAGACATGTTGAAGTTTCATTTACCACAAGACGCTATGACCCAAGTCTCTGTATGAGAACGTATGATTTGTGAGTTGCCTGATTGGATAGAGGACTATGGTGAGTGAGTATAATTCATTTTGATATTAACATGTCTTGGAAAGTAATAGAAGTACAAGACGGGGGTTGTGTAAGAGCAGATTTTTTATTGTCTCTCACTCAGAACGATATTAATGGAAAGAAAATCCTTAGTGACATATAGCACATCACTACGTTTATGGAAGTAATTTCATAAGACCAGCGAGGCTTTATGTTTAATCTGGGTGTCGAGAGACAAGATCTTGCCCTGAATCCGGAATGTGTGAGCTTTGCGGGTTCCATTGTCGTCCATCTTGTGGCGTGTGGCTTTAGTTTCCACATTAGTCTATTTCCCACTATTGCTACTGGCACAACTCGACCTGAGCAACGCACAGCCAGAGATCTGGAAAAGTTAGAATGACTCACTCAAGCTGAGACAGAAACATTTACTTTTCTGATTCTCTGTATGCGTCTCTTTTAATATGTTTTATTTTTATTACTATATATTGGAATTTTCCATAGGCAGTCAGCTTCTGATGAGATTGTGTCTGTAAAAAGGTAATTGTTTTTCTCTTTGGGAAGTTCACATTTCTTAGTTTGAACCATGTACGATTCAGGAGTCAAGTTATAATTGTTTTCTCAAACTGAGTTGACTCTGTACCGGCCAAGTCTCACAAATGCTGAGCAAGGTCGCCTGAGACGGAAGAATTAACATCCCATCAACAGTTACCTACTTATATGGCAAGCAAGCACAACAACATTCACATTTATTTATTCACTCTCCTCTCTGAGGTTTCCTCTTTCCCCCTTTTTTCTGCAATGACGGAGGAGACGGTTTGAGGCTTTGGACTATTCTGTAAATATCAGGGCTGTGACTGTAAGTGTCTTAAAAGAGGCTAAAACCCACTTAGAGTTTCATTCTTCATATTTTCCATGAGGTCAATGGACCTTTAAGATTACGAGATGCAACTTGATTTAGTGTCTTTTGATAAAGATATAAGATTTACAGCAGAGTTTTGATTTTATTTTTCAAGCTGGTGTTCAACGATGAACACATTTCTCATGTCTCGTAAGTACACTGTGAAAACATTCATTTTGTAGATTTGTGGAAGGACTTGGACTATGGGCAGAAAAGGTCTCTGGTCCGTCTCTGGTTCGACGAACCTGGATTGATCTGTCCAAATATCCAATAGGATTCTCCCTACCCTGTCTAGTGCCCCTGAGCAAGGCACCTTACTCCCCCAACATCTGCTCCCTGAGCGCCGTACATGGCTGCTCACTGCTCTGTGTGTCCTTCACCAGATGGGTTAAAAACAGAGGTTAAATTTCCCTACCTGCATGAGTGTGCCTGTGCATGTCTGTGCATGTGTTTGGGACAAATACATGTATCTTATGTATCTTATCTTATCTATCTTGTTAGTCAGACACTGATGGATGTGAAATTATTATTATTATATATAAGTACAACTAAATGCAGGCGCCAGAAATTCTCTTAACTCAGTGGATATGACTGAAAGCTGTAAAAGTCTGTTCAAAGTACATAGTAAAAAAATTGGTATATAAATATAATATTATATTAAATTACATTATAATTTACCCAAATATGTAGTTCTCATTGTTTGAAGACATTATCCAAAACTATAAATTGTACTTGCCTGTTTAAGTTGTTTAGGATACTTCTTTCTTCCGGCTCTCTTGGGACAGACTTTCCATGACCCTGAACTATAAGCAAAGACTATTAACGATAGAAATACTGAGCCGTTGGTCAGATGCCTCTTTATTTACCCCAAAATTAACAGAGGTTAAAGCTTGCAGTTCTGATTTAGCATTTCCCAAAGAAGCTGCAGTAGCTTCCACATAATGATATGTGGCATGTCCTCTTCAGCCATGTGGGCAGACAGTGTTTGAAGTTTAAAACCATAGATCTCATGTTGAGTTTACATCTTTCATCGACTGCGTATCCTGAATGTCATCTTTATAAAACATTCACAGAGGCAAAGAGCATCCCCAAGCAAAGTCTATTTAGTTTAACAAACTCAGAGAGGGGTTCTTGCTATGTTTATTTACTCATCAGTATAATCTTGCTTATAGGTAGAGTAAGCACATCACCTTCACACAATACAATTTCCTTAAGCTCGTGAAGCCAACTTGAACAACCAGAAAGTCTAAGCTACAGCATAACCCTGAATAATAATAATGAAAAATGAACTCTCTGTTCTCTGGAGGGAAACTAAATTTTTCATGGGGGCCTAAAAACCACTGAATTCCTCCTGGACTGCATTCTGTCACTCATGCTCCCCTGATCCAAATCCACTCACATTGCTTTGATTTGTGTTGCTTCAACACTGGTTGACCATCTCGTCACATACCAGACGATGATGTAATACATTTGGTGAAACAAAAGTCATGGGTTTTAAATATTTAAACCAAAGTTAATATAATCATCAATAGAGTTATGAAGAGTAATGTTTACTGTATATAAAGTTAGTGGACAGGATATAGACCAAACTAAAAAGTTGGATATCAAATATCTTAAATATAGTTTCTGTTATTTGAGGTAATTTAACCACACAGATGTTTGTTTGAGTTTGCATTCTCTACTGAATTTTAGTCATCATGAATGTGAATGAAGTCCCATCCCTCTGATCACTACTGTGTTGAGTCTGACTCAAAATGATGTCATTGGAATAAGATGGCCGAAGCCCGAATATTTGGGGTTCAAATTTGGATAGTTGGAGGAAGTGGAGATCTGTTGTCCATCTTTATATACAATCTGTATGTTATTTATTTAGGTAGCATTTTAAAGGCAACTTTTCTGCTAACGAAACCTTTCAGTATCTTAGCTTTAAGTGCAGTCCTGATTCTTTGCTGTTTCCTAATAATTGCCCACTTGGCCTATTTTCCATTAAAGCTGGAGAAAATACATTCTCAGCAGATATACAATTACATCAGTTTACAGAAATGTTATCCTATGATTGATGAAACCATTCCACCTTGATTTTTTCCATGTGGATAATAATTGTGTAGAGCACATAGTGCTTGACAGAGGGCTTTTCAAGAGCTTCCTGCGGATGACCTCCCAACACTTCCTGCAGGTTAATGTGTTATGCAGGGATACTTGCTGGAACTGAGCAGTGGTTTCTCCCTGCCGTCCTCACAGCAGATGCTACACGGCCAAAAACGAGCTGCTGGAACAGTAACATGTTTCAAAGCTCCTTAGAGGGCTTTGAATGTGTTCTCTATCGCCGTAAAACCCCATTCTTTGTTTTACCCTGCCTCTGCCTTACTAGGCTGTGATTTGTGGAAAGTTACATCTCCATGGGCAATAAGCTTCAGCATGTACGGCTCAATGTTTGAAGAACGATTACCAAGAAGTATCTTGCACAGTAAGAGAGAGCTGGAGATGACTTCTGACATCGAGATATGGTGCTACGACTCCATATGAAACGTTCAGTATCACTGGACAGTGGAGGCCTTAAACCCAGATGGGATGTTCTGAGTCTCTCTCTCTCACTTGAGTCATTGTTTGTGGTCAAAGGCTGAACACTCCCTTGCGTACTTTGGTTTTTCTTCTTCAAAACTCGTGCACTTTTGAGGAACTCTCTCCTCCGAGACTGACAAGGATATGAAGTAGCAGTAACAGACAGAGAAAGATCCTTTTCTCAATTCATAAGAAAACTGAGAAGCTTTTGTCCCTGCTTGGCTTGAGATCTACAGCAGTAACTATTGGCAGGTTTAGGGTTAGGGAGAGTAGTGCTATCAATGCTGTGAGATGTTCATAGACATCACTGTTTAAATGTGTTTCTGTTGAGATAATGCACATACACAGGAGGTTGTGTATTCTTTATTCTCTATTTTAATTAAATTTAAGTTAAGTTAAATGACGTGCACCAAAATGCTGTCAGATTAGACAAAATATTCAAAGCTGGGAATGTGATGGAGGTTGTACAAACCTGTCAAAGTTGTGCAAATGTTTTTTCTACCAACCACGTGGTCCAGAATCCATCTATGTATCTTTAGAGAAATGCTCACATGCTTTAAAAATGTAAAGAGATATGTTTTAGAAAAAGACTAGAAAGATGAACAATATGGCAGCTCCCTAAAAGCGAAGCCAAAAAGTTTCAATTGTTCCCTGGTGGCTGCAGTATAAGTCATAAACCATGTTAGTGGTTTTTATACATTTTATATACATTTTTCACAAAGATGGTTTCTGTTAGGTAGTTCTTCTTAAACTGATGTTGGTTCAAGTGGCCATAATTAGTTATTTGATGCTATGAAAAACAAGGTGAAACGTCATGATGGACAGCTGAGACTGACTTAGGTTGAGTGTGTATCTGCAGAACCTCCTCACAGTGGCTCCATCCCCTTACCACTACTGTGCAGGCTCCCGGATAGTGTGAAGAAGTGAAGATGCATTTTCCATATTGTGTCCTGAATTAGCACAACTATAGAGGCTCTACTCAGTGAGGAATAAAATTGCAGAAACACCTAATTGAATGTCAACAGTTGTTTAAATATAGTTTGGCCCTTTAACAACCAGCATGATACATTTCTTACCTTGGCCATTGAACTAATGCTTAAATAATGATGCCTCAGAAAGAAGCAGTTAAGAAGCACTTAAATAAAGCCCCTGAGACCAGGCTTGGAGGTCTCGACAACATCATGATGGTGGGTCTCAACATGAGGCCCGCACTACGCCTGGACTCTGAAGAGGGGGGGGGGGGGGGGTTGGCTTTTTGCCTCTTCATATCTGATCCAAGAAGACTTGTCCTGTGTCTATAGCCAAAGCTCCCGCTGTAGCCTGGGGAGGCCGCCATATATCGCACACAAACAGATAATCCTGGGGTGATTGAGGTAATTGCTTGCAGTTGTGGTGGGGTGCTGGTGAGGGCCCTGGAAAGGTGATGTATGTGCAGCTCCTGTTCAGTATTGATTTCAGGCTAGACTTCAGAGTGGGACTCTGTATGGTTCGTAAGGTCTGGAGGAGGGAGAGAGATTAGGATTTAAAAACCAAATTTTTCACACTCTACTCTGGTCTCCCCTAATACTCGTCCCCACCTCATTGACAGTGAGTTAAATAATCCACATGGCAATTTTGGTTAGCAGCAAAGCATTGGTTGTGAAATCCCAACTCCTTAACTACCCTGGCCCACTGCCTTGATCCAGAGCAGCAGACCTTCATCTTAATTGTAGGCTTCACTCTGATCTATCATCTGTCTTACAAGCTGACAGTGGGAGATTCTTGAGCCATGAGTATGTACCCACAATACTTGCTAAAACAATTCTTCTTATGAAACTTTTCATGTTTCTGGTGAATTCCTGTATGTTATAACCACTGACAAAGCCAAATAACTTCTTAGTTTCCCCTGCAATTCATGTGCTTTATTTCAATAGAGTTTGATGGGAAAGGAATGCTGCCTTATAAAACACTCCTTTGTTGTATTATCTTGTTACTGTGCTTGAAATGACTGCGTTGCCATTACGTAACATTGTATATCCTGTAGACCTATTGCTACAAAACAATGTAATGCCAGTGTTGTGTTGATTTTTTTTATAGTTAGGGACAAAGATAAAGTCTTAATGTCAAATCGAAACATTTACAACGTATCCGAGCGTGGAATTTCACTTACTTAGCTTCACTTAGTACAGTAACTCATTTCATGAACCTTGTTCGCTGATATTTACATCAGCAGGGCTATGTAAACATTTTCAGGCACCAGCAGAAGGCATTGGGCTTAATTTCCTGACTTGAAAGAGACATAGTTGGTGGTAATTGAATGAGGAAACCAATCCAATGAGCTTTTAATTTCATGAATGAATGGCTTGTTCCTCTTTTATTTTTGAAGTTTTTATGATGCTAAGTCATTAAAGCACAAACACTGGATGTTTTGTGATGTGCGGTTGTCCTGTGTTGAAAAGAAGAAGGGACTGTGACTGCAAGCTAAGAGGAAGTGACTGCTAGAACCAAGGAGGTATATTAGTTAGTTTGACTGATTTTCAGATGGAGAGCTGCTCACAGGATGGATATCAGATCGCGAATCCGACAAACTCAGTGATGATGAGTTTCACAGGCAGTTCAGTTTAACATGGATTGTTTGACCCTGTGTCTGCTGCTGAATACTGTATGTGCAGCACTCAAAGAGAAATGTAGGACACCTACTGTACTTTCCCAATACAAACACATTCTAAAGATGGACAATGTGTCTCCACCTCCTCCCAGTATCAAGGTTCTGTCGATACACATCCCTGTCCAATCGTGAGTGAGCCTCAGAAGTCTATCATGATGTTTCACCAACTGAAAAGTGTGTAATAGGATCTACTTAAAATAACATATACAACCTCGATAATATGTACGATACAACAATACCAGTAACGATGTTGATATTTTTGGCTCAAATAATACACCTCAAATAATTCCTTTTTTATGAAATTGTCATAAACATCATGATTTTGTCTCTGCCACCTACGTAAAAACATTGCTTTGGCGTAACATCCTAACATTTCTGTGGAAACATAAATGGGTTATTATGAAAGCACAGGTGTTGTTGTACTTATATATATTCCCCTTTCAAAAAACTTTCTCCAAACCAAAGTGACAATGAGGCTTTTCTTTTTCTGTCACATTCAATAGTTAAGTGGTGAACTGGAGATCTACCAGGTGACCACAAAATGGACTTCGGTAAAGCTAATGTACACAAACGTTGTCTTTTTGCGTAACTGGGATCATTAAACATTGTGTAGTTAGGACTGGACGGTTCCAATGGCATGAGGTAACATGCAAACCCCACAATCTGCGTTCCGCTGTTAATACACTGGTTAGTTCGTGCTTGTGCCATGATGACAGCGTTCGCGGTGCATAGCTCGAGTCTGACACAAGTGATTTTAGGTCTGTTATTAGTAAAGGGGTTGTGGTGCTACTGTATGTTTTTTAATTTGAACATTTCTAAATACCTTTTGTAGTTGTTGATTCACTATTCTCTTCTCAATCAAGCAACTCCATAGATACCTCATGCATTTCATAAAATCAGCTCTTTACAGCTTCATTCTGATTTAATTTGTTCCACATAAACACAGGTTCACATATTTAAAAACAAGAAACTTAAATCGAATATGACCCCTTTGAGAGTGTTCACCCAGTCAGTCCGAGTTGAATGAGTGTGTGGGAGATGAGAGGGTTTCTGCCTGCTGTGTCACACTGGACCTCCTCCTTCTTCTTCTACAGTCCCCTCCTACTTCCACAAGATATAGGCAGCGCTTTAACTTAGACTGAGAGTCAATCAGAGTGGGATTTTAACTCTGCCCTCCACTGGGTCTCTCTGCCTCAGCCCATCACATACACATTCACAGCAGTACACACTCACACACGCACACAGACACACGTTCACACTCACATGCACATGCACATGCACATGCACACTTGCACCGGCAAACATATGGAGTACTACTGCTTCATCCTGCTCTGGATCTGCAGCCAGCAGTTAGGTGAGTGAAAGGTGTTTATGTATGTGTGTTATTGTTAAAGTGACAGTGTACATGTGTGTGTTTGGCTTTGCTTTGATTGTGTTGTGCTGATGTATGAATCTGACTGTCTTTTCTCTCTGGAAAGTATAATAAAGCCGCAATAACTGTTAATTATACTCTGACCAGTTCCAACAGACACAGGAAACTTTGACTCTGTTACTTTTAAAGGCTTGACACAAATAGCAAGAGGGGAAAAGTTTGAGAAGAAGTGACACTTTGTATTTGAAAGTTGAGCATTCACACATATTCTGCATTTTAAGGCACAGTAATAGCGTGAGAAGTGAAATGATGGCTCTCCAGTTAATGTCACCTTAATTTGACATCCTGACCCAGAATCATGATGAGAGACAGGAAGGCAGAGCTCGAGACTGAAGGATGTGTTGTCACCCTCAGTTCTACAGAGGTGCTGTCCCTCAAATATTCTCTACAGGGAAATTGGATAATATCTGTTCACCCAAAACTTTCCAGCGACTGGACAGTAATTGGTGTGGAGCCAGAGCTGTGTTCAATTACCAGTGAAATCACTTTAGCAGTAACAAGTTGTCTGCATGAGAGAAAAGGCGAGAGAGGCAAAATTATAAATCAAGTATTCAGTGCATGTGCAAATATAACCAATCAAACCTAATGCGTTTCCCACATTGAATATACAGTAAAAGTGAAGTAGCTGGTGTCGCGCTACAGTCCAATTCTCTATAGGGTCGAGTTTTAAACTGTGAAGCTGTTAACTGTTACCACATAGTTTAAATGCACTACAGTGTGAGATGCGGTGAGCCCATTTTCATTATGGCTGCATATGAACATTATGTTTTCCAGATTTTTTCTAAAGCATTATTCACTCCTTTTCCAATAAGCTGCATTATCCCGAGGTAATGCCGAAGGCTCATCATAAGGCTGTGATCTTTTTTTAAGTGGTATTTCATTAATCCTGAAATTGGTTCGGTAAATAAAAGGCGGGGGAGAGGAAATCTGTAATGTAAATATTTGGTTTGATTTTGGAATTTGTTGGAACTCACTTTTGGCCCGATGCCACAGTGAGGGAGACACTGACCTTGAATCTGGAGTCTGCGGAGAGAAGATTTGATTCTGGCTGTGGTGGGAGATGTTTTTGGCAGGCACACAAGGGGGAGGTTGCATTTAAGTCTGTTGTTTGAGTGAAACCCTGAGACTTCTGGACCAATGATCCCATTCCTGATAAGTGTGAGTAGTACCATGTCCTATAGCTCATCTATATGAGGTGGAAACAGCTGGCGAGCTTCTCCTGCCAAAAATACCTTTTGACATGTAAATATAGCCTATTATTCTTTTTTATCCATGATATAACGTATAACGCTGCCATGTTCCATACATTAATCAGACGAAGAACTTGCCGTTTCTTCCTTCTCAGAGACACTAAACATAGTTACTCAATACAGGGTGGGGGGGGGCTGAAATGACCCTAACCCTAACCTTCACATGAAATAGCCATTACTGGAGTCCCCTTGATATACAAAACCTACATCCCATTAAGGAAAAAGTTACAGTAAGCCACAGTCTGACTGGATTGATAAGACAATAAAACTTTATAAAGTGTTGTGATAATTAATGAAGAGGCCAAATCCATTTTCCCCACTGAGTACGAGTCAAATGCCTGGTCCCACTTACATCATGGCCACTTCCCAGTGGAAAGTCTTTTTGTTTCATCATCCACTCTGTTTCACCACTGAGTCATTTGATACCGAGGCACAAAGCTTAATGAAGAGAGCCATAGTATTTATATCTGACTCATTGTTGCCCACTGTACATCATATTTATCTGTCTACTACTAGCTGCATTTGCCACTTTTAGCCACTAAGGGCCAGATAAACTCCAAAACAAAACGTCAAAACACTGTCCTTTCATAATATCATCTTTTACATTTGTTATGGCTAACATGGAGCAACATTACCATTAATTGAAGTGATCACCATGAAAGTCCAATATTATTCTGCTTATAGGTCTAATCTGTCATATTCTTTTTAAATAATGGCAGATGTTTGTGCTGTGTCAGGTGCCTTTTTTTTATCTCTGTGTCCAGATCTATTTTTAAAAGTGAGTCCCATCTCAAGGTCCAGTCGTTACATGTGGTTAACCCTTTAAGAATCAGCTGTCATTCATGATGCTTCATTCTATTTGTTTCGTATCAAATAACTAATTGAAAGCAAACTTACTTGAAAAATAACACTTAAACAAAAGTTGGATTAAGTACTACCTAAAATTGCGGAAAACATCTTTGAGCTAAATGTATTTTGACTTCAGTTTGGTTCTTGTCCCATCATTAACATGGAGGAGGTGGGATTTATGACCTATGCTGCAGCCTGCCACCAGGGGAGTCCACTTTTGGGGAGCATCCATGTCGTCCATCTTTATATACAGTCAATTGTCAGCATCGACTGACTTTTAATATGGAAGCAATAGATATCCAAGTAGTAGTCAAAGTTAAACGGTCTTCTTATGATATAGATTTATTGTATGAATTAATGTCAGATCGTTGGGGAAATATCTGCTCATTAATCAAGAGTAATTTAGTTTTGCAGCATTTATATTTGAAGGCTGTTAAAAGTTTCAGTATCACAGTTAATATGTCACTGGTCAAAAGAAATGAATCCTCCACCGCCTAAATAAATCCACATATGCAACGGTCTCAACACTAGCATGTAGTCATGTGTGATAGCTGGTGGTTTACATCCACCATTAAGCTGCCACAGAGCTGCGGTTTCATTCCCCGGAGGTGCTTTTGTTGATTGTTAAGCAGTGCCCAGTTGGCTGTTGTGTATTGGGAACATCTGGTTTTAGATACCCTGTGCTCCTCTGAGTATTTGCACTGGCGTGGGGTAACTCCGATATAATATGCCAAAATGTTTGAAAGTATATTGCCCATTGTGACGGATCTTTCCAGAGAAAACCGCTGTCATGGAAAGTCAGAATGAATCAACGGACAGTACATTCTGTGGCGTTTGAGGTTCACTTCACGTGGGGACTCTGTTATCATATTTGTTAGAAAGTTGCGCCACTTGCCGTGTAACCCCGGCCAGATGCCGTTGTGATGCAGTGTCTTCAGAATCACATACCAGAACTGAAGATAAACAGACTAAAAAGCTGTAAAGAAGAGTGTTTTTCATAAATTCCAAACCATCTCACGATGTATAGTCTTCTAAAATTACTCCATTATGCATTCCTGATACGAGGATGTCTCCAAGCCAGCAGTTTGCGCAATGCACCCCCACGGCTGCTCTCTGTCAGTGTGTCTGTGGTGGAGCTCCTGCAGCTTGATGTTGATCCAAAGGCAGCAGCGGGCCTAATGTGGGTCACACCGGCAGCCACCGGCCTGAGGTTTATTTATCTGGGCATGGAAGCCGGTACACAGGAAACTCAGCGGGAATCCAACACTGCATTAGAAGCTGCTGATATTACTGGGAATATTAAATTGCTCTGCTACATTAGTAGAAATGGAAACTGGATCACCTCCATTCTCATGCTTTTTCCACCCGGACACTTTCCCCTGTGCCCGTCTTAGCTTTTGCTCATTTCTTGGCCAGGCTTCAGCTTTTCTGAGATCACATCTTGGGAAATTCATTGTGCACACTTAGAAGTCATCCTACCATTAAATCAGCTTCTATACTGGGATATTTGCGTGGCTCTAGTTGAAAAGCAATGAATGCCAGACAGATACAGCTCACTACCCTCCATTTTTAAAATTGTCACCTACTGTTTTTTTTTTGTTTTTTTTTTTGTACACCTATCTGTTCCCAACCATCTATATTTCAGCCACTGCTTTCATGATTACTAGACAAACAGAAACTTTAGGAAGAAGTCTGGTGGCAAGATGAAAGACCAGTTGAACATGTGATCCATTCATTCTACAGGAAATGAGCAAAGTGGAGCATGTGTCAATATTTACATGAAGTCCCTGCGTGGCAGAGATGGCTATTTAGTTTAATGGAGATTTTCATGAAACAGAACAAACGGTCTGTGGTTTGTGCCAATCAAGGTGTGATATACTCCTGGACACTTGACAGTCAACGATGAATGACTCCTTCAATCTGCAGCTGTCACTTCACACAACAGGTCCTGTGGTAACATTGTGGCACAGTTGTTTTGATGAAGCCTTCAGCCTGAAAACTCTCTGTTTCAGTCCAGAATCCATGGAAAGTTGCTGGAGAACAGCAGGAGAAGATACTTGGTTTGCTGTCTGTTTACACAATCTGTTAACTCTTCTAAATAGTCACTATCTGAGGAACGATGTTGCATTTTTGTTAAATGACGATTAATCTGAGAGCGTACAGCTGCGTGAGTCAAATACAAGCACCCAAACAAATTCATCCTATCTTCTATGCAACAGAATGATTCTGAGTTGCAGCTCTACATTGTATTTTGAACCATGACTGAAACATAACATGGGATATCTTCATAACATAATAAAATGTCATTTGACACATTTTAATCTTTAGAAATACACATTATAAATTTATAATACAACTCAACAAAATGTAAAAATGAACCATAACATATTGAAGTTAGTACTGCAGTTTTTATGAACTCAGCATTTGCCCTTGAGATGGAAGTTTAAACAGCAAATTGTGCAAATCTGGTAGATGACACAAATATTTATCATCAGTTATTTACTATTTACCACTAACTCTCCCCCCAAATAGGCTGTGATCCATTCACCCTTTCAATCCATCATTCATTTCCTAACCAGGGCATTTTTACTTGATTTTAATATCAACATTGCGGGTGCAGAGTGCAAGTCGCTCAGTTATAGCTGTAGGAGGAGGAGAAATGATATTAGCAGGGCTTTCCAAAGGCAATAAATCCATGACATATTATACGTACTATATATGATATATAACAGGGCTCCAGAGTAACTTTTTACATTGGTCGCACTGGTGTGCATACCTTCTTTCATTTAGATGCACCAGCACGTAATTTACGTGCACCTACCATTTTTTACTGCACCTTTTGGCACCGCAATAATACACCCATTATACCTTTTCTTGACAGTTCCCATATGCATTGGTGATTCCTTAACTGGGGTAGAGTATTGCCACAGATTTCCCAAATCAAATGTGAATCAGAAGGTCTTGATTCGACTTCTGATTTGATTCAATATTGCTTCAGTTAAAGATATTTCATCGTACAATATGTGCCTCATAAACTCTGGAGCGAATCAAACAAACACAAATTAAACTTCCGTACTGTTCAGGTCCTGATAACATGTGATTAGTGTCGGTGTTTATTGTTAAAGTGTAAAGTGAGCCCAGGTCAGCTGGAGTGTGGAGGGACGACACCCAGACAGGAGACACTGACACTGATATGAACCAACTTCTGCTTCTGCCCTGATCCTGGAACAGCGGTGCAGATCGCTCTGCGTTAGCGACACTTCACTTCTATCAAGAAAACCTGGCTCTTTGATTTGAACTCATCTGTGCTTTGTTGTGAGTTTAATTGAATTAGATGGTTTCTAACTGTGTCAAGCAGTCACTCACCTTGTTTTTAACTGTTATTCCCCTCGCAATGGAAAAAAAAGGCTCACAGGGTTTGACATGACCTCGGAGCCTAACAGATGGGGAGTGAGCTGTGAGCGGGGACTTTTAGCGAGGGAATGAATATGTCCAGCAGTGGGGGGTCTGGTGGTGGTTAAAAGCAGAGGCCCCTGTGCTCTGAGTTCAGCTGTGCAGCTCAAACTGTGAGAAAACAGTTTTTTACTCAATAGTCTCCAACAGGACAACCCACAATAAAGTATACTTCACTTTCCCTCACCCGTCCCTTTCCTTCAAACATCTTTCCCCAATCTGAGTTGGTATATTTAGGGTTTTAAAGGATTATTGAGCCCTAGGGTGCAGATCAACATGATCACTGACCTAACAGGAGCTGAAACATCAATGACGCCGATCAACTGACATTTTACTGTTAGTCTGGAAACTGGTGAAAACGGAGGATCAGCAGGAGATTAAGCAGAAGACAGATGAACGGAGAGAGATGGATGGAGAAGAGGAGAGTGGTAGACGATTACACATTTTCCCTCTTCTCCGCTGCCAAAAAGTAAATCCTATTACGTCCATGTCCTCGTGTGTTCATGGAAATTTAAAGCCAAATGAAGCTGTCACTGCCACAATGGGGGGACTTGGTGTCATGCAAAATCGGACAAATACCTTCTCTGACTGGTATTTTAATTGAAAGCAGACATTCACTGCTGGTAAGATTTAAGGTTAAGAACACAATTAGGAGAACAGATGTTTTGATCAGGTCCGATATTAGCTTTTACTTTGAACCCTTTGTCTGCAGGTCAAGTAGAAACTCATTGCTGGGTCTTTTTAGTGATCTTATTATTGAAATGGAAAATATATAGGGCACTTTCACACATACTTTGTTTGGTCCAGACCTCCAGACTATTCAGTTTAGTCTGAATCAACACAGCAGGTGTGAAATGTAGTGTGGACGATGGTCCGGATCAATGGACCAACAATTTGAGAAAAAACTGAGCCATGGGTCGTTTTATACATTTTTTATAGTTCAGACTTTCAGAGCAATTGTAGGAAACCTTGACAGCATTAAACAATAGAAGAGGATGAAGAAGAAGTAGCTTGCAGGCTAACTGAATCAATTACAATGTAACAGAGACATTAACCTATATTGGTGTGTTTCTTGGACCAAACTTTCAGGTGTTAAAGTAGGCATAATGTAGAGTTTTTCTAATTTCTTCATACGACCTGCAGCTCCTCCAGCTGCCTCACCTATTAAAGCGTAAATAACAGATCCGTCATCCGTGTAGTAGACTTCTTGCATGTGTATGTTGTGATGAGACATGCCGGATTAGTCATTTTCATACTATGCTGCTTAACCAAAACCACTCTGGCTCCGCAAATGTCTTATGGAAGAATATCAGTCAAATGTGACAACAACACAGCTGCTCTGCTCACACAATTAATTTCTGTTTCCTCTGCGGGAAGTCAGTGTTTAAACTGCTGCAGGCGGACAAACAGACACGGGACACGGTTGGGATATGTTCAGGGTTGAGTGAGGATGACTTGCTGCTATTTGTTGCACTTGAGCCAAATGCTCATGTCTAATCAGTGTTGATGTAATTTGTGTTTCTTTTAGTACAAACATCCATAAAAGAAGCTCAGATACCACCACCACCTGCTAGTGAGAACTAGATGTTTTATACAGATCATACTCATGCTGTAGAACTACTGAACCTGGCATCAAAGGTAAAATGTGAAGCTCTACTTTCCGTGCTGATTAAAACTTGTCTTTTCTTTTTTCAAGGATTCCATGACTGCTTCAATATTGACACGAAGAATCACAGGATAATTAAAGGCCCTAAACAAGCCCAGTTTGGATACACTGTGCAGCAACACGTGGGTGCTGGGGGAGAAAAATGGTAAGAGACTCCTACGATTTACACACTGCTGCTTTGATAAATATTGAAGCTTAATAATGATTTGTTCCTGAATTTATTCACTTCTTCCTTTGCCCATGTCCCATCCTTCCACCAAGCCTCAATGAAGTAGTTTTCTTGAGGTGGTTGTGTAATCCTGCAGACAGATAAATAGCAGTGAAAACAAGTTGTAAGAAAAGTATTGTTTTGAGAATATTTAGTTGCAGGAGCACCAAATGTGTACAATATTCAAAACAATGCATCAAATATGCAGTAACAATTTGTTCCAATACTTCTTTGTGCAGACAGCATGAACTTTCAAGGCTTAATTCACTTCCATTGCTGCTGTAAATCTGTAAATTATTTCCGGATGTCTGTTTTCTATAAAAACGAATTAATTTAAAGTAATTTGGAAAATATTCCATTCTTTCAAGTCAAGCAATTGAGTTGTTTTGATAATCCCTCACTGTTAGCAATCTCCCAATTCATCATGGATCAAATAAAGTCAACATTAATTTCTGTGATTGCAAACTATTCCTCCGACTTCAAGTGAGTTCATTGTGCCAATTATGTGTCAGCGTCTAATAAACCTTTCAGTTTTCCAGCAACTGGGAAAACTGCTGTATTGACCCAATTCCAGCTTCCAATTCCACAAGCACTTGAATTGAAGTGTTTATCATCTGTGTTTTATGACCTAAAACATCTGTATGTCTTATTTTGATGCATATTTATTTGAGTTTCTGTAAACCTGCCAGAGCTTACGTCAGTGAGCAAGTGCATTATGACTGTAAAACACATGCTGACAAGGTGCAGTGATGAGAGACTGACTTGGCTGCGAGACAATAGGATGTCTCCATTTATCCCCGGAAAGATCTATTGTGTCTCTCCTGTGATGTGCAAAGTCTCCTTCTGTAATTTGTGCCTGCAGAAAAAAAACGCATAGTCCTGAGCAGGATACTTCACATTCATCATCATACCTCATAGCTCAAGCGGACCCCTGACGCACACTATTATTATGCCAACTGGCACAGAGGCTGTGGCCAAAATTAGTTTCTGGCATCCCCAATATGTCTGGTTGCGAGCACTGTACTATGACCACGCAGAGTTCAAGCAATGCTGCTGTGCTGTACGTGTGAGTGTGTGTATTTGTGTCTGTGTTTAAATCATTAGTTCTGTCTATATATATATTTTAACGTGACATGCAGATGGCTTCATTAAGTATATTTTCACTTTGGCTGTTTCTTTAAATGTTAAAAACCACTTTTATTTACAAATTCCTGGCAAATTGCTTCCTGTTGTTGGGTAAATAGTTTCTTCTGAGCAGCTTCATTTAAGGGCGGAGGTTGATGCAAAACATCCTGTGTCCTTCCGACACTCAACTTTTTTATATCCTGCAAGTTGAATTCTAAAATGATCAGAGCTTTAACTTTTCATACTTTAAACTGAATATGATATGACGATCAGACGTAGGCCTGTATTTGGACTCTACCTCCAAATAAGCAAGATTGCTGCATTCGTATCGTGGGTATTCTGCCTTGATTTTTGGATAGCGTGGAGACGTGTTGTCCATCTTTATAATACAGTCTAAACTTTGTACACACACTGCCTTAGGTAATCAATTACATACAAGTAAACATTGCAAGCACTGAACGCCACCACCTTGTGACTGGTAGTTTAACTTTGACAAGACAAATATGCCCGCTGGTGCCTCTCTATTCTACTTTGTCCTCAGAGAAATGCATAGACCTTCTAAATACAGCTAACAGGAAAAATGTGTACAATCCAACAAAAGTTGTACATCGAGTGCTGTAGGGTTAACAATATGAAACCTATGTATATGCAGTAAATACCATTCCGTTCTGATTATTTTTACTGCTCCATTGGCAAGTTATCCATCACCCTGGAGCAGGACATGAGGCCGAGTGTGTATGTGTGTGTGTATGTGGAAGAGAGAGAGTACTGTATTCACATAAAGATGCTTTGGGATATTTAGCTTGGCAGTGAAATAACTATATTCTGCACGTCGATAAAATGCCAGGTCACAATGTGTGTTAAAAAAGTTAGGAAAACTGTGTGTGTGTGTGGGGGGGGGGGTTGATACAGTCTGGACTTCATACCTTTGTGAGGCCCAGTTTGAGCCTTGAACCATGAGAGTGACACATGTTTGGAAAGTGTAATTTCCTCACAGGGTAATTTTAGGGTTAAAGCCTCCACACACCTATAGTTTGATTATAGCTCCAGCTCTTCTGTTTATTTCAAAGCACCTGTTTGGTTGGGATGACTTGTTGACGTGTAATCAGTCGTATTGGCACTCATGGTTTCGTGACATCATACATTCCCTCCGTAGTACCACCATAGACTAGCTCTAATCATCCAGATCCATTAAAAACAGTTGTGTGGTTGAGCTGAAGCTTTGAGTTAGGGGGTTAAGGTTCTGATGGTTAAAGGAAAAAACCAACAGTCTGTGCCAAAGATGTTGAGAAACTATTAAAGCAGCCACACTGTCAGAGTCAGTGATGTTTCTTCATTATAATGAACACAGGATCTGTGGTTAATGAACGAGGCCATAGAAGAAACCATCCTGCCGTCATAAATACTCTACAGCTGAAAGTAATCCCCAGAAATGCTCGTGATTTAGTTGCATTTAACGTAAACAAGCATAAATGCACAGTAAATTAAGTCCTTACAGATTTTTAAATTCAACCAAACTGTTGTTAAAGATTTGGTTCTCCAGTAGGAACCACTCACAGGTCTGGGAAGTCAGAACACTTGAGGTCTAAAGACCACGGTTCATTCTTAGTCTTCTCTTGAAATTTTGACTATCCATTGAGGTATAGATTCATGGCTAATGAACGCAAAGGCATTTCCTTTGTGAACAAGAGGGGACCACAACAACATACATGAAGGGTGATGTTTAAAACTAGCAGAAGCTGCCAGCACACAGAAGTCCAATGTCCCACATGACAGCACACTGATCAGGTCAAATCCAACTTCTTTACCATTCCGAGCTGTCGGCCAACCTCTACTTGAACTGAAAAGTTCTGATGAGGCTGACATGTATGGAACAAAGGTCACCAGAGACACGGCCTGAACCGAAGTAAATGTCTGAGAAGTTGGTGAAAATTTTTACAGTGGAAGGATGGTGGAGCACAGATCGTGCATACAGCAAACTGCCAAATGGAGCTATAGGGACCCGGAGCTTGGCATCTTTATTAGGTGTTCAAATGTCGTCTATAAATTCACATTGTTCATAAGCAAGAAGAGTTATATTTCTATATTGGGACAATACGATATACTGCCCTAGCCGAACCTTCTGCGATCTACAGGGCTGAGTCTCCCACTGTTTTTTAAACTTGGGTGATGACTCGTCTGTCTGTTGCTAGACAACTTACTCATCCGGCTGACTTCAGGTCTGTATAGTACAGTGCAGCAAGATGCTTCGGGTCTGGGTATGTGAAGCTACACAGCTGCATTCGCATAATCAAGCAAGCCTGTATGTTTGTGTTTGTGTCTGTGGGAGTGTGCATAGTCAGACAGTTCACAGCAGGACGAAGGAATGTCGCAGCATCTGGGGATCCATGGGAAAATACCACATTAACAATTTCAACTTTATTTATTTCTTTATTTTACTCCCACTGAATAACTAACAGTCAATTCTGAATAAGTAAATCGTGCTGTTGTGCAGGATTTTGTTACCTCGTTTAAAGAATGAGCACATTTATTTAACAGTTGGAGGGAAATCATACTATTTTATCAAAGGGCCCTGGTTTCTGCATTTGAATGCGTTTTGGTTAGTCAGTATTTCTGGATAACAAATGTGTGCAGTAAAATTAGCACTCTGAGATGAATTGAAGTAGAAGAATGCAAGATTCAGAAGAGAGATTGTTATATTCCATCACTGCCAGATCAGTGAGTCTTTGTTGTGGAGTTGTGTCTGGGACACAGGCAGTGACGACTGTATCTTAAATTAACTACATTACATGTTTTTTTCCAACTCAATGTGCTGATAAAGCAGATATTTCTGCACATGAGGATAGAATCTGGTGTTTTTGTTTTTGTTTTTCTGCAGCGAGACATGTGCTCGCCAAGTGTCAGCACTTCAGGGGTTTTTTCTCACTGATTGTCTGGTTTTGTATGTTTATCTGAAGGGCTGACTAATTGTGTTCAGACTGGATTCAGAAATGTGAATTATCCCGCAAACAGAAATAAATACATGGGGGGGGGGGGGGCAAGAGACACAAAGGAAAGTAGAGAAAAAACACCACAAGAGAAACTGGAACACACTTGGATTAGCCTGTTAGATAAACTGTTTTTTCAATTCTACAATAAACTGACGAAAACTCTCTTTGTTGCCACTGACCATCTATGTTTTTACTTTCTAACCTCCACTCTTCCTTTCAGCTAAGAGGTTTCACCTCAATTGAGCTTTCAAGGGTATTTAAATTTGTACCAACGCTGTCTGTGAGAATCTGTGCCGAGCTCCAGCACTGTCAATTTTTCCAGAATTGTCTGATTTCTCAAAACCCTTAGCTCTGTTTGGATAGGAACTGGATCACAGATGGAAAGTGACTCTATTACAAAAAGTAAAAAAAAGAATTTATGACCCGTTCTTCATGTAAGTCAGGAACGCAGCGAAAAGGATTCAATCAGGAAAAATAGTGAAGGGAAATAGTATTTGCTGACTCTAGTAAGAAAAGAGCTTTCGTATATCAGCAATATTAAAACAGTGTGGAAAAGAAAAACTTGCCTGAGTCTTAAGATTGTTGAACAAAAATATTTAGTTATTTAGATTTCTAGATGTTGAGAGAACTGTTGACAGCTTCTATCTGTGGCTATGGGGCCGTCAAGCTCAGGAAAGGTCACTGTGTCAAGAATGTATGATTTCCTCACGTGTCCAGGCAGCGATGAGGTGCTTTAAACTCTCTGCGAGGGCAAAGTAGACTCTGTGGGGAGCTGAGAAGAGGCCACATCACTTCCAATAGGCAAATAGCTTGGGCCTTTCAACTTGATGGGATACACGGACCTGCATACTACTCCCACTTTCTATTTCCACTGTTTATTTTTCGACAGTTGAATCAGGTCTTCTCAGTGGAGACTTGACCTTTGCTCGTTCCCTCAGTTATAAGTTGAACACCACGAAGGACTACAGGGATTCTGTGAAGTCTTTCACCACTTGCGTTAAATAGTGTTCCCCTTTATTTGGCCCTGTGTGTGGAGCTACAAAGAAAAGTGTTTTTACACCTACTGAGATCGGTAGGAAAACGAAACTTGATCTATCTAATTTGAGTTGAGACACAACAGTCATATTATTGTAACATCTACACAAGTATTCAAGATACAAAGAGATGCTTGTTAAATGGCTGAGCAAAAATGAAAACAAGATTATTTAATAAAAAAGGGGAAAAACAGTTTAAAGTCATGATTGCAGCTCTGTGCACTCTCACAATGTCAAGGTAACCCCCTTTAATTTTAGTTGTGCTAACTTTAGTTTTGAAGGTTACCATTCTCACTAGTTTGACATGTTAGCGTGCTAACATTTGGCCTAAGTGGCAATGAACATTATGTACAACTGAGGACTGAGAGATTGGCACCATGCAGTTTTGCAGGTACAGCACTTTGTTATTGACCAAACTATTGTACATATAAAAATGTTTACCTGATCATTTATACTGAGCGCAACATGAATGTTTTATGACAGTACATCCAATTAAGGGGAAAGTCAGCAGTATTCATTCTGTGGGGTCCATTACTGTGTTTATCCAATCTATGAGTGTGATGAACCAACCAACCGCCATAGCTTAAAAAATAAAATATAGAGAGCTTGACAATCCCGCTGAGAACCATAAAAAAGGCTTTGTGGGTCAATGAGTGCTTGTAAATTCCTCTTCTAATAAACCTATGACATATTACACTCAAGTAAAACAGGGATATTAATTCAAATTTTTGGAAAAAATAACTATGTGACCATACAATTGGCTTGAATCTGTGGCTGC
Source organism: Platichthys flesus (assembly GCF_949316205.1). Classification (NCBI taxonomy): domain Eukaryota; kingdom Metazoa; phylum Chordata; class Actinopteri; order Pleuronectiformes; family Pleuronectidae; genus Platichthys; species Platichthys flesus. The sequence continues at coordinate 5,832,615 of NC_084945.1, read as the reverse complement.
ATGAACAATAAAAAATATTTCCGTTAATTCAGATGAATGGAATGTGATGAGCAGGCGCAACATTGGAGTAGCACACTTTGAGTTTTTGACGAGGATGTGGTTTTATAGCGTATATATCTCCTTCCAAATTTGAAAAACATTACAACATTAATTACAGCCTGGGCTTGGGGATGGCGTTTCCTCAAACCCCCAAATCCTTGCCACTGGTAACCAATGGTAAAAATGGTCAATGTATTCATGTTGGGTCAAGTTATTTCCTTCAGCATTCGACCCAATCAGCTCTGGAACATGATCGTTTAAACAGCTTCCTGGTGAAATTCCGGAGGTACCGAGGTAGGAGTCCAAGTCAAAGGGAACAATGGTCCCTTTTCATCAAGGTATCCTGACCTGAACTCCTGCGGCAGCGTCCTCATGCCAAAGGATAGCAGTAACTGAAGTAATAATCATGATATTAATAGCTATGGAGCTTCTCTGTACTCTGCTGGAGCAAATTGCGGTGAAAATGACTTCCAGTGTCTGTGAGACTTTAAGAGTTGGCTTCAGGAGCAATAACACTGAGGCCGACCTCCATATGAGTCGCTCTTTGATGTGACGTGATGGACTGTTCCAATAACATTTCCTCTTGACCTCAACTGCTGCCTTAAAGTTACGTCACTACTGGTATGAGTCTGTGAATGTGTCCTGAATATACCTTTGAGTTATGTGTCCAGCTGAGCTAAATGAAATTCAGAAAAGATGGTTGGTCACATCACAACTCCTAAAGAAATACCTAAAGAATGAAGGTTAATTCTCGACTTTAGTGGAAAAGTGGGTAAAACGCCATTTTTTTACGTTTTAATGCTTTTGTTGAGTACAAAGGCCTAAATGTCTTTTCAGGCAGAGGTCATGAGACTCATTTGCAAAAATAAAACATTGTGGAAGTTCTGTTTTAGAAATAGAGGTAACTCCTCTTGTCTTGTCTGTCAACTCTTAAAAGTTGTTGTGTCCCAGTAAATTAAAGTAGAATGACACATGTATCTGAGCCTACTTTATACATTACAACCCCTGGATCACCCTTTACTCTGAAATCATAATGCATATCCTGTTGTGTCATGCTAACCTCTCAATAGAAGAAATGTTCTACAGACTTTTCCAGCTAAATATTTAAAAGAAGTAATTGTTTAGGACTTTGGAGCAGTTAAGAATCTTCAGGGACCACGAGTCTAAAGTAAAACTCCTCAATTTAAAGATCTGTCTCTCTTTATTTGGAAGGTTCTGACCCTAGAGGGCCACGCAGGAGGTTGGCTGTGATCTGCTTTTACAACAAAGCAGTTTCGAGTGTCTTTCCTTTGGGCCACAACTGACCTGGGAGTTGTTCCTTTGCTCTCTCCCTTTCCAGGGAATTTCACTTGGACAGCAGTGTTGTTTAAATTCCTAGTTGACCTGCTCTGTATCCTGAAGCTTTGCCAAGAATGTGATTAGTTTAGAACAGCCAACAACTAGGCATAAAGTTCTTGAATTATACTAGCAAGAAAAAGAACTGTGTCATGTTATCCACTGAGATACTGTATGTTAACACCTAAGGCATTTGTACTTTACATCTTGTGATAGTACAGTGTTGAATTGTTAAACAATTTAATCTTAAGACTTCACATGATGAACACATATTCGATTCAAATAACTGAACCTATGGATAATGTCAGTTATGAAAAACAGCAGCTTTAACCCCCTCTTTGTGTTTCATGAAAATAACTGAAAGATTTATTATCTCTGTAATACAGTACATGTGTGTTGCAGTTCCCTCTAAGGCTTTTATACCCTCCATCAGTCCTGAAGAAGATACACCAGACAACTTTAGATTCCCCTCTCACCTCAAGTTACCTAAAAGCTTTGAGTGACATTTATAAGACCTCACTGCCCTGCACAGGAACCCCGACGTTAAGTCAAGCGCTGGACAGACTCCACTCTGTCATGTGAAAAGAATGTCCAGCACTCAGCAGCGATATTGGAGGAAATTTAAATCCCATCACTGATTATGTTTCAGTTTAAATGTGAAGATCATTGTAGCTTCTGTCCAGCAGCAGTTTTCTGTCTTCTGTGTTTTGAATCAGCAGTTCTTGGAGGGTTACTTGGAGACCTCTGATCCGGTGTTGATGTCACAGCAGATTGAAGCTTAAAATAGAGGAAATGGTAGAAATATGACAAAGCAAGTTTTGATAATAACTATTATAGTAAGATGACCATGCTTTGGTTGGGGCCCCAAACAGAGTATGGTCTAAGAGCCGCCTCATGTCCTCCTGCAGCAGCTGCAGGTTTGGTTTTGAACCGGCTCGATCTATCTCCCCCATATTTAACTCTACTATCAAATAAAGGCTTTTATGCCCCAACTAATGTTTAAAATACCATCATTGTACAAATGTAAATAACAATCAACCTGACCAATCAGCCAAAACATTAAAACAGATACTAAGTGTATGACCATGCGACATATGTGATTCCGAATTCTGCTAATAAAGCTTAAGAAATAGGGTGGGATCAGATGAGTGGTTTTACTTGTCAGCTACTGGGTGTGACTGTGAGGAAGTCTAGTGCTGCTCAACATTATTAAACATGCATTGTTATCCTCCCTTGGATAAATAAAGGTTTCAGATCTTCCTGGTTGGCCCATGTGTTTTGTCTGGGTTACTGATGTCAACAGTCACAGTCTTATTCCCTCAGAGAATTAGCTCCCGGGCAAAGGCTGACTGCTCTTAAATGGAACAAAGAACGTGTTCAGTCTGGCTCTATCATCACTATTCAACTGTTTATAGATGATGAATATGCAACTACAACCTTTTAAGGCAAACTTTTATACTGACATTAGTTTTAAGTGATTCCTACTTCTGCATTTTTTGTTTTTTTTGCAGGTTATTAGTGGGAGCCCCGTATGAAATGAATGGCCCTTACCAGACAGGGGATGTTTATAAATGTTCGCTGAGCAAAAGAACCAATGGCAACGGTTGCTCCAAGCTCAACTTAGGTAAAGTATCACAAACAAAACTAAATCTAAAAGACTGAATGTGCTGAAGATGTGTTTGCAGGGGTGTTGTTGATGTCAGCATGTTCCTTTTTCCAGTAAACATCATGGTGGCATATGTGAGACACATAAGTGTTGTGACCATACCTATCATTCTTTTTTTACAATTATTTTTAAATGGTTTATGTATATTCCCACATGTGGGTGATGCCACACATCCCACCGCATGCTTCTTCATATGGGCTGCACATGTGTTGTGCTGCTAAGGTAGGCACATGACGTTCTGTGAAGTAAACGTTTAGACCTGAGGATGTAGACACTGGCTTGGCTGCCCAGACAGCAATAACAATCCAAAGTTCCAGATGGGGGAACTTGTGTTTGGTCTCTGGAGGACGGTGCATGTATCTATGTGTGCATGAGTCTGTGTATCAGAGAGCATCTGAGTGAGATTCATTTTCCCTCAAGGAAGGATATCTCTGACCAACGTATCAGAGCGCAAAGACAAGATGAGGCTGGGGATGACGCTCACATCCAACCCCAAAGACAACAGCTTTGTGGTGAGAGCAGCTTTAAAACTTTATCTTGAGATGTAACAGAGCAACGGCCTGTTGCAGCAGAATCTTAGAATAATTATGGACGCATTCGATGAAATAGCAATGGTCAATTTGGGGAAAAAAGGACTATCCCACAAGATTGTCTTTTGATTACATGGTTTTCAAACAGCCGACCTCCTTGCGGAAGTTGTCTGAGAGCATGAACATAACTTTTTGCAATATGCTGAGGTCAGTAATGTTGCCTGCGTAAATGCTTTCTTTTATGTTTCAGGCCTGTGGGCCACTGTGGTCCTACGAGTGCGGTAGCTCCTACTACAGCACAGGCATTTGCTCCCGAGTCAATGCGAGCTTCAAGTTCTCTAGAACGATCGCGCCTGCCTTTCAGAGTAAGATTTAAAGTGTCTCTTCTGTTTTACAAAGATTTATTCGTCACAGCAGAGGCTTATTTACTCATTTATGAGCATCTGTTTTCTCCATGTTGGATCTCAGCTGCAAGTCTCATCTTTAAAATATTTTTCAGGATGTGAGACCTATATGGACATAGTTATTGTTCTGGACGGCTCAAACTCCATCTACCCCTGGTATGAAGTGCAGGCTTTTCTCATCAACATCCTTCAGAAGTTTTATATTGGACCAGGTCAAATACAGGTGTGTAGGAAACTTAAAGTAGATACGACATTATATATTTGTAAAGCTCCTTGTTGGATTTATTGAAATATTGAATCTGATTTATATTTGTTGTTTCCTGGAGTCAGGTTGGAGTCGTTCAGTACGGTGAGAAGGTTGTTCATGAATTCAAACTCAGCGACTACAAGTCAGTTGAGGAAGTGGTGAAAAGAGCACGAAGCATTGACCAACGGGGCGGCGAGGAGACCAACACGGCACTTGGCATCAACACAGCACGGTACAGAATCTACTTTGGTTCAAATGAGCAGCTCTACTTCACTGCTCCTCCATCCTGTAATTCATTGCACTGAACAAATCCAATATGTCCACATATGTCCAGCTCACAAGCTTTCAAACATGGAGGTCGACGCGGTGCCAAGAAGGTGATGATAGTTATAACTGACGGAGAGTCACACGACAGTCCAGATCTCCAGCAGGCCATCGAGGACAGCGAGAAGGACGGAATCACACGTTATGCCATCGCTGTGAGTCTGCTAAACCCATTCTTCACCTGGCTTAGAGGGCTTACACTTTATTGGTTTACACTTGGTTTTCTCATGTCAAATAAAATGTCCTGTGCAGTATTAAAACACTGTAAACATTAATGTGATGACCTCATGGAGTTCAGTTAAAGCAAATCTTTTAAGAGCTGAGTTTAAAACAGAGCCAAAAACACTGGGAGCCCTCCAAGAGCTCCAAGCATAATCTCACTTGAAGAGCAGTTAAAGGTGCAAATGATATCCTCCAGACCAGATGGTTTTTGGTTTGAGCGACTGCTGCTACAACTAATGGCAGACTTGTTTCCATCCAGTGGCTCAGCTGGGCATAGACATCTGAACTGAAGCTCTAAAGTCGTTTGGTTGAAAACCAACTGGCGTTGGTGAAAGCACTGGCATTGGTGTAAAATGTCAATCCTTTCTGAAACCTTCTGAGAGAGAGCTAATAATAACCTGTTATTGAGCTATTAAAATGTGATTATATTAGATTGGATGGCACTAAAGAACCTCATGCAAAATATCACAGTTCATTGTCTTTCTCACAGGTCCTCGGCTATTACAACCGTAGAGGCATAAACCCGGAGGCCTTCCTCAGTGAAATCAAGTACATCGCCAGCGACCCAGACGACAAACACTTCTTTAATGTGACGGACGAGTCAGCACTGAAGGACATTGTGGATGCTCTTGGAGAACGCATCTTCAGCTTGGAAGGTTAGGCAAGAAATTGTTCTCACTGTTGTTCTCACTGTACTTCATATTTAACTTTGACCCGAGGATACAGTGATTCTCTATGGGATGTAATTAACATCAAACAGAGATAAGCGTATCAGTCAATGAGCTGTTTGACAGAAACCTTATCTACAAACATTTTAACAATTTATATTTGAATATTTATCAAGGAAAAATGAAAAAAAAATGCTAGTTCCAGATTCTCTAATGTGACTTCTTCTCTTTTCTATCTTTGTAAGCTAATTCACTTTGGGTTTGGACTGCTGGTTGTTTAAATGATCAATTTGGGATTTGGGGTATTTTAATGGACATTTCTCATATAATCTGACATTTTAGAGGCATGATGATAATCAGTTTAATTATGAACTGATCACGAAAGTTATTATTTGTTGCAGCCCTAGTGGTCACCCTAAAATTAATTGTTTTCCAACTATTGCCTAAAAATATCTCAGAAAAACTCACTGTATGTGATACATACCCTCAATGGGATTTCAATGCCATTCTTTTTAGAATATAATTGTGGTAGGAAGATTAAGTTTCTCAGCTGCCGCAGTGGTTCAAAACTCTTGAAGACTGATTTGTTTACACAGGAACCAGTAAGAATGGGACAGCGTTTGGCCTCCAGATGGCTCAGGCTGGATTTTCTGCACACAACGTCGAGGTGAGTCTTGACTTTCGCTACCACGTCACCTCATCCCGTCTATAGACACCACACATTGTCTAAATTTCTGGCGCATCATGGCTTCCTCCCGCAACTTGCTATTTATCACTCTCCAGTCTCCCCTGAGGTTCCTGCTGTGTGGCCCCAGAGGTTTAGGTAATCCTGATTTAAGAGCCCCTGACAGAAGAGACGGGCCTTTTTCCACTTCAGCCGTGCACTGAAGTGAAATGAGAAACCACTTGTTCCCCAGGGAGACATATTAGTGAGAGGCTCGGACCAGGTTGAGACAGTTTTGCTTCAGAATGTGTTTTTTGTCTTTTCTAGAGATATTTGAATGTATCTCAGAGCAGACAGGTGGGCTGCTTTCAGGGAGACACAGCTGGAGGAAGAAGAAAAGGCTCATCTCTTTTGTTCCTGCTGCTCATTCCAATTCATCGATTACCATTCCTCACTTTCTAGCTCTTTCCAGATGTCTGCTAATGCAACTCCTTTCGTTTTCCGTTTCCCATTGACAGTGGGATTTATTGAGGGTGAAAGAAATATATTATATCTATGATGAAATATAAATAAAGCAGAAAGCAGAATATGCCACTGGGTGGTAGGACTGGTTGGAAATTCATTTCCCCAATGTCAGATTCCAGAGATGCTCGACAACATCAACCTGAGCGTCAAGAGTAAGATAAGTCCTTGGAAGGAATGTCAGGGCCTTAAAGGAGAAAACAGTCCTTAAAGTCCAGATGGTTTTGTTGAATAAGATAAGTGCCAACTCTGAGGGCTGCTTATGTCATATACGATCCAGACGTTTCATGCATCTGCAAACGAAGCAGTTTTTGTGTATGCTCTAATCTTAAAGTTCATTGTTTGCAAATAAACCTTTTGTTTGTTTGCAAATTGATTCCTGTATCAACCATAATGCAGAACATACATTAGTTGTTTTGGGATCTGGAATGAAGTGTACATACCCTCTATACAAGTCTTTATAATTATGTTTAACCACAACTCTGGGCTCCCCTGGTAAAATCAAAAGTTGACATACTAACCAAAGCAAAGCACATGTCCATACAAGCAGCCACTGCAGCAGAAATAGGTCATTGATTTATAAGGCTGAACTGTTTTGAGTTTTCATTCATTTGCCATGGAGACCAGTCTGACCAGAACTTATAACCACACTGGCATAACGCTGCCGTGACGTAGTGCGAGCGTGGTGAGCACACAATTCCGTCTTTCAGGAAGGAAATCACAAGCCTTCGTGCATGTGCTTTAACACTGGAAAATGTGTCGTGGGCATATTGTGCTTGGCAAGAAAAAAAAACTGTAGCTCATTAAGCAGAAGAACCCTATAATTATATTGTCAGTGATAGAGAGTATGGTGAACCGTGGAATACAGAGAATCCTTCCTCTGTTTCCTCTCGTGTCTGCAACAAATTGCACTGGCTGGTTTGTTTGCTTTGTTGGATTATTGTTTAAGAACACAAAGGTTTTTGTTTGATTTTAAATGTTAAGGTAGATTTTATTGTTTTTTTTGTCCACTTTGAGTTTGGATTGTTATGTGAAAATATTCAACTAGAACTTTTTTAACTGCACAAAGACTAAAACTGGGAATATGTTTGTGATTGAAGTAGATATTATGAGCTGTTGAAGAGAAATCCCTTATTCCTCATAACTTTTTAAAGTATACTTTGACTCACAGGCATTCCAAATGCTGACCAGTGTGATTATTATGACATCTTATACCGATTTTAAGGGATACATCAGTGTAGTTTTCAACGGGTACCGCTTAGCGCTTGATAGGAAATCTACAACCAAAGAGAAGAAGTGCAATTCTGCACAGTTTCCATGTGCGTCATGAGTATAATAATCTGGGTATTATCATAAGTGATCTCAGTGGAAGCTGAGTCAAGGGTAGCTCGAGAAGCACACGTCTGTAGCTAGCTGTAGCTCGTCACTCGTCAAAGACCCCAAGCTTTTCCGAAATGTGCATGTATAACAATGACACAAACAATTGATGCTGTGGCCAGTGGTCAGACTAGCTTTCAAACACAGAAGCTTGCTGTGGTAGTAAATTGTAAGATTGTTGTAAAAAGGCATTATCACGTCCTTAAGGGACAGAAATCTGATGTAGATGCAACAACCCACCATTGACTTGAAATAATAAAACGCACAACACCTCTTCTCACCTACAGGATGGGATTCTGGTGGGTGCTGTTGGGGCTTATGATTGGAACGGAGCAGTGCTGAAAGAAACACGTCAGGGGAAGGTGGTCCCTCCCAAGTCCTCCTACGCAGAGGAGTTCCCTGAAGAGCTCAAAAACCATGGTGCCTACCTGGGTAAGTGACAACCAAAACAACTGGAGAGGACAATGTTGTTATTTTGTCATTGAGTTACCCCTTGTTAATTTGCTCGCTAACTCATCAGCCTTTTGTTTTGGTTTAAATCCTTCCTTGGGATGTATGGTTGCCCTCATAGAAGACATGTGGTTTAGCACCAACTGCCCGAGCTGCAAACCCATCTCCATCTCTTGAGTGTACCCATTGCTCCGGTGCTTCCCATCATATCCGACCCCATCTCACTCCACCACCGCAGACCTCTGGTTTTACCATCAGTGGTTTGTGTGTGAGCATATTGACCAGGCTGCCAATGGAAGTCATTCTAGACTCAATAGTAATATGAGGTGGAAGCATAATTTTGGGACAGGCCGGGAGAGAGGCAAAGCTTGGGGAAAAAAAGAGGCATGAAGATGAGAAATGAAAGCGGAAAAGTACACAGGGAGAAAGTGGAATTTTTGGTGGGAAAAGACAAAACAGAAGAGAAAGAAATCTGTTAAACCGGAGGAGCCAGTTCTGTGTCGCTGAAGGCAGCTAAATGAGTTTTAACTCCTCAAACTGTAACATTTCAAAGTTTTCCCTTGGAATCACTGCTTGGAAATTCAACTTTAAAGGTCACGCCCATCACTCAAACCGTGCAACAAGGTGTTGTGCCAGGGATTCTTATTAATAGTTTAACCATCGATCAATCCATAGCCAATAGAAGTAAGAGATAGTCTAGATTTAAAAATATAATTACTTCCATCAAAAGCAATGTCCTACATGGGTTGATTTGTCAAAAGTCAGAAAGATGAATATCTCAATCAAAGTGTATCTCAGAGGGTTGTGTTTTATGTTAACAGGTTACACTGTGACGTCTGTGGTGTCAGCCAAACACGGTCGTCTACTCGTAGCCGGAGCTCCACGATTCAACCACACGGGCAAAGTCATCATCTTCACTCTCAAGAACTCAGGCAACCTGACCATCCAGCACTCCCTCAAAGGCCAGCAGGTACTTTACCTGTCACCCTACTTATGATACGATGAAGGTTCACCAGCTGTAAGCTTTGGAAGAATGCCCCAGTCAATAAAGACATGTTATGAAAACCAATTTTTACTGTTGCTGCTAAAGATTAGTTTGTTATTATAGTCTGATGTTGATTATTATTATGTGATTTCAACATCCTAGAAATTAACTTTGTGTCATAATAATTTTTTGACAAAAAAAGAAATAGACAATGCTCCTGAAGTATGTTAGTGGTTTTAACCAATTTAATAATATACACTGCTGCCTGCCACTGTCCATTGATACTACTTCATTAGTTCTATATTTAGTGGCTTTAAATGTATTTGTTAACATTTTTAAATTAAAAGCAATTTACAATATTTAGATAAAGAAAAATCCACTCATACGTCATTAAAAGGTTGGACAGATATTCATTTACACAGCTCCCCGCTGTAGTCTAGGCAGTTAAGTTATAGTGAAGACAGTTATAGTTCCTTTTTAAGGGAAGAAAGAAAAACATCCAGTAAAGCATCTCTTCATTACCTCACATAATGTGCGTAAAACCCAGGATTACAGCTGAGTGTGAGCAGCCTCAGACACTACTTCAGCCAGATTTAGGAAAACATCTCCTCTTTCTCTGTATTTCTTTTTAATACTTTAGTACTCATGATATCAAATGTTTTTAACTTTGGAAAGTATCTCTTTCACTTCATGAGCGTATTAATTTAGACAAAAGGACCAGAATGAAAAAGATCATGACAGGGAAGTATTTTTCAACGGATATGGCTACTAACCACCAGAACTTTGATTTTGAAATTTAAGCTCAATAAAATGACTGAGCTGCACCAGTGGAGTCCAAATGACATAAACATGACACACTGCACTGATGCTGTGAGTTGACCTGCCAGCAAATTGCTGTGCAATTTGCAGTTTCGACTGTTTGATAGATTTTATTTGGTTAATTGGTGTTATATCGTTTAATGTGTGAACATATGGGTTTTAGTACGGTGCTGCAGATCATTTGTAGTAATCTCACAATCACAGTTGTCACATCAAGTTGAAAAATAGTCATCACTTCCAGGGGACGTGTGTTAATGTCCGCTACACTCATAACTGGCAACTCTTCACAGGCTGCGAGTCTGAATTGATCCTGCAGCAGTTTACATTGTGCCCTGTCAGCAACGGCTCATCCACAGCAGCAGATGTTTTTTTGAAGAGAATGTTTTTTTCTTCAGCTGATAGCAATGAAAGAAAAGCTTTTTATTGGCAGATGTTTCTAATCTGACAAACCGATAGATGATGTTCCATCCACTCCAGTGACTAATCCAGTTTATGCCTGTAAAGATTTCACAGTTTCAGCATCGATAAAACACACCAGGACTCAGGCAACTCGATGTGACTCAACACAAACAAACATTTGTTAATAATAATCAACTTCAATATCCTCTCCCGATCATCATCAAATCGTCAAAACCAATCAACATGCAGGGATAGGTCTCACAAGAAAGTTGTCAGGGGCTTTGGATTAATGAAATGCAAACATACATACACGCGTCAGTCTAACAACTAACCGAATTGTGTTAAGATCAGTGTGGCATGTGTGTGTCTCGTCTCAGATTGGATCCTATTTCGGCAGTGAGATCGCACCACTTGACATCGATGGGGACGGCATCACCGACAACCTTTTAGTGGCAGCACCGATGTTCTTCAGTGGCGGCATGGAGAAGGGGAAAGTCTACATCTACAGAGTGACAGACCTGGTAGGTACAGACAAATACACAGAGGCTGGAACACACACACCGTCTGATCAACTCCGGACCAAGTTACTCCACCACACAGAACTGGGTCAACACCTGTTCAAACTCCAGACTCGCCCAGTCATTTTTAACTCACCTCACCAGGAGTATCCGGTAACACACACACCAAACCAGACTCTTTTGCATTCCAGCTCCCTTTTCAAACACAACGCCATGCTGCAGGCAGACAGTTGAAAAAACTTTGCCATGCCAGTGTTCAGACTTTATAAGATGTATAGAGTGAACTCAACAGGAAAGTATTCTGGGCTTTTTAAAACCATTTCCAGCGAAGCGTTTTGGAGGCGAGAACTTTCTTTAATAGAAGGAAATCTCCCGGTGTTTCCCAGACCTGTCTTCCTCGTTGGAATAATGACCGTCCTCAGATGTTTTTTTTAATCCATTGAACAGGCATAGACGAGGTATTTAAATATCTGGTGCGGCCCAAACCACATCACAGGTGGCAGGCCAAACCTAACAGCCAGAAACACAAACAGAAAGAAATCACCAAAAGCTCTGTCGTCTTCAGGAAAGTAATACCACATGTCCAGGGCTATCAATTATCACTGTGCTGTTGATGTAGGTGTCGCTGCAGATGCTGCACAGTGACATTGGTCTGGACATTTAAAGTTGGAATTCCTGGTCCAAGAATGTGGACAGTAACCTTTTATTGAATATAGTGTGGGATCAATTTATATCTAAGTAACATTGCTTTAGGATAAGAATGGCAATGCCAGCATCTCATCAAAAAAGATGTTTTGTTGTCTGCTACTTTATCATCCCTCAGCGAAGGATCCCCATAACATTGCATTATGCATTTTAAAATGACTACAATAAATTCCATTATAACAATAAAAGATCACATTAATTCATTTTGACGAGGAGGTTATGCTTTCATTGGCGTTTGTTTGTCTGTTAGATAGAAGCATTTCACAAAAACTACCGCACGGATTATCACAAAACTTGGTGGAAGTACGTTTTGTTAGAGGAACCTAATACATTTTGGTGCAGATCCAAGGAATGCTTATCACTTTATCATTACAAGATTGTGTGTTTTCAATATTTTCACAGATTTCGAAGGAAATAATTCATGGATCTTGATAAAAAATACATTTATGGGATTGATATCTCTGAGTGTGCTGAATCTAGTACCGAGAGACATACGCTCCACTGAGCTGCTTTTGCCTCAAGTGCTCTGACTAGAACTTAAGGGGGAAACACTCCAGGTTTAAGGACTAAATAAAATCTGGCAGCTGGTCAAAAATGAAACTCCATTTGTGTCTAAGACGTCGAGAAGTTGCAGTTTTACTTCACTCCTGAGTCGGTGCAGGTCGGTCATGACCTTTCACGACCTCCTCACGACCCATATGTTTCAAATTTTAACAGTGCGGAAATTTTTTTCCCCCAATTCTCTATCAATCTCCCTCTCTGCCACACATGCTCACATCAAGTAGCTGGGAAGTAAGAGCTACTGTCCTAAATCATCTCGCTTCCCATTCGCTCCACTGAGAAAACAAGTGATCTCATGTTTTGTCTGCCGACTCTAAATTATATTTAGGGCTGGGGATGCCAAGTGGAGCAATAATATGCATGACTGCTAATGGGCTCAAGTATTTGGCTCCGGTTTGTCAGCATGCCTCTTTTTAGATTTCTTTCAATTGTGTGTTGTTGAAAGACAAAGATATTTTCCATGTGCCTTAACGCTCACTGAGAGGAGAACTTCAGATAAATATACTTAAGCGATTTGGCATTCTTCCGTCCTTTTATGACCTCAAGGTGAAATTCCTCTATTTTGCTGTGCCAGATGTTCTTAGATTTTTTTAGTTCAAAAAGGCAGAATTAAAGGATTAAGTGGAAATCAAAGAAACTGATCCAACATTTATCTTCTGCTTCACCAGAAGAAAGTTTTTTTTTTAAATTACACCACCATTAGTTGACTAAAGATTGCCTTGAGATAACAGACAACAAACAAGCTGAGAGGACAAGAATCTCTTTCTTAGTCTCATTATGAAATGTCTAAATAAAGTAATGGTATTTATGGAACAGTACTTTGACCCCCTGTAGCATCAGACATGAATCCACCCCCCCCCCCCCCCCCGCCCCTACTGACTAACAGACAGTAGAAGTGTTATTTTTAAAATGTCCTTTTGGCAAATGATTCGGTTACCATTAAATCCTTTGTCCTGCACAGTGCATATTTGTTGATGGATTCATATAATATAAAACATGTGCATACTGTTCACATGTTTCTATGTTGTTGTTTTTGTCTGTATCAGGATGTTTAAATGCTGACTGGGGTTTTCCACGCATTCTGTAACATTAACCTATTAATGCATAATTCATACATTAAGGCACAGCTGTGTTCAGATATTTATGGGATCCAAGGGGAGATCAAGTACATTCTCATGGCAGCAAGACAAGAATAATACGTGTCACACGTGTAACATGTATTAATTAATACATTTGTTACATTCATTATGATATGCACAGAAGTAAAACAAATCATTACACCAGTTACGTTTCCCTTCCTCCCTCAGAATCGGTTTATTCTTGAAGGGACGTTGGAAATCCACAAAGACGTCCAGAACGCCCGCTTTGGCACATCGCTCGCTCCCGTCCCTGATCTGAACGGTGATGGCTTCAACGACTTGGTGGTGGGAGCGCCGCTGGAGGACGACCACAAAGGAGCCATCTACATTTTCTTTTGCCAGCAAAACAGAATAATACGCAAATACAAACAGGTAGGAGCTGTGATGAAAGACACTGCAAATGTATTTCTGATGTTTTTTAATTTCAGTATGGTTAAAAAATAGTTTTCAGAGATAATTAACAGGATGGAAGGCTAAGCATCCCTGTTGCAGTGGGAATTTTAAGCCAACATACATGACGTGCCATAAATGAGCACATACAAAAAAGTCACAGCAAATAAAACGTAGAAAGGGTAAAAATAAGTTGAAACTAAACCAATCCTGCAAATAAAACTCTTTCTGACTCTTTCCTAATAGGAAGCGAGAGGAACCTTTACTAACATTGCAGTTACAGAAATTCTTGAGGAATTTGTCATGGTTCTTAACCAAATCATTGTAATGAGTCCTGTCTATTTGTTATTGTGGCTTGATATTCGCTCACTTTATTTCCCCCCAAAACTTGAACAACACAGTTTAATTGGTTACTTTAACAGTGACTTTAATCATGACATTGGAAACTGTGGTTGAGTGATTTCCTCGGCCTGTTCCTCAGAGGATCGCCGCAGCAGATCTGGCTCCCGGCCTGCAGTACTTCGGGCGCAGTATTCATGGCACAATGGACATGAACAATGACGGTTTAGTGGACCTGGCAGTAGGTTCCCTCGGTGCAGCTGTTCTCCTCTGGTGAGTGTTTCATCCAGTAAGAAAATACAGTCGTCAGCCAATGAAGTTTTATGTGCGTCTTGAGACAACCTCAGGTCAAATGTGACACCTTTATGCCCCGCAGGTCGCAGAGCGTTGTCCGGATATATGCCACCGTCAGGTTCGAGCCCAGTAAGGTCAACATCTTCGTGAAGGACTGTCAGAGAGGTGGCAAGGACGTGACCTGCATGTCAGCCATCGTGTGTTTCAACATCACCGCCAGGACGGCCATTCTGCCCACACAGGAAATTGGTAAGCCAGCAAAAATAAGCCACTGCTGTTGAAGCACGGTGAAGTTTCCTAGTTCCTCTCCACGCCTTTGCCTGATGTCTGGCATCTTCCCACTGTTAACAAAGCATTGGTTTATATATTAGGAGCACAGAGGCTTTTAATCCTTTTATAGCCCAACAAATCTATAGATGAAGAGACTTTTTTTTCTGGGATGAAACATCTGGATACTGTCAAACAGACAGATTTTTTTAACTGATGCACTCAAGTAGAGAAATTGATATTTTGGATTTTTCCAATAAATCAGCTGTTATTGTTTGTACATTGGTATATGGGGATGAAACATGGCTGGTTTCCAGTAAGAAAAGGCATTCGGCTCCTCCATGTCCTGGGTCCATCAGACTTTTCACCATGTGGCTTCCTTCGAAAGCTGGAGACGTCCATTCAGCAACGGCGCCAAAGCAAATGTGTCTTTACAAGCAGTAAGATATTTTGATCTCACTGCTGCTCCTCTGCCAAAGCTGTTGCCTCCAAAGCTGCTAATATCTGAGCCACACTGGTGATGTCAAATGTTCCTTATATTGTGTCAACACTGGTTGGAATGTATCTACGTGTTCATCTCTCATAGTCTGGTGGCAGAGTCCGCCCACAGACAACTCAGTTGGGTGGCCCACCTGTGAATAACACGTTAGGTTTCTGTGCCCACAATTTGTTTTAAGAGATATCATGTCAGGGTCCAGTTTCACTGTGTTTTGGGGGGAAGGTGCCAGGGGGGAGCGTGCTCCGAGTTAACCTATTGACCCGTCCAACGTCTTCATCAAATCTATCAGATGTGTCAAAACAGAGCAGAAGGAAGAACAGGGGGAGTTATCTTTTCTTCAATGGTTGCATACAGTGGAACAGGTTTATTTAATTTTCCTTTCCTTGTCTGGCTGGTAATTCGTGGCAGATGTGCTGGTGTTTGTGAGTTCCCAGTGGTCTGTTGCATGAAATGAACTTTTTTAGTTTCTGTCTCATTCACGTAAATCTTTTTTTATGCAAAGTTCTGTTACCAACATCTGAGGGGGGTGTCTTCAAACAAAGAAACTAAACAAACCTCTTTTCAGAGGTCCGTTGTAGGGACTTGAGTTGATTTTCTGTTGACGGGTGCTGCTGTTAAGCCCCATCACGCTTAATATGGAGTCCAAGTTTAAACATGAAACTTCTCTCATCAAAAAGGAATAAACTTTTATATCTGTCCCACCACAACAAATACACAGATTCAGCCTCAGTGGACTTGTCCCTGTTATGAAACCAGGATTCACCAGAAACATTGTTTAAAAAGCATCACGTTTATTTACAGCCTGACGCCAGAGGGTTTAGATTCATTTTCTGTGGCCTCTCACATTCTGCCATTTGTCAAGTATTCTCTTCTAACCGACAAGAACAGAAGCCCATCTATCTTAGAAACATTTTAATACTTTCAAGTCTAATTGATTACCTTTTCCTATGACCCACCAGGAATCAAATATAACGTCTCTATCGCTGAGAGACGTTTCAATCCTCGGGCCGTCCTGGACAACCCCAGCATGGTCCAGCCTCAGAACCTGACGCTGCTTCCTGGAGAGGAGACCTGTCAACACATCTATTTCCACGTCATGGTAAGTTCTGTGAGGAGGGTTGCAACCATGACTCCTGCAGTGAAAGCTTTGGATTAGTTTGTTTAACTCTGTTTGTAATTCATCGATTCATCCTGCCACTAATGTTTTTCGCTCACTAAGGGTTTTATTCCATTATATGTGAGATGGAAGAATGATTTACATTTATTGCATCTATGATTCTGTGGAAGCTTATAGTATCACATGAAGGTTTAAATGTTGATTCAGATGTTTTTCCACTTTATTTTAATTGAAGTCAGTCAGAATCACTGGGGATTCATCATTTTCTGTTTAAGAATTTATAATTTTTAACATTTAAATGAAACTTCCAGAGATAACTTCGGAGGTTTTCTTCATCTTGATTGAACCAAACACAAAAACACATTGTTGTGTGCCATAGATAAAGTGCCATGATAGAGTAAATCCTCTTCTTTAAACTTTTCTATTAGGAGACCACAGACTACGCAAGACCCATCATTTTCGGTGTACAAGTGGGTCTGCTAGATCCAGAGCAAGGACCAGTTCTCGATGACAGCTGGCCTACTGTCGTGAGGACTGAGGTGAGACAATCTGACGGTTAATCCTCACACAGTTCTCACAAATACAAATGGAAAGGGAGGTTTTGATAGTTACTTTGACTTACCGATGCTTGTCTCTGTGGCTAGCTGCCCTTCTGGAATGGTTGTGACGAGGATGACCGCTGCATACCGGACCTGGCACTGCAGAGTATGACTGACCTGATGACTCGAAAGTAGGTGCTTCACAGAGAAAGATGCAGACTTACTGTATTTACACCTCTACTGTATGCAAAACAATATATTTGTACTAAAGATTGACTCTGTCCTTCTAACCCCCTACCTTCCAGTCAGTTCTGTGCGCAGCCTGTTCAGTCTCGTGGGGCTTTCTGCCGCCACTTCAGCGAACAAGAGATGGAGGGATCTCTGCGGGTGCTGGAGGGAAACAGGAGGAGGATGGTGGTGGACCTCCGGCTGGAGAACAAAGGAGAGAACGCCTACAATGCTCGCCTCAATATCTCCTACTCACACAATCTTCGCTTCTCCAGTCTGATAGTCAAGGTAGCTTCTCATCACCATAGACCAAGAGTCTCAATTTGGGTTTTCTGAAGAGTCTAATGGTGTTTTAACCCTTGAAAAAACCTTTAGTGATAAAGTGATCCTGCAACATAGTTATGCTTCTTTTTATTCTTCTATTGTTAAATGCTGTCTTCCTGCAGTTGATCACAGTCAGATCCTACCCCCCCAAAAAAAGTGTTTTCATGCTGCAAACAAACCAAACCATGGTTCAGTTCTATCAGACAAAGACCCCCTGTTCTGGTCTGACTAAATTATGGTCTGTTGGTCCAGACAGTGGTGTGGCACCTTTCACACCCGCTCGTTTGGCTCAGACTAAACTGAAAAGTCTAAAGGACCAAACAAAGTAACAACCCTTAGATTTAACAACAATTCTAACCAGTAGATAATATTAGAAGCATCTTATATTTAAGTGACCAGTACTGTAATAAAAAAAACCTAAACTGTTCTTCTTTTTGATGCAGGACAACTCTGACATCCAGATTGAGTGTTACCTCGAGGACAAGCTGAGGAATGAGAAGATCTGCAACGTCAGTGCTCCGTTCATGAGGGCCAAATCTCAGGTGAGACATTTTATTATAAGAAATCAACTCAAACACAAAGACTGACATTTTGACTGTGGAGGTGTGACATGGAAAATTTACTAAAACCAAATAGATTGGCAGGTTTTCATGTTTTACATAGACTCTTGAGCATTTTCCTACATTACATCTAACATTTGTATTTAACCTGACTTAGTGGAGAGCAGATGTAAAATCTTTCCAACCATGAAAAATCCATTCATACAGGAGTTTTCAGACTGATTGCCACATGAGATCAAAATCAGTTGACAAGCTTTCACTTCTGACTAAAATAAAAATCTCAGACACGTAAGTCTGCTCGAACACAGGCTGCAAAATGCTCTGATGTGGATTGTATCAGGCCAAGTACACATGCTAAAGGCTTGAGTTGTGATACACCACACTGGTTAATGTAGGGACCACAAACCAACCAGGGAAACCAGTTTAGTTCTGGTTTGTGAGATCCTGTCATTCTCTAGTCTGACATCATGGTCATCAAAGCTCCAACACAAACACACGTCCTCCTGTATTTAACTTTCAAACTATAATAAGCAACAGTGAGAACATCATCTTCTACTTGTGTAAAAATCGTTTAGTGGCAAGAAACGGATACGTCCTTGATTTATAAAGGATTTATCTGTGATTTAACTTTATTTACAGTTTCATGTGTTCATGTGTGGTGGTTCTCTCACAGCACTTTATGATGTTGAAACTTGATGCTCTGTGTATCTTACCAGACCTGTAACATGCTCTTAAACTTGAACACGTTAAATGTGAAGTTTCTATGAGTCATGGTGTAGTTCATGAGACATTTATTTGCTAATTCTATTTATACATTTTGGGTAAAGCTTTATTTTATGGCTCTTATATTTTTCAGCTACTTTCCTGTAAACTTTCCTCATAATTTCCCATCAGTTAGATGTTTTTCTTTCTTATTCGACATGGGCATCCGATAAGGTTATTTTTCAGTTTCTATTATATTATCACCAAATTGTGTTTTTACAATTAATTGAAGGAAATGCTTTGCGTGACATCATCATCAGGCATCAGTGATAAAGGATTTTGAGTTATCCAGTTAAAGGTTGATGGTTTGTAGAGAGCCCTGAGTATCAGCATCTTATTTTCTTAAGCTTGACACAGTGCCTCCGTGATTCAGCATCCAAAGAAATCTAACCAGCAAAGTAAAAGCTGCTTTTTTAAGTTCATTATTGCTGAGTGGTATTCTTCCAAACTAAATGTGTTCACTGTGCTTTTAACTGTGTGTGATAAAGCTAAAGGTCCACAAGTGCCACTGCTCAGGGTTTGGTGATTTGATATTTGACCATAAAGTATTTATGATCCCTTTTCTAAGTTACCTGGGTCAGGTCACAGATGACGACGACTGTGGGTTCATATTTGATGTGTCGCTGAGGTCAAGAGTGAACCTTCAAAGTCACTCTAACCAAATCCCTGCAGTCTGCAGTTTGTTTAGCCTGTTTACATCACACACATAGTTGCAGGCAAGTTACTTTGCAAAGGTTAAAGTAATTATCCCTTATCTGTATATTAAAGTCAGTGGAGCAGTACCTTCTTCCTCTATTCACTGTAATAATTAAAATGTCTCGTTTGGTTATAATTACTTTATTAAACATGCAGATAGAGCTTGTAAGGTATAAACAAGAGGAAGAAACTTCTTTCTCAGTTCTTAACATGTTACCACTTTACCCTGGTGCACCTGGTGAGAGGACTTTTCTCTCATCTGTTCCTGATTCTCACGATCACATGCTGTTCCCAAGCTTTTCCACAGGCTTGTAATGTCAAAGATATTTATGGATCCCTGCACTTTCCAGTTTACGTTTACGCAACTGCCTCGAGTTTTATTTCCATGGGGGTGATGTTTGAATTCACCGTGATGAGGACGACACTGATCGTACATCACACTGCAGTTAAAAGCTATTAAACAGCGAGCGGATCACACTTCATCAGTCTTTTCCATTGGTGTCTTGTCTTTCTGACTTCAGACTCTCTTACTACACTGGCACAAAATCTGCTGACAAATTAGTAATGAGAGAGATTGAAGGAGTTCACGACCACGTCATTATCACAAACAATAGCCGTCTCCTTGGGGATGGAAATATCACCACATTTCTCCGTAGCACTCTCCAGCTTCTGAACCTGAAGGACTCTGGTCACCCCTCAGACTCCCTGAGTGATTCATACACCCACTCATTCAGCCTGAACAGCGTCCAGAGCCACAAGGCTGATCTGCTCTGGGTCGAGAACCTTTTAAATATGTTGCACAGAGTTAAACAAGGCTGATTGTGGTGCCACTGCCAATCCAGCAAAGAAACCACTGTTGAGCTGAGGGAAAGTTGGGACCAGAGGACAAGCCCTTTTTTTAAAATAGCCAGTTTGCACTCATGTTTGACTTTTCCGGTTGAGTATGATTTACTGTAAACTTTACTACAGCTGCATCAAAGTGAGGTTTTTCTTGCTGGTGCTTTTGGTGTACACTAGTTTTTTCAATCAATCATTTAGTGACAGTGAACCATGTGATGTGGGCAGGCGGCGACAACCCAGAGGAGAGACTGGAGCTTTAGGCTCTGACTGAATTTCCATGTTAAACTATGCAGTTGCATAAACAAAATCCTCGGCCACAGACTCTAATGTCTTCGAAACACATACCACTTGCAAACATGTGTGTGTGTGTCTGCATATGCTTATGTATATGTGTGTTTTCGTTTAACTATTTTGAAAATAGGTCGTACAAAAACTTCCCCTTACATTGGTGTTAAGGAAGACTTTCTCCACAAATAGGAAAAGATGACGTGCAGCATGCTCTATGTCTGTGGTCTGTCAAGGAGAACTCAGTGTAAATGGAGGAGGGAAGCAACATTAAACATTGTTATGCATCACGCTACGGTCAGAGAGAATCTGTCAGGATTTCATTACAGCACAGAAGACTACAATGCTCGGCTTTCTCTGCCAATCAACCCTCCTCTCCTCTCCTCCTCTCCTCCTCTCCTCCTCTCCTCCTCTCCTGTCCTCCTCTCATCCTCTCCTCCTGTCCTCCTCTCAGGCTTAAAGGTCTCCCTCTGTTTTTGTTTAGAATTCCTCCATTGTTTTCCATTTGGTCTCATCAGTTCTTGACGGCCTCTCTTCTTTTTCTCCTTTCTCCTTCTCTGCTTGAATTTTACCCTCAATCTAACTTTCACTGGTACTTGTGTGTACTTGTGTGTCTGTGCGTGCATAGTCATGTCGATTTGGGTTTATGGTATTGTCCTCAACCATGGGGGAACATCCCTGGCTCTCTTTAAGCAGCACCAACTGTGCAGCCGGCTGCCTGAGGTCAAAGCCTGAGACTTACAGCAGGTTATTGCCGGCTTTACCTCTTAATCCACAATGCAGGACTTTTACTGCTGCAGAGGGTATAATGTACACTGTACTGCAGCTCACAGTCAGAAGAAGAAGCTTTAAATTGTGCTTTTAGTGCTTTGTTATAAAAATGTAACAACGATAAACAGGTAAACCCGCTAAAGGAACACTGACAGAAAGATGAAATATATTGTTTTTAAGGCCATGTAATAAATGAGTGATTTATTCCTCTGAACTTTGTTTTCTCCGCTGTGTAGGTCTCGTTTCGCCTGGAGTTTGAGTTCAGTCGTATCGTCTTCCTGGAGCACGTCAGGGTCATCCTGGAGGCCAGCAGGTGTGAACATCAATTTGAACTCTTCCCTGTACTTAGAGACGTGGACACTTTTATACAGTCCCTCTTTGCATGAGAGAAACTGTCCTTAACTGACACAAAATAAATAACAACCTTGAGTGTAGCCAAAGTGCTACACTCGAGATAAGCTAAAAAGCTGATAACACAAATGAGCTGCAGCAATAAATATTTCATCTGGGGTCCCACTGTAACATCACTGCTCCCATTGTTTAAATATTTCTCTCAACAGCGATGGCGAGGAAATGAGCACAGCTGATAACTTCAATGACATCTATTACTCTCTGAAATACGAGGGAGACCTTCTCTTCACCAGGTTCGTCAATTATCTCTCCGACTCTTTCCAAACAAAGCACGATGAGGTGACTGTGGAGTGAGCGTCGAAGTAACTCGAGTGATTAGAAGTCTTCTGGGAAGTGTGGGAAAATTAAATGAACATACTTATCTGGAATGTGTGAGGGAGTATTTGGGCCATACTGAAGAAAAAAGAAAGTCACAATATTACCAAAATAAAGTCATAGTTCAACGATAAAAGTTATATTATCTTGAGGAGATAACCAGTAAGGACAACTTGTGCTCACTGGAGTTTTGGATCCAAAACGATCATAGATTGATAATCTCATTGTTTCGGATAATCTATGGCGCTCAATATAGTGCTATTATTTATAGCACTATGCCTCCAAGCCCAGATAAATTAAAGATTTATTATTTACACATTACTTGTCCATGTTGATTCTTCACTTCCAAAGGGATTCAAATCCGAGCCGGTATGATATCAAATCAGAGCTCTCGCTGGAGGAGCCCGGAGTCATTGGTCCCATTGTCAACTTCACTTTCCAGGTAAGAGACAACATCTTCGTCCCGATTTAAATTTATGCAAAAGGATAATAATTCACACAGTTTCTGCTCTGTTGTCTCTCAGATCCAGAACCTCGGCTACTTTCCGGTAAAAGATCTACAGCTGAACATTGAAATCCCAGAAATGACGAAGAATGGGAACCGACTCCTGCAGATATCTGACTTCCACATTGATCAGGTGAGTGTGGCGCCCCACTGAGAATCGGTCACTTATGAAAGATTAATAGCCCATTCTTCATTTTGAAATCCCTGCTCAGTTTATTACACTCTCAGGAGCTCTGCTGCTTCAACTTTTCAAGGTTTAGAAACTTTGGCCTTATTTTAAATTCATCCAGTTTACTCTCCAACTGCCCAAGGTAAAGAATGAAATGTCAAGCTTATTGACTGTTTGCTAAACCTAAGCACTCACAGCTACTGTTGTTGTGCTTGTCAATATTTTTGTCCCCATGCAGCACATGATGCAGTTTGCAATGAAGTTTGGAATAAATAATCCTGGATCTTCCTCAGGTCAAACTTTACCCCTCCGCTGAATGTCATAGTAATAACTTTGGTAGAAACACAATCCTCTTTGTTGTTAAATTGTAATTCGAGAAACATTGGGTCCATATCACAAGTAGACAGAAGCACGTCAGACCCATCTGACATTACAAGGAAGGTTAGGATCACATAGGAAAGGATCCCAGTCACTCACAGGTCAGACACACAGAGACGGTCAAACCAGTCAAGCTCACATAATACTGTGCAGAAGAGAAAAGCTGCCTCAAACAAGAGGTCAATGATCCTTTAAGGACAAGGACATAAAGAATCTGCACAGTTCTGCAGAATACCCATAGTTGTATAGTGTGGATTAAAGGTAAGGTCATAGAGTTGTTTCATTTTGACATTGCTCCACTGCTGAGCTTGTGTTATGTCATTATGTTTGTATTAGCTTTCACTCAGTGGGAGAAAAGTACATAACAGCTACTGTGACTGGGGCTTTTTAATCTTACATGTCACCCCACAGTTCAGTTCTAGCCGCAGCAGCAGTAGCAGTGGTAGTAGTAGCAGTAGTAGTAGCAGTAGCAGTAGCAGTAGTAGTAGTAGCAGTAGTAGCAGTAGTAGCAGTAGTAGTGAAGACTTTTTGTACTAAGGTTAATTAGAGATGCTGATGTTGTGATGGAGGAGACAACACATGCTTTAATGTTTTTCTTCACTTTTCCAGAGGGTCAAAGCACTTCCCTTCAAACAGGCTTTTACTGCAGCGTCATTCACTTCACCTCAACAATCCAGAGCCTAGATAAGGCTGCTACGCTGTGATTGGACAATGGCCGCTCAGACTCTGGGTTTAGTCGGTTTATCTTTTAGCATCTACAATTATCACGCAGTTGTCTCTTGTGGTCACAGTTGTTCAGCAAAAGTCGTAGATTGTTGTTATAAATAGTGATGTGTTAGTGTAGAGTTTCTCCCTTCAGCGCTGCTGTTTCAAAATAAAAGTTTCTATTACGTCAATGGGGGGGAGGGGGGTGTAAGGCCGTGTTGCCAGCTTAGCGCTGCGATCGCTATATTTAATTTACTGACTTTGCAACAAAACCACCTAGCCTCAAATCTAGTTACACTCTGTGTATTTGTGGCCCATTGTAGATTTGATCTCTTCACACCCTGTTGTATTCGGGATTGGCGCTCGGGTTGTGTTGTTGGGAGGAGAAACCTGTTGACCCAGCTTTGCAGTTTCTATTTCGTACTCGTCTGTGTATAAAGAAGAAGAGAAGCTTTACTGGGAATTTATTAAAATACTGTTTAATTTGGGCACAGATGATGCAATCATGTCATTTATATGCTAATAAACAGGTCGATTATCATCAGTCTGTGACATTTAGGGACTTTTCAAGCAGGTTTTAGCCAATTTCCATTGAACATAGTTGTTGACAACCGTTCCACAACTGTTTTCAACAATTCCTCAGTTTTTCACTGTGATCTCACTTCAGAATCAGAATCAGAATCAGAATTATTTTTACCATGTATATTTGAACATAAGGGAAATTGCCTTGGTGTGGCTTGGTTCAACCATACTCTGAAATCTTTTCACAAAGTCACTTTATATCCCCAGCCTCTGTTCTTTATGCTAAGATACACTTCAGCTCTTGTAGCTAACTTACTGGAAAGACACATCATCTCATATATCACAGGACGTTAAATGTTTCCTTTAAAACACAACTTTTTATTATATTATTTCAGCTGGGTCCCAATTGAGGGGTAGCCTTCGACGTGGTCTGCCTAAACTGCTGAACTGAACTGAAATGAAATGGCCTGGTCTACAGATAATTTCCTCTTTGCGTCACCAGCTAGTCGTCCTCTTACCGCTGCATCGCTGAGTTCTCCGAGCTGCTGCCCTCACTGCAGCTCAGCCACCCAGACAGCTAGCTTGTTAGCCAGCTTGTTAGCCTAATCACTGGCGCTCAATAAATCCTGTGATAGGTCGGCTCGAGAAGGAGCCACAAGTCAGATCCTTTTTATGTTGCCAGGCCACATTTGAAGGAGCAGTGGAAATGATAAAGCCTAGTTGCGCCTGTGTGACATGTTTGCTCTCCTAAGGATTCAGCCACTGAATATAGATGCAGCTTCTGCCTGCAGACATGAGACTAAAGCATCCTAACAGGTATATTTCCGTTTCTGCCCCCCCCCCCCCAGAGAGATGGTACTCACTGTCTACCACCTCAGCATGTGGCAGAGAGCCGAGCATCACCTGAGGACCTCACACGCTTCTCCCGCTTGGTAAAAAACAAACCCAACCATTTCCTCCATTGCATTTGTTTGCTTTTTCTTTTCCTTGAGACTAATGTCTGGTTTCTACTCACAGAACCGATCCAACACCCTGATCCTGCCGATCCAGTGCTCCATCAATGTGGCTTCCCACCGAGAAATTGCAGTCAGAATCACAGGAGCGCTGCGAATAGATACCTTACACGCAGTGAGTATAAACCAGTTCAACAACATCATACACACACAAGCTGCGTCATGTGTTTGTGAAGATTGACCGCTTGTTTGGATTTGTTCCTTCAGCTGAAGTTTAAAATCCTGGAGCTGGTAACCAGTGCATCGGTGGAGCTCCCCTCCTCCAGTGCCATGTTTCTACATGAAGAGAGGCCTGTCAGACATGTGAGTCAACACGCACTGATGTTGTAAACTGCCTCTGCCCCGAGTCTGACCGGACTCAAACACCGAGTTCCCATACGCATCCCTAATGTAATCAGACGGATCCTCTCTTTGATTCTAATCCCGTCCATGTGTGAATAACGTGTCTCCAGCTCCGGGCGATGATCTCGTTGCAATGTATTGAAACAACTTAAAAGAATTTAACGTGTTTATTATATGTAATGGAACATTTTATCTCAAACTAAACACTGACATATTTTGCCGTTGGCCCACTTTTCTAAAAACAACCTGAATGAGCTCTGCCTCAGTCAAGTGGAGTCAGACAGTGAAGGTCGGTGCTGGAGCTCACGTGCTGTGTGGTGCTCAGGGACCGAAAGGACCAGCGGCACAACATGTACAAGTCTGGACGTGTGACCTGATCTTTGCTGCCATCTATTGGCCAGTACAACTGATTTGTTTTTAGCTGAGTGCTTTTTTTGTGAAAATGGAAATTGATTTTGTGGTAAATCTGATTATGATTTGTGCTTCAATGAGCCATCCATTATAATGTTCACGTTAAGACAGAAATACCTCAACAAATATATGTATAGCCTCAAGTAAGCGACATTGGGTTCTGTCTAAAATTAGAAATACAAAATGAAATTGAATGGTTTGATCTCATTTTGTGTGACAGATATTACTGGAGATCAGGAAGGAGGGCGATTACAGGATCCCCACCTGGATCATCGTGGGCAGCACGTTGGGAGGACTCCTGTTGTTAGCCCTGCTCATTCTCGCTCTGTGGAAGGTAGGACATCACATCAGCCATCATTCATTATCAGTAAATGTATTGTATCAAGATCTACAATATATCTTTGCTGGTCTTTTCAATCCATATTTATTATTTCAAACATAATAAAAAAAGGTCATATTGTAATTAAAAACAATTATAAACATTCCTCTCTGTGCTTTACTTAGTTTAGTATGAGATAAATTGTCTCGGTTGAACCTGAACTAGAGTCACAGCAGTTCTTCAGTGTAGAGTCAGACTGCCCCCATCTGGTAGAGAATGAGGTCACGTCTGTCTGCCAACAGCCCAAGTCTGAATCGGTTATTCTATTATGAGAGTTTTTTCTTTTATAACATTTTTAATAAATGTTAAACAACTGCTAAAAGGATATTCCCCTAATGTGTGAGTCTGTACAGCTACAGAAACACACAGCCTTACTCCAGGTCACTGAAGATCAGAAAGACACCTATTTTTTTTTTCACCTATCACCTAGACACCTAATTTGCAAAACAATTGCCCAGGTAACGAGAATAAAAGTTCAACATTTTAAAAACATAAATCAGATCAAATATCATAACAATCAATCAATAAATCAGAGAATAATACAATTGGTGGTTCTCAGGTGCAGATCAACCTCTAACCACATAACATGATTCTGGTGTGGGTGTGTTTTAGTGGAAGTCATTTTAAAATCTGAATAAATGTATCAATTATTTAAATTAATCAACTAAATATCCCAAAAATGTTTTTGTTGAAAATGTCATCTTCAAATGTCAAATCAATAGGCGAACATCAAAAGACCTCAGGTTAATTAATGTAGTGAACTAACATTTGGAAGCAGAATACAGGGTTAGAGGCTTTTACTTCAAATGTCTACATGTTAGCATTGTCACTGTGAGCTTGTTAGCACCATGACAGCCACACAGAGCTGATTGTCTCTTTCAGTTTAGATTTGAAACTTTCCTTATTTAATTATCATCTGTGTTCAGCAGCTGTAATTCACACACCGACAGTGAATCGGACACTGAAGCTCTAACTCTACTTCTTGGCTGACTGTTGCGTGTTTGAATCTTCCTCTCAGCTCGGCTTCTTCCGGAGGCAGAAGAGACGAGACGAGGACGAGCCGGAGGTGAACGGGAAGGCGGCAGAGCAGCGGTAACGCAGGCTGAGGGCCCCCAGCAGACACCTTTTCACCAGGGGACCCACCACTCAGGGACCAACCCACCTCCCCCCCTGCTCCCCAACACCACCACAGTGGCACTGCACCGACAGCCCCGCTTGATGATGATCGCTGACGCAAGGCTTCCTTTTTTCTTCAGTGCACTGGATCTGTCCCGAGACCCCTGACCACCCCCGCCCCAGGAGTCAGCACTGTCACACTCACTTTGCGTTCCTGCACTGTCACGACGTCAGGGCCTCCCCTCCTCCATGTAGTTGCTGCCCTCCTGTCGTCCCTCCGCAGATATCAGAACATCTCGTTTTCCGGGAGAGTGCTCAAGCTTCGAAAAAGGAAGAGAACAGAGAACTTTGATTGATTTGTTCCAAGAATTTTCGGCCGCGTGTTCGTCTTCCTGAGGCGAACGTCGGCCAATCACTCTCTTGTCTCCTCTGTGTATTTATTTAACTCTTATGGTAATTTTAAAAAAACATTAAAAACCTCAAGGGTGACTCGCCACCCGAAAGCTACGGCAAATGTAAAGTTACTATTCTGTATATTGAATTCGATGTTTAAAAGATTTTTTATCTGCAACGTGTTCAGTCGACCTGCGTTTTAATTTATAAAGAAACAAACCTGAACACACGTCTCCACAACACGAGGAAGATTGATGACGTTGGACTTCGAGAGATTCTCCCGATCTTTCACTGCAGAGACGAATCTTCCAAATATGTAACTTTAACTTCTTTACTTATTAATATTTTCGTCTTGGACAAACAAGCAGGATGGTCTTTAAACATTTGATGCACTTTTACCTTGTACAAAAATTAACTTGAACTTTGTAAATAGTCAAGTAGCTTTTTTTTTTAATACCCTTTCAGTATTATAGTAGTTTTCAGTATTTTCATGGCATTCACAAGGCAAATACAAAAAAAAAGTAAGAGTATGTCACTGAAGCCGTCACAGTGTGAGACGGCTGCATGCCTGTGAACGTGCACTGCATCAGAGCGAAGGGCGTTCATTGAATACTGCTGGCAAAACTTTCACAAAACTTTCCAGACGAAAACTGTAACTGAAGGATTATGAAGATGAGTCGTATGGATGCACATGATTTACAGTAGGTCAGCTCCGTCCCAGTGTCACCGATGAATGTCAGTTTGTTCTGTTTTGATGAGGTGTAAAGATGTAATACACCGACAAATAAAACATGTAAACATACGTCTGCAAATGTCTTTTTAATGAGTGACTGCACAGATGCAACTGTTAAAAAGAAGGGGAGGCATGAAAATGATAGTGAGAAGTTCATGTCTTGTGTTTTAAACACAGGATTGTTAAGCAGACGTCAGAAAGTTTCTCCAATGCTGCAGAGATGTGACCTGTCTCTCTCTGTATCTTTTGGAACAGGCCTCATTTATCAGCTGTATTGACTTGAAGCAAACAAAGAGGAGGGAGACATATTATTGTAATTGATTTCTCCTCAGTGTTTATCCTGTGCTGGTGTTATCCAGTTCTCCACACCCCAAAAGATTCAGTCCCCCCGCCAACAGCGGGCATCAATAACTCCCCCATAACAATCAGTTTTCCAAGCAGAAAACTTTCATTTTATACATTTATTTTATAATAAATGTCACCACATAAATACTTCATATTGGTGTTATTGATTTTCATATCTCGTTTCTGTAAGAGGAGTAAAATGTCAAGTGTTTATAATGTGTTTCTACACCTCACAGTGAAGTGCAGTGTAGGAGGAGAACTTCAATCTCCTCTCAAACCCGCTCTTATCATACAAAGTTTAACAAATCACTGCTCACTCTGCCACACCTGAAACTGAGAGGACACTTTATTGAACAAAAAGAGGTTTGAGAAATCAAAAAGGATTTCAGATCAATTTCAGATTGAGTTCCTTACAACATGAGCACAGAGCAGGATTACCTTAATTCAATGTGGGAAGTTTAATCTCATAACACTCAGGTTTGTGTAGAATTAAACCAAAAGCTTTTGTCACTTGGGTCGTGTCTTCATTCAATGCAATTCAATGTGTTTGGTTTCGGATCATAATGAACATCATCTCACCACTTTGAAACCTCAGTGAGTTTTTTCCACCGCCACAGAGACTCGTTTACCTTGGAACACAAAGACCCTGTTGGTCACAGCCACTTCATATCTGCAGGTTTTGTTTGACTCTGTGAAATCTGCACAAACCTCGTCTGAAGGTAACGAAGGTTCCAGTTCTCTGTGCTTCTAGCTCAGTTCTCACTTTTAAAACCAATGAATGAATAATGATGCATTGTGGCTGCGGTTTGAAGTTTCATCTGCCACTGACAACAATGACAACAGATTAATAACCCTGAGGGAGCGAGCCTCATGTCACTGCTGCAAATGAAATTAGATTCACTGAGAGGATCCAATGTGTGCAGCAGACACACAAACAGAACTAACGAGAATAAATACTCAACACAACAGTTGATATAATATGATAATATGTGAAGATGCTGATGAACATTGACATTAATGAGACAAACATGAAAGAATATGGATTCAAGTTTGCTTTTAACATCTGCGTGATTGTAGTTCTACACTCAACATCAATTAGTATCCATCAATCAAACTTTATTTATTGAACACAGTTCACAAAGTGATTTACGAAACATGGGAGGTTAAAATTAATTGGATGCATTCCAAAACAATCAACAAATCAACAAGAAAAGTTAAGATGATAAAACATTCATTTAAAAAAAGAAGTAGTAACGCACACAGAAGAAATTAGGTACAAAAATGTAATCAAAATAAATTAAATTCGAACAAGCAGTAAACAACAACAACTCCAATTTCCCTTTGTTGTTATTTTGAGAAATCAAATGTGTATCATATCAATCAATCATCAAATATCTCAGATTAAAACTGAATTAAACAAGTTACAGACACAAATCTCATCTCTTTATAATTTATATTCTCCACCACCATGACGACTTAATCTGTGAAATCATCGATCTGAGACTTAGTTTTGTTCAGACGTTTGAAAAACAAGTTTATATTTTCAACAATGAACTCGTAGTTTCCCACCTACAAGTCAAACTCTGCCATTATATGTGAGATTATTCGTACAACCTGTGTTTAACATAAATGGAATTGGATCTTTAATTCCCCAACATGTAAACGTGAAAGAATGCTGAGATGTAGATTCTGATATAAATCCATGAAAACTCTTCTGGAACTTTTTGATATTTAATGAAACAGATGTTATTGATTGTGTGATGATCAGACTCTCATCACTTTAGGAGGAAGCTGATGTGAACAGTGGAGTCTGGACCTGTTTTAGTTTATTCATAGGAATATGAAGATATGAGCCTTTCACTGACATGTTGGTGTTTATGTTTTCTGATATGAAAACATTTACTTTACAGAATAAGCGCCGAAAAGGCTTTAAACAGAATGATATCAGCCAATATATTATCAGTATCTGACCTTTTTACGCCCTCACATCGGCCCCAGGAATCCATAGCTGTCCAGCTGTAATTTGGGCACTTAGGACAGACAGTCTCTGGACAGAAGGAGACGGACAGGGGGACATGGAGAGACTCTCATTAAACCTGACAGCCTGTCGGAGCTGGTGCTCTGCTGCCTCGTTAAGTGCCGTGGAGCAGGTCGGAGTGACAGCTGGAATCTGTACAGCTGCTGCTCACCTCTCTCCTGGGTCACCTCGGACACACCAGTGCAGATGGACCCTTCATTCACAGCTTGTGATGGACGTGTCTGAAATGTTCCATCCGTGAGTTCAGTGTATTCTTAGGGATCGAGTATTAGGAATTTATTTTTTTATGCTCATAACATAGAATATGGATCATATGGGCTCACTATGGAAACCCTCTACTCATGTATTTAAAGATGCCCCTGAACTGAAGATGTTCTGTGAAGTGAAATGATGTGATGTCTGCTGTTTTACATGAAAGCATTGACATGTCCTTATCTGCTGGGGGAGAAGAATCAACCACTTGTCCCCTCAGATGGAAAAAAGCCATTTATTTACAAAGATGCTTTACAGGGTGCAGCCGCATGAAGAGAAAACATTGCAACATGATTCTGTTTTGATCATCTTGTCCATTATGGGTCCTTCTTCAAGATCCCACATTTTGCATGTGGGATGTAGTAATTTTTTCAGATCCCTCCACGTCCAAGGGTCTATTCCAGAGAGGGACATCTCTCCACATGTGTCCCTTTGTCTCTGATCCACCTGTTGGCTTGTCACCTCAGTTTATTCCATCAGTGGAATCAACAAGTCACAGTTTTAGGATTCAGAGATTCCACAAATACAGTTCAGCCTCCTCACATGATAGATACCATGATGATGATGATGAAGATGAAGACATTTCCTGTAAAATGTAATGTGGGACACCTGCAGATCAAAGTTAAAGCATCAGACTCCACTGGTTTTCACTGGGTTTGTCTGGTGTTCGGGATCATTTTGGAGCCGGACACTCCTTTCCGGTCTATGATGGATAGCGTGTACTCTCCGTTGTCCATAATCTGGAGAGGAACCACCGCCTGCGTCTCGCCCTGCGTTACAGAGCGCGTGGCGCAGGCCCGGCTGGTGGGCGCAGTGGACGCCCTCCAGAACAAACCGCTGAGCATCTTCCTGATCTCCGGCCTCATCAGACAGTACAGCACCGGGTTCAAGCAGCTGTTCGCATGCGCCAGGCACACGGTGACCGGGAACACGTACGTGTGCACCATGTAGAACGACTTGTCCCAGTTGACCGCGTTGAACTTGACCAGGACGCCCCAGAAGGTGATGGCGTGGTTCGGCATCCAGCAGCAGAAGAAGGATAAAACCACGATGGCCACAGACTTGGTGACCCGGGACCTGCGCTTGGGGTTGCTGGTCCCCATGCTCCGCTGCCTCACGAAGCGCAGGAGCATCAGGTAGTTTACGCAGACGATGAGCATGGGGATGATGAAGGCGATCAGGATCTTCTGGATGTGGTAGAGGGCGAGCCAGTCGTGCCCTTCAGGGAACCGGAGGAGGCAGAGCTTCTCTCCGGCGACGACGGTCACTGAGGAGAAGATCGCCGTCGGAGCCGTGGCCACGGTCGCGGCCACCCACAGCACCGCGCACACCCACTTTACGCACCGCGACCTCCGGTAGGTTTTCTTCTTCAGGGCATAGGCCACCGACCAGTAGCGGGTCACGCTCATCGCGGTGAGGAAGAACACGCTCGCGTACATGTTCATCACGGTGATGGAGAGGATGATCTTGCACATGGCGTCTCCAAACGGCCAGCTGAAGTCCAGCGCGGTGTCCACGGCCCAGAAGGGCAGCGTGAGGACGAACTGGAAGTCCGTCACCGCCAAGTTGATGATGAACACGTTGATCTTCGACCTCTTCCGACCTTGGCGTAACCTCATGAGGAAGAAGACGAGCAGGTTCCCCACCAGACCCGTCGCGCACACCACGGAGTACACCACGGAGATGAGTATCCTCAGGATGGCGCTCCCGTCCGCGCTCATGTCGATGTCTTCGAAACTAAAGGTCCCATCGGCTGCAGAACTCAGGTTCAGAGCTCCGCTGTAGTTCAATATTCCATCCATCTTCAAAGTCAGAGACCTGCAGCCTCACCAGAGCTTCTGCTGTGCGCACAGGTTACGCGAATCCACCCAAACGCCCCGTGCGTAAAGCGTCTCTGGCGCCATTCAGCGGACCCTCATCTTCATCACACCTCTCTGAATGACAGCTGACCCGGAGTCTGCTTTTATACAGGTGTAAGGTTCCTCTGCTGCGCTGCGATTGGTCCAATGAAATGCGACGCAGACGCAGTCATAGACAAGAGCTCAAATCATCCTGTACCCAACAACAGGCACCAGACCCGGTATGGATGGGACGCACGTCGCTTCGCACAGTGTGTGGGGGGGTTACCGTGGGAAAAATCTGTCACAAATGGATTCATGTGTGTCACAAAAACAACTTTTTATCAAGAGGAGTCAGACGAAGTGCACGAGTTAAGAAATGAAGCGTTCATGATAAGAAGTAAACAATGAAAAGATGAATGGAGGAGGAATAAAAATGCTCAAATTCAAGCGGCACAGAATCAAATGATGAATGTTTAAAACAGTTGAAGGTGTTGACAGGTTTTGGTATGGAAAAATATTCTGCATCATTTCAGTTCGTGCACCTCCCGCTAGAGGGCGCGCTAAGCCCGGGCAGACAAAGACCAATCATAAAGTGACATAACATTCTGGAGCCTAATGAACATTCGGATTTGAAAAAGACTCTATTCCAACAGAGTCAATAGATGAAAAACACATTTTCAAGGATTTTTTTTGTTAAAAATGATATGATGAATAATAAAAATGTCTCTTCTGTGTTTACAAGACTTCAGGTAGATGTAGTTTTCAAATACCCATGAAATCAGGAACTTCTTCAAACTTTCACAACACTTTCATCAGGACTGTATGGAAGTTTTTGACCCACAGTTTCCACCACAGAGACAATTTATCAGATTCCTCTTCATGCCCAAAGGGAGCGAACACAGATCTGATAGAGCCATGCTCATAAATCCTTTCTCCAGTGGATGGAATAGCAGAAACCGGTCCTCATCTGACCCACTGAACCCGACTGACCCGAGATGAGGCTGAAACTTCCACTGGATCCGATTTCTTGGAGGAGCATTCCCCTTTAAGCCTGCAGCCCTCCGGAGAGATAGCCCATTGTCTTAAGTCCTCCCATCTGTGGGGGTGGCTCGGCAGAAAGTTTGCAGAGGAAAAAAGTTTCGGAGCTGTCACTGGCTCTCGGGAGGAGACAGATGGAGGACAGAGGGCACCGCCACCCGTGAGCAGACGATCCCACCGACGCACAGACAAAAGAACCGAGGACGCAACAAAGACGCACGGCGGAGGAGCGCGATGTCCGGGCCTGAGTTGGAGAAGTTGGTCGGGACAGTCAGAGTTTAGGTGCAACAAAGGAACGAAGAAGAAGAAGAAGAAGAAGAAGAAGAAGTAGAAGAAGAAGGAGAAGTTCATTAAACGCAGATGGAAGTGATTTGAGTTTTCCAGTCGACGCGGTGTGTGAGAGGCGTTAAATGTTTCTCCAGCGCAGCCCAGCGTCCTGACAACATGACCCGGTTGGAGTGCGGGCGTCACGCGTTGGGACGAAGAGTGTCCCCCCTTCTCTTCTTCATCGCACTTCTGACGCTCCTGCAAACCTGCAACACGCTGGGAGCATCACCGGAAGCAGGTGAGTGAGCCAGAAAACAAACAAACAATAATACAAATAAACAAACAAATAAATAAACATGTGATGGATGACCTCATGTCCTCTGGGGCGTCTTTTGTGCACATTTGCTCCATGAGTGCATCTCATTGCATCACCGACCTGTTCACAGTTCTCGGGCCAGAGCAATTAAACACAACATTCAGCTCATTGCGGATTCAGATGAATCCCCTGAGGATGAATCCCCCCCCCCCCTCCCTCTCTGCAGTGCCCTTGAGCAAACCCCTAAACAGGCCTCAAGCAGCTCTTTGCTGACACTGACCTCTGACCTCCTCCGTCGAAGGACAGGAAGCAGAATCCTCTTGGGAATCTAAGAGGATTCATTATCATGAATCCTATACTTTGCAGATTGTATTGGTGGTCATGCTCGGTGGATATCCTCACATCAGAGAATTAATCCTCTTTGTCTTGTAGGATGCACTCGCTCGTCTCCGCTGCCAACACTTTCATCCTCTGGCTCTAGCTCGCGGTACGTGGCTGGGATGTTAGACGTCAGGGACGTGCAGAGGAAACAGAAACAAGGAGTCGAGCAGAACTCTATTAGTCCCCAGAAGTCGTGCAGCAGTAAAACACAAAGGATGAGGTCATTAAATTAGATTAGAGGTCAAAACAACACATGGTGCACAAAGCATGCAAACGCCCGTCGAGGCCCAGCAGCCCAGCCACACCAGACTGCACACGCTCCTGCTGTAGATCCCAGTTCTCTTAACTGGTTCCAGAGTGATGTGTGGTCCTGTGGTGTGAGGCGGTAGAAGAAGACTGATTCAGTGACGGATCTGAAGTAGAGGATGTATGAGGCTGAAGTCAAGGTCTGGAGCTCTGTAGGTGCTGGGGGGGGGGGGGGGGGGGTGACTGTCAGACAGAATGGATTCCTCATTCTTTAACAACTGTTTGTGGAGCAGCTCATTGCTCCGTCACATCCGTCATGAATCAGCGGAGAGAACAACAAAGTGTCAGGCTCTGCAGTCGCGTGTGGCTGGGGGGGGGGGGGGGGGGGGGGGGGGGCGCCTTCCCCAACACATAGAGGTGCTCGGTGACCAACGTTGGTGCAACCACTAAGAACCAGTTCAGAACTGGGACACATGCATCATCTCATTTTCTCTGACACCCCCTTCCCCCCTGTCAGCCACTTAAAGGCCCCTGTTGATTCTGGGCATCAAATATATTTTCCCAAGCCGAGAGCGACTTCTAGATGCAATCACAGGTGCCCCCCCCCCCCCCCCCATAGGGTGTTATTATAGAAGTTATGATTGAAAGTCACATTCCTTTTTCCTCTTCTTATGGCAACAATCACAAACCCCGGGGGACCCCCCCGGGGAGCCGCTGCTGAACGAAAAAAGCCACGACCAAGTCCCTTGAATTCAAAATGAAATACTAGTGTGTGTTTTGTGTTAATTAGGACGCCGGAGGCAACAACAGCAGATTGAGAAAACGCGTCATGTGTTGTGAGTTATCTCTTCCTATGAAGGGATTCACCACACAAGGAGCTGGAGTTCATCCCTCTGCCAAGGCCAAATAAAAGTTTTAAACATTATGAAGATAAAAAAAATAGAAAGAATCTCCATCTGGATCCATGTTTCATCTGAATACATGGAATGAAAAACAGTCGTGCTGATTGACTGATGGTCTCTGGAGTGGAAACTATTCCAGGAAGATTCAGGCTTAGTTGAAAGTGTAAAATGTGGATGTTCTTGTTCAGAGCGTCCTCCTCGAACAGTGAGTTCATCCTACCTGGTGTATCCACAGTGAGGATTCTATAGTCAGTGTTTTTTCATAATAACACTGAATCTCTTTCAGACACCAGCTCACATTTTTCCCGGGCTATTAACAATTGACATTTCAAGTGTGAAGCGGAGAAGATGAACGATGAGTGAGAAATGTGTTTGACTCACAGACAGACGAACGTTTGTTGAATTCATGGTCGATTCAGATTCTTTGCTGTAGCTTCGTCTCTATGTAAGATTCCATCTGATCTTCCTGTGCTACAGTATAACACACATTAGACCTGGGCAATTAACTCTCCCAGACCTAATCTTTATCATGTCGGTTAATCCGGTTAATACTTTCCCTGGTGCGTGCATTCACCCACTGTCGGGTACTTACATTTTCCAGCGGCCGCCCACCGCTGCTTCAGGACACAGACGCAGATCACAGACCGCACCACCCTGCCACTTGTCCTCCGTTCCACTCCCCAGCTGACCTGTGCCCGCTTTAACACATTAACAAAAAACACGGTTCAGAAGTTGTCAGGACCCGAACAGTCCTTGAAGTTGTGTTTGTTCGATTCCCCTCGATAATTTATACGACAAAGACGTGTTGTGTATTCGAGGTCAAAGTTGAACTATATTGTGATACTGATTTGAAGTCACATTGCACGGCCCTACATTCGACTGTAGCTGGTGCAACTGCACTGGAGCTGAAAGCATCCAAAACAAAACAATGAATCCACCTGGATTGACCGCAACAACAAAGGTAAAAGCAAACAGAACGTGGGTGTTTGTTTATTTCCTGCTCCTGGTGGAAGGGAAGGTTCCAAATAAATGCCTGCCAGACTCCTCTCACATGTTCCTGCTCGGTTGTGTTCTTGAAAATAGTTGTGCGGATAAAACCAGCTCAGGGTTGTTTCACAAAGCTTTTGTGAATTCGCTGTTTGCATTCCGCTCGTTTCTCTCCGACGAGATGAAGCCATTAACGGGAGGATGATGGTTCGGGAGCAGGACTCTCAGATTGTCTGTAGAAGCTGCTGTGTCTGGAAATTGTGATGCAACAAGTATTTTCTTTGTGTCGTGATTTACACCCAATAAATGAGAGGACTCCTGTTGTTGTGACACCAGTAATAAGCGTTTCGTTCTTTTGCTCATGCAGAGCGGACTCATTTGTTCATGTTTTTACAGTTGTTTATAGATGTTAAATAATCCGTCTCCCTCTTCTCTCATTTATAGATCTGTTTGCTCTCGGCTGATTGTTCTCAGTTTGGTGAAATCTCGTCAATTATGTTTGTTTCATTACCTAAAAATCTTTAATTATCTATGAACATCATCTAATTAAAGCCTCCGATGTAATTTATCTATGAATAAAAAAAACACACAAATCCATTCAAATACATAGAACTTGAATTCAGTTCAATACATTTGACATTTTTACATTGAATATGAATGTTTATCTATTCTGAATTGTTTATTCTGTAAAATAAAGCTAATATAAAGGTTTATATCTGTGAAAGGCTCATATCGGATGATTTAAATTGACGATAATTTAGTCAGGTTCTAATGTTAATGTGAATTTGGTGGGTGAAGGTCAAAGTTCAAGGTCAAAGTGACTTTGCAGTTCCCCTTTTGACTCCTGAATGGATTCTCTTAAGAACACGTCCAGAGAATCCTTTCAAATTCTTAAGAAATGGCCACTTTGATTCATTAGGTTTAGGTGGTCAAAGGTCAAAGTCACGGTGGCCTCACAATTTACATGTTTGGTTTCTTGAACATGATTCTGCAAGTCTGTGTTTCAGGGTTTTGTGTTGTCCCTTTGAGTCAAAGATGAACTGATAAGATTTCAGAGATCAAAGGTCAAATGTCAAATTGACCTAATGAGTGAAGCTGCGCTGGCTTGTGGAGGCCTACAGCTGCAGGATGGAAATTCTAGTTAAACATAGTTAATGAATAGAATGTCAACGTAACTGTGAGTTAAAAAGTACTCCATCCTACAGACTCATGATGGATTCACATCCCCAGTAACTCTGACTTCTAGTTTCATGCCTCATTCCGTCTCTTCATTAAAAAGTCTATTTTAAAAATGCTCATATCGATAATTCAGTGCGATGAACGTAATTAAAAAGTGCGATATCTTTAGGAGGATTACATTTGTGCTTGTGGAACAAAAACGTGACTGTACGGCTGCTTAATGATGAGCAGAGAGGAGCAGGCTGCTGCTGCTCCTTCGTCCTGAGGCTCCTCTTCTTCACCCTCGTTCTCACGCTGCTGCCTCAGCGACTCAAAGGAAGTTATTATTTTTTATCAAGAGAACGAGTTTCACTGACTTTATCCGACCTGATGCAGTGATTCTCTAACACGCTCTGCCTCCTCCGCAGCTGTACTCCAACATGACAGTGACAGATCGGACGTACATATGGATTTGTTTAGATCTTCCTCGGTTTTGTTTACAGCTTTACAGACTCTTAATTATAGAATGACCCTCCTCTTTCCCATGATTTAATAACCCTCCTCCTTCTCCTCCCACCATGTCTGACAGAGGGATTTCTGCAGGATCTGCCGCAGTATGAAGTGGTGCGCCCCACTAGAGTGGATGCCAGAGGTCACTTCCTGTCCAACTTCCTGTCGCACCACGCTCGCAGAGTGCAGCGGCGGGAAGCCTCGGAGGGACCGGCCGGCTTGGATCGAGTCTTCTACCAGTTGTGGCACGGCGGCCACAGCTTGAACTTTAACCTCACCCTCAACCCTCACCTGCTGGCTCCAGGCTTCCTGACGGAGAGGAGGTACGGTGGCCTGGAGGGCGCCCAGATCCGTCCCGCTCGATCCTCCCAGTGTTACTATCTAGGAGAAGTGTGGGACGGGGCCAGTGTCAAAGGGAACGCAGCCATCAGTACCTGCGATGGACTGGTGAGTGAACAAACTTCTATTTACTACTTTACTCATGTGTCGCTTAGTCTCTTTTTACGTAAATGTAAATGGATGCAAATTGAAAAGTGAGCTCTGTGAAACGTCCTGCTCTCGTGGTTTGAGTGTATCTGTTTGTTGTTCAAAATAAAACTATGGATGCCTGCGTCTTAGGAGGTAGAGCGGGTTGTCCACTACTGGTTTAATCCCCTGTCTTCTCCAGTCTGCGGGCCTGCTTGGGGGCAAGACACTCAACCAACAAATTGTCCCTGATGGCTGAGTTCGCAGCGTGTAGTGATGTTTGGTAAAAAGGTTATTTTAACCTTTAGGCTTTTCAGTGAATATCTCTCACCTTTATTTCTGAAGAACAAAGTTCAGCACAGTGAGAGGTCACAGCAGGAATCCAGCTGTAGGCCTCAGTCAAGACAGTTTGTTCACTGGCAGTGGAAATGTGAGGAATCACCATCACCTAAAGCTTCAGTTGTATTTCTCTGTATTGAATCTAGTTCACAAGCACCGAATCCCAGTTTTTCCAGGAGACTTGGTTGATGGAATATGTTCAGATTTTGTTTTCTGGATGTTGCAGAGAAACGTGAACTTGCCAATGTGATGTTTTGCTGTTTTAACCTCTGCTAAGGAGGTTATTCATCTGTTTGTCCATTTGTTTATAAACAAGATTACAGAACAACAACTGAACGGATTTCCAGGAAAGTCCATAGAAGGATGCGGTAACAGAGAAGAACCTTTTTTACATTTAGGTGCTTACCAGGACTTTTCTTTCACACTGCAGCTTAAAGCAGTTTACAACATTTTCATAGTTTTTCTCAGGGAAACGTTCATGGACCTGGATTTAAAAATTCCGGCACATTCAGGAGACAGAAATCTACGAGTGTGTGAAACTTGGAGCAGCTTGGTTGAATTTTAGGGACTGTTGAGTCCTGGTGGACCTGTGCGCCTGTGATTCATGAATTATTCTACGACAAAGTGGTGAAAATGTCCCAAACTCCCATAAGCAGCGATGTTAAAGAAAGTTAAACAATAAAATTAACAACTAGCATAAAAAGTTCTGGTTTTAGTTCCCCTCTGGCTCATGTTGTAAAATGTGATGTGTGAGTATCTCCAGCTGCGTTTCATGAATGAAGCACAGCTGGAAAACTGCAAACAAAGTGGGAATTCATTTTTATTGATCAACTGAAATTAAAGAGCTGAAGTTCAGGCCGGAGGCAGCGGATTAATTAACCATCATACGTGTCATGCTGCCTTCATGTGGCTGCAGGGATTTACTGACCTGAAGGTTAAAGCTTTTCATATATAAAGCCGCAAAGGATTCATCGTGAGTGTGTGTGTGTGTGTTTAATGCATATTGGTTTGGGTGCGTTGGTGCAGATTGACTTTAATGGCTTGAATGGGTTCGGGTATTAAATAACCTTTGACCTTTGTGTTATTACAGCCTGTTAGCGCTTGCATTCTAATATCGATCAGCGAGCCGAGTAACTGACCAAAGGCTTCTTCATAATGTGAAGAAGTTTAGATTCCCCAGGCATCTTATTAGTGTCTTATATAAAACTGAACAAAAACAATGTGTTAGTACAAACACCTCAGGGTGTGGTTAATGAAGCTGTGTGCGGAAATGTATTTATTGGTTAATTTAACAGGGACATTGAATATAAATGAACATCAATGTGAGTTTGGAAAGAGGCCGGTTTTCATCTTTAGTCAAGTCAAACAAAAAAAAAACGCAAAAAAAAAAAAATGAACAGACAACTTTATTGAGATTATTTAATTCCTAAATGTTTAAGCATAGAGAACATTAATGAGAAAATAATGTGAGTGTATCCAGTTCAAAGTCACATCAGATGAATAAAGGTTTAATGATTAATGATTCGAACAGGGAACCTAATTGCTGTGAGGTAGATAGTGAGATGGATTGATAGTAAATTGATTGTTAGATAAATGGACAGATAGATAGATAGATAGTAGAATGGGTAGATAGATAGATAGATAGTAGGATGGATAGATGGATGGATGTTTTTGTCCTTTCGTAAATTCCTGTGCCACACAGTAATCGTCGCTCTCCAGGTAATAAGGTACCACAACTTCACACAGAGGTTCAATTATTCTGTTTCACAGGTGACAGTGCCAATTGCTTTAACTGGATGAACTGTCCTGTGGAGACCGGCTCCCTGTTCCCACTCTGTATGCACGTCCACCTGCAGATTGACAGTTCCGTCAAATATCCCACTCGCCCTCTTCAAGTAAACAAGTTGCCTTGAGCAGGTCTGAGGGGAAAGGCATCGATCGAGTCTCTGATAAACTCCTGGAGGGGGAGACTCCGGCTCCATCCCTTGTAAAAACAATGTTTCTCTTCAGCAGTACACAACAAAGCCCGATGTTATCAACCCTGTGGATCCTTTATTGTGCACCTGAGGAAGTTTCCTCTGTGGGAACATGACAAGCAGACTCATGCATTTATACACAAACTGAATTGATTGCGGTGTGAGAATCTGGAAACTGAATTTCTGAGAGTTTTATTCATGAGCATCTTGAACATCCTGTAGATTCTCAGCAGACAGTTCCGCTCCTGATGGAAACTACTTCGGGTTGAGTTCGGGTCACAGTCGCATTGAAACTCACATGTTAATAAAATGAGAGGAAACAGTGTGCATTGTTTTTCAGGTCTGCGTCCATTTTCAGCATCGTGGTTTTGTTGCATTGTTGCATTTGCCAAGGAAATGCCAAGAAAACACTACTCTTACTTTCAGTCCTGGATTCATGTGTAAGCTCAGTATGTAACTTCATAGTCTTACTAGTTCATAACTGTATTTTCCTCCATGCTCACATATATGCTTATGATTTCCACCAACAGAAATATGAATGAGCGCATGTTTCTTTTCCAAACAGAAGCTTTTTGTGAGAAACTGATACTCGGTCCCAACACATCATGTCTTTCAAGCTCTAATATTTATTTGAATAGCGACTGAATATCTTGGTGCAGCAGCTGCATGACGCACTGGAGTAATTGGCTGTCGTACTGTGTCGTCGTGCTCACTGAAAGTTTTCTTGTAAAAAGAACAAAATCCATTGTGTGAATCCCCAAGCTCTCACATAATTGCTTTCATTCTTTCTTTCTTTCTTTCTTTCTTTCTTTCTTTCTCTCTTTCTCTCTTTCTCAGACCCTATTTTTTCATTTGAAGTATTTCAGACCTTGCTTTGTTTGTGTCCGGCTTTTTTAATTCTTCCAAATCTTTATTCTGGAACACTGCTGCGGCGATTCGTGGCTCATTACAGCCTCCTATTGATTCATGGAACAGTTTGAGACATGTGCTGTGGGCATTCAATAGTTCTGGTGGAGCACAGTGTTCAGGTTATCCCCCCCGCAGCTTGAGTCACAGACATGAATCCTATTTGGTGTCGTTTTGCATATCAGTGGTAGCGAAGAATCATTTGTTAAAATACTATTAATTAACACTTTCTAAACTGAAAGTGGAAGAATCTGCTCCGTTCATCAGCCGCCGCATTGTCACATCAGAGTAACGGAGTCAGATCATGTCACAAGAGTTGAGTTTGACTGACGGTGAGGAGGATATGGTGGCAAGGACGGTAAAAACATTCTGGATGTTTGGGGGGGTCCATTGGTAACTAACAGACGTGTGTGTGTGTGTGTGTGTGTGTGTGTGTGTGTGTGTGTGTGTGTGTGTGTGTGTGTGTGTGTGTGTGTGTGTGTGTGTGTGTGTGTGTGTGTGTGTGTGTGTGTGTGTGTGTGTGTGTGTGTGTGTGTGTGTGTGTGTGTGTGTGTGTGTGTGTGTGTGTGTGTGTGTGTGTGTGTACAAACACCTTCTAACACACAACTCGACTGCCTTCAGGGAAATCGTGGGTTAAAAATCGATGTATGTGCTCTAAAGATACTGAGCAAACTCGCGTCTGTTCGGGGAAAATGTGCAGCGTCAACTGTGTCTGACATAGGGTTGCAAAATGCCGGGAATATTCAAAGTTGGAAACTTTCCATGGGAATATACGGGAATAAACTGGAAATTGTGTGGGTAATTTGTACTAACTGTATTTACCTTGTCATATACACACATAAATATAAACATTTTGTTTTGTCATATGCTGATTTGAGCCCTGAGGAAACTTTAGGCACTTGACTATATGCTTCTGCATCTTAGTGTCAACCGAGCTTAATATTCCCATGGAAAGTTTCCGGAATTTTACTGAAAATGTTCCACCCCTTTGCAACCCTAGTCTGAAATAAAATTATTTTCCGTAGCATATTTGTCGCTTCAGTATAGACTCAAGAACTTAAGCACTAACCCACGCTCACTTTGACTCACTGAAGCAAAGTTAAAAGAGACTTGATATTTAATCATTGGCAGACCTTCCCTCTCTGAAGCTCACGCAGACACATGGCGCCCACATTGGTGCTGCTCTGCCACGCAGCCAAGTTCAATCCTTATTCGTTTGTGGGTCTCTGGGGTTGTTGTTTGGGTTTCTTGGTTTCAGTCTGGTTCACAGCAGCTGAAACACAACGATCAGCTGGATTGAGATCATGTGCCTGACGTAGCCAGCTGTGATCTAGTTCTATGATAATCATAGGTCACTTTACATTATAGATCCTCATTATAGATATTGATCGATGTTTTACAGGCTGCAGTTTGTGTAAATAGTACGAACGCTCG
This sequence comes from Platichthys flesus, assembly GCF_949316205.1. Lineage (NCBI taxonomy): Eukaryota > Metazoa > Chordata > Actinopteri > Pleuronectiformes > Pleuronectidae > Platichthys > Platichthys flesus. The sequence goes on along the minus strand of NC_084945.1, from coordinate 5,788,337 downwards.
TTGACATGATGTCATGCGGATCAGCAGCACAAACATTTGAACACCTTCTGTAAAACACTTCCACAAACCAGTGAAACCATCACAGACTGAGTGTTTATTGTAGCTCTGTTGTATTAGACAGCATTAGTGGAGCTTGTTTAACAGCATGTCAACTTAAAGGTCACACAGTCGGGTTCCTCTCTCCTCAAAACCACTGCTAAGAAAACAGCATCCGTTCATTGCTTGTAAGCTCCCCCGTCTGTCAGTTGGTCTCTCCCAACTGGAGCCCGCGAGAGGAGGAGGAGTATTTCCAAAAGAGTTTTGATCATAAAAAGACTTAACCTTGCATTGTGCCTGAAATGGACTGTGACATTGAAAAGTGAACACTTTATCCCCACAGCCATTCATAGAATTCATGAATTGATTTATGAAGAATGTCATTGCTGAATACTTAGATTTGCACTGTCGAGCACTCACCCCATTCCCAGAAAGATAAGCCTTGAAGAGAAACCCTGTTAAAGCAACACTATGCAACATTTACTGAGCATCAGCGCCCCCTGCAGCCACACATGGTGATTAATAAGTCGTTTTAATATCGATAAAAAAACTGGATATCACCCATGATCCTCAGCTCCTGCAGCTGTAACAAATCCACCAAACTCAGTCTTTTTAGCTGATCTGCAGTTCAGCTTCACTCTTCAACTCGGACCTGATTCTGACAGTTAAAGCTGCGACTGTCAACACTTCTCACAGGAGATCGAACACACTCAGCACTCGGAGCAGGAGCAGACGTTCAGGGTGAGGAAACCTTCTCCATGTTCACAGTCACTGAACCATCAAACAAATTTTCAAGCGGCTGAACGCATTGTGTGTTGCCTTAAACTTATATTTAGAATGTGCAGCCGCGTCCACCTACAGGTTTCTATTCATTCATATTCGACTGAAGCTGTATGAACTCAGTGAACCGCTCTGTATCTGAGTAACGCACAGTAGTCTCCTCTTTATGGAAGATGAGTGTTTTTCATCAGACGACTTCACATCTATTGTTTGTTTGTGTGTCTGTACATGTGGGCAAAAGTCCGATGTAAATGGGCCCAGACTTTTGGACCCCCCCGGTGAAAAGGAAAACAAACACAGTGAAACATGAAGTCTGTATCAGACAGAACCTCCTGGTTTCGCCTCAGTACAGATGAACTCCACTAATTAGGTTTTTCCAGTGTTGTTTTTTATCCCTAATTGGTTTTCCCCTGTAATATTCAATCGCTTCATTTAAAAAAATATGATATGTTACTTATCAATGTGCTCTCATGTTGTTGTTTTTTTAATGCTCTATAGAAAACAACTGCTTGAATTAATGAGCGCAAATGATATGATATTCAAGAATCTGCAATTAGTGCTGTCATTACATTTCAAGAGTCCTCGACGTGGATGAAGATCACTTTGTGAATCTATGGTCCAGCTTCAGAGGGTTGATGTTGGATGTTCTCTTTGGACAATGTGGCTCCGAACATGTGAGAACACACAGAATTTAATGATTCATCAATAACAGGCGTCGCATCCGAGGGAAATATCATTGTGTTAATAAGTTTAGAACATGAACTAATGATGTGCTAGATTACAGAGGGAGAGTGTGTCTGATATTGAATGAAAGGTCCAGGAAGAGACCATTTCCTCAAGCAAAGGTCCCGAACATCAAAATGTAAAGATTCACTGCAACGTAAATAGAAATATGACATGTATTAACAACTGACAGTCTAATAAAACACTAATGCAATAATGTTTAAACACTATTTATGTTTTCATGTTGAGCTCAAGGGATTATGAATAAATACCCTAATAAAGAAGGAACTTTATTTTAGAATAAGCATTTTACATTGAAATGTTATTGTTTTAATACAAATTCAAATTAAAAGTGTAGATTAACTTACACTTTTTCCTCTCCATCTAAAAACTGTACATGCTCTACGTTATATAATATGCAGCAGTGTAAATGCCCCAGTGCAGTGACTATAATGGGAGTAAATGGTCCTTGTGTTTTCAGGCTGAAAGGATGAGTCATCGAATAAAAAAAATAAAGACATGAGGCTTCTGCCATGCGTGTTGTTGTGCAGACACGTGTGAAATCATGCATGACTCCAACTCCCAGCGCTGCTACACATAATCCAATTTCATTTCCGCTGTACCAGTCAGGTCTGAGGATTTTTCTCACAGAGTCCAAATGGGTTTTGAGACAAATTCAAACAATTCACAGAATGTCGGCTGCAAACACAGGAACATCCAGCTCAGCGTGTCGACTACAAAGACAAGTGATGAACTAAAGGAAGAACCGGCCTTTGTAAAGTGCTGAGTGGTCACGTGTCACCTGAGCAGCTTCAGTGCACAAGGCCATCGACTGTAGAAGTATCAATGTGCTCTCCTGCATGTTTTTTTTAATGCTCTGCAGAAAACAACTGCTTGAATTAACGGCTCAAATGATATGGTATTCAAGAATATGCAATTAGTGCTGTAATTACATTTCAAGAGTCCTCTGTGTGGATGAAGATCACTTTGTGAATCTATGGTCCAGCTTCAGAGGGTTGATGGACGATGTTCTCTTTGGACTGTGGCTCCGAACATGTGAGAACGAACAGAATTCAATGATTGACCAATAACAGGCGTCACATTCAAGGGAAATATCATCGTGTTAATAGGTTTACAACATAAACTAATGATGTGCTAGATTACAGAGGGAGAGTGTGTCTGATATTCAATGAAAGGTCCAGGAAGAGACCATTTCCTCAAGCAAAGGTCCCGAACATCAAAATGTAAAGATTCACTGCAACGTAAATTTAAATATGGGATATAATGCAATAATGTTTAAACAATATTTATGTTTTCACGTTGAGCTCAAGGGATTATGAATAAATACTAAAATAAAAAAAAATATAGGAACTTTATTTTTTAATAAGCATCTTACATTGAAATGTGTTGTTTTAATACAAATTCAAAATAAAAATGTAGATTCACTTTCACTTTTCTCTTGATTTTCACTTGAACACTTTCCTTCTGTTCCTCTTTGTCTCGGCCCCACTTTTCCTGCTGAGTGAGGGAAGTCGGCTTGTTTGCTGCTTTTGACAATCCCCACTATCTGGGCACATATGAGTCACACTGGTATTGAACCGCCCGTCAGAAGAATGAACAGCGTCGGCCCAGTCTCGATTGAAAGCTTTCTTTGTCTACTTCTCTCTTGGGAAACATGTGAAATTACTTTTCTTACTTTACTCTGACTCACTTCTCTCGTCTCGTGTTTATGTCACTCACCGACTTTCAGAATAGCTGAGGATCAAGTCGGATGATTTACAACAGACGCAGTTGGCCTGTGAGTTTCTTTGGTCGCTAAACCAACACTGAAAAGGCTCAAATGGAGACAGTCATAAGTTTTATGTTTGGGTCTGAATAGGACGACATCTAGACCGTGTTCCACCTGTTAGTGACCTCTGGACTAAAGGTTCTGTTGCTGTCCTGAACCATTATACTGTCTGGGGCTGTTGCTTAAAAACAAACCTTGTATTCTGCATGTGTGCTCACAAACCTGAATATTTCCATCAGACCTTATCCCTGGACGAGGTGGGATGGCTCACTCCTTTCGTGGGTCAGGTTAGAGAAACAGTCCTGTCGGAAGCGGCTTTAATAAACACTGCAGACGGTGAGAATGGTGCAACGTGGACATTTCCAGAGATCCAGAGCGCACGCAAACAAACAGAGTTCAAGAATGTTGTTTAGAGAGCGGATGGACTCATAGTTGAAGGTCGTAGACAACTCTAAAATATGTTATATGCAGCAGTGTAAATGCCCAGTGCAGTGATTACAATGGGAGTTAATGGTCCTTGTGTTTTCAGGCTGAAAGGATGAGTCTTCTGAAGTAAAAAAATACATACATGAGGCTTCTGACACACGTGTTGTTGTGCAGACACATGTGAAATCATGCATGACTCCAACTCCCAGCGCTGCTACACATAATCCAGGTCTGAGGATTTGTTTCACAGAGTCCTGATTGGTTTGAGACAAATTCAAACAATTCACAGAATGTCGGCTGCAAACACAGGAACATTCAGCTCAGTGTGTCGACTACAAAGACAAGAGATGAACTAAAGGAAGAACCGGCCTTTGTAAAGTGCTGAGTGGTCAAGTGTCACCAGAGCAGCTTCAGTGCACCAGGCCATCGACTGTAGAAGTATCTGAAAGTCAATCGGAGGGATGAACGCCATTTCTTTTTCTAAAGGTATTTTAATGGAAATGTGTGGATCCTTTGTATTTGTGCTGAAACACTGATCGTTCTCAGAGAGAGAATGTTTCCCGGCGCCTCAGTGTCCAAGGACGTCCGCCCTGAGGGACACCAGACGAGTCTCAAGGTGAAGACAACGTGTACGTGAGCAGCAGATCAGCTAACTTTCTCAAGAAGAAAACACATTTCTGTTTGAATGTGTTGTGAGAACGTCTGCAGGAGCAGAAACAAACCTTCATAGAAACCAGTGTTGCCTTTGCTCAATGTCACCAGCACAAAATTCCTCCTTTGTGTTTTCAGGGTTGTCCGTCTTCTAATCTGTTCCCTTCCTGTCAACACGATATCTCATGCGCGCCTTGAGGGAGTTTCTTCAAATTTGGCACAAACGTTCAGTTGCACTGGAGGAGGAACTGATTTGATTTAGGTGATCAAAGGTCAAAGGGCAAGGGGGGCCCCCTCCTCTCTGAGGTTCAGTGGCGCCCTGAGGGAGAGAAAGCTGAGCTGAGGGTTATGAAGTAGTTGAGATTTAAATTTAGGGCGAGGATGGACGTCTCTACTAGAGTTTGGTTTTGGTACTGTGCCAGTGTGGTTTAGGCCTCAGTTGATTTACGTGACATCTGATCTTTACGCTGTCTCTGAATGTCGACTGCAAACAAACGACTGTTGATTCTGCAGCGCTGGAACTGAACTGAGCAACTAACTGTTCTCTTGAGGACAAAATACACGTTTTTTGTTTTTTACAAATGGCTCTGAAGAAGAAAATGTTCAGGAACTATTAAAGAATATTGTATGAAGTGCTTTTTTTTATTTTTGCAAAGGGTAAAATAGAGACTGATCCCCTGTTACTTCATGACACCAGAGTTATTATCTGTTTGTTTATTAGTCAGAGGGACTTTCAAAAACTACCCGACCGTTTTCTATGAATTTGTGTGGATGGGAGGAGCAGTTCTGGATAAGGGGGTAGATCCAGGAATTTGATTGAACGTTTATCCAACATTTTCATTGATTCCTCTAGAGAAAAGTTTCTGGATCTTGATGAAAGAACTCCCAGACATTTGGGAGACTGATATTTACGAGGGTTAATGTGGTGCAGATCAAATTAAAATATGTGGATCTAGTTAGTTTAACTGTGGTTTTATAATTGGGCTGTCAGGCCTTGGTGGAGGTATGTGCCAAAAAAGAACCTTTAATGATTCATTTATTTTATTAATTTATATATTTAATTAACTGATTGACTAACCAGAACTGCTCTTAAGAGATGTGTCCCTCCAGGATAAAATGTTATTATTGAGCCTTTTCTTTTAAATCTTTTAAATAGCTCAATATTTCAACAACTTCCTCTGCGATGACCTGAATCACACGAGTGGATGAAATATTCAGATTCTGACTTGCCGCCTCTCCTCCCTTCAGACAGGACTGTTCAAGTTGTCCGATGAGGAGTTCTTCATTCAGCCTCTGGAGGAGTCGAGCGAGGAGGCGGCGGCGACACAGGCCCACGCCATCTACAAACGCCACGCCCCCCCTCCCTCCCGGAGTCCACTCGTACAGACGATCTCAGGGAATGAAGCGCTCAACGGAACCTGCGGACTCAAAAGTAAGTCACTCACCTCTGCAGCTCATGACTCATAATACCCGAGCCTTGAATTAATAAGGGGGAAGATGATTAAGACTGATTAAAATGTCTTGTCACTCTCCAGCTAATGTGCAGATGTGAGAAGAATAAAAACATTGGGATTTTCTAACTCATAAATATGACACTTAAAATTCTGAGATGGCTTAATTGACCATAAAACAAAAATGATCATGCTGGAGAAAAAAAGGAGGAGATGTGCTTCTATATCGGCAGTGTAACTTTTGGAACTGGCACAGCTTCTACCTCATGAGTCAGTCTTGATAGCTGGAGGGATGAATGGATAGATAGATAAATAGATAGATAGATATATAGGGCCCTTGCAGAGGGGCCTTGATCCTGTATTAAAAGGTAAAGACTATATGTGGAAAGTTTAAAACCCTCCCTGGTTTGTCCTCTGTAACGACCCAATGTGCCGCAGTGAGGTTTAAATATCTATCTCTTTCTGCCGTCTCCAGATTCCCATCACAGTGTTGAAGAGCTGGAGCGGCAGCGGGAGCGCTGGGAGCGCCGGCAGCAGAGGAAAAGGAGAATCCGTCATCGCTCAGTCAGCAAAGAGAAGTGGGTGGAAACGCTGGTGGTGGCTGACCCCAAAATGGTGGAGTATCATGGGAGCAAAGCTGTGGAAAGTTACGTCCTCGCCATCATGAACATTGTAAGTGTGTCTAGTTATATATATTTGTGTGTACGTGTGTGTGTCTTCACGCCGAACAGGAATTTCCAGCCGAGATAAGTCAACTTTTCCCCTGTAGCTTCGTTACTGAATTCATCTTCTCATCCATGAAGTTTTTAAAGTTTTCCATCTCTCAAAAAACTTCAAACAGAGCAAATGAGGAAGACATCTTGTCCATCCTGTGTCCAGTTACAGTGCCTCTGAACATCTGCCCAGATGTTTGGATGATAACCACAGATGCTGTTTATGTTATTGTGAACAGATCCTGGATCAGTTTTTCCTTCCCCGAGTTACCAGAACCAGGATTAAACCTCACCTTCTCATCTTTTCTTTTCACCCATGACTCTCAAACCTTTCTGGAATAATGTTATCACTAGCTCCTCACCAGGGGTCAAGGAGACGGAGACCTTGTCTGTTGTTGATTAACACATGAATGAGTTTTTCACAAAACACACTTGTGTGTGCTACTGGAGGACAGAGTATCAGGAAGAGGAGGATTAACTGACTCAACAGACAATAATACACAGAGGAAGCAGCCGTGAATTCCCACATCCTATCCAGCTTCTTTTTTTGGATTCCTTTACACTCCAGCTTTGAACTTCTCAAACAATTCAGCTTTGTGAAAACGGCATGAAGGGAAACGGCCTCTCACACGTGTCCCAACAATAAGTAATGGCATCATCTTCCTCAGCCACCAGCTGCTCCATTGTTCTGTCACGGGCGCTGTTTCAACACAACTTACAAAAGCTTCATATATTATTTATATATATTCTGTTTCTCTTGAAGCAGACATGTGTGTGTGATTTGCACACATGCACCAGCCAGTAGACTCGATCTCTGCAGAGAGAAACCGTTTCCCCAAAATAACTCCTGACTTCCTTTCACATGACGATATAACGGTAGATGATTGAGTTTCCTCTGCGATATTTATTATTATCACTGTGTGTTCATAAACAAGCCGAAATAATAGATGAAAGGAAAATTTCACCTATAGTCTTGGGTAGAATTGCACAGTGAGTGCAGCTCAAGTGGGAACATGTGAAACTAGCACTAGGTACAATATATACCTTCAACCAAGGTCACACAATCATACATGTCGGTGCAGAAGCATTAAGAAAAAAGCAACAACTCCTCCAAACAGCAAGAAAATGTCTGATTTCTTCCGTTGAGATCCGGAAACTATTTCTTGTGAAATTCATGAAAACCTTCATTAATGTAACGAAAGCATAAAAGTATGAATCCTGGTGGATGGAAGAACTTTGCACATTGTTCTGAAAAGGAATAAATCAATCAAGCTTTAAAGAGCCGCAGCTCCGTCTCATTCACAAGATTAAAAAAATAAGAGAAAAGTGGAAAAAGAGTCTCAGGGCAAATTTATTATTACTGATAATATTTGTTTTTAATTGCTGCAAAGTTGATTCACTGACAAACTGCACCGATAACCAGGGGAGCTTGATGAGAGATGACGGCTTCAAACTGAGTTTTCGATGAATTCGATTACAACTCATACAGAAGGTTTCAGATCTGATGAAATAAAGATCTGAGTGTTGATGTAAAAGTTAATTTTATTTGATACTTCGGTTATGAACAGTTTTTTAGTGGAGTTGCATTCAGTTTGTACACAGACGGACAGGCGCTCGTGATACTGTTGTTCTTGAAAGTGGGTGAGCACTACAGTCGTCCTTCTTCCTGCATCTTTATATTTGTAATACTCAGACACATTGTGATTCATCCATGGCATCACCTCTGCAGATTTGTGCTCCAGCTCTAACCGTGTCTATAATAACTCCAGCTTCGCTTTCTGCGAGTGTGTGAACGACACTAAACAGATCACAGGCTCAGGGCTGCCAGTCCTAATAAAACTGTTCTGCTAATAAATACAAACCCACTCTCTGAAATCAAATGTTTGTATATATCAATCAATCAGTCAGACTTCATTTGCACGGCTCAAAGGTCTTTACAGAATAAACACGTACACAGCAAAACAGTTTTAACAGGGACGGAGCTAATGCAAACGTGATTCTCATCAATTTGTAAACAACGAGAAAGCAGGTAAACAACAAAAGATCAAATGACTAAGATAAAAATAACAAAATTCCCCAATAGGCTTAAATAAAGCTGTTTAGATATAAATGAAAAAGTAAATAATTCCTGATGCACACCAGAGGATTTTTAACTGACTTTTTAAAAAGATGCAGGTCTCGCTTTCTCTCTCTCTCTCTCTCTCTCTCTCTCTCTCTCTCTCTCTCAGCATCTGTTGAACATGTTGCTCGTGTCTCACATCCGTCTCATCAGCGCGAGTTCCTTTCTCCGTCGACCTTTGTTTCACGCCTCTCACTTCTCATCTGTCAGCGCGTTGAACCTTTTTCCTTCTCTCCACTTATCAGCTGCCTCCTGCCCTTACACAAGCTGTTCTCTCAATCTGTTCTCCATACGCCTCTGTCGCTCCAGAAATCAAGTCACTGCCGAAGCTGAAAAGAGTCTTTATTAAGATGCACTTTTTAATGCTCTGGTTCCTCATTCAGGTTTTGATGTTTGGGAGTTGTTGAAAGGTTAACTTCATAAAACGTTTTGACATTTGGGTGGCATACTACAAAAAGAAAAAAGGTTGAGAGGTCTCCGCCTTTCAATACACGTCTAAAAGCTTTGATGTTGAGCGATTCCACAATTTGACAGCTCTGAGGTTGTTTACTGTTCACGTCCCTGAGAAAAGAAATTCAATCAACAACCTCGAGTCATCTCGAAAGTTGCATAAATGGAATCAAATATTCACTCGCTGTTTGGTTTTGAGTGAACTTTGAAATGTTCTGTTTAACCGATCCATTGGCTTTGAAATGGAAATCCAGCGATGACCGGTCAAACGAGCGAGTAATGCCTCTGTTATATAATATTTTCTTTTCAGAGCGATTTCTCTTTTTAAATTAAAAAAAGTAATTTAAAATTAATGAATTTTTCATTTAATTTTTAAACTTATTCATACATATTTGATGTATTCTACATCTTCTAGCTCAGATAACTTGTGGCAGCTGCCTGCTTGCCTTGATTTCTCGTACCATAGAGAGAGGCCTATAATATGAAACACATTATATAACAATTATCTATACATCGTATTAATCCTATCAGTCAAATCATTTTTGATGTACCCAGTGTCATGATCAGCAGGATCTGTGTAAAATGTCTAACCCCATGTTCTCTCCTTCCAGGTGGCGGGTCTGTTCAGAGATGCCAGTATCGGAAACGCAGTCAACATTGCGGTTGTTCGCCTCATTCTTCTGGAGCAGGACGAGGTATAAACATATTTGTGCATGTTTATTAAACTGTGGTTGATTCATATTTTGAAAGGATACAGAACAGAGTGTGTTTGTGTGTAGTGTGTAATAACAATTGGACGACACAAACCAACAAAATATATCACATTCAAATCACTAGATCTGGATTTTTATTTGGATATGCACCAAATTACAAATAAAATGTATTATTATTATTATTAAATTGCACACACACTATAATTTTATTCCTGATAAATGAACCCATATTTTGAAAAAACCTCGCTCCGTTAACGAAGGTAGTAAAAATGATATAATCCTGATCCAGATATGCACCATCATGTAATTTTCATCAAAACCAAGTTTCATATTTACTCGTCCAATCTTCCTGCTGATGAACACAAAACCTCCTCAGCTGATTCAGTTATTCATCTGAGTTAAATAAAACACAAGCCTCACCCTAAACTCTCCTGACAAACAAAAATAACACTTGGTTGCTTCCACATATTAAATAAAGCCACAAATCAGCATAAAAGTAAAGATAGAAACTGAAAAAGCTCAAGGAATATAAAGTCCGTCAGAAGCAATTTACTGCAGAACACAACACAGTTCTTAATGTTGCCATTAGCTGAGCTCCATCTGATCCACTCAAGGGTTGAAAGCAGCGACGATGCAATTAAAGTGAAAAAGTTATTTCCGTAGCATTTCCTAACATATAGACATGATATTTAATCTCCAGCTGCCAGATCTGTTCACTCAGATGCAAGTTAGCTGCGATTTCCTTTTCTTTTTTTTTGGAACTTCTTTTTATTTCCTTTTATCAAATACAGTCATACAGTACATCACATCATTTTTAACATGAAATGATGTGCCATGGGTACAAGTCTAAGCCTAGTGGGGTTAACTGTCCATGGATGTCTTAGGCCCAAGCCATCAGGATCCAGGCATATCAGAATTGAGTTACACATTAACATTGTCCACAAACACAGTACATAACTCATGACATTACATTAAGACAGAATCCCGAAAGAGAAAGAGGGTGGCCTCATCATATCAAATGGAAGTGTAGAGCAAGGGGGGACCAGTTGTTTTTGAATACCTCTGTTTTCAGTTGGAAAAGAGCAGTCAAGGGTTCCATCCTGTAAATATCTTGAATTCTATCCCTCCATTGTTATTGTGGGGGGGCTGTGGCTTCAGCCAGGAGGCTGTTATTACTTTATTTGCTATTTGAAAAAGGGCTCTCAGAAGTTTTGTTTGGCTATTTTCTTCAAGGTTATCAGGCAATATCCCTAAAATAAAGTGTGATGGTTTTTAACGGTATGTCTATAAATAAGTATTCTGATATTTTTGGACAGTCACAAAATATGTGTGTGTGGTCTCCCACCTTGCCACAACCCCTCCAACATTGTGCTGAGGTATTGCTCCATTTAGATGTTACAAGTGGACTTCTGAAGTATCTCATTTTAATCTTCCATCCAAATTCCCTCCAGTTAGGACTACTGGTTACTCTGTGTCCCTGCTTGGGGATTTCCTTTTCTGACATGTGACCTGTATGTGTTCCATCCTCCATGTCACGGCCGTGGACACCAGGACGAGTTAAAGATCACGCACCACGCCGACAACAGCCTGAGCAGCTTCTGTAAGTGGCAGAAGAAACTGAACATGAAAGAGGAGCACCCGCTGCACCACGACGTGGCCGTTCTGATCACCAGGTAAAAAACACACTCACTTTACCAAACCCTCTTCAACTCGGTTGTTTCTGTTCACGCGGCTGCAGAGAGAATCAGAGATGCATGTGCAATAGATGAACTACAGGTGCATGAATGAATTTAATCAAGTCCAATTAATCTTCCAAGGAGATTAGTCACAGAAGACCCAGTGTGACTCATTCATACGGTTTCGAGCCGTTCATTTTTACAGTTCATATGAGTCAAGCGTTTACATTTCTAGTATCAAAGGAAGCATACAAATCAAAAGGACCCGTAGCTTTATATTCTGACAGAGCACGACGGCAGAGTTCCACCTCTAACCTGCACACAAAGACTGAGGAAAAGATTTTTAGTGAAAGAATAATTATATCTATAAAGTTTTTATGATTTCACCCCGTGACAGTTTGATTGTACTTGATTCAAGATTCCACAAAAACAACTAAATGGCTTTCCACTGAACCTGGAGTTCCCCCCCCCCCCCCCCCCCCCATTTTTTACATTTTAGTTTTTTGAATAATTTCACAGTTTCCCAAGGCAATAATTCATAAATCATGATGAAAAATAAAATCAAGTGTATTTATGTAACTTATTTCGAAGAGTGTGGAGCTGGATGGAATTGAAGGTGGACTGTCGGGTCTCGGTGGATGTGTGAACTCTACTGAACACCTTTCTAGTTCCAACTGCTTTAGTTTGTGCAGGAGATATATATATTTATTCCTTATAGCTTAAAAATACTCTATATATACATTATATGCGTCATGTATCCCACAGGGCCCGCTCTGTTCTGGATCCCTCTGAGATATTCTTTTGGCTTTGAAATGATTGCTCTCTCTTTCATGGCTAGCCAGTAGAAACCTTTCACGGATCATCACAGGGCTCCAGCTCCATATGTCCGTTTTTTTTCCGAGTATATCCGCGAATTCTAAGGAAACATCAAGGGAACCTCTTAATAACAACTTCATTCTGCAACACCGATTTAATGGATGAAACATCACAGAGGTGGTAATGTTATTGCCTGTGATGGTTTTTGTTTGTTAGCTGGCAGAATAATACAAAAAACACTCCTGGATAATTTCCAGCGGGGCTGGGCATGACCCCAGCAAGATCTCATTAAATGCTGGTGAGGATTCAGAGTAGGTGGCAGATGCAGGAATTCATTATCTCTCTCTCTCTCTCTGTCTCTCTCTCTCTCTCTCTCTCTCTCTCTCTCTCTCTCACGCTGACAAACAGAAAGACCGGCTTCATGTTGTGAGTGAAGGAATCTCTACGTTTACTGCTAAACAAAGACTTTACACTTGAACCTAATGGATCAGACACATACACGTGGCTCTGAGAGAAGATGTAGCCCCTTGAGATTTGGGCCGAATTCTGTTTTCTTCACCTCGATTTCAAATCACTGAACTTTATACCTTCAAAAGAAGCATAAATGAAGGTCACCCATATTTTAACCGTTCTCAGGGCACCCAGTCGCCTTTCTCGAGAGTGTCTCTGACGGGACAGATACACGTCTTATTTTAACCAATCCAGCTGTTCAATGCAGAACATGTCAATACTCACGCTGTGGTCATGACCTGTGTGATTGCAACTCAATACTTTTCCTGAACATTTCAAATCAAGACCCAGATGGAGGAGGGAAGCTGCTCCTGCTTCACCTTCTGTGCAAACATGATGTCAGAGCCTAATTTACGCATGTAGTAACAGGCATTAAAAATGGAAGTTACTGCGAGGGTAAAAATACACATCGAGTCAAGTTAACATGCTCAAAGCACGAGTGGAAAGGGAGCCGCTGCGTGTGCTATGCTGTCAGCTTGTTTAAAATAGATGTTTCTGTTCCTCCAGCTGTGTGTCGAGGGAAGAGTATCGGGGTCGGGCAGAGATGGAGAAAATGAAAAGGAGGAAAAGTTTTTTTTTTTCTTTTGCATTTCAAGAATAAAGTTGAAATGTAGAAAAATAAAGTCAAACCACATCTGAGAAGATTTTTGTGCGTTCTGAGAATAAAGTTGAAATGTGTGGGCTGCCGATGTTCCATGTTTCCCAGCTATTCTGGTTTCTACCTCTGATCAGGTGCAGTTTTCAGCCCAGTATTAGCAGCTACTGCTGATCACCACACTGTGTTCATGTGCCAAACAAGACATATTCTCCTTGTAACTCAAACTGATTTCATCTGCACAAGGAATTTTGTAGAGGCAAACATTTTTACCCACTTTGGTAGTGACCTCCATCACAAATGTGTTTTTCTTCTGCGTTAGTTTAGTTTTTTTATGGCAGTATTCTGGAAAAATAGATCTGGATTCAAAGTTCATTGGTTTGTTAAAAGCTAAGTGTTTGGTTTCTTTTTGTTTTGATATATTCCATTCATCCGTCTTTTGGACTCACTCCCGATCCTCCTCTATCTTCGTCCTCCTCGTCCTCCCTGACGCACACTTCATCTGTCACTTAGAGGCACTTCATTGCCTCAGTTGCTCCTTTTCATGTCTTTCTCTAACTAAATGAAGGATGTGCATTTACACATAGAAGCACATCTATGTGTTTTTCACAAAAATGTAATTCAATGATAAGTTGGTCGTCTCATTGAATAAAAGCAACCTTCATGTTGTTATTACAGTGGTAAACTAGTAGGTTTTACATAATGGACTTGTTTTAGGTTAATGATAACTTTGCCAGACGTGCTGTGTGGACTGTGTTTTTAGATTTTTAAAAACTTTTTTCCAAAGTTTTAACAGTACATGTGGCAGCAGGGATTTGACACATGACTCTGCCCAGCCTCTCATAGCGTCTACAAGAGAGACTACAGATCCTTTTATATTAGTCCTGTTGTGAGGTGGTGCCTCAGACTGGTTCCTGCACATTAAAGGACGAGGTTGCTGGTTCATGGTTTGTTCCTCCTCACCCCCGATGACTCAGAGCCCCTCACCAGCCTCGTGCTTTTGGAGATTTTGACTCAGTCGTCAAACCGTAAAGTTTTGGGCCTCGTCAAAGTCGCTCCACTCGTTTCCCACTTCGCTCCATCCGACACTTTGACAGATAGAACCAACTGTTCCCTCACCATCAATATATCTCACATCTGTGCTGCTGTTAATTAATATTAATGGATTCATCTGTTTGTCGGTGCTTTCATTTATTTATATAACAGGAAATAATTAGATTCCCTACAAACAAATGGGGACTTTATTTGTAGCTGCCCTCCTTCTCCTCCTTTCTTTTCTTAATAATCTTTTATGTTTAGTCCTTTCATGTCGTTGTGTTTCAGTCTGACCAACTCTCCACCTTCACTTTTCAAAGGAAGGATATCTGCGCTTCCGTCAACAAGCCCTGTGAGACTCTGGGTCTGTCCCACGTGGCCGGGATGTGTCAGCCGCATCGCAGCTGCAGCATCAGCGAGGACACGGGCCTCCCGCTCGCCTTCACTGTCTCGCACGAGCTCGGACACAAGTAAGGTTAACCACACATCCCAACACAAACACACATCATCGTGATGCAGGTACAAATAATCAGCAGAGAAAACTAGATGATAACAACTCACATTTAAAGGTACAGTGTGTAAGATTTAGGTGAAAATGTAATCTAAAATAATCCTTGTAGTTTTTTTCACGAGTGTCTTTTAATCTAAATTGTACAAATTTTTGTTTTTTTTACCCTAGAATGGTTCCTTAATATTTAAATACTTTATAATTAAATACTTTATATTTATCAGGAGCGGATCCTCTCTAGGGAGGCAGCCATTTTTTTTTACAGTAGCTCCAACTAGACAAACTAAACACCTTTTAGAGTTTTTATAACAACTGAAGCTGCCACAGGTTCTCTATCATGTTTGGAAGGGGAGGGTGAGGTAAGGGGTGTTCAGCTGCAACATGCAACTCACCACTAGGTGTCACTAAACTCTACACACTGAACCTTTAAATGAACTAATGCAACTGGTTGCTAAATCCTGCACATTGGTCCTTCACGCTTATTTCACTAGTGTTTAATCTTATGCCTCATGGCTACTTACATGATGTCATACAAAGAGGCTGCAGCTAAAGCTACTTGTCCAAGAAACAAGTCTTCATCTTCGTCAGTTGATGATTAATGAAGCCGACATGGAAATAAATGTAACGTTGTTCTTGTGTTGCACCGAGAGCCATTTATCCTGAGTGAAAACAAATTTGATGATGAAAAATGGGAAATCACGGTGTTCTTTCATTCTGTCATAACTTTGTTTGGCCTCAACTTTTACAAGCAGTAGATTTAACTTCCATTGTTCATCTTCTCAGACAGAACGTTTGACTCTAATCGCTACAGAGAAGCTCTTAGGATGAGGGATTGAGTTCTTGGCAAACACACTGCTTAGGTTGCTAGAATTAAAATGATCCCAATCCAATTAAAAGAAAAAGAAAAAAAGGACAGAGCCGCTACTCATTCAGTGAAGAAATCCAACTTCATTATAAATGTTAAAGAATCCCTATTATTGGTGGAGGATGAAATACCTCTTATCCTTTGTTATGCAAGGTTAATACTTCAGGGAGTTCACAGACACAACTGCAGTGATCTGGAACTAAAGCGCTCAGGGACACTGTTTATCTGCCCTATCTCCGGCTCTGCAGTGCGTCCACGAGGCCAGAGGTCTGGGCTTAATCTATGATTCTGGTCCATCACCAAATAATGCAGTCAAATCAGGAGCATTGCTGTGATCATCCCTCTTATTTCAAAATGCACAAACCCTCATTCTTTTGTCTCTTGTCTTCAAGAACACGGCTATTCATGTTTTTCAAATCAATCAAGAGCCTTCAACAAAACTCAGCAGCTAGGGTTCTTACGAGATCTCGGAAATATGAATCGCTCTGTCCCCGTTACACTGAATCGTGTTTTCCTAAGAATCCCCTTAGTGTCCTCATTTTTTGAAAATTGCTTTCAATTAGATGTTAAATCCTCCTCTTTTTTTGAGAATTACTATATAAATAAAGTTTGTTTTGTTATTATATTCATGCCAATGAGCGATAATATAACAAGGAGGAGATACACACAGTTTTATCTGCAAGCTTCATGCTCAGTGCTTGAGAGGGCGATTGTGCCGCATTACAGTTGCTTAGCAATGATTGAAAGTTGTCTCGCCAACTCAGGTGGGTTGACATGTGAGCTACTGCTTCATGCTGCACTTTATCAGTATGGGAAAGTTGATGGGTTAAATTCAGGTCTCTCATATTCGCGTTGAATCAAATGTTCCCACAGGATCAGTTATTTTCTCTCTCTCTCTCCATTGTAAAGTAATCACCTTACAGTGAAGTGTCATTCCAGATAAGTCTATACCTCCTGTAACCTGCGTCATCTTCTCTTGTCCGTGGGTGTTTGAATTCACAGCAGATAATGAGGAGTGTGATGGTCCCAGAACATCTTCTGCTGCTATCAAAAGTTTCACGTTTAAACTTTTCTCTCTATCAGTTTGTTTGATTAGAACCTTGAACTGTTTTCTTGCTTGTCCATCACATTAAAGTTCTGTCTCTCTGAAAGCATTGAAGTAGTTTATCTGAACAACACTTTAAAATGTCTGAAGGTCTCCTGGTTATAAATGAGCCGTCTCATTAATACTGTTATCCCAGTAATTTCAAGCCTCTTCTGAGAAACACATCACTCAAACTGAAGCTGATCTGGTTCAGACCGGCCCTCACAAATGATATTGTAAATTACCTTTAAATATGAAAATATAATTAATTATATGACTATGGTTAAAGTTGTTTGGCCTATTGGATTTAAAAGCACATGATGTTTCCTGGTAAAGATCCAGTTCCTCGTGTGTTGAACCAAACCAATAAAAACAAACTAATGGTCCATAGTAACCATTAAGCTGCGGACATAGCGATGCTCTGATAGACTAATACTGGAGCTATTTATAATGTTTATATAACAGACGATCGGAGGAGATGGGGGGGGGGGGGGGGGGTCCATTTGACTGAAAACACCATGTGAGTGTTAACCTGATTATTGGACTGAAGAGAAGTTCAGCAATAACAATGTCTTATCTGAGACAGTTCAACACAATGGTGTTAATATAGAGTCACATTCTGACATGTTCACGTTTGCTGTAACACAAATGGGCTGAATTAATTAATAGATACGGCACGCTGTATTTTTTTATTTAATTTTATTTAATAACAAACTATAAAAGCTAAACATAGTCTCTTTTAATCCATCAGTCCGTTGATATCTCCATATATCTGCATCCTCCTCAGACTAACTGAACACAGAGTGTGGTGGTCAGCTTCATTGTATTTGTTCATCTTTATTGTCGAGGTGCAGCTGAGCCCATAAGGTTTTGACAGAACTTTATTGTCCACCGTGTGTGTGCCTGGTCGACTGCAGGTCCTGTGTAAATAGTCAGGGTGTTTTTATATTTACGTTGAATGCATGAACAGGTCCCAGGCTGACAGGAGCCCATTGTGCATGTACAGAGCATTTCCTCCTGTTGCCATTCATGAATGATGAAGTCTCAACGTTCAGCAGTGTGCAGGAACTTTAATGAAAGGGGAAACAATGTTTTTAATTGGAGTCCTTTTCACTTTGATTCTTATTTCATCAAATACTTAGATATTAGGTTGATTCTCATGATTTAAAGAGGAGGGTCAGTGTCAGTGTTCACCGCCGTGATGAGTTTGTGCTTGTAGCAGGTAATACTGTGCCGGGGCTAATTTCTGTATTGTGAATCAATGCAGTTGTAAATAAATTAAATGTAATCCAGATTCAAGGGCGAGGGTAACTAGCTGCAGGCAGAGCTTCACAGAGCAACTCTGTGTTTTTAACTCTTCAATTCAAAAGTTCTCTTCATTAGTGTTTTATTACAAGCTTTTTTCTCATCTCATGTGTGGAGACATTTCACCCCAGCCAATGTTAAAGTAAAGGCTGTGTACATTTGCAAATACTGTGCAAAGACCTATGTTAAGAATGTCACAAAGATCTAGAAGCATATAGTCAAGTGCCCAAAGTTTCCTCAAGGCTCAAATCAGCCTATGACAAAACAAAATGTCTGTATATGACATCAGTTAGTAAATACAGTTAGTATAAATTACCCACAAAATGTCCAGTTTATCTCCCGTTAATTCCTGTTTATTCCCATGGAAAGTTTCCAACTTTGAATATTCCTGGAATTTTGCAACCCTACCTTTAACTAATCCAAGTCTATTGAACAAAAGACACCAGTTGCTGTGTCCTTCAGGTTCAAATGTGAAATGTGGGGAAACCAAGCACAATGTCAATCTGCTGTTTTGTCAAACGTCGAAATATCTCATTGTATGTCGAAAATAAAATGATAATAAACATTAATAAAAACCACTAGACCCTATGTTATATCAGAATCAGAATCAGAATTATTTTTATTGCCAAGTATATTTGCACATACAGGAAATTGCCTTGGTGTGGTTGGTGCACTTTACAATGTTGTCTTGCATTATCCAAAATGTTATCTATTAAGTTAAGTCTTTTCAAGGTAAAGGTTTGTTCGCCTTTTAATTTGGCTTTTTTTTCTGCTGTAAATTGTGGGTCAAACAATGTATGATGAAAGAAAAACACACACGAGTCAGTTCAGCCAATCAGCCCAATGGGTTCTGTAATGGGTTGTGATTATTCATCCAAAGTCATTTTTCTGATGTGGCCCCGTTGTCTCTTGACCTTGAAGTGTGTGTGTGTGTTCCATGTTGTGCCCACTAACTTTAACTGCCCTCTCCATGGGGTTTGTGCTTTTTATGTCACAGCTTTGGGATTCAGCATGATGGCAACGGTAATGACTGTGAACCCATTGGAAAACAACCTTTCGTCATGTCTCCACAGCTCTTGTACGGCACCTCCCAGCCCAGGTGGTCGCGCTGCAGCCGCCAGTACATCACCCGCTTCCTCGAGTGAGTGTCACTATCACGCTGCTGCTGCGCTATCTGACGTATATGACTGAGTGTGTTTGAGGTTCAAGGTTTTAAGTGCACAGACATGTTTGACGCATTCATGTACAGATCACAAAGGCCCCTGGGAACCGTAAGATACATAGTATAGGTACTGTGTGGTGATTCATCATGGGAGCACAGACCTGTCATCTCAGATCAAAGCCGACGTTCTCAGCATAATAACTTGTCCTAATGCACAGGAGTGATGTGGCACTATACTCAGAACATGCTCCACACTTGGGATTGATGTGTCCCTGGGGTCTAGGGTTGCATCAATCCAACTATTGTCCTGATACAGATTCTCCTGCCTGCTCGACCCAAGACGCCGACGTTTTCCTGTTTTTGTGAACACATCTGAACCGGAACATTTTCCCTCTGCTTGGTTTATATGTGAAATGCAAACTCCAATCTTCCAAAGTTCATGTCTGTGAAAACAATTCCTGCCATTTTCTTTCTGCACAGACCAAAACTGACAGGCTTGACTATAAACTGTGGAGTTCTACCCACTGTGAACCGTTTGCCTTCATCAGGATTTGTTAATCGTGCTGTAAACTTTCATCGAAGCAGTGTTTCAAACAAGCTGCATGTGGACGGTCAGGATCCAAGGATCAACTCCACATGTTTTTTATACTCTTATTTTCTGGTGTGGAAGTTGTGTGTGAACAAAGAGGAAACTTCAGGACACATTTGGAAGGTTTGTCGGTTTTTAAGCAGCATAGACAATCTAATTATTTACCTGCTGTGACTACACACAGGTCAGAGTATCCGTGTATAGTAAATCTAACACGACATGCAGGGCGTGTAAGTGTGTGTGTGTGTGTGTCCACATACAGTCTTCAGCTACTGTGAATCCCTGTGTCTGAAACATTTCACCATAATTGCCCCAGTTGCTCAGCTCCGAGCATCTGGAATTCATTTAGTGGGTGTTCAGCCACTCGACAGCTTTGTAGCTTCTTTACTCAACCAGAAGAGAAAAAGGGCTGCGGGAGGATATTTACACTCGTGGGAGTCTGCA